>NC_141379.1:18096650-18759540 GCF_017979445.1 Akebia trifoliata
TCTATATATAGAGTACCCTTTCTTCCACCTCCGAAGGATGGAGGGGGTATACAGCGAAAGAAGCGTCGAAGGGGTCATCCTGGGTTACTGAAGAGTCGTCCGACTGCTCGGTGACCGAATCAGAGAGGTTTTTACCGCTTTCTCTTCTCTCCAGCATCTCGGACTGATCATATTGCTGCAACAAAGCAAGCTTAGGAATGAATCTAATGGAAATTTAGGTCTCTGTCCGCTTGGAAGATGATTCTTTCCTCTTCGGTGAAAGAGGGCAAAGGTGTGTGGGAGAAAGAATGATTAAAGGAGAGAATAATTCGTCCACAAAGGGGGACAGAGTGCGACCCCTAAGCAATTGGAGGTTCTCGCTGGGGGTCCATATCATCTTCAAACTATTCCTGTTCCATTAGCATAGCTAAATTAGAATAGGATGACTCAGCATCAAGAAAAGCTCAACTACATCGACCCTACGGACCCTCGTCTCTATAAAGTAGTTTGGAATGAAGAACCACTGGATTAGCCACTAATAAAGGAAAGATTCTCATATTGTTATTTTATCTTAAATTGATATTTCATCTTTTATAGTAGCGAAAGTAAGCAACTGAAGTTTATTAGTGGACCGTCAACAAACTTGGTGCTTGTTCCATTTATATAGCTACAAAAGTATGAACTTTGGAGATGCATATGAGGGCCAATATTATGAGAAGAAAGCTAGCTCGCCTAATACTCGACTAGAGGATCTGACATAGGAAGAGAAGAAGAACTCGACTAACTATTCCCAACGGTTGTTGAATACAATCAGTGGCAAGTACACGTAGGCTAATAAGTCGACTCCTTTCTAGTATAGTATAGGAAAGGCACTTGACCTTAGTCTCATATAGTAGTTTTCATATTATATTTACCTTAAGTCTCCTAAACCTTCAACTAATCAATTACATCGATCTTGATGTCTCGAAGCTTTGAACTTGGCAGAACAAGCTTCAGATGGATTGACTAAATTTGTTTAGTCAATGAGAGAGGGAGGTAAGAACACTTTATCAGGAGTTCTCGTCTTCTTAAGGAGAAAGAAGAGAGCTCTTACCGGGTCGGAACAACTGATAGAAATAGATTTGTTTTGTCAATCCACTTCAATTCCTAATTGATAAATCAATCTATCTTCCCGTCCCCCTTACAAGTAAATGAGGATTCTATAGCAATTAAAAGCCAGTCCAAAACTTTTTAGGAGTAGGGGTGGGGATAGTCCCGATAGGCATGACAAAATGATTTCAATGGTGATAGAAGAAAGTTAAATGCTTAGACGACAGCCACTTGCGCAAGTTGGTGATAGTACTATTGTCCATTGGTTCGCAATTGAAGAATGCATCTCACCCAACTCTATCCAGTATTGATCCCTACATACACAATAGATCATTTTCCTTATCTAAACTATGCATATGACCTACGAGATAAGTCTTTTTGATTTTTTTGTAGTGGCTAGACCCGATCTCTTTCACCTCCAATTCGACAAACCCCAAGGGTAAGAAATGTTTGACATGACTTGCCTACATTGCTTCTAGTTGGGATGGGCTAGATGGGCTGCGTGTGTGCAACCTCACACCGATTGAAGTCCGTGGTAATTGGACACCTATTTTCTGGAACCTCTAACATATAGACATTAGAGTTATAGCTCTCGACAAGTCGTAGAGTGGCACTCTACCAATAGTGATCTGTATCTTGCTCATAGCAAGCCGATAGGAGACTTGCCAAAGAAGCATGATGTAGCATGTCGTCTTGAGGCCCGCTTAATGGAAAGCCATGTTCCTTATAAACCCCATACATATGTGGGCAACATGCTGGGGATCGATTCCATACATATGTGGTTTAGTGGACCTCTATGAGGATGTGCCCACCTAACCAATAGAGAGAAGGGTCAAATGATGAAATGGAAGCATCGTTAAAGCCTTAACTGAGATAAGCAGTGATAGAGAGGAGAGGTTCACTAGTGGAGGCATGGGATGCACTGTGCTTGAATCACTAGCTTGGTTTAATTAAGATCATTTTTATTGTTTGACTTTAAAGGATAGGGAGGCTTGTAAATGGTTGCGGTTAGTCACTAGGTGTTAGTAGGTTTCAGTTTTTTAGTCACCCACTAATAAATAAGAGCAATCACTAACAAGTCCCATCGTAATGGCTGGGCATTGAACATCACGAGCTTCAAGAGATAGAGCGGCGCAAGCCAAAATTGGTAGAAGTTGTTGTTGAAAATCCTTCTCTCTTAATTTTTATAAGTTATAGCACTTTCCTCGACCAAAAGGAGTCTTTGTACAGCTTGATACAGTTACACTTTTTAATCATACTGAAAAAAAGAAGCGATAGATTCAATTCCTCCCTTTCGATGCCGAGCTTTCAAGTAGTGTTTGGAATGGCAGGATTCGATCCATCATTTCCTATTCATTCCCTCTTTCTATAGATTCTTACTACAAGGTTTAGCAACAGTTAGAGAAGCATAACTTATCCTTTCGGGTCATAAGCTAGGTATTTGGTCGATCCCCTCACTGCATTTCAACAAAATTGATTTTAAGATATATATGGTGAAGATCTATTTAGTGGGCATTTTTCCCCAGCAACATAAGTTATAAGAGAGGTCCTTAAAAGGATAGCTTTCACTAGAACTCCTAGAAGGTGCTTCAAACCAATAGTTGTGCCTAGATAGAGAGAATTCTCAGCCTTTGACACACCCTAGCATCCCCTACAATCAAGCTCTTATCCATTTGACTCGATATCTATATGTATCCCTCTTTTCGTGCTATGTTCTAGTTACGTCATGAGCTCTAGTAAGGATCTCGTGTTTGCTAGTTTCAAGTCTCAGACTAGAGTCTTTAGTATAGTATCTAAAACCTGCTTTTCTTTTCTCGCTTCCGCTCCCGTACAGGAACGGGATATTAGGGTAGACACAGGTGATAGGAACTAGTTTGAGGTATATGTTCTTCCCGTGCTAGCACTAGAAAAGGTATTGCTTAGTCAACATCTGATCAATGAGAAAAAATGTCAATCGAGTCACAGTTCTAGTCCCAGTTGGAGAAACAGATAGTCCAAGCATAGTTCTATTGTTAGTTTTAGTCTTGGATCTCGTTCTTGCTATGGTAGTGGATCTAGCAACACGACTTGGAGCAACGGTTTGTAGGCATGTGGGCAGTTGTTGATCCAACAGTAACATTGTAAATCCAAGTCGACCCACAAACATCAAGTTGTAAGGTATTGGTGATCCATGTAATAGATTAGGGAGGATTTCTCCTTATCTTTTTTTTAAGCCGTACAAGACACTTCCCCAAGTCAATTTTCATCTTGAAGAGTGCCAAAATCCAACAAAAAAAAGTTGAAAACTGATGTTGGGAAGAAAAAAATTTGTAGAAAAATAAGTTTTGGTCCATAGGTCAAGGAAAACTTTAGGGTTCGCAACTAACCCATGACCAAGGCTAAAGTTTTGCTTGGCCATATCTTACCATTTACCAAGGAAAAACTTTTGCTTGGTCATACCTAACCCACTGCCAGGTAATATTGTGTCCTGGATTGAACCCTACAACCAAAAGAGGTTTTTGGCATTATTTACCTTCACCCTCTGGGTCCATTGAAGTATTCCGAATTTTCTTAAGTATAGGATTATGACTCAATACCATCACTACAATCATCATAGGTTTCCCAATGCATTTAAGTGGTCAATCTTTGCTTGGGTGAACCCAAATGAATTGTTTAATTTTATATATGAAAAAGGAATTCATCTAGTATCTTGATCATACTGACTTCTAGGATTGGATAAGTTCTTTCTAAATTAGACTTAATGTTCCAATTCATCTAGTATCTTGATCATACTAACTTCTAAGGAATCTATAGGTTTAGATGTACTCGTCCTTTCAAATCCAATACGAATCCCGTAAGTCAAAGTTGTACTTTAATTCAAAGTGGGGTGAAAAGCTTTTCACTCCAATCCGTAGGATACACCTCCACTCTCTTTTACTTAGAACTTCAAAATTCTTTAGAAACATAGTGCTAATAATCCTCACCTATTTTAGGTTTGTTAGAACCCCACTCTTATGGGTCACTTCATTATTCCTCATTGATAAGGGTCGTGCAATGACATCTTCTCATTTATTTTAGGTTTGTGAAAACATCTCATGATTGATCCAACTCGTGGGTCACTTCATTATTCCTCACCGATAAGGGCTTTGCAATAACATCGATCCTTATCTATTTTAGGTTTGTTAGAACCTCTCATGATTGATCCTAGTCATGGGTTACTTCATTATTCATCATCGACCAAGGCCGTACAATGCTATCAATCCTTATCTATTTTAGAATTGTTAAAACTTTCATGATTGCCCACACAAGTAGGTCACCCCAATTATTCTTCATCGACAAGGGTCATGCACACAACCAATCCTTATCGATTATAGGTTTGTTAAAATCTCAGGACTCAAGCTTATAAAAAATTCATGGGTTCAAATCTCATATAGTCGAGATACCCATTTTCAAGGTTTAAGGGCAAGGTGACCTTATACAACGAACCTATTTGAAGACCTTTTGGGTTCAAATCTCAAACATTCGAGATACACTCTTCCAAGGTTTAAGGGAAAAACAACCCTATACAATGAACCTTCCTTAAGGTCTTTCGGGTTTTGCGTCATACAGTTGAGGCACCCAACTCAAAGGTTTGAGCATAACACCCATACAAGAAATCTTTTCCTTTATGTCTCTCAAAGACTTTTAAAGACATTTTTGTAGTTAGGGTCTCTCATAGACCTTTGGATCTCTTAAAGTTCTTTGGAACACTTAAAGGTTACCCTAAATCGAGCTTTAATGTTACAAGGTTTGGACAAAGACTTGTCTTCATTTCTTTAGCTCAAATTCACAATCTCGCATTTTCTTTCATAGTTCGGGTCTCTCAAAGACCTTTGGACCTCTTAAAGGTTAAAACAGTCGTATTTTCTTTCATAGTTTGGGTCTTTCAAAGACCTTTGGGCCTCTTAAAAATCAAATTAGTCGCATTTATTTTCGTAATTTGGGTCTCTCAAAGACCTTTGGAGTTCTTAAAGGTAAAATTAATCATCTTTCCTTCAGTAGTTCAGATCTCTCAAAAACCTTTGGACCTTTTAAAGGTAAACTTAGCTAGCATTTTCTTTCATAGTTTAGGTTTCACAAAGACCTTTGAACCTCTTAAAGGTCAAATTAGTTGCATTACCTCATGCAGTTCAGATCTTTCAAAGACCTTTGGACCTCCTAAAGGTCGACTTAGCTCATATTTCCTTTAATAGTTCGAGTCTCTCAAAGACCTTTGGACCTCTTAAAAGTCAAATTAGTCGTATTTCTTTCCGTAGGTAAGGTCTCTAAAAAAACTTTGGACCTCTTAAAGGTTGACTTAGCTTGCATTTTCCTTCATAGTTTAGGTTTCTCAATGACTTTTGGACCCTATAAAGGTCACCTTAGTATTCATTTCTTTCTTTTTCACTCCTTTAATCCCTTAAGGGTCCTTAGTAGGATGTCTTAGATTCGTCTAGGATAGTTCCTCTACATTCCTTTCAGTGTCAAAAAAAATATAGAGAAACAATAAAAGGTTGCATCTATGATGATCCGTTCTCCAAAGTTTTGTTGGGTCTTGTTTAACCTCACCATGAGAGGGGACATTCTATTGACCTAAAACACGAAAAAAATTAATATATAATAATAAAGTCATCATTTTCTTAGAATTAAAAATAGATCTTTTGTCTTTTTCTTTATCCGAGGTACTTATGTTTCAGAGCGATCTTTCGTACTAAGGGTGCAAACATTGGGCGTCTAAAGAGTAAAGGATTGAGAATAGGAGTTATATCGTAATATCATCTCAGGTCTAAAATTGCTATCATGGAGTCAACTGATAGAATAGAGCCTCTAGCTAAAGAAAACCCATTTGTTACAAACAATCTAACTGGAAATCGTCCGGTTAGTGGAGAAACATTTAAGAAACTAAATAATCAAGTGACACCAATTGGAAATATGCTATCAACACTAATGCAGATTCCAGGAGTTATTCAAGCTATTCGGAATCATGTTAACAGTTCAGGATAGTCTAGTCAACAAATACCCAGAGTAACCAATCCAACATTGGTATCTCCTCCGATGGCACCAACTCTTGATCCCATGTCGATACAAGCTCAAAATAATGTGCCAGCACTAGTATCGACAACAGCTCAAATTGCGAACATTCCTCCCCTTATCTTTACTCAATGTCCACCTTAGCAACATGCCAAGATAACACATAAAGGAGAGTCAAGCTAGGTTAGAATGCCTAAGAGGAACTACGCTAAGGGCAAGCTGTCAAGTTGCATGCATGTCCTCCAACCCATCTAAAATTGTACTATGGTGCTATGTGCCAATTCAGAAGAAATGACAAGCTCTTAATGAAAATGCTCCAGTAGAGCTTGATTGGGATAATGCAAAGATGGTTCACTTAGTTGGACCATAGTAAAATCCAATGTTGGAGAGAGTTGGCCACCGTCTTTATGGGTAACAATAGATTGATTATAGATGTGGCATTTGACAATCATGATATAGCCAAAATAAGAAAGAAGCCCAAAGAGACCATCTGCTCGTATATTCAGTGGTGGAGGGAGTCTTCTTTGTAGGTGAAGGTACCCATGATAGAAATTGAGATAAACATATGTTCATCTCAACACTAGGGCAACACTACTATACTCATCTCATAGGGTACACCGCATCCAATTTTTCCTCATTGGTTCATATTGCTGAAAAGATAGAGGATGGTTTGAAGCTAGGGATGATTATAGATTGGATAGTTCAACAACAACGTACTTCGTCCAGTGGTACAATACAAAAGAAATTAGTATCTGCGAAAAGAAAAAGAAGGATAAAGGGAAGGTTAATTATGTGCAACCAGCTCAAGTACGGTTCATTTCCCAATTGTAGCACCAAAACCACCTGTGACTTTTCAAATACTAGTGAACCATTTGTATCAAGCATATTAACCCCAAGCAAGGCCATACAACAATCAACAAATTTCAGTTTCAAGCACAATTACAACAACAACAACATTGACAACCCTATAACAATAACAAACAGGAGAGTAGAAAAGAATTTGCTTGACTGCTAATGAAATTTTTGGAACTTTTGCCTACTCTCATCAAGGGAGGTTATGTTATATTGAGACAGCCACATCCAAAACTTAAGAACACATTCGAGTATGATCCTACCACCAACAAAATATCAATTAAAATTGTCTTCCAACTCATAATGGTAATGGAAATGGAATAGGGCCGATGAGTGCAGTAAACACAATCTTCGATGAAGAGTTAGATTTTGATCCCTCACAACTGATCATCTATTTAGGGTTAAAGGTTAGAGTTTATCTCAAATCCAACACCTCAGTCAATACTTTCCTCTCTCAAAACCAAAATAACATTCCCATTTCATCACCACCTAGTTCGGAGGCCTCATTCTAAACCCCTTACCATCTTTTTCAAACCCACCACCTCTCATTTTATCCTCAAATTCAGCCACTCCATCCAATATCACACCACTTTCATTACCTTCCAAACCACCACCCCTTATCATTGGTAGACCCATATAGTCCTCGTCCACTACATAACCACCACCTCTCATCCTTCATATTGAACCAGAACTTCCCCGACTCACTTTCAAAACTCTCAAAACCTTCCTTTATGTATCCAACAAGGTTGTGCCTTGGAGTAAGAAAGTAGGTTTAGTATTCCTAAAAGGAGGAGGAAAAGTCAAGGGGAGAGAAAAAGGAGCCCAAGGATGTAGACCTCAGTACTATGACAGAAAGAGTAGTGAGAACAACAGAAAATAGAGCAATAGGGAAATGAAAAGACAATAAGAAGAAAACTGAGAAAGAGAAAAGGAATCAGATAATGATAAAATTTATTGATATAGAGCAAATAAAGTAGTAAGAATAGACGATTAAAGTAGAAATTATAGTCATTGGCATAGGGCTCGCCACTCATCACTTTTTTTTATCAAAACGAAGCTTGCCTACTCTCTATCAATCAAAATTGATCCCAACCCAATGTGACACACTACTAACCTTTGCCACAATCAAACCCATTATCATCCATGATCCATACCCATTTTCAAATGAGTCTATGACCCATATCCACTTTCAAAAGGGTCCACGACCCAAACTCACTTCCAAATGGGTTCACGACCCATATTCATTTCAAATGAGTCCACGACCCATATCCACTTTAAATGGGTCTACGACTCATATCCACTTCTAAATGAATCCACGACCCATATCCACTTCCAAATGAGTCCATGACCCATATCACTTTCGAATGGGTCTGTAATCTATACCCACTTCCAAATGGGTCCACGACTTATACCCATTTTCAAATGGGTCCATGACCCATATCCACTCCAAACTGGGTCCACGACCCATATTTATTTCGAATTGGGTCTACAACCCATATCCAAATCAGGTCTACAACCTGAACCAACACAAATTGGGTCCATGACCTATATCCATGTGTAATTGGGTCCATGACCCATATCTATTTCAAATTGGGTCTACGACCCATATCTAATCCTAACTAGGTTCATGACCCATATCCATTTTGAATTGGGTCTAGGACCCATATCCAATCCAAACTGAGTCCACGACCCTTATCTAATCCAGATCAGGTCAACAATCTAAATTCGATCGAAATGAGGTCCATGATCCCTATTCAACCCAAATCAAGTTCATGATCAACATTTCATCCAAATCAGGCCCATTTGATCCATTAAGATCAACAATTGGACGATCAATCCAAATGAATCAAATTATTTTCCAACAAATTAGATTTGAAAAAATAAAGAATTTTAAAACACCAATTGTAATTCTTGATCAAAGTTAGTGCCTAAGAACGATCTTGTCCTATTGATATGAGGGGAATAGATTACATTTATTTGAGGAAATGAGATGACTTAAGAGTGCCTTTGCTGAGGCATTGTGCGCCACCTCTTCTTTGGGGATCTGATTGGCCGATCTTGATTTCAGAAAATTGAATGGGGGGGCTAACAAAAATGTTGTTTTTTTGACTCAATCTATTTGCAGTAATTTGTCTTTAAAAAATATTTTTTCCAACTCCGTGTTAATATCCAGCTCCGCACCGACAAACCTTTGGCTCCGTCCTGACAAATCCACAGCTCTATACTAACCAACCACCAGCTCCGTGCTGACAAACCTCCAGTTTCTTGTCGATTAGTCTCCAGCTTCGTGCTGACAAACCTTTAGCTCCGTGCCGATAACCCTCAAGTTCCGTGCTGATAACCCTCCAGTTCGTGCCGATAAACATCCAACTCTGTGTTGACAAACATCTGGCTTCGTGATGATAAACCTCTAGTTTAGTGTTGAAAAATCTCTGGCTCCGTATTGACAAACCTCCAACTCTTTGCTAACAATTTTTTTTCCCCAACCCAATCCAAGGCTTTCTTAATGCAACTTCACTAATTAATATAACTTGATATAATAAATAATATAATAACGTGAACCTCTTGTCTACAGGTGGCCAAATGACCTAAAAAGAAATACTTGCCACCTGATAATCCTCCATATATTCTACGCTTACAACCAACCATGATTAGAGCAACCTCAATAGACAGTGACATAAATAATAACAAATCTTATCTCGAAGCTAGATATAGTGGTGAAGGCATTGGAAAAACATGACAAGATTCTAGAACTACTAATGGCAAATCAAAGCATCATTCAAGCTGTACAACATCAAACATTCGACTCGAATCAGGCTATACCTGAACAACCACAACAACAACTACCGCTAGCACAGAATACCTTGCCACCCATGGCTTCCGCCAATCAAGGACCACCAATTCATATTCACTGCAATCCGCAATAGCATGAGGTGGTTCAAGAGGAAGAATGTGAATTAAGGGCAACCGAAGTAAGGAGCACCAGAAAGTAGAAATTTGCCAACAAGCTCAAAATAGTGGAAAAAGAGTTAGAAGAATAAAAGGTAAGGACTACGTAAATGGAATGAGGTTTAGATATCTATGCCTATACCCTAATGCACCATTACCGTCCAAGTTCAAGTGTCCTGACTTCAATAAATATAATTACATCGGGTGCCCTCTGTCCCATTTGAAGTTTTACTATGGATCCATGTGGTAGTTTGGGGAACCACAACAGGTTGTTGGTCCAGCTCTTTCAAAAAAGTTTAACGAAGACGACCCTCTCATGGTTCTCTCAATTGCACCACTCTCGAATTAAGAGCTAACAGGATCTGGTTACAATTTTTTCGAAGGAGTACAAATTCAATACTAATACGGGATTGGACAGGAATGATATGACAAAAATGACCTAAAATCGAAAGAAAATGTGAAGGAATTGCCCAAAGGTGGTGGGAAACGACCTCGAAGATGAAGCTACCAATGACTAAACAAGAGATGAACACCATATTCATCTCTACTATGAGCTACTCATTATATATACATTTAGTGGGTCATACAACTACAAGCTTCTCGTCATTGGTCCAAGTGGTGGATCAACTTGTTGACGAAATTTGGTCAGGTTTAATCTACGATTTGTCCAGTCTAGGGGCACCAATAGGGGGGTCTACTCAACGAAAATCGGTAGTCTTAAACAAAAAGAAGGATTAAGTACAAGTTAACAATATACATCCTGTTCGACCTTTCTTCATTTCAGCACCAAACCAAAGGCCGCCACACCTTAGGTCCCCTTCAAGGTTAACCCACCTTAAGCTGCACCAATTCTGCAAGGATTCTAGTTTGGACAAAATTCAGTGTTTGGTCAGAACCCATAGTTCACCCACAATCATCAAATCGAGCAGCGTAAACCCAATAGGATCCCTCGAGTCTTCGCTCGTCTACCTATGACTCTATCAGAACTACTCCCAACACTACTCAGGAAAAATATCTCACTAAGAGGTAGCCAAACCCAGAGGCTATAAAGGGATCAGGGTACAATCCCAATTAATTCTGTGAGTTCCATATGGGTGCACCAGGGCATGCCACTGACTAATGTCAGCAGTTTAAGCACCAAGTTCAGAACCTGATCGATAGGAAAACAATCATCTTATACGGTCCAACAGCCCCAATACCACAACAAAATATCAATCAGAATCCCTTACCAACACACAACAGGTGAGGTACTGGACTAACTCTAAATACCATAGAGAGGGACGAACCAAGCATCGACCCCTCAGTTCTGATAGCACTTGTTGGCTCAAAGGTTAGAGTCAATTTGAGGAAGGAACCTGCATCATCAAGCATAAACGCCTTACCCCAAGATATAACTAACCAATCAGCATCTCAACTTCTAGTCAGAATGGCCAATCTCACCATTCATTCCAACTCTCCAACCTCAATTCCTTTACGACTACCACTCATCATACCTTATACTATACCAATGTCCAACTCTTTTTCCCGACCACCTCTTATCATACCCTGCACTGCACCGACCTCTCAAACTTCAAACTTCTCCTCTCGACTATCGCTCATCCTATCCAATACTAACCCACAAATCTTTGACATCATTACACCCACCATCAAGTCCACTCCACCACCTCTTACCCTCCACATAAAGTCAGATCCTCAACCCATGACCATCATATCCCCTAAATCCTTTATGTACCGCTCAAATCAAACTGTCCCATGGAGCTATGAGACAATGATCGTTACATCAGCAGGGGATGAAAAGCCAAAAGAGACTATGGTCACAAACATTGCTCATGACCAGATTAGGAAGATGTTACAAGGTACCAAAAAAATAACAAAAACGACAGAATAAAGAAAAACAAAAAACAAAAAACAAAGGAAAAGGAAAACTTATAGAAGAGGAACAAGTATTGTAAAAATAACAAAAGAAGAAGAAAAGCAGATAACCCCCTCAAACTCATTCGAAAAAGTGAGTACAATATAGTAGAGCAATTGAATAAGATGCCAGGTCAGATTAGTATTTTTGATTTGTTACTAAATTCAGAGCAACATCGGGAAGTACTATTTAAAGTGCTAAATGGTGCATATGTGCCTGAGATTACCTCACCAGAAGAGTTGGAGAAGACAGTGGGGTAGATCATGACCCACAATCCGATCACCTTCATAGAAGATGAATTTATAAGTGGAGGACGCAGGCACATTGAGCCACTGCATATTGTAGTAATGTGTAAGGGCATGATAATGGCAAGAGTGTTGATTGATAATGGCTCAGCTTTGAATGTTTGTCTTCTACAAACTCTACACAAGCTAAATGCAGATCTATCTCACATCAGGCCAACTAGAAGGATAGTTAGAGCTTTTGATAATAGAAAAATTGAGTCGCTAGGGGAACTGGACCTCCTTGTTACCATCGGATCATGCACCTTTGAAATAGCATTTGAGATCTTGGATATAACCTCGGTATTCAATCTTTTTTTAGGAAGACCCTGGATCCACATTGTAGGGGTAGTTCCTTCTTTCTTGCATTAACAGGTCAAACTTATCATGGGGTAGAGGGTGATTTCCATCATCACAGAGAATCTCATACTAGTCGACCTATCGCTGGATGTGCCTTATATCGATGTAGAAATGATCGGGGATAAAGAGGGATTTCAAATTTTCCAGTTCTCATCTATCAATCATATCCCAAATAGGAAAGAGAAAAACAAGGACAGAACTGTCAACAACAAAGTTGATGATTGGACGAGTAATGAAGAAGGTAGGGTATTGATAGACCATATTTTTAGTAATCAATAAACCCTGTAGAAGATTGTAGTAAAGTGATTTGTGGGGTATCGTTATTGGTCGGGGATTACGGGTACTCCTATTCTAAAGAGTTTTAATAAATTTTAGTTAGTTTAATTAACAATTTGGAAACAAAAATATTACACAATTTTAAGGGGGTTTCAACTGTGGCTATTCGGATTTAAAAATAATAATAATAAAAATTAAAATTAAAATTAAAGAAATAAATATTTACAATTGATCATCTTCTCTCACAATTAAAAAAATTCAAATTCATTAAATGACTAATCAAATTGCTTCAACATACACAACGAATTTCATGCCTTAATTACATATCTGAATTGAATCAAAGTACAAGCCTAAAGAGATCATGCATTTTATAAATTCCTTCTTAGTAAACCCTAGGGTTTTGGAAAAGTCCATCACCTAGTTATTTTGATTAAGCAATCAAGTTAATACTCAGCGTATCCTTACAACTCCTTAAACAAATCATTAAGATCAAAAGGAATTATGATTCAATAACCTACTCCTCAAACCTATGGAAAAGTCCATGGCTAAAGAACATGCAATTTTCAGATCACAACTATTGGTCATAGTTTTTACCACTTTTAAATCATACCCCAATTCAATTAGGTGATTAGGGATATAATTATGGCTTCAATGACAGTTAATATCAAAGTTTTCAACATAACCAAATTGAAAATTCAGTATACATAATTAAGATCACCAGTTCATGTGTTTATATATCACAAATCCGAAAACATCAATTAACAAATCTGAAAGTTACTAACTCATTGAATTAACAAATTCCAATATAAAAATCCAATAAAATAATCTTTAATCCAATAAAAACCATGGTTGAAACAAATAAAAAGACTAGTCATAAGGGTTACATTTTTTAACACAACCAAAGAGGCTTGTGATGTGTTGGTGGTGATTTCTACAACTTGTTAATTTCAGCAACTCTTCCTTATAGTAGAAATTTATCTTCTTTTTGGCAACTAGTTCACAAAAATTCAGCAACTTCTTCTTATGGCCGCTAGTTCCCCAAGTTTCAGCCACTTCTTACCTAAAGAAAAGATTAAAATAAAATAATAGAGCGAGAGAGATCCTCTTCAAGTCTCTCCCTTTTTTTTTCTTCTACACGTTCTTTTTTTTCTTTCTTAGAAACCTACAAAATCTCCTAAAAATATTATAAATCTCATCATAAAATAACAATATCAAAATTTGACTAATTAAGGAAAAATTATTTAAAATAAAATAAAGTCCTAATATAATTATAAAAGTGGTGTTTTCAATTAGAATTTTCGTGCACCAAATTTGGAGACTTTCGAAAATAAACCGCGTCAAATTCGTGTCAAATTCGCGTCAACAGTGTACGTGTAGCATATTTAAGTCCGAATTTGACCTTGATGTATCCAGTATCTCTCAATACTCAAAACATGAAAGTCATAGATCGTTTTCTCAGCATTCCATAGAATTTTGAATCATCTCAATCAGAGTTCTATGAGAGAGTTATGCCAAGATTATGAAGTGATGCTGAAACTGTCCAAAATCGCCCAATTAATTTCATTTTGCACTTAACACCTCCATTTGCATCCTAAATCAAAATAAAATAATAATGAGTACATTTAGGCATCAAATATGTATAAAGGACTAAATATTAAAGGAAAAAAATATGGCATTTTACATTCTTATCAAATTCTCCCACACTTAACTTTTGCTCGTCCTCAGGCAAAACAAAACAAAATGTAACTTGTAGAAACTCAAGGAAAACGACAAAGACTAACTAAACACTACAATGACATAACACAAATTAAATGACTCTAATCCTTCCAACTTACATCTCAGAGATCTTTTAGATGGTATGGCATAATAAAGTAGGAAGAGCACACGTTTACTTTAAAAATAAGCAACGGAGTTATTAAGACTATATAACATTCATACTTGGAGTGTGTGTGTGTTTTTAGCCAAATATAAGTGTAATATGCATCCTCAAGTTAATGCACAAATTGTATCAAACTTTACTTATCACGATGCATCACTCTGATTTTCTCTCAATTTGATATGGTGCTAGCTACACTAATCATTCAACACTTGTGAAAATAGTTTACACCATAGGCTTGCTTGTCCACCTAGTTTCCACATTTAAAACAGAACATTAAAGGATCAAGAGGTCTTTGAAAAGGTTGTAATGGGGCTAAAGGGTCAAGGGTTCATAAGAAGGAAGAAAAAGGATATCACAAAATTTCCTTAGAACTAGAAAGTAATTAGAAATGTCAATAAATAGGTCTTCATCATTAAGTACAACATTTCGATCACTCTATGGTAGATTTCATCAATTTTTATTTTTTTCACTTTGCTTTAGAGATTTGTAATGCTCCCATTTCTTCAGAATTTGTATTCTTTAAATCACAACACTTTTTTTCATGTCCCTACTTCTCTTTTTATCACAATTTTTTTTTTTTTTTGAATTACAACTTAGAACCATATGACATCCTCCCCCCACACTTATGCTTTTCCACCATTCCCAATATCACCTTATAAACAAGATCCAAGCTTACTAGATCCAAGGAAAAGGGTAAGTAAAGTGTTTAAGTTCAAAAGAGTAAGTGATTGTGGGTTAATGAAGAAAATAGGCGAATGAAGGCTGAAAGGGCTATCTAAGGGTCAAATCACAATCAAGACAAAGGCTATTTGGTCATGGTGGTAAAATCCTAATTTGCCTCTGTCTTCTCCAAATCTGAATATATAAAATTGTCTCAATAGGGTTTAAAGCAAGTTCTAGAAAACATGATATTTAGAAGATGCACTCAGAAAAGAAGTTTAAATTGATATGTATAATGAATCAATTATAAGGCTCGAACAACTCACAAATATTGCGGAATTATGCAAGTATCATTCAATATGTCTCTATGCTTCACTTTAAGATAATAGATTACTCGAATCAAGGCTAATGTGCATCAAAATTTCCAAGTATGACTACAATATAAGCAAATTAACTCCATTTCTAGTTTTATCTTTAAAAGTATGCTCGAGTCTATTTACAAGCCATCTATCTTAAGAATCAGTTTCATCATTGAGTTGGAAGAATTCTAAGAAGAAAACAATTTTTTTTTTTTAAATTAAAGGTGTAAATCCCTCCCCCACACTTAAATCCTACATTGTCCTCAATGTAGATCAGAATAAGCCTGTAAGTATAAATATAAACATGAGCATGGTATTCACGAAAATCACACAATAAAATAAAAAATGAAATCAACCAAAGTAAATGGAGGGGAGAAAGAAAATGCAAATCTGTGTCAATGTATCCTCAATAGCCTTGGTTGAATTGGGTTGCCTCCCAGTAGCGCTTGAATGTTTAAAGTCCTTTATCCTAGACTTTTTACCTTGTTTTTAGTCCTTTGTGAGTGGAGTCTCTATGAGGGGTACTTCTTCCATAGTGCGCTCCTTAAAAGCCTCATAGTAAGGCTTCAAGTGATAGCCATTCACCTTGAATTCATTTCTAATTTTATCACTTAATATCTACACATCACCATGAGGAAAAACATTAGTGACAACGAAAGGACCAACCCATCTAGAATGTAACTTACCAAGAAAAAGTTTAAGTCTAGAATGGAAAAGAAGAACTTTTTGGCCCACAATAAAGGCCTTGCCACAGATCATCTTATCATGAAATGCTCTCATTTTTTCCTTGTAGATCCATACGCTATCATATGCCTCGTTTCTGATCTCCTCAAGTTCATTCAGTTGGAGTTTTCTATGTAAACCAGCCTCATCAATGTCTATGTTGAAAGACTTAACAGCCCACCACGCCCTATGCTCAAGCTCAACTGGTAAATTACACGCCTTACCATAGACAAGTCTGAATGGGGACATCCTAATTGGCGTTTTGTATGTAGTCCTATAGGCCCAAAGTGAATCATCAAGTCTTTTACTCCAATCCTTGCATGTAGGACCCACAGTCTTTTCCAAAATTCCCTTAATCTCACGATTTGAGACCTCTGCTTGTCCATTCATCTGAGAATGATATAGTGTTGCCACCTTGTGAGTCACCTTGTATTTCTTCAGCAGAGCCTCAATTGTTTTGTTGCAGACGTGTAATCCACCATCACTAATAATCGCATGAGGCACTTCAAACCTAGTAAATATGTTAGATCTCAAGAAATCTGCAACACTTTAGAATCATTAGTTCTGATGGCTTTAGCCTCCACCAACTTGGACACATAATCAACAGCCAAAAGAATGTAAAGAAAACCGTTAAATGAAGGAAACGGCCCCATGAAATCAATGCCCCAGACATCGAAAATCTCAACAGTTATGATATGGGCCATGGGCATTTGATCTTTAGAACCTAAGTTACCTGTTCTCTGGCACCTATCACAAGTCATGCAGTACATATATGCATCCTAAAAATAGAGGGCCAAAAGAAACCACAATCTAATACCTTACGGGCTGTCCGACGTGCACCAAAATGTCCACCACAAGACTCAGAATGACAAAAGGCAAGTATAGATTTATGCTCAGGTTAAGGGACACACCTTCTAATGATTTAATCATTACAATGCTTCCACAAATAAGGTTCATCCCATATATAATATGTAGCCATTTTCTTAAGCTATTCCTTATTAGACTGAGGTAAAGTATCAAGGAATTGCTTAGTAACTAAATAATTCACAATATCCGCATACCACGGTTCACTTACCTCAATCCCAAAGAGCTGCTCATCTTGGAATGATTCTTGTAAGGGTAAGGTGTCCTCCTCATGTACAAGTCTGCTCAAATGGTCGGCTACCAAGTTTTCACTCCCCTTTTTGTCTTTGATCTCCAAATCAAATTCTTGAAGTAACAACACCCATCCAATCAACCTCGGTTTGGCGTCCTTCTTTGTCATCAAATACTTCAAAGTTGCATGATCAGTATAAACAATAACTTTAGTTTGAAGTAAATAAGAGCGAAATTTATCTAAAGCGAAAGCCACAGCAAGGGGCTCTTTTTCAATCGTTGAATAGTTCAGTTGGGCATCATTGAGCATCCTAGAGGCAAAGTAGGTAACACAGGGAATCTTGTCTATTCTTTGTCCTAACACAGCTCCAACAGGGTAATCTGAGGCGTCACACATCAATTGAAAAGGTAAAGACCAATTAGGTAGAGACATAATTGGAGCAGCAGTCAATAACTCCTTCAACTTCTCAAAAACCTTCTTGCACTCCTCATCAAACTCAAAGGGAGTGTCCTTTTGGAGCAACCGCCACAAGGGCCTTGATGCTTTGGAATAATCCTTGATAAATCTTTTGTAAAATCCTGCATGACCAAGAAATGATCGAACCTCTCTCACACAAGTGGGAGAGGGTAAGTAACGCACAAGATCTACCTTAGATTTATCAACCTCAATCCCCCTAGCAGATATAATATGTCCTAAAACAATCCCTTGAGTCACCATGAAGTGACACTTTCCCAATTCAGAACCAAGTAAGTTTCAACACAATGTTTTAAAATAAGTTCCAAATTTCCTAAGCATGCATCAAAATCTCTACCAAAGACACTAAAATCATCCATAAACACCTCAATGATATTCTCAATGTATTCAGAAAAAATAGAAAGCATACAACGTTGAAACGCACTTGGTGCATTGCACAATCCAAATGGCATACGTCTGTAGGCATAAGTGCCAAAAGGGCAAGTGAAGGTGGTCTTCTCTTGATCCTCTTGGGCTATACAGATCTGGTTGTACCCACTATATCCATCCAAAGAGCAATAAAAAGGGTAACCAGCTAACCTCTCAAGCATCTGATCAATGAAGGGTAGAGGAAAATGGTCCTTCCTTGTTGACGCGTTGAGCTTCCTATAATCTATGCAAACTCGATAACTAGTCACAACTCGTTGAGGTACTAGCTCATTCTCCTCATTCTTTACTACAGTAACTCCAGACTTCTTTGGCACAACTTGAATAGGAGACACCCACTTGCTATCTGAAATAAGGTAAATAACGCCACAATCAAGTAATTTTATTATCTCATCTTGCACTACCTTCATCATGGGTGGATGTAGGCGTCTCTGGGCTTCTCTGGTGGGTTTGGCACCATCCTCCAATAAGATTCTATGGACACACATGGTTGGGCTGATTCCCTTGATATCTGCCAAAGTCCAACCAATGGCGGTCTCGTACTTCTTAAGAATGTCCACAAGCTTCTTCTCTTGTTCTTCCTCCAACTTCAAGGATATAATAACAGGCAATGTCTCCTTATCCCCCAAAAACACATACTTCAAGTAATCTGGCAAAACCTTAAGCTCAATTATAGGGGCATGTATCACTGAAGGTAACATCTTGTTAGTAGAAATAGGAAGGGACAAAGGAGGAATAGACCTTAGTAAAATGGGTTGGAACTCAAGGGAGGCCACGGTTATGATCACAATAGGCTCTTCAACCTTCTCCAACTTAGCTTTAGAAATGGAATCTCCATTCTCAGTATAACCAACTCCTTGAGAGAGTGTTACTTTCAACTCATCATCTTCCATTGCTTCACTAAACCTCTGTGCAAATGAATCAATAATATCAATAGAAAAATAGGGTTTAGTGTCAGTCAATGGATACCTCATAGCTTCAAAGATGTTGAAGCGTATAATTTCATTACCAAATTCCATGGTCAATGTTTCTCCATAAACATCAATCTTTGTTCTTGCAGTCCTCATGAATGGGTGCCCTAAAAGTAATGGAGTGGAATTTAGGGGCGCCTCTTCCATATCAAGGACATAAAAGTCAGCGAAAAAAATGAGTTGATTCACCTGCACAAGAACATCCTCAACGTATCATTTAGGATACTTGTTAGATCAATCAGTCAATTGGATAATAACATTATCACTTTTAAGTTCACCCAGATCTAAAGAAGCATAAAGACTATAAGGCATCACATTAATTGAAGCTCCTAAGTCTAACATGACATTATCAAATTTATTGGTACCAATCACACAAGGAATAGAAAAACTCCCTGGATCCTTAAGCTTTGGTGACAATTTCCTTTGGATGATAGCAAAGACTGTCTCATTTATCTTTACTACCACTTTTTCACGAGTTTGCCTCCTTGTAGTGCAAAGCTCTTTCAGAAATTTGGCATATTTTGGCACTGGCTTCAAATACTCAATCAAGGGCATGTTGACTTGTACCTTCTTAAAAATCTTCAAGATGGCTTGATCAGATTCATCCTTCTTGGTTTGGGCAAACCTACTAGAAAAAGGCACATGAGCAAAAGGATTAGAATCGAAAGAATTTTTAGGGTTTCGCTCATTACCTCGAGGTTTTAAAGCATTCTCATATGATGAAGAATCAATCACTTCTATCTTTGATGTGGCAGGATCTTTCTCTTTGTCCTTTTCCTCATTATGGGTCACTTAGGCCTTCTTTAGGGTTTTGGGAACATCCACAAGGGTCTTACCACTCCTTGTGGTAACATCTTTAGCTTGTTAGATATTTGGGTTGGGAACAGTGTTGCTAGGCAATTTTCCTCTCTCGGTTATCTTTCCCATGAAGTCTACCACTTGTCCCAACTACTTTTTCAACTCTACAATGTCTTTAGTGTGAACCTGTTGACCTGTAACAAGAGCTTGAATAGCAGTAGTTAAATTCTGGTACCCTTGAGCAAGGGACTTTAAAATCTCATCATAATTAGGAGCAGTAGAATTTGTAGGCACATGAGGACTAGATACAAAGTTTTGAGGTACCTGAGGTCTCATCAGAAAACCTAGAGGGCGTGGGCGTGGAAACATTTGCCCTTGTCCTTGAGGGTTCTGAATATTATCATTATTGGCCCAACGTAAATTGGGGTGATCTCTAAGTCCAGGGTTATATGTGTTAGAAAAAGGGTTGTTCCTTTGTCCGCCTTGATTACCTTGGAACCCAGTAGCGTTAAGAGACTCCCATCCTCCATTACTAATCAGTTGGGGACATTGGTCAGTTGGATGCCCTTGAGTGCAACACACACCACAGATTTGAGCAACTTGTTGTACTTGTGCTCCATTCACGTTCAATACTTGAGATAGAAGAGTAAACATTTTATTAACTTTTTCCTCAAGAGTAGAGTTAGAAGATACCTCATTCACCCCACGAGTAGAGTTTAACACTCCCTCATATTGTTGATAATTAAGAGCACGTTGGGCGAGCAACTCCTTAGCAACTTCAGGTGTCTTATCCACAAAAGAACCTCCAGCAGTAGCATCTAACAATTGACGTTCAAGAGGGAGGAGTCCCTCACAAAAGTAAGTAAGTAGATTTACTTCCTTCATCCCATGTGAAAGACATGATGCAACTAAGCTCTTGAATCTCTCATACTAGGCATAAAATGCCTCATCCTTCCTTTGCTCAATTCCAGTTATTTGCTTTCTCAAGACAGTAATCCTTGAGGCGGGGAAGTACTTAGTTAGAAACTCAGTCATCAACTTCTCCCATGTGTTGATATAGCCTGAAGGTAGATCAAACAACCAAGTTTTTGCCCTATCTTCAAGTAAGAAAGGGAATGACTTCAGGTTCAAAATGTTGAGATCTGCATTCTGTGGGCACATACTTGAACACACAAACTGAAACTCCTTGAGATGCTTATGAGGATCTTTATTAGTAAGCCCGTGGAATTTGGGAAAATGGTGTAAAAATCCAATCTTCAGTTCAAACTCGGCTACTTTGCCAATTGCTGGTTCTGGATAAGTAATACAAGTTGGTGCGATTCCCCCATTAGTTGAAGAAGACATTTGTTTAATGATTTCAGCCATTGGTAATTCTTCTTCTTCACTTTCTTCTTCTAAATCAGGTATGTTTTCTTCCTCGTCTGATAAGGGATAGGAAGAGCTATCTGACTCTTCCCTCTCCTCTTGGTGAGGTGGGGGTTGATGTGCAACTTCTTTTAGTAAGACCAAGCGTTTTGCAAGTTCTTGAGTCTTTCTTCTAATTGCGGACATTCATGGACCTGAACCCAAAAGTAAAGATAACAATATACAAGTTAGATTTGAAAGATTAATAATAAGCTTCCCTTCCTAAAAACATCACAACGTGATCGCCATAGTGATAAGAAAGATTCATGCTAAAATTTCAATAAGTGTAACACAAGATATATTACATGCAAGCTTAACAAGTAAAATAGAATATTAATAAGTTAAATGACACTAAAACATAGGGATTTTGCAATCTCCGACAGCGGCGCCATTTGATAGACCATATTTTTAGTAATCAATAAACCCTGTAGAAGATTATAGTAAAGTGATTTGTAGGGTATAGTTATTGGCTGGGGATTGCGGGTACTCCTATTCTAAAGAGTCATAATAAATTTTAGTTAGTTTAATTAACAATTTGGAAACAAACGTATTACACAATTTAATAGGGTTTCAATTGTGGCGATTCGAATTTAAAAAAAAAATTAAAATTAAAATTAAAATTAAAGAAATAAATATTTACAATTGATCATCTTCTCTCAAAATTCAAAAAAATCATATTCATCAAATGACTAATCAAATTGCTTCAACATACACAACGAATTTCATGCCTTAATTACATATTCGAATTGAATCAAAGTGCAAGTCTAAAGAGATCATGCATTTTATAAACTCCTTCTTAGTAAACCCTAGGGTTTTGGAAAAGTCCATCACCTAGTTATTTTGATTAAGCAATCAAGTTAATACTCAGCGTATCCATACAACTCCTTAAACAAATCATTAAGATCAAAAGGAATTATGATTCAATAACCTACTCCTCAAACCTATGGAAAAGTCCATAGCTAAAGAACATGCAATTTTCAGATCACAACTATTGTTCATAATTTCTACCACTTTTAAATCATACCCCAAATCAATTAGGTGATTAGAGATACAATTATGGCTTCAATGATAGATAATATCAAAGTTTTCGACATAATCGAACTAAAAATTCAGCATATATAATTAAGATCACCAATTCATGTGTCTATATATCACAAATCCGAAAACATCAATTAACAAATCTAAAAGTTACTAACTCATTGAATTAACAAATTCCAATATAAAAATCCAACAAAATAATCTTTAATCCAATAAAAACCAAGGTTGAAACAAATAAAAAGACTTGTCACAAGGGTTACACTTTTTAACACAACCAAAGAAGCTTATGATGTGTTGGTGATGATTTTCGCAATTTGTTAATTTCAGCAACTCTTCCTTATGATAGAAATTTATCTTCTTTTTGGCAATTAGTTTACAAAAATTCAGCAACTCTTCTACTTATGCCTGCTAGTTCCCCAAGTTTCAGCCACTTCTTTCCTAAAGAAAAGATTAAAATAAAATAATAGAGAGAGAGAGAGAGAGAGAGATCCTTTTCAAGTCTCTCCCTTTTTTTTTTCTTCTACACGTTCTTTTTTTCCTTCTTAGAATCCTCCAAAATCTCCTAAAAATATTATAAATCTTATCATAAAATAACAATATCAAAATCTGACTAATTAAAAAAAAATTATTAAAATTAAAATAAAATCCTAATATTATTAGAAAAGTGGTGTTTTCATTTGGAATTTTCGTACACCAAATTTGGAGACTTTCGAAAATAAACCACGTCAAATCCATGTCAAATTCGCGTCAACAATATATGTGTAGCAACTTCAAGTCCGATTTTGATCCTTATACAGCCAATATCTCTCAAAATGCAAAACATGAAAGTCGTAGATCTTGCTCTTAGCGTTCCATAGCATTTTGAATCATCTCAATCGAAATTTTTATGAGAGAGTTATGCCCAGATTAAGAAGCGATGCCGAAACTATCCAAAATTGTCCAATTAATTTCGTTCTGCACTTAACACCTCCATTTGCATCCTAAATCAAAATAAAAGAATAATGAGTACATTTAGATACCAAATATATATAAAGGACTAAATATTAAAAGAGAAAAATATGACATTTTGCATTCTTATCAGGTATCGTCTAAAACAAGGACTAGTAATGGGACTATTGTTGTTCTTCCCACCGGAGTTAATATCTTTCTTTTACCTTACTTGTGGGGCAAGTAAGGGAACAAATTCAAGAGAAAGGAGGAATAGAGTTAAGCTAAGAGGATAAAATTTAAATTAACCAAAATAAATTAAAATTATTTTTCTTTGTATTTTTGAACTTATCAAGAAGATTTAAAGTTGTTATAACATTAACCAAAGTAAATGAAATTAAAAGTAAGTAAACTTATGAAATTAAAGCACCATTGGAGGTGGATCTACCTAGAACATGTTGATGAGAAATTTAAAGTCTCTAGCCTTTCTATGACCCAATCATAAAGGCTTGGTATTAGCTCCTTAGATCGGAAAGATTTACAAATGAAATCAAATGAGGGAACATAAAAAAAAGTAAAATTCCTTGAACTTTCTACTACCAATTATCTAGTTTAAGCATACTTTATCTTGATCTAATCTAAGTATAAAGTATCTATATTAAGAATAAAAGGTGTAAGAAATCTTAAAGAGAATTAATGAGTATTTTAGATAAAAGAAAGGCATGAAATTAGAAACAACACAAGAACTTGCTCTAGGCTCTCCCACTCTTCAATGGAGGAGAACTTAGCCTAATGTCATTGCAAAAAAGAAAAGATAAGTGGTGAAAGAGCTTTTTTTCATTTCATGGAGAAACTTACAAATTCTTCTTCTTTTACTTCTTACAAGACTAATTAGCAAAAAAAAATAACTAGAAGATAAAAATATAAAATTATAAGAGAATAGGCTAAGAGCCTTAGATTAAAGGAGTCTTAGATGAGAGAATCAAGAGAGAGAGAGAGTTTCTCTAGAGATGTGTAAAAGAGTCTAAAAGTAGCCTACACTTTTTTTTGCACAAAAAAATAAAAGAGGACAACATGAGTTAAGGATTAGGACATTCCAAAATGGGCCCAAATACTTTAATCTTGAGATTTTGATTCCAAAATATTGATTTTATGCACAAGAAACACATGTAATTAGATTTATCTAGTAAATGAATTTATTTATGTATAATTACGCCTAATTAACATGTAACATAATGTTTCGAGGCTTATCATGATTATTACCTTAATATAGAGAAATAGAAACAAAAATCAAGATAAATGTCTGGGAAACGTGCGTATAATTCAGAGTTTCAAGATACTCATCACACCCCCAAACTTACCTTTTTTTTAATCCCTAAAAAATAAAACTGTCACTTTCTCAGGCACCTTGACTGTATTTAACGAATACTGCAAGCCCTTGAACCCCGAGATTACCTCTAGTGGACGAGTTTGACTCGTGATGATTTGTAAAGAATAAACCCACAAAATTCCAACACTTTACAGAAATATTAAAATCAAATCAAAGTATGTAAAGCGAACATAATGATATTTCACAAATCATTCAAAGGTCATTTACGTTTAAACAAATTTCTAAGTTTTTTATTCCTCATTTTAGAAAATTTCAAAGATAACTTGAGTGCTTGTGCGATTTTCTGATTTTTTTTTTCTTTTTAAAAGTAATATCTTTTTTTTTAAGAATAAGATTTCACCTCCTAATTGTTAATAATGGTCAGTTCTACCTAAGTTTTTACTCGAAACTAAACATCCTGTTTGAGATTGTAAGAGGTGTGGATATTCACTTTAATACGTCTAAGGGACTTTATTTGTGATATTCCAATTTTCTCACGTTTTTACCAATGACGGTTTTCACCCTACTAAGCTAATTAATCTTATTGGACTCTTTTCATTTTTGTACTTTTTAATCCTAATCTTTTTACTTTACTTTGGTCTTTTTCACATTTTTTTATTTTTTATTTTCTCAACTTTTTCATACTTCACCATTTTCTGGTATTCTTTTTACAAAAAGCAGGTAGTCCTTTTCAAGGTACCCAGTTTAATCCAATAGTTGGTATCCAAGTCATATTAACCCCAATTATGTTTTTCTTCTAACCAGCCAGGAAATCATAGTTCACTAGAATAAGTTTTCCCTAACACTCTAGACAAAGAAGAGGGTCAACTCTTATTCCATAAAATCTTATTTTTTCAAGTACTCAATCAAAAGTGAATTTTTTAAAGTAATTTTTTCATGATTTTCTTAATGAGGAACAACCAAAAGGAACTTATGATCAAAAGTTAGGATATGAGCCTGAGATTTGAAATTCATGTGTAAAAAGTACATACAAAGATTTTAAATATTTTAAAAGTGTTAAATATTTTTTATCTTTTTTTTCCTGAAAACATGAAACTAAACTAGAATGAAATATGAAACTAAACTAGAATGATATGCAATGCAATTATGAACTAACCTAATATATATATTTTTTCTAAAAACATGAAACTAAACTAGAATGATATGCAATGCAATTGTGAGCTAACCTAATACCCCAAAACTTAAATGAAATATTGTCCTAAATATACACGTAGTAAGGAAAGAGAGAAAAATGTTAGTTTCCACCTAAAATGGATTAATGTGCAAAATCTTGTTAAAACTAATCTGAAAGGACTAAAAGTTATAACAATTATAATTTTCGAAATAGTTTTGCATACATAAAATCCTACCTAAGAATTAAGAAACAACTTAAAAATGTCCTAATCTAATAATGAAATCCATCCTAATCTGAATCCAAACTTTTAGTGACCTATGCCTTCTTCTCATCAATAAAGGTCAACATCTATCTCTGTTACTCAATCAACAATTGCTGACCAGTCTGCAATCCTTGTAGCGCTGATTGATTGGTTTGGTTGAGAGTTATTTTGAAGAGGAAGAAAATAAGAAAGGGATTAGGGTTGGAGGTTTTTTTTATTTTTTGAGAAAGTTTGTTTCCTAACTACACTACTTATTAAAACAAAAGCACATGGGTTGCCTCCCAAGCAGCGCTAAGTTTAACGTCTTCAGCCAGACCTATCAAAAGGTCCAAATCCTAGGTATTTTCCTAACATCTAATTTTACAGACACGACGATCGACTTCCTACCCCAAATGATAGGCAGACAAATTTTACCATCGTTAGGACATGGAAATAATTATTTAAAATGATCAACATCCCTCATTTATCTTCAGTTCTTAGCATCATCATCTTTTTTAAATAGTTTTCAATTATCATATTTTCTAAGAGAATGAAAGTTATAAGATAGGCAGGGTCTGTACAATCTTGTGAAAGGATATGCTGGATGGGATACGAGGTTGGATCGATAGTAATCGAAAGTGGTATGACTAATAATTTACAGTTCATCCTTGTTTCTTTCTGAACAACAATTTCATCTGATGGTGGATCAGTTTCCTTAGTCAAATTTGTACAATTGGTTAGCTCATTGAGAATTTGAAACATTGATTGGCTCTCGGGGGTTATCTCATTTGAAAATTGACCATTCTCTCTTTCTTCTAAGAGCACAATAAGCTGACCTAGTTGGACTTCTATTATTATTTTGGTTGGAATTATAACCTCATTTATTTGAATTTGAACTTCAATTGAGATGGGGTTATTAATTATTGATGGACAATCATTGAAAATTTCAAAAGAGTAGAACTGGTCACTAAGGTTTTTTTGAAAGAATGATGGATTTTCTAGGATAGAGATATCCTCATTTTCGAATTTATCATAATTTTCTTCTTCTAAAGATAGCACTAGGTGACTCAATTGAGTTTCTATGCTGGTTAAGGCTTGACCCATGTCCTATTATTGTTGTTGATGAAGCTGTTGTTGTTGGATGAATTGTTGTTGATTGAATAACTCAGTCATCAAAGACTCTAATGATGAATTTGGAGGAGAGGACAAAAATGAGTCATTGAATGTTGACTCTGGCTCTACAGCTCTATATTCGAAGAAATATTGAGAATCATAGGATTGTTGGGGGATTATGGTTGGATTCATCATCGAGGTGTCGTGCATATAACTAGGTGTCGACATCAAATAAGAATTTTGATAATGATGCATATTGGCTTACGTAACAAGAAACATGGGTAGACTCGGACAACACTCGAGAGGATGACCATAATTATCACATAGGATGTATGGATCCAAGATTCTCTCCTAAACTCCATGACAAGGCAAAATTTGCTCAGATTTCTGTATCTATACACTATTGATTTGCACACAAGAGAGGGAGGAATTCACATGTGATATTGGATTCTTACGACTAGACACTATCATTGTACTTTGAATGTCTACCAAGCATGCAAATCACACAATCGATCAAACAATTACGAAAATAAAAGACTGGACCTAGATAGGTTGCTTAAAGCTAGATAGCTCTTAATTAGGTAGAGATAGTGCAACTAGCCTTTCAACTCGATTCTATGAAGTCAATTTTGAATCATTAAGATCTCCAAATCGAAAGTGGCACACAATGCATAAGGAAGGGCACTCTTAAATCACCTTCCTTTCTTGAATAGACTGAGTCTATCCCCTCAAAGGGCAAGATCTTACTAAATACAAAAGATGACCAAGAAACGTAATGGGCACAATTTGAAGTGGAATTTATCCTATTGAGCTCGTGGGCCCTATAGTCAAGTCTAATTGATTTTATTTAATTTGATTGGATGACTAGTGAGTTGATTATCCTAATTAGAGTAAGGAATAGGTAATGACTTCCAATCCTTATCTTATCATGCTATCCCTAGGAGAGGGGTGCTCTTTACTACTTAATTAACTATTCAACGTGTGTGCAAATTTGACAAATAATACACAAAGCCAAGGAGTAACCCACTAGCATAGAGGCGTAGGTGTTGAGGGATTACCTCCCGTGCTAGACGGGTTAAGACGGTTTGAGTCGACTTAGGCCATCAATTCCAATTTTTTGTATGCGAACCTAAGGAATCGTAACGGTATTTTCCACCCGTCGTCTTTCCTTAGTCTATTACAATCGAACCCTTTTTGGAAAATTAAAAAAATTACAAGGAATCCTATACAAGAGTTTCTAAAATAGAAAAATAAACCCAAATAAAGATTAAAAGAAATTGAAAGAAAAGAAGAAAAAAAAATATTCACCTACAATGAGCAAAACAGAAATATTAGCAGAAATGATAGTAAATGGATTCAAAAATAGATTCTGACTTATCAAAATCTTGTTGGGTTTGTCATAGAAAATTTCATTTTACCCCAAATCGATATATTATAATAGTTAATCAAAGATCAGAATATAAAGTTACAGTCAGTTTAAGTTCTACTGTTTGGGGTGAAAAAAAAAATGGGAATGATTTTTATTTTTTTTTCTTCTTTCTTCTCTCTTAAACCCTCAAGAACACTTGAGCTTACAGAGAAAAATCAGAAGAAAATAAAAATAAAAATAAAAATAAAAAATATAAATCTTAAATCAAAACTTACCACTACTATCCTTACCTTTCCCCGGCAGTGGTGTCAAAATTCTGATGGGACTATCGTTATTCATCCCACCAAAGTTAATATTAATCTTACATTTACCTTACTTGTGGGGCAAGTAGGGTATCGAACCCAAGAGAAAGGGGGAGTAAAGTTAAGCTAAAATGATAAAATTTAAATTAACCAAAAGAAATTAAAACTATTTTTCTTTGTATATTTGAACTTATTAGATTTAAAGTTGCTAGAAAATTAACCAAAGTAAATGAAATTAAAAAAAGTAAACTTATGAAATTAAAGCACCATTGGAGGTGGATCTACCTAGAACATGTTGATGAGCAATTCCTAATCTCTAGCCTTTTATAACTCAATCGAAAGGGCTTGGTGTTAGCTCTTTAGATCGGAAAGTTTTGCAAATGAAATCAAATGAGGGAACATAAACAAAATAGAATTCTTTGAAACTTCCTACTACCAATTATCTAGTTTAAGCATACTTTATCTTGATCTAATCTAAGCATAAAGTATCTATATTAAGAATAAAAGGTGCCACTCTTATCAGTTCGCTACCGTTAATCATGTCGAAAAAGCGAAAGAGAGGGTAAAAGCAGAATTATCAAAGGCAAACCTGATGATCGGCCGGGTCTTAAAGAACACTGGTTATTGACCCAAACAAGGGTTGGGACTGAGAAGAAAGGGGAAAGTCACTCCAGTCAAAGCGAAGAAGCACACTCCTTATTTCGGTTTGAGATTCAGACCTAGAAAGAAAGACATTGCTGACATAAACGATAAAAAGAAAAAACTTCGACTAGCAAGAAAACAAAATCGTGAACCAAACGTTTAGAATTTAGGCGAGGTTCCTCACACATCAGTATCAGCTTCCCGAAATCACAAGTCAGACCCGACAATCTATCGGAACCACTACCAACAAAGCCAGCCAGAAAGAAGAAAACAGTAAGTTTCAAACCCCAGCGTAATCGAGAAGACTCAGTTGTTGAGTACCAACCATCCCTCGTGGAGGGCATTGATGTCTTATTCAATGAGGATTCCAACGAGAGTCTAATAGAAACGCAAGAGAGCCTCCAAAAGCGAAAATCACCTTGAACAAAGAGAAAGAATCACCCTTCCCCATCGATATCAACTCGGCATCAGTCATCATCCCCCCAAGCTTGAGAGGGGCTATGCCTAACCTTGACAAAATTCAACCGGAGATCATGGTCATCTCCGAATCACTAAAAGAATCACCATCTCACCTTATCTACCCCATCAAGGAAGGAGAGGTTTTGAACAATTGGGAAGAATTTCCTCTAACCCTTGAGGCTGTTGTTGCCTAAAAAAAAAAACGTCGTTAGGCAAAATCAATTTGCCCGAGGATTATAACGAGCCCTCATCCTCGGGTAAAGATTGTTTTGAGGGCTCCTTATCTTTACTAATGCATGATTGCTCTTCTTATTTCAGATGTTTAGAAAATAGTACTCAAAAATAAAAAATTCTTCAAAAATCAAAAAAATAAAAAACATCTCAAAAATTAAAAAAATCAAAAAGCTTTCGAAATCTCAAAAAAATAGATGTCTTCCAAAAAAAATCGTATTAGGATTTAAGGGATTTGTCTCAATCGAATGGACCTTTGGATATAACAGAATATGAAAGGGATGAGTATGACTTCGATCTTGAACTCGACTTCGATCTCATGAGAATTAAGGAAGAGTCTGAGGATGAAGTGGAATACCTTCCTAAAGAAATCAAAGATCTTCTAGAGCAACATGAAAAATGTGTTTAGCCAACATTAAGGATACAGACTCGGTTAATCTCGGTACTAAAGATGACTCACGTGTTGTAAAAATCGGAGCCTTGTTAACCCCTCAGTAGAAAGAAAAAATGATTGAACTACTGCATAACTATCAAGACATCTTCACCTGGTCCTACAGATATATGCCCAACTTAAACACAGATCTCGTTGTTCATAAGCTGCCGATCGCTCTTGGGAGCAAGCCGATCAAACAAAAGTTGAGAAGACTCAAGCTAGAATGGATACTCACAGTCAAAGACAAAGTGATGAAACAGTTCCAAGCAGGATTTTTCGCAGTCTCCACGTACCCTGAATGGCTAGCTAATGTCGTTCCGGTACCGAAGAAGGACAGGAAAGTCCGAATGTGTGTCAACTATCAGGATTTGAACAACACCAATCCTGAGGATGATTTTCTACTATCCCACATCGACACTCTAGTTGATAGCACAGCGGGGCATGGTATGTTCTCATTTATGGATGGTTTCTCAAGCTACAATCAGATAAAAATGGTAAAAGAAGACCAGGAGAAGACAACATTCATCATACCTTAGGGCACTTTTCATTATAAAGTCATGCCATTCAGGCTCAAGAATGCGGGGCAACTTATCAATGTACAATGACGGCCTTATTCCACGATATGATCCACAAAGAAATTGAGGTCTATGTGGATGACATGATTGCAAAGTCTAACTTGGAGGAAGATCATTTGATAAACTTGAGAAAGTTATTCGATCGGCTAAGGAAGTATAGTCTACGGCTCAACCCAGCAAAATGAGTCTTCAGGACAACGTCAGGCAAATTGTTAGGTTTCATCGTCAGTAGAAGAGGCATCGAGATAGACCCAGCAAAGACCAAGTACATTCTTGAGATGAAAGCACCAGTGTCAGAAAGGGACGTCAGAGCATTTTTGGGCAGAATACAGTATATTAGTAGATTCATTGTGCAACTTATGCTTATCTACGAACCAGTTTTCAAACTATTAAGTAAAGATGTACCAAAAGCGTAGAACGAGGACTGTCAGGAACCTTCGACAAGATAAAGAAATATCTACTCAATCCACCAGTCTTGGTTCCTCCTATGTCAGGATGAAAAGAGCAAGCCATTTACTATCTCAGCAAGAAGTCCACCGATTATGAGGTAAAGTACTCGACGCTCGAGAAGACTTATTGTGCACTGGTCCGGGCATTTCAATGATTGCGCCATTACCTCTTCAGCTACTCAACTATGCTTATTGCTCGAATGGACCATCTGAAGTATCTTTTCCAGAAGCCAGTGTTGACAGGTTGACTACAAAATGGCAATTACTATTATCTGTGTTAGACATCATCTATGTCACTCAAAAAGCCATTAAGGGACAAGCCATTGCCGACCACTTAGCTGAGCATCCCTTACTTGACTATGAGCCATTAAAGAAAAATTTCCAGATGAAGCCATCCTGTTAACAGAAGTTAAAAATAGTGACGAAGAGAAAGGTTGGAAGATGTATTTCAACGGAGCTGCAAATCAGAAAGGAAATGGAATAGGGGAAGTTTTGATGAAACCAGATGGATCTCATGTTCTGATCGTTATCTGATTGAAATTCCAATATTCCAATAACAAGGCAGAGTATGAAGCATGTATCGTAGGGTTAAACGCAGCAATCGACTTGGAAGTGGACGAAATTGATGTATTCGAAGATTCAAGTCTAGTGGTCTATTAGACAACCGGAGAATGGAAAACTTGAGAACAAAGATTAATCCCTTACCATGAGTACTTGGAAGAACTGAGCTTAAACTTCACCAGGATCTCATTTACTTACATGCCACGAGCCAAAAATCAGTTTGCAGATGCACTGGCCACGCTTGCTTCCACGATCAATATTTCAAAGGACCTAGTCATCGATCCTATCGAATAACAATAAATGAACGAAGGATCATCCAAAGATTGGCAGGTCAATTCTTCCTAAGTAACGGGACTCTGTTCAAAAAATCACATCACGAGGTTCTTCTCCATTGTGTCATAGAAATAGAGGCTAAACGATTGATCGAGACTGTACATGGTGGAGTTTACGGACCTCACATGAATGGTCACATGCTTGCTAAGAAGATAATGAGAATGAGATATTATTGGACAACAATGGAAAGCGATTGCTATCAACACGTTCGTAAATGCCATCTCTGCCAGATCTATGCCAATAAAATCAACGCTTCACCTTAAGAATTGCGCAGCATGACTACTCCTTGGCCCTTCTCACTCTGGGGCATGGACGTTATTGGGCAGATTTCTCCAAAAGCTTGAAATAGATAGTGCTTCATCCTGATCACTATCGATTACTTCACAAAATTGGTAGAAGCTGCATCATATGCCAATGTCACCAAAAGTAATGTATTAAAGTTCATCAAGAACAACATCATTTGTCGATATGAACTTCCTAGCAGATTAGTAATGGACAATGCCAAGGACTTCAAGAACAAGGATATGATCAAGATGTGCGAAGACTTCATGATCACTCATCACAACTCGGTACCCTACAGACCCAAGATGAACAGAGCCGTCGAGGCAGCCAACAAAAATATTAAAAGAATCATCGAGAAAATGGCTGTTACATACAAGGATTGACACGACATGTTGCCTTTCGCCCTTCATGCCTATCGGACGTCATTATGAACCTCGACTGGGGCAACTCCGTACTCGTTGGTATACGGAATGGAAGTAGTCTTACTCGTCGAGGTTGAGAATCCCTCCCTCCAGATCATAAAAGAAGTAGAGTTAGACAAAACAAAATGGGTTCAAGCTCGGTTCGATCAGTTGAACTTAATAGAGGAGAAACGGCTTGCAGCTATCTGTCATGAGCAAATTTACCAATGGAAAATAGCTCGTGCATACAACAAAAAGGTCAAACCTAGATATTTCTCGTCAGGAAACCTTATTTTGAAGAAAATTTTGCCAATCGAAGAATACGCCAGGGGAAAATTTCGACCAAACTATAAGGGACCATTTATCGTGAAAAAGATAATGACGGGAGGAACTCTGATTCTCACAGAAATGGACAGACAAGTCTTTCCGCAACCAATCAATGCTGACACTATCAAGAAATATTACGCATGAGAACTGATCCTGAGGTGACGAAAGGCCATATTTGCTATCTTAAAAATAACTATCTAACCCTAGTCAACCCTTTTGAGCCATCACGTTCATTTCTTAACTTAAGACTGTGGCAAGTCAACGTTATAAAAAAATAAATAAATAAAAGAAGAAAAAGCATCAAAGTACTCCTTGCCTGCATGAGGATAAACTGTGAACGGCTAAAAATACAAAAAAAATCAAAAAGTCAAAATCGAACACTTGACCTTTAGCTCGACCAAAATCTCCAGCTTAAACAAGTTCGAGAGACGTTGGGAGGAGACATAGATCATCTTTTCAAAACAAAAATAGACAAACCCCACGTGTAATCTACTCTAGATAGATCCAGATCTTAAACTTTTTGTATCTTTTCTACTACCATTAACCTAAGCCAACGTTTTGTCCCACCAAAAGTCTTTTCGAATCAGGGAATGTTCTAAGACTTCACAATGACAATGATAGCACCAATGATCTTGGAACTTGATTCGGATCTCAAGTCATATTGATCATTGAAAGACTCTAGAGGGGAGTCCAGATCAAATATTTAAAAAAAAGAAAGTAGTCGAAATGTAGAGTAGTCGATCTCGCGGTTCAACTTGAGTTGTTGAACCATGAATAGTCGTCACCAAACTCGAGAGAAGAATCTAGATCGATCACTCAAGAAAGAGCGCCACTATAAGAGTAGAGTCACTGATCTAGCAGCTCAACTTGAGTCACCAAGCCATAAAGATATAGAAGCTCAACTTACGATTTTGAAATCTTTTTTATTTTTTTGATTTTTGAGAAATTTTTGATTTTTTTGCCTTTTGAGAAATATTTATTTTTTTGTGATTTTCTAGATACCTGAAATAAGAAGAACAATCATGCAAATTTGTTAATAAAGATAGGGAGCCCCCAAAATAATCCTTACCCGAGGATGAGGGCTCGTTATGATCCTCGGGCAAATTGATGTCGCCTAACGGCATTTTTTTTTAGGCCTCAACCGCCTCAAGTATCAGTGGAAATTCTTCCCAGTTGTGCAATGTCTCCCCTTCTCTGAGGGGACGGATGAGATGAGCAAGTGATTCATTGGATGATTTGGTTGGTAGTTTGGAGATGACCATGATCTCCGATTGATTGTTCTCCTGGTTGGTAGTGACCTCCACTTTAGTGGGTTTTGGAGCAGTCTCCGATGGACTTTCATCAGAATCCCCATTGAATAGAACATCAATGCCTTCTTCAAAGGATGATTGGGACTCTACGATTGGGTCTTCTTGAATGTGCACTGGTTTAGGGTTTACCATTTTTGGCTTCTTTGCTGATGGCGGTTCTGATAAGTCGTTAGGTCTGATATGGGACTTTGGGAAGCTAACACTAATGTGAGGGACTCGGCCCAGATTCCAGATGTTCAGCTCACGGTTTTACTTTCTTGCTAGCCTCAGCTCCTTTTTCTTGTCATTCATTTCTGCAATATCCCTTTTCGTGGGCCTAAACCCCAGACCAAAATAGGGAGTATGCTTTCTCGCTTCGACCGGTGCTTTTCCTCTTCCTGCCAGTCCCAACCCTTGTTTGGGTCGATAGCCTGCCCTTTTCATGACTCGACCGATCATCAGACTTGTTCTTGATAGCCTCGTCTTTATTTTCTCATTTCCTTTCTCGATGTGATTGACAGCAACGAATTGGTACGAATGGTAGAGTGCCTTGTCCTTTGTCATTTCGATATCGATGAATGGCACGTCGGGAGCCCTGCCAGCTGGGATCAAGTTTTCGGCCAGTACCGATATCATTCTCTGCCCCATGATGAATTTGACTCTCTCGTGTAGAGAAGAAGGTACAGCCCCTGCTATATGAATCCATGGTCTGCCCAGCAGCAAATTGAAGGTTGTCGGTATCTCCATGACTTCAAACGTCACTTCAAAGGTGCAAGGTCCTATTGTGATCGGTAGGTTTACTTCTCCCAGCGAATCCCTTCTTGAGCTATCAAAACCTCGAACAACCTTGTTGTTGGGTTTCACATGCGACCAATCAGTGTTGAGTTTCCGAAAGGTTTCAAACGGACAGACGTTAAGCGTTGAGCCATTATCAATCAATACTCTGGCGACCATCATGCCCTTGCTTATGACCATGATGTTCAGTGGTTCGACATACCCCGTCCCCTCAGGCGTAAATTCATTCTCTATGAAAATGATAGGATTGGGGGCCATGATCTGGCTGACTGTTTGTTCCAACTGTGATGGTGTCGTGGTTGAAGGTACATGTGATTTTCCCAGAACTCTCAGCAGTGCCTCCTAGTGCTCTTCTGATTTTTTGCATTAGTCCCAGGATACTAATCTGAGCTGACTGTTTGTTTAATCTGTCCACTACATTATGCTCACTCTTGAGGATGAGCTTAACGAAGTCTGCAGCTTCCTTGTCGGTGACCTTCGTCTTTTCTTCTATTTTCTCCTCCTTATACAGCTTACCCTTCCCCTTTGCTTTTCTTTTTTCTTCACCTGTCCCTCCTTCCATTGTCTCTTCGGTTTCTGCCTCGCTATTTTCTCCATTTTCTGATAATTTTTGGCATTTTTCTGCCCTTGTCATATGGTCGATGTCCGCCACTATTATTTATTTCACTGTTTCGACCCCTGAGGTTGTGGTGATAGTGGTCTCATAGCTCCAGGGAACTGCCTGTTTGGAACTATAGGGGAATGATTTACGTGAACATATGATCATGGGGGGTGGATCGGGTTTCATATTGAGGATGAGGGGTGGTGGCGGCGTTTTAGAGGTAGTGGTGGTGTATGGAATGACAAGTGGTGGACGTGGGGATGGAACGTAGGGTACGTGAAGGGGAGGTCGAGTTGATCCTTGAGAATATAGTGGTGTACATGATATAATAAGGGGAGGTCGGGTTATACTTTGATGGTTGGATGATCCGCAAGGTATGACTAGAGGTGGTCGAGTAGCAGCATTTTGATGAGTGGGATGGATGGTAAGGTCGGCCATTCTGAGAGGCAATTGTGGATTTGGAGGTGGATTGGTTGTGTAGTGGTTGACTGTGTTAACTGACGATATCTTTGACTCCTGGGTTAAGTGGACCCTAATTTTTGCCCCTACTGGTGCTATCAGATCGAAAGGATTGAAGTTGAGCTCTCCGCAGATGACATTTACCCTATGCCCACTCCCCTCTCCATTGTGAGCGGGTAGGGGGTTTTGATTGACATTATGTTGCTAGAGCGGGTTGGCAGGCCCATCTAGGATGAGGGCCTTTTTATCAATTAGGTTTTGTACTTGATACTTGAGCTGCCAGCATTGGTCCGTAGAGTGCCCTGGTGCACCCATGTGGAATTCGCAGAATAAATTGGGGTTGTATCCCGGTCCTTTGGCAGCCCCCAAATTTGGCGGGCGTTTTGTAAGATACTTACCCCTGAGTAAGAGTGGCAGTAATTCTGATAATGTCACGGGTAACCTGGTAAACACTCTATTCACTCTGTTGGGTCATGCCTGCTGGTTCTGCCCATATAGTGGTGCCTGCTGTGCAACTGGTGGAGGGTTTTCCCTGAATTGATTTTGACGGGGAAGGTTCCATGTTGGTGGTGCTGGTGCCCATGAAGTTTTCTGTGTTGGTGGTCTCGGTGCTGGTGAGGGAATGAAGAGGGGTCAGTTTGGCTGTACGTTATTGACCTGAGTCTCTTCCCTCTTCTTTCTTGGAGGCACTGGCTTTCTCTGAGAAGGGATTCCCGTTGTTGCCCCTAGACTCGTGAAATCGAAGATCAGACCGGTTCGGATTCCGTCCTCGACCCTATCTGCCACTTGTACCAGATTCGAGAATGTGCCTGTGGTGTACCCTACCAAATGAGTGTAGAAGGCATGCCCTAGTGTTGAGATAAACGTAGTGTTCATCTCTTGCTCTGTCATTGCGGGCCTTACTTGTGAGACGGATTCTCGCCATCTCTGGGCATATTCCTTCACCGTCTCCCTCTGCTTTCTTGTCATTTTGGCCATGTCGTTTCGATCTAGCCCCACATCAGTATTGAACTGGTAATTTTGCCAAAACATTTTGGCTAAAGTCTTGCCAGTTCTTAATGAGCGAATGATCTAGTCCAGAAAACCACTTGAGCGCCGGTCCGGTTAAGCTCCTTTGAAACAACTGTACCAACAACCTATCATCCTCGCCGTACTAGCACATGGAACCACAATACAACTTCAGATGCGACAGCGGACACCTTACTCCATTATATTTTTCAAACTCCGGGCATTTGAACTTGGCCGGTAGTTGAGCATTAGGGTAGAAGCACAAATCCTTGAATCGGGTTCCGCTCATAGTATTGAGGCCCTTCATCCTCCTCATCTCTTCCTGTAGAGATTCAATCTGTTGAGCAAAATTTTCATCTATTGCACTTTTGGCTTCCGTAGCTCTGTACTCACATTCATCGTCGGGAATGACCACTGGGGGTGGTCGGTTTTGTGGAATATAGAGTGGAGGCCCCTGGTATTCAGGCACTGCATGTGGTATCGTAGTCTGGGGTCCCTGCGGAGGTTGTTCGGGTAACTCTTGATTCGACCCGGATGCGTGCTGTTGTATCGTTTGCACTTGTAAGATGCTGGCGTTGGCTAACACAGTACTGACTATTTTTTCTTGTCTTTCGATTATCTTTAGTAGCGCTGTTATTTGCGGGTCAATACCTGATGCTTCGGTCACTGGAGGTTGTGTTGGTTCGGAAGAACTCATGGTGACGGTAGATGACCGAAAAAAATAGGGAGGCACTTCTGGCTGCTTGTATTTATTTCGTTTGGCCACCTCTGGGTACAGACAACCAGGAGTTACTATCTTATTTACAAAAATGAGGATGCATGATATTTTATTAGACCAGGTAAAGTTGTTTATTATGAGTTTTGACGAAAAAGTAATTTCTCGGCGCGGAGCCGGCATCAATACAGAGTTGGTAAGACGTTTTACAAGAGAATTACATCAGCACGGAGCTAGCATCGGCACGGAGTCGGCATCAACACGGAGTTGGCATCAGCACGGAGCTGGCATCAACACGGAGTCAGTAAACATTTTGAAAAAGTAATTTCATCAGCACAGAGCCGGCATCGACACGGAGTCAGTAAACATTTTGAAAAAGTAATTTCATCAGCACAGAGCCGGCATCGACACGGAGTCGGGAAAATATTTTGAAAAAGTAATTTCATCAGCACGGAGCTGGCATCGACACGGGGTCAGGAAAATATTTTGAAAAATAGTTTCATCAGCACGGGGCTGGCATCGACACGGAGTCGAAAAAATATTTTGAAAAAGTAATTTCATCAGCATGGAGCTGGCATCAACACGGAGTCGGGAAAGTATTTTGAAAAGGTAATTTCATCAGCACAGAGCTGGCATCGACACGGAGTCGGGAAAGTATTTTGAAAAATAGTTTCATCAGCATGGAGCTGGCATCGACACAGAGTCGGAAAAGTATTTTGAAAAGGTAATTTCATCAGCACGGAGCTGGCATCGACACGGAGTCGGAAAAAATATTTGGAAGAGGTAATTTCTAAGATAGTTGAAACAACCTATGTTTTTGGTAGCCTCCAATTCAGTTCTATGAAATTACCGTCGGCCAGGGGGATCTCCAAGGAAGAGGCGGCGCATAATGGCACTCTTAAATCACCTTGTTCCCTGAATAGACGTAGTCTATCCCCCTCGTATCAACAGGGTAAGATCTTTCTAGGCACCGACTTGATCAAGGACTATAATTGGTGCTTTTGGGAATTGTTATTCTTATTTTTATTTTTTATTTTATTTTATTTTTTTTTGTTTTTTTTTTTTTTTGAAAAAGTTGGATGCATCTGAGTAGATTGATCGATTGTTATCTTTGTTAGCTTATGAACTTGGTTCAAAATTAAATCTGGATCCGACTTGTTGTGGATCTGGGTCTTAGACCCCGTTGAGACGGATTTGGGTTGTAGTCTCAATGGTTCTAGGTTGTAAACCCAATTGTAATGGATTCGGGTCTGGGTCGTGGACCTAGTTGGACGGATCTGGGTGGGGACCCCGTTGTATTGGATCTGGGTTGTGGACCCAGTTGGGTTGGATCTGGGTCGTGGACCCAGTTGGGTTGGATCTGGGTCGTAACCCAGTTTGAATGGATCTGGGTCATAACCCAGTTGAAAATGGGTTTGGATCTGGGTCGTGGACCCAGTTGAACGGATCTGGGTGGGAACCCAGTTGTATTGGATCTGGGTCATGGTCCCAGTTGAGCGGATCTGGGTTGCGAACCCAATTTGAATGGATCTGGGTCGTGGACCCAGTTGGGTTGGATTTGGGTCGTGGACCCAGTTGGGTTGGATCTGGGTCGTAACCCAGTTGGAAATGGGTCTGGGTCGTGGACCCAGTTGGAAATGGGTCTAAGTCATGACCCAGTTTTTAGATGGGTGTGGGTCATGGACCCGGTTTAAATGAATACGAGTGGGGGATCCAGTTTACGAAACTACTTTTGGTTTTGGGGAAAATCCACAATTTCTTCCCTTTTTCTTTTCTTTATTCCATATCTCCCCCCCTTTTTTATGTGGTTGTACCTTGTGAAGAAGATTGATTGACAAAAATTCATTTCACATAGTTTTTTTTTTCAAAATTTATGATCTTCCCACGAGGATGCTTTCAAAACTTGACAAATGGTGAGGGTCTTTAAAAATGGACTGTCGAGTTCATTCAGGGGGTCGAGTTCACTCTGGTCCGTGTCAATGGCACGGATTTAATCTACATTCCATTATCCGTGTTTTGTGCACGGATAAGACTTTTAATGTTTCAACCGTGCCCAAGACATGGTTAAAGTAGTAATTGTTTCAACCGTGTCACCAACACGGATGAAGCACGTTTTGGTCCATCCGTGCCATGGACACGGACCAGAACGAAATCCAGTTTCTGGAATTTTCACAGAACTGTTTCTTTGCCCCTGTTTTCAATGTTCCCTCACTGTTTTTGAGTCTTTTATTCTCTGTTTTTTTTTTCTTTTTTGAACATGATGCAACAAGCATTCCCTCCCCTTTACCTAAGGGGATATGAATGGAGAGTAAAGCAAACCTACGATCTAATCACCACTTTTGGGCTTACAACTTGGGCTTCAAGGCCCGACCACAACTTGTATGATTACAACATTGCTTGGGGGTCGATATAACATCAAGAATTTGTGTCCTAGCTCATCTAGCCGGGCATATGCATGAGTTTAATAGGTGGCTTGACGGCAACCCGATCTTCAAACCTCGATGCATACCGAAGTACACACGTCGTTGGTTGGTGATCGGGTTTGATGTGTTCATTCCCGACACTTGAAATAACGATCTCAAGCCATGGAACTACTAAGCATCGGGGCTAAGTATGTTGAGGGTGGGGTGGCTTGGAAGTGAGGCTATGTTCGCAAATGCACGTGCCATTCTTTTTCTTTTTCATTTCTTTTCATCGACCCCCTTACAAATATATAACACAAGCGACAAAAAGTAAATAAATATTATAATGGACATGTGAAACAAAATAAAAAGGAAACATAGGAAACCACAAACAAACCATGTTAGTAAATAAAAATCTATTTTTTTTTTTTCAAAATGATCGAGTTGTCACGAGGGATGAGCCAAAGGTCCCCAGTGGAGTCGCCAGCTGTAGCTACGTGGTTTTCGTCATTACGACGGCCACAACTACTAAATATTGGAGTCGTCACCATTCATGTACTAAGTGGGTGTGGATGGTCACCCGATGGACATTTTTCAAAAAATGACATTTTGAAATTAGTGACTCGCAACGGATAAAGGTTGATCAAACCTAGAGGTTTGGGTAAGTGGCTCGGTTGGAGAAAGGGGAAGGTGTTAGGCACCCCTTTCTCCCCGCCAAGTAGCGGTAACCTCTACGTAACTCGGTCATTTTACTTTTGGTAAAAGAAAGTGAAAATGTGCCACGTGGGTGCACTTGTACCCTAGATAGGGGTTTGCTTTCGGCTCGATCATAGGGTCATTTCATTAATGGAAATGACCCTTTTAGACCATTAGCCTTGGGGTCCATTCATATTCAACTTGTTTAAAATAAAATGAAAAGAAAAGGGATGGTAGAAGCGGGGAGAGAAGAAGATTAGAGAGAGAGGGGAGGGGAGGTCTTGAACCCACCTTGAATCTTCAATGTTCTTCTTTCTTCTTCTTCTAGATCTTCTTAAGTCCTTAGTGAAATGTGGGAGTCAAATCATTTTTAGAAGATGATAGGGGAGAGTATAGTGGTGAGTAGAGAAGATAATTTTTCTTCATGAGACTTGGTAACCATTTTTGGGATGAGAGGGGAGGTATTTATAGATGTTTGGAGGGGGTTTGGGGGTATAATGGGGTGAAGAGTTGAGAGAATGGAGAATGGCATGATTTTTAGAAGATGAGGGTATGAAATTTAGAGTGAATTTAGGGGTAATTTTGTAAAGAATGAAAATGGATTGTATTTCAACCCAAATGGTTTGGATCCTACCCAAATCCATTTGGGTAGAGTGTTGGGTGGGATGAGATGAGGGATGGTTGATGGGAGTTGTTTGATTAGAGAGAGAGAAATGGGTTAGTTGATTGATGATGAATGAAGTATGGGTTGAGTTGATTTTATTGGAGTGTTTTAAGGAAGATGATGGGTAGAAATATGGGTGGTGATGTAGGTAGTTGATGATGTTAGATAATGGTGATGGATTAGGGCATGGGTGGAGGTGTGGGTGGTTGATGATGTTAGAGGATGGGAATAGGTTAGGTTAGGGTAGGGTATGGGTTGAGGTGATTTTGGATAGAGGGTGAAGTGTTTGGTTGATTTTTAGAGAATGGTGATGGAGGTAGGTGATTAGATGAGGGAGGTGAAAGGTGGTGATGACATGTGTCATCTTTTGGTAAGAGGATTGTGATTGGTTGATGTGGGTAGTAGTTGATGGATTAGGGTTGTGGGTTGGGTGATTGGATATGGATAGAATGATATTTGTGGGCTTTTGGTGTTGGGCTTTGGTTTGTAGGCTTGTTTTGGGTTGGATTTTGAGGGTGGATAGGTTTTAGGGTTTAGAAGGTATGAGGTTAATTTTGGGTTAAGGGTAATGGGTTTAAGAAGGGGTTGAAGCCTTGTGGGCCTTAGGTAGGTTTAGGGTATTTGCAAATTTCAAGGTGGAGTGGTGGATGATAGATGAAGGGTAGGTCTCCCAAGTCTCGCCTTTTTAATTTTTTAATTTTTTTGTATTTTTCTTGAAGTTATTGATTTGAAAAAATGCCACGTGTGTGGCAATTTAGGCTTTTTGGGCCCGTTGGGGAATTTATCGATTTTTTTTTATGTGAGCGTGGAGCGGTGATGTTGGACACATGTGGGATGGGTCGCACCCCTTCTTATGGGCCCCTTAGACCATTGGGAGATCTTAGGTCATTGATTTACTCAAAATTGCCACTTTTTTAACGTTTTGGGCCCTTGAGGCCCGTTGGCCTATTTTGTTGGAAAATTGGTATCTCAAATGAGCCAGGGTAGATGGGAGTGTGCCGAATCCTTTTAGTGGACCTACTAACCCATTGAGAGGTGTTAGAGGCCTTGATTTTGGCGAAGATTGATGATTCGGGTCATCGAGGCCTGTTGGACAAATTTATTGGAGTATTACTGTTTTTGGGCCCTTTCGAGTGAGGGCCCGTTCAAATCGAGGTGTCTACAAAGAGAAAAAAAAACTTTATTTATGTTACACCAACACATTGTAGTTTTTAAAGGGGTGTAAAAATAACGCAAAGACTTTTATTCGGGCACCCCAATTGTATCAGCACACTGTTGCTGTACAGAAACTCAAAAGAAACCATTTTTTTTTTTCGTTTTATTTGCTGTCCATAGGCAGCATGTCTTGTCTATATAAAAAAAACTAAAACTAAACACCTAAAAAAAACAAAAACAAATAAATAAAAATTCTTTTTTTTTTTTTTTTAAAACACTATTAAGTAACATAACAAACATGTTCCCTTAAAAAAAATTATCATCCAAAAAACGGATCGACCTACCTAAAAAAGAAAACCCCTTTGTTCCCTTATTCCATACTCAATCATCATTATTCCGCCCCCAATAAAATTATCCTTTGAAATTTAGTATTATTCAAAGTCACCCTAAATGACCCTCAATTGAACCATATAAAAAAATGTGTCACGTTAACATACTCGAAAATTGAACAAAAATTAATGATTGGGTCAATAAATAAAGGAGAAAAAACGGTAACCAGGCAATAATAAGAAATTGACTAAGAATTAAATAGGAAAAGAAAAAAAACAAAAAAATCTAAGTCAATGGCAATATTCCCATACTTGGGATTTTTCAAGTTTGATCCTCAATATCCCCAGTGGAATCGCCACTGAAAGCGCCCTCGATCCGCGGGGTGCGTGGATCCACTTTTGAGCCTTGAGGTTTGGGAGTCACCACCTAGTTGTTAAGGTGTAGGAACCAAACTGACTCTAAAAAAGGCAAACTAATCTACGATAGAAAAAAAAAAAAAAAAAAAAGGTCCGGGGATCACGTTACGGGGTTGGAAGGTGTTAGGCACCAACCCCGCCCGGCCAAAGCCGGTCTCTACTAACTTTCCAAATAAATTACATTGCTGTAAAAACCTAGATAATGATAAAAAAAAATATTATACCTTTCCGATAGCAAAGACTTTGTTCCCTCAGATCCGACAAAAATTACTTCTTGTACCGTACTCCCTTGCTTCGTTCTGTCTCCGGATTTGATTTCGAATTTCCGAGGCAAGGCATCTCTTTTTTTTTATCCGAACTCTTCGAGTTTATTATGGATTTTGAAGTGTTTTTGGAGGGCTTTTGGGTGTTCTTTAGGCTAAAATCGAAGGAGGGATGTTAGGTAAGGAGTTGGGGCTCCAAAACTAGGGTTTATGGGAGGCTAGGGGGGCTTTTAGACCTACTTCTCTTAGAGTTTATGACTTGATACGAAAATAGGGTGTGAGCACCCTATTTATAGATTTTTTTGGGGGTTGATTTTGATAAAGTTAGTATTTAATTAGAGTTCTTTTAATTAGAGTTGTGTTTTAGTTAAACTTGTTTTAGGTAGAGTTGTGTTTTAATTAGAATTGTTTTAGGTGGAGTTGTGTTTTAGTTAAAACTCTATTAGATTGAGTTATTATTTAATTAAAACTCTATTATGATTTCGACTTTTAGTCTTATTTGATTGACTTTTAATATTTTGACTTTAGTCTTAATTGATTGAATCTTGACTTTAGTCTTGCTTAATTGACTTTAATTTTGACTTTAGTCTTACTTGATTGACTTTAATACCTTGACTTCAGTCTTGCTTGATTGAATTTAAATTTTTGGAGAACCCCCCTCTATTATATCTTTAATTATTTGGACCTCCAAATGGAGGGGTTTTTAAAGAAATATCTCACGAACCCTCAACAATTTTCCATGAGAGCCCGATTGATCGATTATTTTAGTTCAAAATTTTAAATTAATTTCATTAATGTTTCACTTTAATTATTTAATGTTTTATTTATTTATTTTGAAATTTTTAATTATGAAAATTGTGAAATTACCGTTTTACCCCCGTAGAGGACTTTTCACGTTTTAAGTCGGTTTTTAATATTTTAGAATGTTTTAGAATCAATTTTTCGTAAGGAATTCAATGGAAATATTGGTTTGTATCATTTATGAAATTTTTTGTGTGAAATGGTTGTGAACTTTATGAGGGGCATTTTCGTAATTTTATCGAATTCTGTTAAAATTGGTGAAATGATTTATTTGGTTTCGATTTGTTGTTTTATGTGTTTGAGAGAGTTTTTCTAAGCGTAACGTAGGCTCTAGGATTGTTTTGAGATTAGGGGTATTTTGGTAATTTGGTCAATTTTTAGTAGTTTTTATCGTGAAGCTTCTTTTTGGTCTGCAAGATGATGATTTCTATGTTTCTGGGGTCGTGTTTTCCTAGCGTAGCGTGGTTTCTAAGATTTTGTCAGTTCGAGATACCTCATCCGTATTTCTGAAACATATCTGGTAACAAAATAAAGCAATGGGTGTATCCATCATCAGGAATCATTACGATCGGGTTGACGAGTTGATTAATCAGGCGAGTGCAAAAATGGGGTGTCTACACCAACTTTGAAAGTATCTGGTCTACGATGTTCATCAACTCATTTATTCATTCATTTGGATGTTTTTTCAAGGTAAAAATCTAACAATTTCATTGTTGTCTTGCCAAAGCTTAGCAAACCTGTATGTCCTTGAACGCTGTCCCTGATAGCCTAAAATAACAATATAAGGAGTTAGAGGTTGTTGGTTAGTAATAAATTCAAAAGGACTCTTGTTGAAGGAAGAGTTCTTCTGAAGATTGAAATAGAACTTCCTGACATCAAGAAGATTCACCCAATCTTTATGGTTGGCATTGGCAAAATGCCTCAAATACTCCAACATAGTAATGAATTTATCCGTTTGCCCATCTATTTGAGGATGTCCACTGGTTGAAAAGTCAAGCTGAGATCCAAGTAATCTGAACAGTTTCATTCAAAACTTTCCTGTATATCTGGAATCTCAATCACTGATAATATTTTTGGGCACACCCCAATACTTGATGACATGCTTGAAAAGTAACTGAGTGGTTTTTTCTACAACCTGAACTTGATAGTAACCTGATTTCAAACTCAATTTCAAAAAGTAATTGATTACCCCAAGTTGATTGAATAACTCGACAATTAGTGGGATAGGATACTTATTTTTAACAATGACCTTTTTCAACGTTCAGTAATCAACCCAACGTTGCAATGATCCATCATTATTCTTCTAGAGCAAAATAGGCGCCCCACAAGGTTCCTTGGAAGGTCTAATAAATCCAAACTTCATAAGTCCATCAAATGGCTTGCGTAGCTCAACTAGTTCCAGAGGACTCATCCTATAACGCCTCCTCGTAAGAGGCGTGGTACCAAGTACTAATTCAATATGATGGTCAATCGGCCTATGTGACGGTAAGACCTTTGGAAGCTCATTCGGCATCACATCATCAAATTCTTTCAATACCTATTTCACTGGAGTGAGAGTTGAACTATGATCTTGATCATCAAGTTCAACACGTAAGGTAGCAATGTACATTTGCTCCCTTTCTTCAACCCTTTCTTCAACTGAAGTGTTGAGATCATCTTTTTATCTTTTCTACCTGTGAAAATGGGAATGAAACTTGGGCATTCACCTAGCATGCCCAATGTGTTGGCAAATGGCATTGGGACGACTCTGTTCTATCGCAAGAAATCCATTCCAATGATGACTCTAAATTCATCAAGTGGAATTGCGAGCAAGTCAAGCTTACTTTTCCGTGTCCCTATCTTAATGGGCACGACCTCAGCCGACCCTTAGATAGGAGTGGCCTAGGAGTGTACAGTTTTCATATGACTAAAGTCTTTCTCGAGCCAAATATTGAAGCACTTCGCCTCTACAAATGAAATGAAGTTGTGTGTAGCTCCTATATCCACCATCGCCTGGGTGGTCTTACCACTAATCTCGATGTCAACAAATATGAGACTCTTTCGTTGACAATTCTTCTAAGCCTCATAGTTCTACTTCATTGCATTCAGCAAATACATGGCTTTCATGTGAGGAGAATTATCATCATCTCACCCACTTGTACTCTCTTGACTAGGGTTACTCTAGGAGGCTAGTAGTGCGATCAACTTGCTCCGCTATGGGTACTTAAACGTCTTATAAGAACCACAAAATATAATGCATTTAAGTTTGTTGCGGTGCTTGTTAGGCAAGGTACTTTTGTTCTTCGAAGGAGAGGAATTCTGCTGAGATCCATGACTAGAATTGTGTTTGTGCCCTCTATTCTTATCTTTAGAAAACCCATAGGTGTGATCATGTTGCGGAGAGTACCCCTTCGATTGAGGGTATACCTTTTTTTTTCTCCCATCCACAAGAGTATAATATGTTAATCGCTCAAGTACGGTAATAGCAATCGTAAGATCTTGTACACATTGTCTTTGGAGTTATATTTGATCCCAAGGCTTGAGCCCTTCTTAGAATGAGAATAGTTTGTCTTTCTAAGACAAGTCACAAATATCAAACATCAAGGCGAAAAACTACTTGACATAGTCATGCATTAGACTTGATTGGTAGAGTTGCTTCAACTTTCAACTGGTAATGAACTACACCTTCTCTAATAGAAACTGATTTTTCAACTCCCATTTAAGGTCATCCCATGTATCAATGGAACATTGACTATTTTTCATGTGGCATCCCTGAAGCATTAACACAAAGCCTCGTGTCAATTCTCGAGGTATTCAATGGCGCCTCATATTTCTGCATGGTTTCCTCTGTTTATGTTAGCATTCCAAGGCTCTCAACATACTTCACTTGATAAATCATACACATTATATCCTGTATATACATATAAAATAGAATAAAAAAGAAGCCTATATACATCTAACAACGTGCAGTAGATCAGAGTGCAGAAAAACAAATTAATATACAAGATTATATAAAAAGTTCTCATTTTAGCAAAAGTCCTAACGCTCAACCCAAAATCTATAATACCATTTGGGCGAATTGACGCTGCTAGGGGATATAGCCCTAGTACTCACCAAGTAATAGACTCTGGTTATCTATCTGAATCACCAGATGATCCTCACTTAACCAACTGCAAACTTTGGGGCTAAAAAATAAGAAAGAAATGGTGACTAACAATGGTTACCCAGTAGGGAAGCAAACAATTCTTGCCAATAACCTTTTCTAGTATGAATGAGTAAGTATACTAAGTCATTCTAACATATGCAAAGTTTTACAAAATAAACTATGATAAATTGATACATATAGCTAGGGATAAGTAACTAAACATTTTAAAACTCACATTACATCAATCAGTAGTATTCATTATAACATTTTCTTTTTATACAAATCTAATGGACTCAATGGAAACATTAAACATTTATTTCATTTTATATATCAAAATAAGGTAACATATACATAATTCACAATGGTGGAGTAGTGGAATTAGAGAGTTGGGATTCTACGATTGATCGTTCCCAGTATGAACAAGATGTTCCATAACAAAATATTAGTTCCTAATTTTGTGGTTGGTTATTGTTTACCACACTTGTGGGACCATTTATCCGGTTCAGCCTGGCCATTTGACGTGACTGTAAGCAATGGGTTTCTTGTCGATGCGTCAAAACATTCGACTACTATAGATTATTAGTAGTCACTGACTAATCAACTTCGTATATGTCTATCAGGCGTGCATGTGATTCCCATTATATATCTCCCTTCGTAAACAACTACCTGTACATTATATGTTCACTAGTAAAGATAGAAAAGAATAAACCCTGATTCCAGTTGTGACTCCATTCTCATACGCATCTCATACCACATATGAGCTTGGTTGTCCTTACCGTACATCCCAAGATAGTATATAACTCCAAATGATATAACAAACTATCTCTTCAAGCATTCACAAGCTCTTTAATAGTTTACAAAATAGCTACATATACATATCATTTCCTTTTTTGAAAATAAATAAAAATTAACATTGCAAAGTTGAAAATGGATATCAAGTTTACTACTATGCAATAGTAGCCCACCAACCTAAAATAAATAATAGTAGGAAACATAATTGCGCCTTGCGCTACAAAAAATAAATAAACATGCAAGTTACCTCGTGACAATAGAAAGTAAATTAATCTTGGATATCCGTTCATCAACCAAGATATATCATCACAATGTAAAATGCAGACATCACCCCTTGGGTGTGATTTTGACATTTTACCATTTCATCCCCTTTTTCCCCTTTTTTGATATTTGCAATTTTCAATCTTTCAAATACAATATTCATTTTTTGATATTCATCAACTAAATATGAGTTCATTGAATATTAAATCATTTTTTCAAACTTTAAAATTCATGAGCACAATATTTTTTTTCTGAGATTCATCAACTCAATATGAGTTCATTGAATATTAAATCATTTTTCAAACTTTAAAATTCAATTTTATCAACCAAATTGAAAAATTATAAATCTTGGATCAAAACGGGGTTCGAGCAGTGCTTAGGACCCAATTGGCGAAAATAACCTGGCAAAATGTCTTACTCACGTATAATTTGATATAAAACACAAATAAACCCTTCAAATATGAAATCTTAGCATGAATTTTAAATAATAAAAATAATTCTACATTTTTTTAAACGCAATACAAATTTTCGTTAAAAACCCTAAATAGAATTTTCACAACTTACGAATACCAATAGAAATTGAGAGTCTTCTACCAATATCTATTCGATAGAATTGAAAAGTGTGCACAAAAATCAAGGTGATCAGCATTAAAATCGAGGTAGATCTGACATTGAGATGGTTAATTTTTAAATCGGGCAAAATGGTTTCGAAAATCCCAACTACGCCGTCATTTTCCTTTTCTACAACGAAGGATGGTTTGGGATAAAAATAAATAAAATCTGAGGTTGAAATGTAGAAACTCCCGTTATATTTTCAGATATTTTTTGATGAAATGTGGAGAAAGATAAGAGAAAAAGAAAAGAAAATAGTAAGGATTTATAGAGTTCGACGCTGCAGACATTTTTTCTTTTTTCGTCATGCATCAATGGCGTCTTGTTTGTGATGAAATCGATGATCAAGTTGTTTCCAAAACCATTATTTTTAAAATATTTAGGTTGGCTGGTTTTTTTAATATGTTGGGGAGACAATGAATGGTAACTGCTATTTAAAAATTCTTTATATAAATTTTTGCGGGACAACATCGGTATTTTTTACATTATTTCATTTGATGATAACTTTGCTATTCGGACTCCAAAACTGATGAGTAAATACTCCACTTTCTATATTTTTTTTATTACGGATCTAATGGCATGATCGAAATCTAAAAATCCTCTTTCTATCAAAAATTAAGTTTTTCAATCCGGTCCGATCCGAAAGTCGACGTTATTTTCTTTTTTGACGATAATTCAACTTTTCAGACTCTAAAAATGATGAGAAAATACTCCATTTTTTATAATTTTTCATTGTGAATCTAATGGTGCAATCAAATTTAAAAAATTCTTATTCTAGCAAAATTTAATTTTTTTGGCCTAATCCGACTCGAAAATCGAGGATTTTTGTAACTTTTTCATTAGGACTCATATTTGAGCATGCTTATAAGCTAAAGTATGTTTTTTTGACCATTTTGAATTCAATAGTAAGGTTAAATTTCATTAAAAAAAATCAAAAAATTCTAAAATTTTACCATACGACCCACTTTTAGAATTTTCTCAAAATTTTACTATTTATTTTTCCTCGAGATAAGAATAAAAAAATCGGGGTATTATATTCTCCCCCCCCCCCCCCTTTATAAAAATTTCTTCCTTGAAATTTAAATATCGTATGTTATTATTCAAATAGTCTTTATAATTGATATTCATATTGAATTCAACATCTCTACCTGTAGTTTTATATTTTACTTATCAGGATATTTCTTGAAGACTCTTGTCATAAACCTTATGATTTAAAATCTTATTCAAGAAGATAAATCTTATATCTCAACTTTCTACCAATCATAGTCTCTTAATGTTATATATAAGATCCCATCATACTAATTCATAAATCACAATATATACATACTGCAACAAATTAACTTCATCCACAAACTATTTACTCAAACCCTCAAATCAGATATTTTTCTAAGTCAGTCTCGTCAACAATGCTGTAAGAGTGGAGAATCTCTTAATAAATCTTCCATAATAACCTGCCATCCCAAGGAAACTTCTGATATTTTTCATTGTCTTTAGTTGTTTCCACAACAGCATGGCTTCAACTTTGGAAGGGTCTATTGTCATCCCTTCACTTTACACAACATGCACTAAGAATTTTACCTTACAAAATTAGAACTCACACTTGTTGAACTTGGCATATAGTCTATATTGTCATAAAATCTATAGTGTGACTCTAAGGTGTCTCTTGTGATCTTCCCTACACTTAGAATAGCTCAGGATATCATCCACAGATACTATTATTTCATAGATGACATCCTGTCTAGGTGCTTCCAAAATCTCTGGTGCATAAGATCCCTAAATACTGCTAGTGCATTCATCAGATCGAAAGGCATCATTAGATACTCGAAGTGTCCTAGCCTAGTCCGAAATGCAGTCTTTAGAATATCCACCTCCTGGATTCACAATTGGTGGTACCCAGGTCACAAATCGATCTTAGAGAAATACCGAGCACCTTTTAGTTGGTCAAACAGGTCATTGATGCGCGGAAGGGGGTACTTATTCTTGATAGTTACTTGATTTAGCTTCTGGTAATCAATTCACAATCGAAGCAGTTCCTCTTTCTTCTTAACAAACCAAACTGATGCTCCCCAAGGTGAAGAACTTGGTTGGATAAACCCCAAGCTTGTAAGATTATCAATCTATACTTTCAACTCTCGAGTTTCTACAAGGGCCATTCGGTATGGTGTAATAGAAATAGGCATCGCGCCTGGCACCAAATTGATCCAGAATTCTATCTCGTGACAAGATGACAAACCTAGCAATTCTTTTGGAAAATATTCTAAAATTCCCTAACTACCTCTATCATATCCATTGACATCTCTACCTCTAACACTCTCGGATTTTCCAACTGTTTGTGCAAAGAACCGTCTCTTATGTATATGGAGCTTTGAACTTTGACTCTTGAATATCCTGACCTTATAAAAACAACTGATTTTACGAAGCAGTCGACATGGGCATAGTGTTGTACTAACTAATCCATACTCAAAAGGATGTTGAAATTACAACAATCTAGTAACATGATATCGATAACCAATTCCTGGTCCTCTATTCTTGTTACATGGTCTCGACATAGTTTTTGGGCTACGTGACGGTCTCCCAACCATGTGGTTAGTTTTATTACTTACCCTTATCAATAATTTCTAGTTTTAGTAATTGTACCGAATAAAATTTGACTTTTTATTATTATAAATAGAAATCGTACCTTTCAAAATTTTGTCAGAAATAGGTATTTTCTCTTGGGTCAGATGATATGTCTTATCTTGGAGTCTAGGAATAATCCCTGTCTGCGGTTATGATAGAGGACAATCTCTCACGTAATGTCTCATCTGACCACACTTGAAACACACCTTCATAGGTCTTTGTGAAGTGGGCAGTGGGTAAGCTAGAGCCTACGGTCTCTAAACCGGCATTGTTGGTTCCCTTGGCCCTGATTGTATTATTAGAGCCCCAACTACTCTATAACTCAATGTTGGAGGAACTCGGTACTATAGATATGTTGTGCCAAAGTCACTTGGCCTCAATTACATCAGTCTCTTACTTGGATCAGATCTTGGAGGAAAAGAAGCCTAGGGTCGACTAGTCTGCCCCCTTAAAATCTGTAACTCCACTCATCTCGCTCAACCTTCTCAGCTCAACTCACCATGTAATGGAGATCGAGTTGATGACCCAATAACTCAAGTTGATGTTTTCAAGTCTTCTCAAGAACCATTGCAAGAAATTGGCAGTCCGATGACTAGGGCAAGGACAAAGAGTATAGAAGAGGCATTGTAAGGCTTTTTTTTTAAAGTACAATACAAAGAGGTCATTCTACAAGATTCTAAAGCTAACTTCGAAGATATCAAAGTTTCATCAAGGATAATCAACTATCTTTTTATGCAAGAGATCAATTTGGAATATCAATTTGAATGCAAGGGTTAATTGGGAATTTTTATGTTCTAATTGTCCTTAGTTTTGAATTCTTTATTTCCTAAGGACTAATTAGACTTTCTTTATTTTTCCAAGGACTAATTAGAATTAATCTTGATCTAATTTGTCTATAAAAGGGCACCTCATCTTGTAATTGAGACACAATTTACAATTTACATTTTATGAGAAATTCTTTGAAGTTTATTCAAGAAGTTTCTTAAGTTTTCATGTGTTCTTTATGAGTTCTTGTATTTCTTGCTTGAGTTCTTGAAGAAGTGCATGAATCTTCAACTTATCAAAGGAGTGATCATCCTTTGTGGCATCTCAAGGTTGGGGTTTTAAGGACATAGCTTCCTTAAGGTTCTAATCCGATCAACATCATCTCTTATTTCTACACAACTTGTATTTCCTTCGAATTAAAAGATTCCTAGAAGAGATCATCAAAAGGAGTTTCCAAGAGGAAACATATCATTTGGAATCAGAGCACCAAGATTGCTGGAAAATACATCAAGATTGAAGTAATTCTTCAAAGATTTGGTTCAGGTGACATTGAATTGAAGAACAACGGGGGTATATCTTGCTTCCCAACAAAAATTTAGACCAATTCAAAAACCAAGGATGGTTGGAAACCAGATCTGATTGGTTGACCTTCTTGACTGTCTTTAAGGAACAAAACCATCTGTGGGTTTGTCATCGTCGAATTCAACCAACAAGTTTTGTTTGTTTTTCTTTCTGTTTACTGAACTACATTGGATTTCTTGCTGAGACTGCAGCAATTGTATCAATGTAATTGCGCCACTAATCCTTCCAACTTGAATCTGTCATACAATCATTAAAAACAAGTAGCTAATAACTAATTCTTTAAAAGAAAACGACATTATTTCTTGCTGAAAATTGCTGCACTTCTTGCTCACTGATTCATATAACGTGTTTTGCTGGAATTTTTTATTTTTTTTATTTTTTATATCTTATTCTTGCTGAAATTAATAACCATAACGAATTTTCTTATTTTCTTTTAAGTGTGGAATCGTGGGCTTGTGTTACATACCATAGTTTCTGTTAAATGCTGAATTTTTGGGTTTGTTGAATTCTTGTTTCTATTAAAAACCATACACAACAGAATTTTCTTTTGTTGTATGAACATCGAATGCTGAATTTTCAGGTTATTGAACTCTAGCTTCTGATTAAGTACTTAAAGGAGGCTGATTTATTGTTTCTTCTTCCTAGGCTTTGTTAAAAAAAAACAAAAAAAAAATTTTAATAACAGTTTTCTTTTGGTGAATTCTTTTGGGTAAACGTTGTTTTTCTTTTGACGAATTCTTAGTCTTCACACAACATTACACCCAACATCTCTTGTTAAAAACTCCACCACAAAAACTTTAAATTTCTGATATGAGTTTGTTTTATGTTTTTTTTTTCTGTAAAAAAAAAAAAGGATTTGTTAGTTGCTGTTTGTAGTTACAGAAAATCGATAAATTGGAGTTGCTAACTTCAAACGGCCATAACTTTTGATCTGGGTATCGGGACGACTATTAGTGCATATCAAATTGAAGCTCTTTTCGAGACCTACAAATTTTGCTAAGCATAGTCTCGTTTCACACCGTTTCGACCCCAAATTCTATCGTTTTCATCACTTTCTGGGACTTACAAGATTGTTGTATTCTTTTGTTGTTTTTGTTTATTTAAACTTACAAGTTTCAACCATGAGTAAGGAAGGAGGAGAACCACATGAGACCGACCTGAAATTATTCATCAAGGCCGTTCATAACCAATTTAAATTGTTGAATTCAAGGTTGGACAATATGAAATCCTCTAATGAATCTAAACCATATCGAAGACATGAGTTCGACAGAGAAGAAGATGTTCATTCTGAAGTGGAGAGAGTACATTATCGACGGGATAAGAAGGTTGATTTCAAAGAGATAATAATTTGGGTAGCATAAAGATGACGATTCCAACCTTTCACGGAAAGAATGATCCTGAATTATATTTGGAGTGGGAAAGAAAGGTTGAGCACATTTTTTATTGTCATAATTATTCTGAGGATAAAAAAATAAAGCAAACCGCCGTAGAATTTACAAACTATGCCAGTATATGGTGGGATCAATTGGTAATCAATAGGAGCAGAAATGGTGAGAGACCTATTCGATCATGGGATGAGATGAAGTCAGTGATGCGTAAAAAATTTATTCCTAGCCATTACTATCGAGATTTGTATATCAAATTACAAGGGTTGGTTCAAGGTTCCATGAGTGTAGAGGATTATTATAAAGAAATGGAGATTACCATGATTAGAGCAAACATAAAGGAAGATAAAGAAGAAACCATGGCTAGATTCATTGTCGGAATTAACAAAGAGATTGCTGATGTGGTTGAGTTGCACCATTATGTGGAGATGGAAGAGTTACTACACAAAGCCATTAAAGTGGAAAAGCAAATCAAGTCTAGAAGGTTTAGATCTGGATCATCTTCTAATAATCCGTGGAGACCAAATTGGAAGGACAACAAAATTCCTTTCAAACCAAAAGAAGAAGCAAAGTCGAAGCCTTCGGTTTCTATTCCTAAAGATAGACCTGAAACAAAGCCTCTTATTAAGTCACGTTAGATTAAGTGTTTTAGGTGCCAAAGGTTTGGATACATTGTTTCTAAATGCCCAAACAAAAGGGTTATGGTTGTATTGGCAAACAGAGACATTGAAAGTGCTAGTTCAAGTGATAACGAGATACCTCCATTAGAGGATTGTTCTGATATTGAAGTAGAAGAGCCTGTGCATGGTGATTTACTTGTCACCAGGAGAGCTTTGAGTATACAGCCTAAGGATGAAGAAGATGAGGAGCAACGTGAGCATATTTTTCACACAAGATGCCACGTGAAGGATAAAGTCTGTACATTGATTGTTGATAGTGGGAGTTGTACCAATGTTGCTAGTACCTTGTTGGTAGAGAAGTTGAATTTGAAATGGCAGAAACATCCTAAACCATATAAGCTACAATAACTGAATGATTGTGGAGAAGTGAAGGTAAACAAGCAAGTTCGGGTTCCTTTCTCAATAGGTAAGTATGTGGATGAGGTTATTTGTGATGTGGCACCGATGCATGTTGGTCATATATTGCTCGATCGACCGTGTAATTTGATAGGAGAGTGTCGCATGATGGGTATAAAAACCGTTATTCTTTTGTAATGAACAATCGAAAAATTGTATTGGCCCCTCTCAAACCTTTGCAAGCTTATGAGGACCAGGTCAGGATAGCAAGTGAGTGCAAAATGAGAGAGAAAAAGAGGTGTGAGCAAAAAGGATAGCAGAGTGAACAACATGGAGAGAAGAATAAATTACTGAGTGTACTTGCTGAAAAACATGATGTTAAAAGTGTAATGATAGCAAGGCCATAAGTTCTAATTTTTATGTACAAAAATGTTTATTTTTCCACTGACGATCTTAACTTATCTTTGCCTAGTGTTGTTTTGTCTTTATTGCAGGATTTTGAGGATCTTTTTCCCGAGGAGATTCCACATGGTTTACCTCCTTTAAGAGGAATTGAGCACCAAATAGACTTCATACCTGGTTCTGCTATACCAAATAGACCTGCTTATAGAGCTAATCTCAAGGAAACAAAGGAGATACAGAGGCAAATGGATGAACTGTTGCAGAAGGGATTTGTAAGGAAAAGTCTCAGCCCATGTTCGGTTCCTGTTCTCTTAGTACCAAAGAAAGATGGAACATGGCGCATGTGTGTGGATTGTCGAGCTATTAATAAGATAACGGTAAAATATAGGCATCCTATCCCTAGGTTAGATGATATGTTTGATGAATTGCATGGCTCTCATTTTTTTTCTAAAATTGATTTAAAGAATGGGTATTATCAAATTCGCATGAAAGAGGGAGATGAATGGAAAACTGCATTTAAAACTAGATATGGGTTGTATGAATGGTTAGTAATGCTCTTCGGTTTAACTAACGTACCTAGTACATTCATGAGATTAATGAACCATGTCTTGTGTGCTTTCATGGGAAAATTTGTGGTAGTTTACTTTGATGATATTTTAGTCTATAGCAAAAATGTTGATGACCATGTAAAGCATTTGCATGCTGTGTTTAGTGTGTTAAGAGAACACCAATTATATGTTAATCTTAAGAAATGCACATTTTGTATGGAATCTGTTGTGTTTCTTGGATTTGTTGTTAGTTCGCAGGGAATTAGTGTTGATGAGGAAAAGGTAAGGGCAATAAAGGATTGGCCTACACCTAAGAATGCAAACGAGGTAAGAAGTTTCCATGGTTTAACAAGTTTTTATCGAAGGTTTGTTAAGGATTTTAGTTCTATTACTGCACCTTTGAATGAACTTTTAAAAAGAATGTTGCTTTTAATTGGGTTAATGTGCATGATCATGCTTTCCAAACTTTGAAAGATAAGTTAACTAATGCACATTTGTTGTGTTTGCCTAACTTTGATAAAGCTTTTGAAATAGAGTGTGATGTATATGGGATTGGAGTAGGAGTTGTTTTGATACAGGATTCTAAGCCAATAGCTTATTTTAGTGAAAAGCTAAGTGGGGCAGCATTGAATTATCCTACTTATGACAAATTGCTTTATGCATTAATGAGAATTCTTCGAACATGGCAACATTATTTATGGCCGAGGAAATTTATCATTCATTCTAATCATGAGAGCTTGAAATTCCTGAAGACCCAAGGAAAGCTTAATAAAAGACATGCTAAATGGTTGGAGTTTATAGAAACATTTTCTTATGTAATTAAATATAAACGTGGGAAGGAAAATGTTATGGCCGATGCAATATCAAGAAGGTACGTATTACTTACTTCATTACAAACTAAACTACTTGGTTTTGAATTGATTAAATATTTGTATGCCAATGATTCTGATTTTAGCCAAGTATGGAATGTATGTGCTAAGTGTGCGTGTGGTGACTTTTACAGGCATGAAGGATTTCTTTTCAAGAAAGATAAATTGTACGTGCCTAATTGTTCTGTTCGTGAGTTACTTGTAAGGGAAAGTCATGGGGGAGGTTTAATGGGTCACTTTGGTGTCCTAAAAGCTTTAGATATCTTACGTGAGCATTTTTATTGGCCCCATATAAAGCATGATGTTCAATTTGTTTGTGACAAGTGCATTATATGTAGGCAAGTAAAGTCAAAAATTCGACCGCATGACTTGTATACCCCTTTGCCTGTACCTGATGCCTTGGACTGATATTTCTATGGATTTTGTTTTAGGATTGTCAAGGACTCAAAATGGTAAAGATAGTATATTTGTTGTTGTTGATAGGTTTAGTAAGATGGCCCATTTTATTGCATGTACTAAAACCAATGACGCAACACATATTGCTGATTTGTTCTTCAAAGAGGTAGTTCGATTGCATGGGCTACCTAAGTCAATTGTTAGTGATAGAGATGTTAAGTTCCTTAGTTATTTTTGGGGTACTTTATGGAGTAAATTAGGAACTAAACTTCTATTTTCTACTGTTGCACATCCTCAAACGGATGGCCAAACTGAAGTAGTTAATAGGACACTCACTACCTTGTTCTGTGCTATCATTCAAAAAAATTTAAAACAATGGGAGAAGTGTTTACCACATATTGAGTTCGCATATAATAGGATTATTCATTCAACTACTTCATTTTCTCCATTTGAGATTGTTTATGGTTTTAATCCTTTAAAGCCTGTGGATATTTTACCTTTGCCTACTAATGAACATGCTAATCTTGATGGTAAGAAAAAGGCAGATTTTGTGAAAGATTTACATGCCAAAGTTTGAGCCAACATTGACAGGAAGAATGAGCAATATGCTAAGCAAGCCAATAAGGGTCGCTTGAAAGTTATTTTCCACCCTGGAGATTGGGTTTGAGTGCACTTGCGTAAGGAGCGATTTCCTACCCAAAGAAAATCAAAATTGCAGCATCGAGGAGATGGTCCATTTCAAGTCTTGGAACGGATCAATGATAACGCCTACAAACTCGATTTGCCAAGTGATTATGGTAATGTTAGTACAACTTTTAATGTTGCTGATTTATCCTTGTTTAATGTAGGTGATTCGAGGAAGAATCTTTTCAAAGAGGGGGAGAATAATGGAGATCGAGTTGCTGACCTAATAACTCAAGTTGATGTTTCCAAGTCTTCTCAAGAACCATTGCAAGGAATTGGCGGTCCGATGACTAGGGCAAGGACAAAGAGGATGGAAGAGGCATTGCAAGGCTTGATTGTGGAAATACAATACAAAGAGGCCATTCTACAAGATTCTAAGGCTAACTTCGGAGATATCAAAGTTTCATCAATGATGGTCAACTATCTTTTTTTTATACAAGAGATCAATTTGGAATATCAATTTGAATGCAAGGGTTAATTGGGAATTTTTATGTTCTAATTGTCCTTAGTATTGAATTCTTTATTTCCTAAGGACTAATTAGACTTTCTTTATTTTTCCAAGGACTAATTAGAATTAATCTTGATCTAATTTGTCTATAAAAGGGCACCTCATCTTGTAATTGAGACACAATTTACAATTTACATTTTATGAGCAATTCTTTGAAGTTTATTCAAGAAGTTTCTTAAGTTTTCATGTGTTTTTTATGAGTTCTTGTATGAGTTCTTGCATGAGTTCTTGCTTGAGTTCTTGAAGAAGTGCATGAATCTTCGACTTATCAAAGGAGTGATCATCCTTTGTGGCGTCTCAAGGTTGGATTTTTAAGGACATAGCTTCCTTAAGGTTCTAATCTGATCAACATCATCTCTTATTTCTACACAACTTGTATTTCCTTCGAATTAAAAGATTCCTAGAAGAGATCATCAAGAGGAGTTTCCAAGAGGAAACATATCATCGTGTCTCTATAGCTAGTGGTCTCAATCATTGACATCCTGACCCTTAAGTAAGGTTGTAGTCCTTTGAAGAATCTGTGGGCCTTCTGTAGATCTGTCATAATGAACATTAGTACATATCGCGACAATCGGGTGAAGTTCAACTCGTAGTTGGTAACCGATATGGTATCCTACACTAATCCTGAAAACTTTCGGTGTTTGATTTCTCAAGTCATCTCAAATATGAATCTATCAAGAAATATTATCTTGAATTCTACCCACTCTAATAGCCCATCTCCTAATACATTCCTTTCGGAACGCCACAAATGACTAACATCCTTATCTAACTAAAATGTTGCCACCGTTACTTATTGATCTCTCAGATAATATACAGTACTCAGGATCTCTTAGGTCTTCAAAACCCACACCTTAACCTCAACTAGGTTGGAAGAATCTCTAAATTTAAATGGATGGAATCGTTGGAAATTCTACAACCACATCTTTGGATCTGCCTCTACTTAAGGCTGGGGGATTTACGCATCCCTCCGGTGGTGGAACCTGGAGTGGACTAGGATTTGTCCCCTATGAAGAATCTGGGCACTCCCTCAACTCAACCACCTCCCCGACTAGTCTACCCTGTGACTCGAGCATCTTCACCCTAAACTTATTCTGAGACTTAATTATCTGCCCCATAAATGATATTAGCTGTGCTATCAAGTCAATGGTCTGATCTAAAACCTATTGTCTCTACAATGGCTCAGCCTTTGTTTCATCCACTTATTTCACTTCCATTTATCAGCAACAAGACACTTATCAAAATAAAGCCAAAATCGCTCTTACATAACTTTGAATTGCTACCATAACCTGGAACGTGGTAATGGCACCATTTCCATTACTAATAGAATTAACTTAGAATCTTATTTTACGTTTACTAGGCTCTATGGACTTCTAAACATAGAAGAACTTGTAATCCCAATATAGAACTACTAGTGAGCTCGGATATCGGATTCCTAATATTACTCTGATATATGTGGCATCAGCTAACTCTTCAAAATATAGTAGATCTATATCCTAGATGGATCTAATGTTATGCTCTAATACCATCTATAACGCCCCCGAAACATTAACACAAAGTCCCGTGTTAAATCTTGAGGTATTAGGTGGCGCCTCGAAATTTCTTCATGGTTTCCTCTGTCTATGTTAGCATTCCAAGGCACTCAACCTATTTCACTTGATAAACCATATATATAATATCCTGTTTATACATACAAAATAGAATAATAACGGAAGCTTGTATACATCTAACAACATATGATAGAGCAGAGTATGGAAGAAGAAATTAATATACAAGATTATACATAAACTCCTCACTCTGACAAAAATCCTAACGTTCAACCCAAAATCTATAATACCACTTGGACAAACTGACGTTGCTAAGGGATATAGCCCCAATACTCACTAGGTAACAAGTTCTGATTATCTATCTAACCCATTAGATGATCCTCGCTAGCCGGTTCTACGTTCATCTCACCAACAGCAAGCTTTGGAATTAAAAAAATAAGATGGAAAGTGTAAGTAACAATGGTTATCCAATAGGGAAGCAAACAATTCTTACTAATAACCTCTTCTAATATGAACGAATATGCATACTGAATCATTTTAACATATGCAAAGTTTTACAGAATAAGTTAGTACATATAGCCAGGGATGAGTAACTAAACATTTTAAAACTCATATTACATTAATCAACAGTACTCAGTATAACATTTTTTTTATACAAATCTAATGGAACCAATGGAAATATTAAATATGCATTTCATTTTATATATCAAAATAAGGCAACAGATACATAATATACAATAGTGGAGTAGTGGAATTAGAGAGTTGGGATTCTACGATTGGATCACCCCCATTCGGAATATGATGTTCCATAATAAAGTTTAGTTCCTGATTTTGTGGCTGGTCAATGTTTATCATACTTACTGGACCATTTATCCAACTCAGGCTGGTTGTTTGGCGTGATCGTAAGTAATAGATTTCTTTTTGATGTGTTAAAACGTTCGATTACTATAGATTGTTAGTGGTCACTAACTAATCATCTTTATGTATGTCTATCAAGCATGCATGTGATTTTCATTATACATCCCCATTCATATACAAGTTCACTAGTAAAAATAAAAAGGAATAAACCCGGATTCTAATTGTGACTATATTCTCATACGCGTCTTATACCATGTATGAGCTTGGTTGTCCCTACCGTACATCTCAAGATAGTATATCATTTTGAATGATATGACAGACTATCTTTTTAGGCATTCACAAACTCTTTAATAGTTCACAAAATAGTTACATATATATATATATATATATATCATTTTTTTTTAAATAAATAAAAATTAACATTACAAAGTTGAAAATGGATATCAAGTTTCCTATCATGCAATAGTAGCCCACATGCCTAAAATAAAAAATAGTGTGAAAACATAAACTTTAACTTGCGCTACAAAAGTAAATAAACGTGCAAGTTACCTCGTGACTTACCCTAGATATCCGTTCATCAACCCACACATAACATCATAATGTAAAATATAGACATCACTCATCGGGTATGATTATGAAATTTTATCATTTCATCTCATTTTCCCCTTTTAACGATTTTTGCAGATTTCAATCTTTCGAATATAACATTTATTTTTCAATATTCATCAACTAAATATGAGTTTATTGAATATTAAATCATTTTTCAAACTTTGAAATTCATGAACACAATATTTATTTTTAAATATTCATCAACTCAATATGAGTTCATTAAATATAAAATCACTTTTCAAACTTTGAAATTAAATTTTATCAATTAAATTGAAAAATTACAAAACTTGGATCAAAATGAGGTCTGAGTAGTGCATAAGACTCAACTAGTAAAAATAACTTGGTGAAATGTCCTACCCACATATAAATTGTTGTAAAACTTAATTAAACCCATCAAACATGAAGATCTTGGCATGAATTTGAAATAATGAAAAGAATTCTACATTTTTTTAAATACATTAAAAAATTTCGTTAAAAATCTTAAATGCAATTTTCACAATCTAAGTTTACCAATAAAAATTGAGAGTTCCCTACCAATCTCTATGTGATAGAATTGAAGAGTATGCACAAAAATCGAGGTGATTGGCTTGGAAATCGAGGCAGATCTGACTTGGAAATGGATGATTTTTCAATCGGGCCTAGTAATTTTGAAAATCTCAATCACGTCATCATTTTTCCCTTCTGCGGCGAAGGACGATTTAGGCTGGAAGCAGATAAAATCTGAGGTTGAAGGGTTGAAACTCCTATTATGTTTTTTACTGTTTTTCAATGAAACATAAAGAAAGTGAATAGAAAAAAATAAAAATAGTAAAGGTTTATAGAGTTTTTTCTATAAACCTTTACTATTTTTCTTTCTTCGTCGGGTGTCGACGATATCCCGTTTGTGATTAAATCAATGATCAAGTTGGTTCCAAAACCATTTTTTTTTAAATATTTGGGTTAGTTGATTTTGTTTAATGCGTTGGGGAGACAATGAATAGTAACCACCATTTAAAAATTCTTTATATAAATTTTTGTGGGACGAAATTGATATTTTGACATTGTTTTATTTGACAATAACTTGAATATTCGAACTCCAAAACTAACGAGTGAATACTCCATTTTCTGTATTTTTTCATTGCAGATCTAACAGCACGATTGAAATCTAAAAATTTGTACTTTATCAAAAATTAACTTTTTCAGTCTGGTTTGACTTGAAAGTTGACGTTGTTTTCGTTTTTGACGATAATTCGACTTTTCAGATTCCGAAAATGACGAATAAATACTCCATTTTCTATAATTTTTCATTACGAATCCAATAGTACAATCGAATTTTTAAAATTCTTACTTTATTAAAGATTTATTTTTTTAGCCTGGTCCAATTTGAAAATCGAGAATTTTTACAATTTTTCGTTCGAACTCACATTTAAGCATGCTTACAAGCTAAAGTATATTTTTGGACTATTTTGAATTCAATGGTAAGGTTAGATTTCATTAAAAATGATTTGAAAAATTCTAAAATTTCACCCTAAATCCCACTTTTAGAATTTTCTCAAAATTCCATTATATTTTTTTCTCGAGATACGAATAAAAAACTCGGGTGTATTATATTCCATCACCGTGTACTTGGTTCGCCACAATAGTTTGCCATCACTTGTGAGATACATAGAAGCTGTGGTGACTTTACTTCTTTTGAATCCAGAAGAATTGCATAATAGTTCCATATCAAATAAGAAATTTTCAAGCTCTTTTGCATCGCGAACACCACTAAAGGCGCGTGACTTAGGGACTGGCAATCATGAGGGATGAGCATCACTATTGGTAGGTCGTTCATTACTAGCGACTCTGATAAGGAGACCTACCTTGGTAGTGAGCTCTGTGATTTGTTTTTGTAACTCTACTAGGGATCATTGAGTATCTTCCTCGAAGTCAACTAAGCTAGCACTGAAGATCATAGATTTGTTGGCTAGCGTGTTCTAGTGATCATCTAGTTGAGCAGTACTATCAACGAGACCCGATAGCTGGGCCATTTTATTTTCGAGTAGCTTAATGCGTTCCTTGTTTATATGTGTGGGTGGTGGAGTTGGAGCAAGTTGGTCTGCAGTGCTTTTCTCTATTCTTACCATTGTTCGTGTGAACTAAAGGGAATTAGGAGAAAGGCTTGGTGCTAAAACTAACTTGGCTCTGATACCAACTGTCATGACCACGTTGTTTCGAAGCGAGATTGTGCAACGCTTGGGGCGCTAATCTACAAGCAAGTCTATCAAAATTATCTCACATCACAAAATGTAGCTAGTATGTAAGAGAACATGAGCAATACGAGGCAAAGCTTGGAGGTAACTTTGTTAATATAGTATGCAAATTACACGGAGTAACACGTTATAAAAACAAATAGGTATGTTACAAACAACTAGTGATATATGACACACGAGGCTCCATGTAGCTTGGCGGGAGGGTTTGAAGTTAACGTGGGTGTAGGTCAGGGATTGGGACACTAGACACCCTTCCTACAAAGATTACTCTAATCTTTCCTAAGTTTCTAAAAGGAAACATCAAAAGTAGAGGTTGGTCATACTCTTTTATTACTAAAATACCACTAAGCTAATATGCTCTAGTACGGAGCTGATATGACTTCATATGTGAGCCTTACAAAGAATTACATGGATGCTCTCGGGTGACTACGAGACGACCTACACTTAACTCTAGGTGTCTAAGTACATGGGCTTCAAACTTAGGCAATTGCCTAAGTGGCCTTATGCTTGAGCCAGTACTTAACTGAAATTGAGATACATTTTAAACTAGAAAACATTCAATTATATATATTAAGCTTGTCAAGGAGGATACCAAGGGAAGGATGGTCCTTAGGTTGTAGTCTCTTTTTTGGTTGGGCGTTTTCCTAAACCCCAGATCACCATTTATCCAAAAAAAAAAATCTATATATTAAAGATTGAAGAGACTTCTAATCTTGTTTAGATTGGGTTGACTTCAATTCCTCCAATTGTGACCACACATCTAAGTTCTAAAGAACTTAATCATGGAGACTATGAAGCCACGTTTTGTGGAATTCAGTCTCATTTTGTGTTTCTTCATCCAAGATTTTGAAATGGGATTAGTACCAAACTTCAACTGAACTCCTAAATTTCAAATAAAAAGTCTATTGTAAAAAAAAAAATTTTTTGAAAGTTCATAAAATTTTGTCCTCCACAACCTTTAAGCATCAGATCATGTTTTTTGATGTCACAGGGTGAGCCAAGGAGGCAAGGACCTTAGTAAGGGTGAAATCCTCGCTAAACCTCGATTCTAAAGGGAATTAGAAAAGAAAAGAGAAAGACGTTAGCACGTAGAGTACAACGGTGACTAGGATGTCTGATAGCTACCCAATTCCCCTACGTAGAGGATCAACACAATATATACCACCCAATGAGAGTACGTAGTCCCTTGAGAGAGAAGAGTTAACGGCAATCTTCCAAGTACTTTTTGAATAAATGAACCGGAAAAACCTTCATTTTCTACTAAAGAAATGCGATAACTTAGAAGAGCTGAAACAAATCCACGCCCAAGCAATAACACAAGGAATCAATCATCTCCAACACCTAGCCTGCAAAATCCTCAACAATTACACCAAATTCTTCAAACCAATAGAAGCCCAAAAGGTTTTCAATCAAATTCCAAACCCAGACATAATCTCTTGGACAAGTCTCATCTCTCTCTACTTACATATAGATCGCCCGTTTGAAGCTCTCTCAACCTTCTCAGAGTTGATCCTCTTGGGTCTAATACCCGACAACTTTTCCGTTGTAGGAGCTTTATCAGCTTGTGGCCGAAACGAAGATCTAGGTCATGGAAAGATGGTTCATGGAATGATTTACAGACATGAATTGGGTTCTGATTCGATTGTCAGTAATTCCCTGATTGACATGTATAGCAGAAATGGAGAAATTAAAATAGCCCAATTGGTTTTCAAGAAGATGGAAATTAAAGATGTTGTATCATGGACTAGTTTGCTTCATGGGTTCATCAAATGCAATGACTTGGCATCTGCTCGACGATTCTTTGATAAAATGCCTCAAAGAAATTCAATCTCTTATACTGCAATGATCACAGGTTACATTGGAGGTGGGGATCCAATTCGGGCACTAGAAGTATTTCAGCAAATGAAATCAGATGGTCATGTTTCTCCTACAGTTATCACAATTGTGGCCGTCCTTTCAGGTTGTGCTGATATTGGGGCTTTGGATCTTGGCCGGGTAATCCATGGTTATGTTAACAAAACCAATATGAATTCGGATGTTACTATGTGTAATGCATTGTTGGATATGTACTCTAAAAGTGGAAGCCTTGATACAGCCGAGAAAATCTTTGGAGAGATATCCCGAAAGGACAAATTTTCATGGACAACAATGATACTGGGATTTGCAGTTCATGGGAATGGGAACCGTGCGATTCAGATTTTTTCCGAGATGTTGAGATCGGAAGTCAACCCAAACGAGGTAACCTTTGTTGCAGTTTTATCGGCTTGTAGTCATGCAGGACTGATCGATGAAGGTCGTATATGGTTTAATAGAATGAGACAAGTATATTGTTTGGAACCCAAGATTGAGCATTACGGATGTATGGTGGATCTTCTCGGCCGTTCAGGGCTTGTCAAAGAAGCACAAGAGTTGATCGAACAAATGGAGATTGAACCAGATGCCTTGCTTTGGAGATCATTACTAAGTGCTTGCTTAGTCCATGGGAATTTGAGATTAGCTGAAATGGCTGGAAAGAAGATAATTGAATTAGAACCGAACGATGATGGGGTATATGTACTTCTGTGGAACATGTATTGTTCTGAGAGTAGGTGGGAAGAAGCCTTGAAGACAAGAAAGATTATGAAAGATCGAAGTGTTAAGAAGAAACCTGGTTGTAGTTGGATCGAGGTAAATGGTGTCGTTCACGAATTCCTTGCTGAAGATAAGATGCATTGCCTAAGCACAGAAATTTACATGGTTTTGGATCGGATAGCTGACCAAATGAAGCTAAATTCCAATCTCCCCGGTCTCGATTAAGGCCTTCAAGCCACGCCATTACCATTTTGGCCAGAAACATCAATTATTTTAGACCCACTTTTCTGTTTTGAGTGGCCCTCTGGGCTCCATGATTTTGGACTGCTATGAGTCATTTTTTTCTATTATTAAAAGGAGCTATTAGAGAATCCAATCCAATCGGTATTCTAATGGAGTATGGAACCATAGGTTTAAGGCTGTATGATTAGAAACTTACTAATGGAGTACCCTAGGCTCTTTTCGCTCATTTGAAAAGATTTGGAAAGACACGTCCATCATAGTTTTTTCTGAATACTAAAGGTCTAGTCATTCCAAGAGAGAGAGAGAGAAAAAGGAGATGAGTCTTAGAATCATATAGGACCTGCATGGTTTATCGAAGGTATCTGGATCATATCCTATCAAATTAGGGTGCAAGGTACAGCCTAAAACCCTTTTTAACTTCTTTTTATCCTGATTTTATTCATCATGATTTTAATGCTCTTTATATGTAATTGTTGTTTCGAACAATGTGAAATGATACCGTAATGATAAATTTAAATCAGAGAATTAAATGATCCGAAATTTAATAAAGGACACCATTCATCTAGGGGTGGAGGCAAGCGGGGCAGCTGAACCCCCACCCCGGCCCTAAACTTTTTCATTGACTTACAACCCCCTTACATTTTGATGTATTCTATATACTCTTGTGTTCTCCAACGCACCCAAAGTTTTACTAATTTAGAATCCCTCCATATTTTGGTCAATATTTGAGATCCCGTGTTTTTCTAATTGGTGACATACACCCATTTGACATTGCTCCTCCCACACTACATCCCTTATGTTTTTCCTTATATTTTGGTGAATATTTGAGATACCTCTTATAGATATGATTATGAGAGTTTAAGATATTAAAGTTCATCTACTTAGGTTTAGGAGTCATCACCATCCAAAGGGTTTAAGGTGTAAAAAGACATCATGAAAATGATTTTAGAAATCTGTTTTTTTTTTACCAAATAATGACTCAAAATTTAGTCCGTACTAAGAGGTAAAGGATAAGGAGATCCGATTGTGAAATAAGGAAGGTGTTAGGCACCTTGTCCCACCCACAAAATTCGTGGTTATCAAAGATTGACCAAATCTAAAGTTAAAAATAATTTTTTTGGCTTTTTAAAGTTTAGAAACAAGGTAGAATATTCACAAAGCAAGCTATGGGTTCAATGAGCAAGTCATGAATGAAAGTACATGCTTTCTCGATTTTTTTGTGAGCTTAAGGTTTTGGTGTGAATCTAGTTTGATTCTACCATTTTGAACCTCAAGCGTGAACCATATACACAAGTACACCTTGGGAGTGTATTTTTTTTGTTGGTTGGCTTCTTGGGATACACCCATGAGTTTGATGAATCCATTTGAGAAGCTTCACTTTTATGTATGAAAATGAGTCATCTAAGGGTTATTTTTTGTAGACTTTTTAAGAGTAAGTTTAGAAAGACCCACTCTTTTGACTCTTAGTCATTTTGGAAACTATAGGGTAGTGTGTGTGTGTGCGAGTGAGCGAGTGTGTATGCATCTTATTGTTTCAAAATGAACTTATTCAATGGAAATAGAAAGGGAAGATTACTTCACATAGTGAAGATTTACTCTTTACTCCTTCAGTCATTTATAAGAAACTAAATTAGGAATTTCAAGGGCCAGGAAATTAAAAGAACTTGAAACAATTTTCTATGAGATTAGATACTCTTAAAAAAATTATTATGGAGTTTGAAAAGAGAGATTGTTTCACATTGTGAAGGTTCATTATCTCCTCCTTATACCATTGAAAGAAAATGAAAGAACTATATTACATAGAACTAAAACTTACAAGAAACACAAAAGAAAGATAAAATGAGAATGGGAGAAGCAAATAGACTTCAATAGATAAAAACAAATAACAACTCAAGTATCGAACCCCACTTTGGATTTTTTTTTTTAAATATCGGGCTTCGTACAGTGTCTAGTCCTAAAGGGAGGATGAATAGGATAATTAAAATTTCTTTTGATTTATCCAATTTTAACTTAGATTAATAATTTGACTATGTGTTCTAAGTCATTCACCTAACCTCGATTTTGAATTCATGTCTCTAATTTTTATTTAATGCAAATATACTTGAAATAAAAATATTCATTTTTTCATGTCATTCAATGGTTCATTCATATAAGATTAACTTATTCGACATTTATGGCATCTTATGACATTCAAGGCATTCAACTGTAAATTGTGGAATCATAAAGCATGCATGAGACATAAGATCATAATAGTTCGGCAGTGTGCCCACATTCATTCTCACAACTTATCTTTAGTTTGCAATGCAATTGACGTTTACTTAGTGTAAATGTGTGATTCTCGATTACGAGTACCACTCTTACTAAGATTTAGAGTCGCCACCATTCATATTGTAAGAGGGTGTAAATGGTCATCCGATGTACATTTTTAAGAAAAATGTCATTTTTGACGTTTAGTGACTCTTGATGGATAAGGTACCAATCTAACGTTGAGATTGTGGTATGCGGCTCGATTGGAGAAAATGAAAAGTTTGAGGCACCCTTTTCTCCCCACTAAGTGATGGTAATCTCAACTCGACTCGACCATTTTAACATAAAAAATGCAAAATAAAAACAAAGTGCCACGTATCGATAATTTGTAACTTAAGTAGGGATTTATTTTTTGCTCGATTATAGGATCATCCCATTAAAGGGGACGATCCTTATAAACCCTTAGCCTTGACAATTATATGTGTTTTTTTTTTTAAGGATTGACTATGGTTGTGGGTCCATTCTCATGAGTTGAGAAGGACCCGAACACAGTGGGTTCAAAACGATTCGAAGGTTTAAAATAATTTTTTTTTTTAAATTGTTACAACCCCTATACTTTCAACCGAATCGAAATCTAATTTACCTGAGATAAGGGAAAGGGAACATTACATCTTGGAAGCTTTGTAAAATAAAAATTAAAGAGAGGAAATGAATAGTAGAATAAGGATATGGAGAAGGTAGAGAAAGAGAGAGAGAGAGGGGAGGTGTATCCTTTGACCCTATCTTGAAGCTTTAAAATCTTTTCTTCTTTTTTTCCTTCTTCTTCTTCTTCAAGTCTTTAGTAGAATATGAGATTTTATATTTTTAGAAGATTAATGTGAGAGAATGAAAGTGAAGTAAAAGATAGTTGAAAGAGGATTTTTTCCTTGTAAGACTTGGGTGTCCATTTTGAAAGAAGATGGGGTATTTATAGGTGTTGGGGGTTGTTTTAGGGATATAATGGGGTGAAGTGTTGGGGGAGTAGAGAATGACATAGGTTTTGAAGGTGAGGGGTATGAAATTTAGAATTAGGATGAGGGTAGTTATGTAATAAGGGTAAATGGGTAGAGTGTTTGGTGAGGTGAGATGACGGATGTTTGGTTTAAGAAAATGGGAGTGTAAGGGAGTGATGTATTGATGGAGTGTTAGGTTGGTTGATTGGATTTTGATAGGGTTAAGGGGATGATGATATGTGTCAAAATGGATTGGGAGGTGAGGTAGTTAGATGAGTTGATTGGAGAGAATAAGTGTTAGTTTGGTGATGAGGGGTGTAGGTTAGGTTTGTGAGAGTGGATTTGTAAGAAATGATGAGGCGATGTGTAGGTTGTGTGATGGTGTAGACATCCCATTTTTTCACTCGTTTGATTAATCAACTCGTCAACCCGATTGTAACGGTTCCCAATGATAGATGATTATTCCATTGCTATATTTTGTTGCTAAATAAGTTTCAGAAATTCGGATGAGGTATCTCAAACTAACCAAATTATAGAAACCACGCTACGCTAGGAAAATATAACCCTAAAAATATAGAAATCATCATTTTTTAGATAAAAAGAAGCTTCACGATAAAAACCACTAAAAAATGATCAAATTATCAAAATACCCCTAATCTCAAAATATCCCTAGAGCCTACATTACGCTTAGGAAAACCCTTTCAAACATATAAAATAAAAAATCGAAACCAAATAAACCATTTCGCCAATTTTCACAAAATTTGACAAAATTATGAAAATGCCCCTCATAAAGTTCATGGCCATTTTGCACAAAAATTTTATAAATGACAAAAATCAATATTCTCATTGAATTCCTTACAAAAAATCGATTTCAAAACATCCTGGAACATTAAAAAATGACTTAAAACGCAATAAGTCCTTTCTGAGGGCAAAATGGTTATTTTACAAATTTAATAATTAAAATTTTTGAAATTAATAATTAAAATATTAATTAATGTAAAGTGAAATCCTAATTAAAATTCAAGTCAATCAAGTAAGACTTAAGTCAAAATCATAAAGTCAAGTCAATCAAGTAAGACTTAAGTCAAAATCCTAAAGTCAAGTCAATCAAGTGAGACTTAAGTCAAAGCCATAAATTCTAGTCAATCAAGTGAGGCTTAAGTCAAAACCCTAATTAATCTAATAAGATCAAAGTCAAAACCCTAATAGAATTCTAATTAAACTCTAAAACTATCTAAAAGAAACCTAATTAAATTCTAAAACTATTTAATAGAAATCTAATTAAACTATAAAACTATATAATGTAATTCTAATTAAACACTAACTCTATTTAAAAATAATTCTAAATAAACACTAACTCCATTAAAAATAATTTTAATTAAACACTAACTCTATCTAAAAAGCACGTAAAAAAATCAATAAATAAGGGTCTCTACAACTTATTTTCGTATGATCTTATAAACCCTAAGAAAAGTAGGTCAAAAAACTTTCCTAGCATCCCATAAACCCTAATTTTGAAGCCCTAACTCTTTATCTAACATCCATACCTCAACTTTAGCTCAAAAAACATCTAGAAATCCTTCAAAAAAATTCAAAAATCGATAACAAATTAGAAATATTTAGATCTAAGAAGGAGGTACTTCGTCTTGGAGATATGAAACGAATCCAGTGACAGAACAAAGCGATGAATGTTGTACGAGAAACTGTTCTATCAGATCTGAGGGAACAAAATCATTGTTTTCGTAAAGGTAAATATTTCTTATTTTTTTAGTGGTTAGGTCTTTTTTGCAATGTAATATTCTTGGGAATTAGTAGAGACCGGCGTTTGCCGAGCAAGGTTGATGCCTAACACCTTTCAACCCCATAACGTGATCCTCGGACTCAGTATTTTTTTAAGTAGATTAGTTATTTTTATCTGTTTCGAGTCGATGTTCGGTTCCTAAATCGTAATAACTAGGTAGCGACTCCCAAACCTCAAAGGTCAAAAGCGGATCCGCACACCTAGCGGATCGAGGGCACTTTCAGTGGCGATTCCACTGGGAACTATTGAGGATAAGACTTGAAAAACCCCAAGTATGGGAGCGTTGCCAGGATGACCTAGTTTTTTTTTATTATTTAGTTCGATTTATTTTATTTGTTTATTTATTTATTTATTTTTGTGGCTTGATTGTGGATGATTTTGGGTATTGTATTTATATTTTTTTTATTCAATTAAGGGTCACTTTTTGATGACCCATAAATAATAAAAGATTCAAATTGACATATGCAAAGGATGGAATGATGGTGGTTGGGGTGAGAAGAGTGTTTTTCTTTAAAAAAAAAACAGCACTTAAGCTTAGTGCTTCGATAGTGAAAACGTTTTTTTTTTCTCTTTCTATCTTCTTCTCCATATTTGTGCTAAAAAGGGCAGCAAAGAGATACGCTTCTCTCTCTATATCTCTCTTTATCGACTTTCGTTAATGGAGATTTCGAGAATTTTAATTTATATTTTAATAATCTCAACAATGGCATCAAAACATCTCATAAGGTTTACCTAGAATATCAATCTATAAATCTGGAATTGTTACTGAATGAAGGTTGAGACAGCAATGTTAAAACATTTTTATAGAATATTCTAGTGAGAATTAAGTCTGGGCACCTTTTAATAAAACGTAGATCTCATTGATTAGATTAATTTAAAACCTGAATTCACTCAATTTCGTTATTGGAGCCTTGGATATCATCGATGCAAGTTCGGATTAATTTGTAAATCTGGAATTATTGTTGAATGAAGGTTGGGACAACAATGTAAAAATGTTTTTACAGAACATTCTAGTGAGAATTAAGTCTGGACATAAAACGTAGATCTCATTGAGTAGATTAATTTAGAACCTGAATTCACTCAATTTCGTTATCGGGAGGCGTGGATATCATCGATGCAAGTTCGGATTAATTTGTAAATCTGGAATTGTTGCTGAATGAAGGTTGGGACAACAATGTTAAAACATTTTTACAAAATATTCTAGTGAGAATTAAGTCTAGGCACCTCTTAATAAGACGTAAATCTCATCGAGTAGATTAATTTAAAACTTGAATTCACTCAATTTCATTATTGGGAGCCTTGGATATCATCGATGAAAGTTCGGATTAATCTGTAAATCTAGAATTATTGCTGAAAGAAGGTTGGGACAGCAATGTTAAAACGTTTTTACAGAACATTCTAGTCAGAATTAGGTTTGGGCACCTTTAATAAAATGTAGATCCCATCGAGTAGATTAATTTAAAACCTGAATTCACTCGATTTCGTTATTGGGAGCCTTAGATATCATCGATGCAAGTTCGAATTGTATTTTTCTAATTCACAAAAAATCCGAATTTATCTAGTGTTAGCACAGTTAATGTGTAGGCACCCCATTTTTGCACTCGCCTGATTAACCAACTCGTCAACCCGATTGCAACGGTTCCCAATGATAGATGATTATTCCAATGCTTTATTTTGTTACCAGATATGTTTATGAAATCCGGATGAGGTATCTCGAACTGACAAAACTATAGAAACCACGCTACGCTAGGAAAATATAACCCCAAAAACATAGAAATCATCATTTTTCAGACAAAAACAAACTTTACGATAAAAATCACTAAAAAATGATCAAATTACCAAAATAACCCTAACCTCAAAACATTCCTAGAGCCTACATTATACTTAGGAAAACCCTTTTACACACATAAAACAACAAATCAAAACCAATTAAATATTTCGTCAATTTTCACAGAATTTTGATAAAATTACGAAAATACTCCTCATTAAGTTCACGATTATTCCACACAAAAATTTTTATAAATGACACAAACCAATATTTTCATTGAATTCATTATGAAAAATCGATTTTAAAACATCTTAAAACATCATAATCGACTTGAAACACAAAAAGTCCACTCCGAGGGTAAAACGATAATTTTACAATTTTTATAATTAAAAATTTAGAAATTAATAAATAAAATATTAAATAATTAAAGCGAAACGTTAATAAAATTAATTTAAAAATTTTAATCAAAAAATCGATCAATCAGGCTCTCAGGCAAAATTATTGATGGTTGCCAAGATATTTATTCAAGGACCCCTCCATTTGGGGGTCCAAAGAATTAAAGATATAATAGAGGGGGGTTCTCCAAAAAATTAAAGTCAATCAGGTAAGACTAAATTCAAGATATTAAAGTCAATCAAGTAAGACTAAAGTCAAAATTAAAGTCAATCAAGTAAGACTAAAGTCAAGATATTAAAGTCAATCAAGTAAGACTAAAGTCAAAATCTTAAAGTCAATCAAGTAAGACCAAAAGTCAAAATCCTAATAGAGTTCTAATTAAATTATATTTAACAATCATAATTAAATAATAACTCTATTTAATAGAATTCTAACTAAAATATAGCTTTACCTAAAATAATTCTAATTAAAATATAACTCTAACTAAAAGAATTATAATTAAACACTAATTCTATCTAAACAAACACTTAAAAAAATCTATAAATAGGAGTCTCCACACCCTATTTTCGGATCCAAGATTAAATCCTACGAAAAGTAGGTCAAAAAGCTATCCTAACCTCCCATAAACCCTAATTTTGAAGCTCCAACTCCTCACCTAACATCCATATCCCAACTTTAGCTCAAAAAACACCCAAAAATCCTTCTAAAACACATTTAAATCCATAAAAAATCAAAAAACTCATAGATCCAAGAAGAAGATACCTCAACTTAGAGATTAGAAATCAGATCTGACAACAGAACGAAGCGAAGAATACTGTACAAAAAGTTGTTCTATCAGATCTGAGGGAACAAAGTCGTTGCATTCGGAAAAGGTGACTATTTTTATTTTTTATTGTTATTTAGGTCTTGTTAGCAATGTAGTTTTATTTGAAAATTAGTAGAGACCAGCGTTTGCTGGGCGGGGTTAGTGCCTAACACCTTCCAACCCCGTAATGTGATCCCCGCACCCGTATTTTCTTTCGTAGATTAGTGTTATTTACCTTTTTAGAGTCAATGTTCGGTTCTTAGACCGTAATAACTAGGTGGCGACTCCCAAACCTCAAAGGTCAAAAGCGGATTCTCGTACCCTGCGGATCGAGGGCGCTTTCAGTGGCGACTCCATTGGGGACCATTGAGGATCAGACTTGAAAAACCCCAAGTATGGGAGTATTGCCAATATGACCTAGTTTTTTTTTATTATTTAGTTCGATTTATTTTATTTTTTTATTTGTTTATTCATTTATTTATTTTTGTGGCTTGATTGTGGATGATTTTGGGTATTGCATTTTTATCCAATTAAGGGTCACTTTTTGATGACCCCTAAATAATGAAAGGTTCAAATTGACATATGAAAATGATGGAATGATGAATGTTGGGATACCAATGTTAAAACGTTTTTACAGAATATTCTAGTGAGAATTAAATCTGGAAACTTTTAATAAAACCTAGATCTCATCGAGTAGATTAATTTAGAATCTAAGTTCACTCAATTTCGTTATCGGAAGCCTTAGATATCACCGATGCAAGTTCAATATGTAAATCTGGGATTGTTGCTGAATGAAGGTTGGGACAGAAATATTAAAACGTTTTTCCAGAATATTCTAGTGAGAATTAAGTCTAGGAACCTGTTAATAAAATGTATATCTCATCGAGTAGATTAATTTAGAACTTGAGATCACTCAATTTCGTTATCGGGAGCCTTGGATATCATCGATGCAAGCTCAATCTGTAAATCTGGAATTGTTGTCGAATGAAGGTTGGGACAGCAATGTTAAAACTTTTTTACAGAACATTCTAGTGAGAATTAAGTCTGGGCACCTATTAATAAAACTTAGATCTCATCGAGTATATTAATTTAGAATCTGAGTTCACTCAAATTCGTTATCGGAAGCCTTAGATATCATCGATGCAAGTTCAATCTGTAAATCTGGAATTGTTGCTAAATGAAGGTTGGGACAGCAATGTTAAAACGTTTTTACAGAACATTTTTGTGAGAATTAAGTCTAGGTACTTATTAATAAAACGTAGATCTCATCGAGTAGATTAATGTAGAATCTGAGTTCACTCAAATTCGTTATCGGAAGCCTTAGATATCATCGATGCAAATTCAATCTGTAAATTTTGAATTGTTGCTAAATGAAGGTTGGAACAGTAATGTGAAAACGTTTTTACAGAACATTCTAGTGAGAATTAAGTCTGAGCACATTTAATAAAACGTAGATCTCATCGAGTAGATTAATTTAGAACCGGAGTTCACTCAATTTTGTTATCGAAAGCCTTAGATATCATCAATGCAAGTTTAATCTGTATATCTGGAATTGTTGCTGAATGAAGGTTGTGACAGCAATGTTAAAACGGTTTTACAACATTCTAGTCAGAATTAGGTCTGGGCACCTATTAATAAAACGTAGATCCCATCGAGTAGATTAATTTAGAATCTGAATTCACTCGATTTCGTTATCGGGAGCTTTAGATATCATCGATACAAGTTCAGATTGTATTTTCCTAATTCACAGAAAATTCGAATTTATCTAGTGTTGGCACACCTAATGTTCCTGAGAGCGAGCTTATTTGGCACTAAGATCTTTCTCTTTGATTTTTTTTTTTGGATGTGTTTCTAGTTTTTTCTTTATAATTAATAAAAAAGAACGGTTCATCGCTCCTCATATCAATAATTATCATTCTATCATCAATGTAACATCTATTGGAATCTCGATTTATTTTGGATCACCCAAAAGTGATCATTGATTGGACATTAATTGATTTTGGTTTTATCAATTATTCTATTCCATGCTCATTAATTAATTTGCCATTGATCTTGATCAGATATATAGTTCATGTGCTTATTGGTGATCTTAATGATGTTATTGGATTGGTATTTATTTTGGCTAGTATTCATATGATATCAATGTGTGATGATATAATTAGGCCCATTTGTTTAAAAAGGCCCCGGGCACATCCCACCCTGTTTTGCACACACTACATGCACGTTTACTATTTTGCACGCTTGCATGTCCCAATATAACCAACGTGGCACTAGTGAATGACTCGGTCTCTTTGGAGATGCGACATCATTCATGAAAACCACAACTCCAGTTACGTACCTTAGGATATATTAAACTGGGACATTAGTACCGTCTGATCAGGTGACTCTGAAAGGAATATCGATGCACCCAGGCTGGAGCGACTTGAGCCTTTGACCTATTGTAAGCCACACAGTCACATGTCCCGATTGCCAACGTAGTACTGGTACGTGGTCGGTTCCTTTGTGGGATGTTAAACCATCTATGAAAGCTACAATCCTAAACTCGTACTTATACGGTATATCAAGATAATCTAAGTTCACCAATTATACTTCTTGGTCAAAATTAGTGCCTAAGCAAGATCCTACCCCGCTGTACCCTATTGTACGAGGGGATAGAATACGTCTATTCTAGACGATAGGTATTTAAGAGGGCCCTTGCTCAGCATCGCGCGCTACCTCTCAATTGGGGATCAAACTGGCTGTTTTTGACTTCAGAGAAGTGGGTTGGAGTTTTATATTATCACCTATACGGTATATCAAACCAAGTCACCACGTATCGTTGATTGAGTACGCTAGAGAGGTATATAGGTGCACTTGGACAACGGTGGCCAAATAAATTGCATTGCACATAGTAAACCTAAAGTCTAGAAACCTTCCTGTAGGTCACAATCTGAACTGACTATGGGTGTTCCCGGGTTGCTCAATTTAATCCAACCAACAAGTAAGTGGGTGGACTGATCTAAACCGTTCAAACTAAACCCACTATATCGGCCCGACCCAATTGGTGAAATGTACCGATCAATTTGAATCAATTAAACCAGTTGACCCAATTGACAAATAGATCAAACTGATCAATACCAAATCAGTTGGACTAATTGGTTTCATTTTTAAAGATCCAGACCACGTTATATAGGAAGATTCGATCTTAGGATCAAATTAATTTGTCTGATCAAAGGCTCAATCTCAATCAGGGGTAGACCTATTTCTAACATTTCTCACCTTCTTGGTCACTATAGACTTATAGTACATTTGGATTTAATATTTCCCACCAAAGGGCTAATTTATATCAAAATTTTAATCATGTGGTTAAGAGTCAAACCTTCAGAATCAATGGTTAATTTTAGGTGCCCCTAAACGTTTTAAACCCTCATATGTGTCATTTTGTGTCCGTCAAAAGAGTCGTCTAGTCAAAGTACCAATGTTAAGTCCAAGTAGTCCATCTATCGATAAGGACCTTCTCGCTTTGTAGATAATTATGCCTGAGTTTTCTTTGAATTTCAATCCAGTTTTCGTCAGTTTTTAAATCTAGTTAGTTATGTTAGTTTTTCTTCAACTTTCAAGTTTTAGTCGAGTTTGTCAGTCTATGTTTTTAAATTCTAATAAAATATAGAAGCTTTTGATTATCATGCGTTCAATAATGATGTGAACATAAAATTGGATATGAGGAATGTCTCAAAGCTCACTAATCAAGCTCGATAAATATTTGAATTAAAGAGTACACTCAAAAGGTGCAAATTGGTACTACATTTTCCTTAGAAGAACATGAGTGAATAATAAATTTACTTGAGAAATTCAACAACGTTCCTACTTGTGAAAGCGCCCACGATCCGCGGGGTACGCGGATCCGCTTTTGACCCTTGTGGTTTGGGAGTCGCCACCTAGTTATTATGGTCTAGGAACCAGATACTGACTCTAAACAGATAAAGAACTAATCTACTGAAGCAAAACTGAATCCGGGGATCATATTACGGGGTTGGAAGGTGTTTGGCACCAACCCTGCCCGGCCAATGCCGGTCTCTACTTATCCCAAATAAGATTACATTGCTAATAACAAAATCTAGATAAAAAAATAGAAATTTTACCTTCGATACGCAAAGATCTTGTTCCCTCAGATCCGACAAAAACTGCTCCTTGTACCTTACTCCTTTCTTCGTTCTATCTCCGGATCTGATTTCTGATCTCCGAGGCAAGGTATCTCTTTTTTTGAATCTGGATTCTTTGAATTTGTTATGGATTTTGGGGTGTTTTTGAAAGGCTTTTAGGTATTTTTTAGGCTAAAATCGAAGTATGGGTGTTAGGTAAGGAGTTGGGGCTCCAAAACTAGGGTTTATGGGAGGTTAGGGAGGCTTTTTGACCTACTTCTCTTAGGGTTAATGATTTGATACGAAAATAGGGTGTGAGGACCCCTATTTATAGATTTTTTTAAGGGTTGATTTAGATAGAATTAGTGATTGATTATAATTCTTTTAGTTGGAGTTGTATTTTAGTTAGAATTCTTTTAGGTAGAGTTGTATTTTAATTAAAATTATTTTAGGTAAAGTTATATTTTAATTAGAATTCTATTAAATAGAGTTATTATTTAATTAGAACCATATTAGGATTTTGACTTTTGGTCTTATTTGATTGACTTTAAGATTTTGACTTTAGTCTTAATTGATTGACTTTAATATATTGACTTTAGTCTTATTTAATTGACTTTAATTTTGAATTTAGTCTTACTTGATTGACTTTAATATCTTGAATTTAGTTTTGCTTGGTTGATTTTGATTTTTTTGGAGAATCCCCCTCTATTATATCTTTAATTCTTTGGACCCCCAAATGGAGGGGTCCTTAAAGAAATATCTTGCGAACCCTCAACAATTTTACCTAAGAGCCTGATTGATCGATTTTTTTAGTTCAAAATTTTAAATTAATTTCATTAATGTTTCACTTTAATTATTTAATTTTTTATTTATTAATTTCAAAAATTTTAATTATGAAAATTGTGAAATTATCGTTTTACCCCCGGAGATGACTTTTCGCGTTTTAAGTCGATTTTTTATGTTCCAGGATGTTTTAGAATCGATTTTTCGTAAGGAATTCAATGGAAATATTGGTTTGTGTCATTTATGAATTTTTTTTGTGTGAAATGATCGTGAACTTTATGAAAGGCATTTTCGTAATTTTGTCGAATTCTGTGAAAATTGGAGAAATAATTTATTTGATTTCGATTTGTTATTTTATGTTTTTGAATGGATTTTCCTAAGCGTAACGTAGGCTCTAGGGATCTTTTGATGTTAGGGGTATTTTGGTAATTTGGTCATTTTTTAGTGATTTTTATCGTAAAACTTCTTTTTTTCTGCAAAATGATAATTTCTATGTTTCTAGAGTCGTATTTTCCTAGCGTACTGTGGTTTCTAAGGCTTTGTCAGTTCGAGATACCTCATCCGGATTTCTGAAACACATCTGGTAATAAAATAAAGTAATGAAATAATCATCCATCATTGGGAATCATTGCGATCGGGTTGGCGAGTTGATTAATCAGGTAAGTGCAAAAATAGGGTGTCTACAGCTTGGTCTCATGATGATATATTGATAGATTGCACCAAAATAGATCAAGTTCTAAAGTTGAGAATGAACTTCAAGATCAAAGATTATCGATCAAGAATGATGTAGTTGAAATCATCACAAATGTGCTAAGACCTACAAAAAGGGATCCATCATGTTTTTCACTCAGGAAAAAGAATTATCATTCACAAAAAAACTTGAGATTTTCTTCGAAGTTTGGAAATGGTTAAACGAGTCAATGTCAAATTCAAAGAACTCAATCACATTCAATTTTGTAAAAGAAGACTGAAGATTACTCATTCTAAAAAGAAGACTAAAGATTACTCATTCTCAGAAGAAGACTGAAGATTACTCATTCTCAAAAGAAGACCGTACTCGATAGAGCAATCAAGACATCAGATCCCTAGAACCTTGACCAAATTAATTAGTATTTCACCGAAGGAGGCCTTCTTTGGTCGAACCATTTTTCTGTCTTACTAAGAAAAAAAATAACTTTCTTTAGCCCTTGCAGCATCTAAAAAAGTCAAATAAAATGTTTCTTTCTAAACCATACCAACCAACCTCGGAAGGAAATCTAAGTAGGAATTACGTTTTAACCTGATCAAAAAAAAAAAAAAAATATTTTGGGTACGTAGGCAACCTGAGAAGTTACTTCAAGCCTGGTCACGCAAAAAGATATATTCTCTTAAGAAAAGTGTCATCCAAAAGGAAAATGCCCTATTGAAAGGTTCAAAAGAAAAAAAATGCCAAACTAGGGGCATTAAAAAAATGGCAAAAATAAAAAAGAATGCCAAACTAGGGGGATTAGAAAAAAAAAGAGTCAAAAGAATTTACTAGAAAAGAATGACAAAAAAAGAGAATATTAGACTATGGGCATTTTGGGAAGTCAAGCCTTTTACCATTTCTTTCTAAACCATGTCCTAAGCCCACCTATTAAGTCCTCCTGAATGTTAATTGACTTGGTTAAGGTGTAGGGAACCAAGAAACTATCGAGTTAAATATTCAAGATCATCGAGAAAAAAAGAGAAGCCCACTAAGTCCAAAATCCAAAAAGATGACTTAGGCAAAAGTAAGGGCATAACCATAAAAAAAAGCCTACTAGGTTGAAAACTTGAAAAAGGTGACCTAGGCAAAAATCAAGGCATCTTTAGAAAAAGAAAAGAAAAATCCGATAGGTTGAAAACCTGGAAAGACAACCTAAACAAAAATTAGGACATCATCAAATATGAGGAAAGGTCCCATCAAGAAAAAAAATGCAGAAGAAAGCTTGTGCAAAAATTGGGAAATGCAGAACCATTCAAGCCACAACATTCGATGAAAACAATGTTGAAGTTGAAGAAACTCAGAAGCCATGTTGAACATTGTAGAATATTTGGAGTATGTTTACTTGTTCAAATGTTCGCCAAAGGAAAATGTAGAATCATCAACCATTTTGAAAAGGAAGATCTTCTATTCTAATATTTATCAAGATTTTGTTAAGTCCAGCTCACGCATTTTTCAAAAAAATTTGAAAAAAAATGATCAATCCCTTACTGCACATATGATAATCTTAAGAGTCTTAAATTTAAGGGAATGTTAGTTCTTCTATCTGTCATACATCAGAGTTCATATTTTTCAAGCGTAATCCACTCCATCAGTCTCATAGTCAAGTTTCAGTTAAAGCCAACCTTGAAATTAGGGGCATTTTTGAAAGTCATTTAATTCCAAAATTTTGTTCTTAATCACATGAAAAAATGAAAATCTTACTTAAAAGTCCGATGAAATCTAATGATAATTATGAATACAGATGCATGATAAGCCAATAAAGGCCCGATCTTTCAAACTTTGAGCTCGATTTTGAATCATAGAATGAATTAATAGGATTGTTTAAGTCTTAAATTTAAGAAACGAGACTCTAATTTTTTGAATCATAAAATGAGTAGGTTTTTTCTTCTATCTGTCATACATCAGAGTTCATATTTTTCAAGCGTAATCCACTCCATCAGTCTCATAGTCAAGTTTCAGTTAAAGCCAACCTTGAAATTAGGAGCATTTTTGAAAGTCATTTAATTCCAAAATTTTGTTCTTAATCACATGATAAAAATTAAAATCTTACTTAAAAGTCCGATGAAATCTAATGATAATTATGAATACAGATGCATGATAAGCCAATAAAGGCCCGATCTTTCAAACTTTGAGCTCGATTTTGAATCATAGAATGAATTAATAGGATTGTTTAAGTTCCTATAAATCTAAGCCTGAGAAACGTGGCTTAGTAAGTTCGAGTCCGAGAAACGAGACTCTAATTTTTTGAATCATAAAATGAGTAGGTTTTTTGAAGTGTCTACAAACCTAAGTTTGAGTCCGAGAAACGAGACTCCAACTTTTTGAATCATAGAATGAGTAGGCTTTTTGAAGTGCTTACAAATGTAAGTTCAAGTCCGAGAAACGAGACTCTAACTTGTTGAATCATAGAATGAGTAGGCTTTTTGAAGTGCCTATAAACCTAAGTTCAAATCCGAGAAACGAGCCTCCAACTTTTTGAATCATATAATGAGTAGGCTTTTTGAAGTGCCTATAAACCTAAGTTTGAATCCGAGAAACGAGACTCCAACTTTTTGAATCATAGAATAAGTAGGCTTTTTGAAGTGCCTACGAACCTAAGTGCGAGTCTGAGAAAAGAGACTCCAACTTTTTGAATTATAGAATGAGTAGGTTTTTTGAAGTGCCTACAAACCTAGGTTTGAGTCCAAAAAGCGAGACTCAAACTTTTTGAATCATAGAATGAATAAGTTTTTTTGAAGTGCCTATAAACCTTAGTTCGACTCTGAGAAACGAGACTCCAATTTTAATAGGGTTGTTTAAGTTCCTATAAACCTTAGCCAGAGTCCGAGAAATGAGACTCCAGCTTTGTTTGAATCATATTGAATTAACATGATTGTTTAATTTCTTTAGCTCGAAAAGAGTGGCTACAACATGCTCGAATTTGATAAACGAGACTCAAACTTTTTCGAACTCTAAAAAAGAATTTCAATTAGGATTTAACGAAGTTCTTATAATGTTATGACTCCAATTACTTTGCCATGATTGTTTTCGTTGCATAAGCACATTTCAATTTTGAATCATTATTGTCAGTGAAAGAGAATGATCTCTAGGACCTGACACATTTTTACTCAGTAAGCATCACACCATTGCACACACATACACTTTTACATTAGTTAGGGAGAATTTTCTAAAATTCAAGGATCTGACATTGTTAGTGAAGACCTGACAAACTTGTTCGGGGAGAGTTTTACCCTCAAGGATCTGAACGTCCCGACGAATTGCTATGTAATGACCTGAAATCCTAAAATGTATCTCGAGGAAAGAATTTTATATCTGTGCATTGATTTAAAAGTTATCAAATCCTCGAGTTTCGCATTAGATATTTTACAATAGGTAAATGACACCTTAGAGACGTAATTTGAGGAAATCGATCATATCATTAGATTCGTGTCGAAAAATCACCCGAAATAGAGTATAAGTTTGTCCAATTCGACATTTGGGAAAAACAATTCCCAAAATGACAAGCATGTCCCAACTTAAGTGATATAAATATCTAAATTCTATTAGAAAAATCAGATTTTTCTTATTCTCCTCTCTAAACAAATCTCAACCATTTTCCTTCAATATTTGAAACTCAGATCTACGCCAAACGAGAACGATCCGAGCTTAGGCGCAAGAAGGAAGGAAAGTTGTTCCTCTCGCGAGGGTTACGCGTGGACGCAAAGAAATCCGATTTTCGCCAGAAAGAAAATTTTGGAGATTGGCCGGAGGTGATTTTAAAGTTCGTTCAACCGTTGAAAATAGCTTGATGTAGGTTGCCTTCCCTTCTACCTTCTAGTTATGCGATAATTTCATAGAAAATCCATATGATTGTTGATAAATCGATTATTTCATTAAGTTTATACATATTTGAACGATTTGAATAATGTTTACATGCTTATTTATGATTGGTTTTAGTTCATTTGATGTAATATAAGCATTTTATAGTTAATATGATATTTGGATCGAGTTTGGTCGAGTTTCGATGAAAAATCAGCAATTCGGAAAAGTATCTGAATGTTGAGTTTGGTTTTAATTTGTTTTGTGTTACTTCCATGTAGTATGTATACTCATTTCCTACATTTATTTCATTAAAACTAATTAAGTATTACTTTAAGTTCTTTAATAAATAAATAAATAGTTCGTTTTCAATTTCGACTTTGAAAAAAAAAAAATTATTTTTCAACACTTAATTAAATTTTCATAGATTTTCAGCTTATGGTTTTATCTTTGTTTTCGAGTCTCTCGACTCAACCAAAACCATCGAATGAAATTGGTTGATGCTTTATGGATTTCGAATTACTTTAAAAGTAAAATTACTTTAATAGATATGTAGGAAATTAGATGATAGATTGATCGATTTAATTGATGGATGGATAGAGAGAACGTATGTTCTCGATTGATTGATGGGACAGTGCCTCCAGTTCTACGTAGTGGCCATGCCACGTAAAACATGATAGATAGATAGAGGGATGAGATGGTTGATGGATGGAAATGACAGATAACTGTCACTGGAAGGCACTACCAGACTTTGTTTGTATTTTCGATTAAAAAGAAATGATATATTATATACAAAATAAATTATTTTGTTTACCAGTAAAGGTTTGTAGAAAACCCATAAAGAGTGACACGTTGCTGTGTATCCGGAAGCGACGAGTCAATCTAGGATAACACTAGATGTCATATACTCTTCGGTAGTATGGGATACCTTAGAGCATATTACAGCTTATGAAATCTCGGGACGGGAATTTCTCCTACTTATTTTCTGGGGAACGTTGTGTGTAAAGGCGGTCTCTGTATAGTGTAGAGATAGGCGGGTTCACATGCATTGCCTCTTGATAGGCTTCGACGCGAGGGGTCTCCTAGGCTAGTTAGTGATCACTTTTAGTCTGTAGTCGTCAAACGGTCGACCTCACCGTTAGTTGAACTCAGTATTGGGTTCTTGGTCAACGGCCAGTCTGAGCCAGATAAATGGTCATCCAACCGTGGTATGCTAGACCGGCCACAAAATCAGATTATAACGATGGGATTCCACATTGGAGGCTAAGTTTGGAATATCGTATTGCCATAGCCAAGGCGGTTATATCGGCGTGTTCCTCTGCTCTCTTATCGATTACACCGTCGTGTTCTTATTATGTATCTTTTTCTTGTTTTGTAATGATTGATAGATGTTTTCATTTAAAAGATGCATATGCTACTTTAAATGATAGAAATGATAGGTTGAAATTATTTAATTGTTTATTGAATATGCTTAGATATTTATCGTATGTTACATTGTGAAAAACTTACATTATTTAACTGTTCAACTGATTACTCGTGCATGTATGACTCGTTGTTAGAACGGCGTTCATCCTGCTGAGTAACATTCCCCTGTTACTCACCATATCCTTCCCCTTTCAGATTATTCAACTTTTGAAGAACCGTTCTTTGAGGAGTCTTTTGAGGAGGTCCTTGAGGAGGATCAGATTGATGTCTTGCCGCCGCCATGTCTTTGAGGACTAGTAGAGGATCTTAGCGGTTTTTGGTTGTAGATAAGAAACATGGTAGTTTAGAAATTTTTGTAACCTGATGAATTATGAGATTAAAGATCTTGACTTATATTAGTGTTTGTCGATTTCTTCTGTTTACTCTAGACTCTCATATAGATGTTAGTTAAATGTTTATTCCGCTGCGTATATTTTCTTTTCATAAGTATTATTATTTATGAATGTTCTGTCAGATTGTGTGATTGATTACCTCACACCTCGAGATTCTAACCGATGAATCATAGGGATTCGTGTTGGGATTTCGGGGCGTGACATGCTAAATCAGGCTGCAAAATGAATTGTCACTAGCTTTGACATTCGGATATCACACTATCTACTGAAATAGATTTGCTATCTAGTTTGCTTCCACCCTCTGCCAAAGAGGGGTATCTGTAGGCACCCCATTTTTGTACTCGCTTGATTAACCAACTCGTTAACCCGATTGCAACGGTTCCCAATGATGGATGATTATTCCAATGCTTTATTTTGTTATCAGATATGTTTCTGAAATCCGGATGAGGTATCTCGAACTGACAAAACTATAGAAACCACGCTACGCTAGAAAAATATAACCCCAAAAGCATAGAAATCATCATTTTTCAGATAAAAACAAACTTTACGATAAAAATCACTAAAAAATGACCAAATTACCAAAATAACCCTAACCTCAAAACATTCATAGAGCCTACATTATACTTAGGAAAATCTTTTTAAACACATAAAACAATAAATCAAAACCAATTAAATCATTTCGTCAATTTTCACAGAATTTTGATAAAATTACGAAAATACCCCTCATAAAGTTCACGACCATTCCACACAAAATTTTTTATAAATGATACAGACCAATATTTCCATTGAATTCCTTATGAAAAATCGATTCTAAAACATCTTAGAACATTAAAAACCGACTTGAAACACAAGAAGTCCTCTTCGAGGGTAAAACGATAATTTTACAATTTTTATAATTAAAAATTTAGAAATTAATAAATAAAATATGAAATAATTAAAATAAAACATTAATAAATTTAATTTAAAAATTTGAATCAAAAAATTGATCAATCAGGCTCTCAGGCAAAATTGTTGATGGTTGCCAAGATATTTATTCAAGGACCCCTCCATTTGGGGTTTAAAAGAATTAAAGATATAATAGAGGGGGGTTCTCCAAAAAATTAAAGTCAATCAAATAAGACTAAAGTCAAGATATTAAAGTCAATCAAGTAAGACTAAAGTCAAAATCTTAAAGTCAATCAAGTAAGACCAAAAGTCAAAATCCTAATAGAGTTCTAATTAAATTCTATTTAACAATCATAATTAAATAATAACTCTATTTAATAGAATTCTAACTAAAATACCTAAAACAATTTTAATTAAAATATAACTCTAACTAAAAGAATTATAATTAAACACTAATTCTATCTAAACAAACACTTAAAAAAATCTATAAATAGGAGCCTCCACACCCTATTTTCGGATCCAAGAATAAATCCTAAGAAAAGTAGGTCAAAAAGCTTTCCTAGCCTCCCATAAACCCTAATTTTGAAGCCTCAACTCCTTACCTAGTATCCATACCCCAACTTTAGCTCAAAAAACACCCAAAAACCCTTCTAAAACACATTTAAATCCTTTAAAAATCAGAAAACTCACAGATCCAAGAAGAAGATACCTCAACTTAGAGATCAGAAATCAGATCTGACAACAGAACGAAGCAAGGAATACTGTACAAAGAGTTGTTCTATCAGATCTGAGGGAACAAAGCCGTTGCATTCAGAAAAAATGACTATTTTTATTTTGTATTGCTATTTAGGTCTTGTTAGCAATGTAGTTTTATTTGGGAATTAGTAGAGACTGGCGTTTACTGGGCGAGATTGGTGTCTAACACCTTCCAACCCCATAATATGATCCCCGGACCCGTATTTTCTTTCGTAGATTAGTGTTATTTACCTTTTATTGTCAATGTTCGATTCCTAGACCGTAATAACTAGGTGGCGACTCTCAAACCTCAAAGGTCAAAAGCGGATCCGCGTACCCCGCGGATCGAGGGCGCTTTCATAATGTTCTTGATTTATTTTATGAGAGCGAGTTCATTTGGCACTAGGATCTTTCTATTTGATTTTCTTTTGGGATGTGTTTCTAGTTTTTTTTTTATAATTTAAAAATAAAAAAATAAAAAAAGGATTCATCGCTCCGCATCTCAACAATTATCATTCTATCATCAATGTAACATCTATTGGAATATCGATTTATTTTGGATCACCCAAAAGTGATAATTGATTGGACCATAAAATTATAGAAATTATGCCTATTGCAATGTTAGGATCTGATCAATTGTTTTATGTCATATTCATTGATTGATTTGTCATTGATATATACATGAAATGTGCATTGAACCATATAGATATGTTTTTAATCTTTCTCAATCAATGTATACATTTTACTTGTATGGTTTAATACCTTTACTTGTATTGGTTTAATTGGACACATGGGCCCATTTGTTTGGAAAAGGGGGCACACCCCACCCTGTTTTACACATACCACTAGCACGTTTACAACTTTGCACGCTTGCACGTCCCATATAGCCAACGTGGCACTAGTGCGTGACCCGATCTCTTCGGAGATGTGACATCATTCATGAAAATCACAATTCCAGTCACGTACCTTAGGGTATATCAAATTGGGACATCAGTACCGTCTGATTAGGTAACTCTGAAAGGTATATCGATGCACCCAGGTTGGAACGACCTGAGCCTTTGACCTATTGTGAGCCACGCAGTCACATGTCGCGATTGCCAACGTAGTACTAATACGTGGTCGGTCCCCTCGTGGGATGTCAAACCATTTATGAAAGCTACAACTCTTGACTTGTACCCCTATATCAAAGATGATCCAAGTACATCAGTTGCACTTCTTGGTCAAAACCAGTGCCTAAGAGCGATTCCTATTCCGATGTACTACGGTACTAGGAGAATAGACTACATCTATTATAGAAAAGAGGTGATTTAAGAGTGCCTTTGCCTCAAGCATCACGCGCCACCTCTAATTTGGGGATTAAACTGACTGCTTTTGACTTCAGAGAAGTGAGTTAAAGTTTTAGATTATCACCTATATGGTATGAAAACCAAGTCACCACTAGCGTCTGATTGAATACGCTCAAGAGCCACGCAGTCACATGTCGCGATTGCCAACGTAGTACTAATACGTGGTCGGTCCCCTCGTGGGATGTCAAACCATTTATGAAAGCTACAACTCTTGACTTGTACCCCTATATCAAAGATGATCCAAGTACATCAGTTGCACTTCTTGGTCAAAACCAGTGCCTAAGAGAGATCCTATTCCGATGTACTACGGTACTAGGAGAATAGACTACATCTATTCTAGAAAAGAGGTGATTTAAGAGTGCCTTTGCTCAAGCATCACGCGCCACCTCTAATTTGGGGATTAAACTGACTGCTTTTGACTTCAGAGAAGTGAGTTAAAGTTTTAGATTATCACCTATATGGTATATCAAACCAAGTCACCACTAGCGTCTGATTGAGTACGCTCAAGAGGTATATAAATGCATTGTACGTAGTAAGCTTAGAGTTTAGAAACCTCCCCTGTAGGTAACGACTCGAACTTATCGTAGGGGTTCCCGGGTTGTTTATTGAATGGGACCTTGTGAATGATGAATGTATATGAATGTATGAGATCAGAATGTATGGTTGTCCTCAAGGATTAAAATTTTTGTTTAACCTGACTTAAAATTAAAATGGGTACACCGACCCAATAAAAAATTCATTTTTGGCAATAATTCATAATGATCCAGTCCATCTCAATCTAACAATTATGATAAGCCAGACCATTTAAATCAAAATGGAAATCAAATTCTTTTCTAAAAGAAAAAAAAATTATTTACAAAAGGAAAGTATTTTCTAAAAAAAATATTCCCCAGAAAAAAAATATTTTCCATAAGAAAAAATTTTCAAAAGAAAATATTTTTCAAAAGAAAATGTTTTACAAAGCAAAGAAGATAAAGGAAAAGTAATTTACTAACTGATTTCTTTGAATAAATATTTTACATAGACTTTGGAAGTGTACTAGAATACTTTTTTGTGTCAAATCAGGATGCTAGTCACAGGCAATAACCCGATCGACCAGTTAGTCAAAACAACCGTCATAGGGATGCACCCTGTAAAGAAGATCAATTTTGATAAATTCATGTTAAGGAGTGCTCTCTGCTTCCACGAATTTGAGATAGACTAGAACCTTTTACGCGCTATGGCTAAGCGTTGGAACCCTTACCTTCAAATATTCCATATTGGGCGCATGCACTTGTGTAGACACCTCATTTTTGTACTCGCCTGATTAATCAACTCGTCAACCCGATCGCAACGGTTCCCAATGATGGATGATTATTCCAATGCTTTATTTTATTACCAGATATATTTCAAAAATCCGGATGAGGTATCTTGAACTGACAAAACTGTAGAAACCACGCTACGCTATGAAAAAGCACCCCAGAAACACAGAAATCATCATCTTGTAGACCAAAAAGAAGTTTTACGATAAAAATCACTAAAAAATGATAAAATTACCAAAATACTCCTAATCTTAAAATAACCTTAAAGCCTACATTACGCTTAGAAAAATCCTGTCGAACACATAAAATAATAAATCGAAACCAAATAAATCATTTCGCCAATTTTCACAAAATTTGACAAAATTACGAAAATTCCCCTCCTAAAGTTCACGATCATTTCACACAAAAAATTTCATTAATGACACAAACCAATATTTTCATCGAATTCCTTACGAAAAATTGATTCTAAAACATCCTGGAACATAAAAAACTGACTTAAAACACGAAAAATCCTCTCCGGGGGTAAAACGGTAATTTCACAATTTTTATAATTAAAAATTCGAAATTAATAAATAAAATATTAAATAATTAAAATGAAACATTAATTAAATTAATTTAAAATTTTGAACTAAAAAAATCGATCAATCAGATTCTCAGGAATAATTGTTGAGGGTTCGCAAGATATTTCATTAAGGACCCCTCCATTTGGGGGTCCAAAGAATTAAAGATATAATAGAGGGGGGTCCTCCAAAAAATTAAATTCAATCAAGCAAGACTAAAGTCAATATATTAAAGTCAATCAAATAAGACTAAAGTCAAGATATTTAAGTCAATCAATCAAGACTAAAGTCAAAATCTTAAAGTCAACCAAATAAGACCAAAGTCAAAATCCTAATAGAGTTCTAATTAAATAATAACTCTATTTAATAGAATTCTAACTAAAATATAATTCTACTTAAAACAATTCTAATTAAAATACAACTCTACCTAAAATAATTCTAACTAAAATACAACTCTAACTAAAAGAATTCTAATTAAACACTAATTCTATCTACATCAACCCTTAAAAAAATCAATAAATAGGGGTCCTCACACCCTATTTTCGTATCAAATCATAAACCCTAAGAGAAGTAGGTCAAAAAGCCTCCCATAAACCCTAGTTTTGGAGTCCCAACTCCTTACCTAACACCTATACTTCAATTTTAGCTTGAAAAATACGTAGAAGCCCTTAAAAAAACACCCAAAATCTATAACGAATTCGAAGAATCCAGATCCAAGAAAGAGATACCTTGCCTCGGAGATCAGAAATCAGATCCGGAGACAGAACGAAGCAAGGAGTACGGTACAAGGAGCAGTTTTTGTCGGATCTGAGGGAACAAGATCTTTGCGTATCAAAGGTAAAATTTCTGTTATTTTTCTATCTAGGTTTATTGTTAGCAATGTAATTTTATTTGGGATAAGTAGAGACCGGCATTGGTCGGGCGGGGTTGGTGCCTAACACCTTCCAACCCTGTAACGTGATCCCCGGACCCGTATTTTTCTTTCGTAGATTAGTTTATTTGCCTTTTAAAGTCAACGTTCGGTTCCTAGACCGTAATAACTAGGTGGCGACTCCCAAACCTCAAAGGTCAAAAGCGGATCCGCGTACCTCGCGGATCGAGGACGCTTCCAGTGGAGACTCCACTGGGGACCATTGAGGATCAGACTTGAAAAATCCCAAGTATGTAAGCATTGCCTGGATGACCTAGTTTTTTTTTTTTTTAGTTCGATTTATTTTATTTATTTATTTATTTTTGTGGCTTGATTGTGGATGATTTTGGGTATTATATTTTTTTCCAATTAAAGGTCACTTTTTGATGACCCCTAAATAATGAGAGATTCAAGTTGACATATGAAAATGATGGAATGATGAAGGTTGGGACAGCAATGTTAAAATATTTTTACAGAATATTCTAGTAAGAATTAAGTCTGGGTACTTATTAATAAAACGTAGATCCCATTGAGTAGATTAATTTAGAATCTGAATTCACTCGATTTCGTTATCGGGAGCCTTGGATATCATCGATGCAAGTTCAATATGTAAATCTATAATTGTTGTTGAATGAAGGTTGGGACAACAATGTTAAAACGTTTTTACATAACATTTTAGTCAGAATTAGGTCTGGGCAGCTTTAATAAAACGTAGATCCCATTGAGTAGATTAATTTAGAATCTGAATTCAGTCAATTTCGTTATCGAGAGCCTTAGATATCATCGATACAAGTTCAATCTGTAAATCTGGAATTGTTGCTGAATGAAGATTGGGACAGTAATGTTAAAACGTTTTTACAAAACATTTTAATAAGAATTAAGTCTGGGAACTTATTAATAAAACGTAGATCTCATTGAGTAGATTAATTTAGAACCTGAGTTCACTCAATTTCGTTATCGGGAGCCTTAGATATCATCGATACAAGTTCAATATGTAAATCTGGAATTGTTGCTGAATGAAGGTTGGGATAGCAATATTAAAACGTTTTTATAGAACATTTTAGTCAGAATTAGGTCTGGGCACCTTTAATAAAACGTAGATCCCTTCGAGTAGATTAATTTAGAATCTGAATTCATTCGATTTCATTATCGGGAGCTTTAGATATCATCAATGGAAGTTCAGATTATTTTTTTTTTAAGTCACAGAAAATCTGAATTTATCTAGTGTTAACATAGTTAATGTTCCTAAGAACGAGCTCATTTGGCACTAGGATCTTTCTCTTTGATTTTCTTTTGGGATGTGTTTCTATTTTTTTTATAATTAAAAATTATCATTCTATCATCAATGTAACATCTATTGGAATCTCGATTTATTTAGGATCGCCCAAAGCAACCCTTGATTGGATCATAAAATTACAAAAATTGTGTCTATTGCAATGATTGGATCTAATTGATTATTATATGCTGTACTCATTGATTGATCTACCATAATTGATGTATGTAGGAGATATGCATGTTTAAATCTTAAATTGAACTATATGAATATGTTTTTGATCAATGTATGCCTGCACTTGTATGATTTAATATTCTATCTTGTATGGTTTAATTGGATCCATGACTTGATCTGTTTAAAAAAGGCCCCGGGCAAACCCCACCCAATTTTGCACACACCACATGCAAGTTTACTATTTTGCACACTTACACGTCCCATATAGCCAATGTGGCACTAGTGCGTGGCCCGATCTCTTCGGAGATGCGATGTCATTCATGAAAATCACAACTTCAGTCACGTACCTTAAGATATATCAAACTGGGGCATCAGTACCGTCTGATCAGGTGACTCTGAAAGGTATATCGATGCACCCAGGCTGAAGCGACCTGAGCCTTTGACCTATTGTGAGCCACACAGTCACATGTCCCGATTGCCAACGTAGTACTAGTACGTGGTCGGTCCCCTCGTGGGATGCCAAACCATTTATGAAAGCTACAACTCTTGACTCGTACCCGTAGGTATATAAAAGATAATCCAAGTACATCAATTACACTTCTTAGTCAAAACCAGTGCCTAAGCGAGATCTTGCCCCGTTGTACCCTACTGTACGAGGGGGATACACTACATCTATTCTAGACGAGAGGTATTTAAGTGGGCCCTTGCTTAGTATTGTGCGCCACCTCTCAATTGGGGATCAAACTGGCTGTTTTTGACTTCAGAAAAGTGAGTTGAGGTTTTAGATTATCACCTATACAGTATATCAAACCAAGTCACCACGTATCGAAAGGTATATAGGTGTATTTGGGCAAGGGTGGCCAAATAAAATGCATTGCACATAGTAAGCTTAGAGTCTGTAAAAATAATCAGAATTGTGAAAATTATTATTCAATAAAAATATTATTTTTCATTAGTGCAATAAAATTATTTTCCGTCTGAATAATCATTGAATGGATGAATTGTTTGATGGATTGAATTCAATAAAATCTCAAGGTTTGTTTAAAATGTTATCAAGGGGGTGACACTGAAACTAGTTAAATTCACCTTCAATGAGGTTTAAGGGTTATCATTGTACCTAAGCTCAATCGTCCATCGTCTAGCTAGGGTTGTAAGTCCGATCAGTTAGAACAAACGTCAGTACCAAGTAAACAGTTAGAAATAACCTCAGAATTTCTCAATACCTCCCAGTTGTTCCCTGAAGATCACCGTGCCTCAATTCTGTTGGTTGTAGGCAATGTCTCATTCCTCAGTCCTAATCAAGCCCATTGTGATTAGTTGTCTTGTGTTTTCATAAGTTATTTGAGTTAGCTCGAGTCCAATTTTTCAATGTCATGTTTTCTTTAGATTAAGTCTACTCTTTTCTATGGGTCGAGTTCGTTTGCCAAGTCTAGAACGACGTCTGTCACCCCATTTGAATAAAGGAAATTTTTGAATACCTCGAGCGCATTAACGAATTAACTACTAATCTGGCTTCAATGATAGATTTCATTCCTAAGCAAGAAGATAAGAGTCGGGTTCAACTTTTAATCGAGAAAGCATAGGTCATTGACCTCGGAACGGAAAATAATTCTTAAAGAGATTCAAATAGAAATCATCCTATCCCTAAAGGAACACGAGAGGATAATGAATTTACTCAGAAATTTCAAAAGACTTGTTCACGTGGTCTGATGAGGATATGTTAGGTGCAAGCTTGGGTGTTGTTCAATACGGAATAGATACTCGCCCAATGAGATGAAAATATCGATAGAGATGTTATAAAATGTATCAGTGCTATCCTTACTGCATCTTGAGTTGCAAATCACATATTATCAGTTGATATGGGGGTACCCACTAAACTGATCTCTGATAATGGGTCGTACTTCAAAGCTTAGTCTATGTACAAAGTTCAAGATCCGGCATCACAGATCATCCCCCTACCGTCATCAGATTAATGGAGCAGTTGAATCAGCTCGTAAGAGTCTCAAGATAATTATCGTGAAAATGTGTCAATCACACCAAGATTAGTCAAAAAAGATACCATTCACACTATGGGGGTTTCATACTTCAAATACAGTCTTCCACTGGAACTATTCCCTATTCTATAGTATATTATTTGAAAGCAATCTTACCAGTTGAAATGGAAATCCCATATCTCAAGGTCTTCAAAGAAAATCAATTGTTAGAAACAGATTGGGTTCGCCAACGTAGAATTAAACTTGATCGAAGAAAAATAACTTAGAGTTTTTTACCACGTGCAAACTTATCAGAAAAGAGTCACCCGCACGAAGGTCAAAGTTCACCACTTGCAAGCTAAGGATTTAACCATCAGACTTCGAAGAAAATTGACCACCTCTCCTCGACCATAGGAGGAAGTCTGAACTTAATTGGAGAGATTCATCGATTAACAAGGAAACACTATTTTGGAAAATCATCAAATTTCAAAGAGAATCGAGTACCTATCTTTGACCCTAGAGGGAAGTTCAAACCAAATCAGGGAGGTCTGTTCATCATCAAGGAAATATTACCAGGAAAAGCTCTCAAGTTTCAAGATCATGATGGAATATAATTACCAGAACCAACCAACCTTGACCAAATCAAACGGTACAACATTTAAGGAAGCCATCTTTGGTCGAATCAATTCTCTTGTTACCCAGTTCAATATATCCTTTCTCAACCCCTTTGCAGTCTTTTCAAAAAGAAAAAGTATGCCTTTTTCTTTCTCAGCCCGATCACCTAACCTAGGGAAGGAAAGATTTGAACTACATTTTGGTTTGATCCCAAAATTCTGGGGTACATAGGCAACCTGAGAAATTACTTCAGGCCCGACCACATCAAAATAAAAAAAATCTATTTCCCCACACAATAAAAAATCAAGAAAAAATTCAAAAGAAAAGAAAAATATCTTCAAAATGGGAAAGAAAATTTAAAGCAAAATAAAAGAAACACAAGGGGCATTCGGATTTTTTGAGCTTCAAAATCCCTTTCTTTTTATACCCATTCCCAAGCCTACCCATAAAAGTCCTCCTAAGTACCGTGTGAAAAGTTGAGGAAGATAGCAAAGCATGATCAGACAGCAATTCCATAAGAAATGAAAGAAAAAATGATGAAGCCTGCCAAGTTGAAAACCCAAAAGGGTGACTTAGGCAAAAATAAAGGCAAGCTTGCAAGGTTGAAAATCCAAAATGACAACTTTGACAATAATTAGAGCAAAGAAAAAAGAAAGCTCGCTAGATTGAAAACTTAAAAAGGTGATCTAGGCAAAAGTTAGAGCAAGCTCGCTAGATTGAAAACCTGAAAAGGCGATCTAGGCAAAAGTTAGAGCAACAAAGCAAAATAAAAGAAAAACTAAGAGCTGAAAAGGCAGTCTGAACCGAAATATCAGAAGTCCGAATGATCAAGTTTCAATACCCAGTTTGAACCAAATATAGACTTAGTGGATACAAGTATCTCATCTATGATTGATCTGAAGAGTTTCATGTCCCTAAGCGAACCGACGGGGAGAAAGAACAAATTCTATGATGAATTTCAGAAAGAAATATTTTGTTCCAATTTCTTTGAGCCTGACTCAAAATCTTCATATAAAAAAGTCAAAATTAAAAGTTAAACCTTTATTGCGCTTGGGTAATCAAGGATTTCAAACTATCATAACAAGGGCACTTCCTTTTTCTAAAGAGTACAGTTTCCCCCCTTACACTAGGGGCATTTGTTTTCAAATTATGTTCAATTATCCCTAGTGCAATGTTCCTCCCTGTAAAACTAGAGGCATTTTGGTTCTGAAACCTGGTCAATTCCAACCCCAAAGGATAAGGTTAACTTTGAATTAAAGGTTACCCTCTTGATAGCAATTTTGAAAGCTCCTTAGATTCAAAGAGAGTTAAAATGTTTACCGGACCTTCATAAAATCCAACTTTTTATTAAAAAATAAAATCAAATGCGAGGTTAATCCCCCGTTTGTTCCCTCAAAGCTTAGTTCATTACTCTTTCACTCCGAGTAGGTAGAGTAGAACTTCCCAAAAAGCTTAGTTCATTACTCTTTCACTCCGAGTAGGTAGAGTAGAACTTCCCAAAAAAATTAGTTTATTACTTTTTCATTCCGAGTAGGTAGAGTAGAACTTCCAAAAAATAAAAAAAAATAGTTTATTACTCTTTCACCCTGAGTAGGTAAAGTAGAACTTTCCAAAAAAAACTAGTTCATTACTCTTTCACTCCAAGTAGGTAGAGTGGAACTTCTAAAAAATAAAATAAAATTAGTTCATTACTTTTTCACCCCGAGCAGGTAGAGTAGAACTTCCCAAAAAAATTAGTTCATTACTCTTTCACTCCGAGTAGGTAGAGTAGAACTTTCTAAAAAAAATTAGTTCATTACTCTTTCACCCTGGGCAGGTAGAGTAGGACTCTCAAAAAGCTTAGTTCATTACTCTTTCACTCCGAGTAGGTAGAGTAGAACTTTCTCCAAAAAAAAAAAACTTAGTTCATTACTCTTTCACTCCAATTAGGTAGAGTAGAACTTCCAAAAAAATAAGTTCATTACTCTTTCACCCTAGGCAGGTAGAGTAGGACTCCCAAAAAATTAGTTCATTACTCTTTCACTCCGAATAGGTAGAGTAGAACTTCCCAAAAAAATTAGTTCATTACTCTTTCACCCTGGGCAGGTAGAGTAGGACTCCCAAAAAATTAGTTCATTACTCTTTCACTCTGAGTAGGTAGAGTAGAACTTCCCAAAAAAATTAGTTAATTACTCTTTCAACCTAGGCAGGTAGAGTAGGACTCCTAAAAAATTAGTTCATTACTCTTTCACACTAAGTAGGTAGAGTAGAACTTTCCAAAAAAAAAAAAAAATTAGTTCATTACTCTTTCACTCCGAGTAGGTAGAGTAGAATTTCCCAAAAAATTAGTTCATTACTCTTTCACCCTGTGCAGGTAGAGTAGGACTTCCAAAAATTAGTGTATCACTCGTTCACCTAGGGTAGGTAGAATAAGACATTCAAATTTAGCATTAGTCATGCTACAGATTATGCTCAGTTTATGCCTAATGTATAGGCATTCACTTTGTCTCAGATTTTACTCAAACTCTTTAAAAAAATATCTCAGATTTTAAGTTCACACACTTGCACAGTTGTTACATTAGTCAAGGAGAATTTTTTAAAATTCAAGGATCTGATACTGTCAGTGAGAGTTCTCACTCGATGACCTGACAACCTTTTAATTCGGGGAGAGTTTTACGCTCAAGGATCCGAACATCCTGACAAATTACTAAATCAGGTTGCAAAATGAACTGTCACTAGCTTTGGCATTCGGATATCGCACTATCTACCAAAATATATTTGCTATCTAGTTTCTTCAACCCTCTGTCAAAGAGGGACATCTGTAGACACCTCATTTTTGTACTCGCCTGATTAATCAACTCGTCAACCCGATCGTAACGGTTCGCAATGATGGATGATTATTCTAATGCTTTTTTTGTTACGAGATATGTTTCAGAAATCTGGATGAGGTATCTTGAACTGACAAAACTTATCCACTTCAGGACCTTTAGTCAGGTTTTCATTGAAGACAGGATATTCTGGCGAGTTTGCCACAGGATTGAACATTTCAAAAGAAGAAGCCGAGGCCTTAGTCCATAACGGGAGATTGGACTTAGTACCTTTGCTAGGCCCATATCACTCCCGCAGTCATCCTGTCAATGTAAAACCAAAAGTCTGGCGAGCCACTAGAGACTACCGTCTGTGCTTAGGAATCTTAGCCCAGTACATGTTGACCTCCAAAAGCGATGGTCAAACAGTCCATGAGTCCTTCATAGACATAGCCTCCCAACTCTCAAGGAAAGCCAACCCTGTACCTCTTATCCTAGCAAAACTTTTCTCAGGTCTAAATGCCATAAAAGAGAATGGTGAGAGGGAAACTTCAAAGGAAGTCCCTACCTACTTTATATGTGGTTTTGTGTGACCGTATTAAAATTGTAGACATTCCTTCAACCCTAGAGTAATGGCCATAACATTTTTCCAAAAGAAACCTGTTAGTCCGTCACAACTTAGTCAAGGCTAGGAGTCAAATGGTTTGATTCTCACCTTAACCCGTCATATCGGTTTAAGGTTCCTTGGTGGATGACTGACCCCCCTATTCTAGGAATCAAATGATCTTATTATGTCCGTTTGATTGGACTAGAAGAAACATCTTAGGGTATGATGTACCTATAGAGTTATCTTTACCTCAATACAAAGTTTTCTTCCCTCCCGAGCCATTGACTGAAAAATTAGTGCATCTCATTGAGAGGCTTGGAAACAAGCGCACCTTAGGGTATCCAGATGGACCAGCAGAATTCAAAGAGCCAGTTGTTAGAGCCAAGAGGATCAAGCCTGATAGTTTCAACAATCCTGATGACCATCAAGACAAGGCCAAACGTCCCATGTAAAAAAAATAGTTTAAGTCAAAAAGATGTTATCAATCCAATGAATTTCTCTTTGTCAACAATTTTCAATATATCCCAATAAAGCTATTTTTCTTTTGAATAAACATTTATTTTGATGAACATTGCATGAATGGATTATTTAATGGATTGGTACACACACTTCAATAAAATGACTCATTAAAATGTTATCAAGGGGGTAACATTGAAATTGATTAAATCTATTTTTGATGGGGTCATATAGGAATATCATTGCGCGCCCAAACTCAAGCGTTCACCTCCTACTTGGAGTCGTAAGTCCAGTCGATTAGAACGAACGGCAACACCAATCAACAGGCAGAATGGCTTCAGAATCTGAGCTTATAGAGATCCGTAAGATTTTGGCAGCCTTTGCCAATGATATCAATAGTATAAGAGGTAAAGTGAAAGTTTTTAGAATAGATTTCAGAATCAATGGGCAATCCCCTTGAGGATCTAAAAAGAAAAAAGGTATAAGAAAATGCAACGTGACATGCACATGATGTTTTTGAACTTGACGAAGATGAAGAACCTGTTGATGGAAATCCGATGTTAGCCAACAGGATGTCTCAGTTAGAATCAGCTATGAAGAGTATAAAGGGTATCGATGAAATTGCAGTAGGCATTAAAGCTTTGAATCATATCCCTAGAATTCACCTACCAGAGAAATTGTGATGCTTGAAATGGACAAGTTCAGTGGGATAGTTTCGCAAAACCACATCTTAAGGTGTAAGTTACTAACATGCGCACTATGGGGCTCAGCGATGAACATATGACATTGCTATTTCAATGGACCTTATCAGGATCAACTCTACGATGAGTGATGTCTCAAGATCCCAACTACAGTAGGTACATGGAAAAAAATGTCAAAAGCTTTCTGGCATCAGTATAAGTATAGTACCGAGAATCTTAGCCCAGTATATGTTGACCTCCAAAAGCGATGGTCAAAACAGTCCATGAGTCCTTCATAGACATAGCCTCCCAACTCTCAAGGAAAGCCAACCCTATACCTCTTATCCTAGCAGAAACTTTCTCAGGTCTAAATGCCATAAAGAATGGTGAGAGGGAAAACTTCAAAGGAAGTCCCTACCTACTTTATATGTGGTTTTGTGACCGTATTAAAATTGTAGACATTCCTTCAACCCTAGAGTATGGACCATAACATTTTTCCAAAAGAAACCTGTTAGTCCGTCACAACTTAGTCAAGGCTAGGAGTAAATGGTTTGATTCTCACCTTACCCGTCATATCGGTTTAAGGTGCCCTTGGTGGATGACTGACCCCCCTATTCTAGGAATCAAATGATCTTATTATGTTCGTTTGATTGGACTAGAAGAAACATCTTAGGGTATGATGTACCTATAGAGTTATCTTTATCTCAATACAAAGTTTTCTTCCCTCCCGAGCCATTGACTGAAAAATTAGTGCATCTCATTGAGAAGGCTTGGAACAAGCGCACCTTAGGGTATCCAGATGGACCAGCAGAATTCAAAGAGCCAGTTGTTAGAGCCAAGAGGATCAAGCCTGATAGTTTCAACAATCCTGATGACCATCAAGACAAGGCCAAACGTCCATGTAAAAAAATAGTTTAAGTCAAAAAGATGTTATCCAATGAATTTCTCTTTGTCAACAATTTTCAATATATCCCAATAAAGCTATTTTTCTTTTGAATAAACATTTATTTTGAATGAACATTGCATGAATGGATTATGTAATGGATTGGTGCACAACTTCAATAAAATGACTCATTAAAATGTTATCAAGGGGGTAACATTGAAATTGATTAAATCTATTTTTGATGGGGTCATATAGGAATATCATTGCGCCCAAACTCAAGCGTTCACCTCCTACTTGGAGTCGTAAGTCCAGTCGATTAGAACGAACGGCAACACCAAGTCAACAGGCAGAAATGGCTTCAGAATCTGAGCTTATAGAGATCCGTAAGATTTTGGCAGCCTTTGCCAATGATATCAATAGTATAAGAGGTAAAGTGAAAGTTTTAGAATAGATTTCAGAATCAATGGGCAATCCCCTTGAGGATCTAAAAAGAAAAAAGGTATAAGAAAATGCAACGTGACATGCACATGATGTTTTTGAACTTGACGAAGATGAAGAACCTGTTGATGGAAATCCGATGTTAGCCAACAGGATGTCTCAACTAGAATCAGCTATGAAGAGTATAAAGGGTATCGATGAAATTGCAGTAGGCATTAAAGCTCTGAATCGTATCCCTAGAATTCACCTACCAGAGAAATTTGTGATGCTTGAAATGGACAAGTTCAGTGGGATAGGTTTCGCAAAACCACATCTTAAGGTGTAAGTTACTAACATGCGCACTATGGGGCTCAGCGATGAACATATGACATTGCTATTTCAATGGACCTTATCAGGATCAACTCTACGATGATTGATGTCTCAAGATCCAACTACAGTAGGTACATGGAAAAAAATGTCAAAAGCTTTCTGGCATCAGTATAAGTATAGTACCGAGATTGAGACTTCAAGAAAGGATTTGGAGTCAACTAAACAGAAGAACGGAGAGACATTTACTGATTTCATTGGCCATTGGAGGGCCAAAACTACCCAAATGTGGGATATGCCATTAGAAAAGGAACATAGCCATTATCCTAAAAAACCTTACACAAGGATATGCTCAGCATTTGGTTGGTCAATATCTTCCTACCTTTGAATCCCTATTACAAGCTAGAAGCCAACTCGAAGATGCGTTTGTCTCTAGGATTCTTTTTAACCGGATAACAAGTCTAAGAAATCCTATGTTCCCAAACCTAGTGCCAACCATGTTTACATAGCCAACACATCAGCTACCCCAGTTCAACCTCCATCCTGGTCCAATAATCAAACTCACCCAAGTCAACCCCGAACTCCGCGCCAATTTACCAATTTAGGGATGACCCTTACTGTAGCTTTGCAAAAACTGTTAAAAAAATGGTTGCTTACCCCAATTCAACCCTGACTTTTATCAAATCCCCTGCCAGCCGGACACAACCCTAATTTGTTTTGCAAATTTCATCAAAACTCTGCCCATCATACTGATCGATGTATCGTCTTACGCCATGCCATTCAAAACCTTATCGACAACAAAAGGTCACCATCCCTAGCCCAACATCACCAAATATCACCACTAATCCATTACCTAACTATCAACCTCCACCAGTTTTAAACATGGTTTCTAACACCCAATTACCATTTGACCCTGTATCTCTCATCCACCTCATCAAAGTCAAACCACCCAGTTACCCCATCGTCAGAATAACTTTCACCGATGAAGTCTTCACCACGAGTTACAAGCCCTTCGATCTAACCTCAGATGACATATATTGTTTATCCCCGCCTCACTACAATAGCCCCATATTCACTAGTTACTAGTTGGCTCAAATAAGCCTGAAAAGCCCTGTATCTTTGACAGATGAAGATCCATACTTGTTAACTGAAGAAGATGAATCTTTCTCCCTCTCGTGCGATAAAGTTAGACATATGACCCGAGGAGGAAGATTCTTTAAGCCACCAGAACTCCGTGTTGACAATCCTGCAATCTTGACAAGAAAGAAATGAATCCCATTAAACAGAATATCGAAGAAGATGACTCCGTGATCAAGCAATTGAAGAAATTAGGGGCTAATATCTCAATTTGGGGTTTGCTCATGGCTTCCACTGCCCATAAGGAAGCTGTTATCAAAATGTTGAGTACAGCTCAAGTTTTACTCGATACTTCTCCGGATCAGCTGGCCAATATAGTAGGGACAACTTATGTGGAGAACGTGTTGTCTTTCTCAGACTCAGATCTCCCAAAAGAATGAGCGAGCCACACTAAACTGTTACATATTACAGTCGACTACAATGGGATGAGGATACCTCTGGTTTTGATTAACAATGGGAGTGCACTGAATGTTTGCCCTTTAAAGACTGCTACCTGCCTCAAGTTTAAGGCTGGAGATCTCAAGCCCACTAATCAAGGTGTTAGGGCCAATAATAACACCAAAAGGGATGTACTGGGAATTTTGCACCTTCGATTGTCTACAGGCATAGCTGAATTCCTTGTGGAATTTCAGGTTATTGATATCCAGTCCTCTTTCAATTTACTATTAGGAAGACCATGGTTACACCAGATCAAAGCCATACCTTCCACACTACACCAGAAAGTTAAATTTATCAAAGATGGACTAGTAATTACCCTTCATGGAGATGCTGAGATTGTGGGGATTGTAAACAGTACAAAAGTCAAGAATGAACCGTTACTTGAGATTCAACCAGAACAACAGGGGGTAGAGCTCAATGGGTTTGAATTTGAAAATATATGCCTAGTCTAATGGGATCACTCGGTGAAAGAATATTTCCCTATCAAGAATACCTCTAATTACTACATGACCAATATGTTCAAAAAAATGAGATTTTTCTCTAGTATGGGCTAGGTCGCAAGCAACAAGGTATTAAAAAGGTACCAGTGATTAAAGAATTCATCGACACATTCAGGCTAGAATATAAGCCTATTAAGGAAGATTGGACATAATACTGGAAGACAAAGCGGGACAAGGCAATTGCAAAAAGGCAAAGGCGCACCACGGATCTGATTAAAATGAAGTCTTATCATAAAACCCTTAATGGATATTTCGTGAAAGAAGGAGAAGATTTCTGTTATTGTGGGTTCCTAGAGCCGTTCATTGATCACATCATGGGTACTCGTTTGCCGAGGTTTAAAATCTTCTTTGGCATGGAATGGTCTAAAAAGGAAGCAAGCACAGAAGCTGAAGAAAAGGAAGTTGAAGACTGGCAACTCAACCTGGACTCCTTCAACATTGATTAGTTATTCATTGAAAATCATAATGTCTTAGTGGTGTCAGTTGGGAAGGGGACTCTAAATCCTCAGTCTATAATCAAACCTGTTATTGGGTGTCTCTTTAATTATCATGTAATTAGTCCTGTGCTACACGTCAAGACTGAGTCTGTCAGTCCTATTAGTCCTATTCAGTCTGACGTGTATGATGAGTCCTTTATTTCTGTTAAGTCAAGTAAGTTAGTTGTTTCTGCTGAGTCAAGTTAGTCTGTTATTTTTAGTGAGTCTGTTTTTCTTGTTGATTCAAGTGAGTCTGTTAAGTCTGCAATGAGTCCTGTTACCCCATCACTTTTTAATGAAATGAAAGAAATTTTTGATTACCCTGAGCGCAATGATAATTTAACTAATAATCTAGTTTCAGAAGGAGAATCTTCTAACGAGGAACCTCCCCCTGAAATAATCAAATTACTTGAACAAGAAAATGAACGTCGGGCTCAACCTCTAATGGAGGAAGTAGAGGTTATCAACATCGAAAAAAAAAGTCCTCAAGAGATTTGGATTGGGATCACCTTATCTCCCAATGAACGCAAAGGGATAGTAGACTTACTCAGAAAGTTCAAAGATGTGTTCGTGTGGTCTTACAAGGATATGCCGGGAGTAAGTACAAATATTGTTCAACATCGGATTTCATTATATCCTGATGCTCGACCAATCAAACAGAAATTTTGACGTATGAAGCGGGAATGGACTTTAAAGATTAAAGAAGAAGTTACAAAGCAGATTAACGCTGGATTTTTAGAAGTAGTAGAATACCCTGAGTGGATTGCTAATGTCATCCCAATGCCTAAAAAGGATGAAAAATTCAGAATGTGTGTGGACTTTAGGGACCTAAACAAAGCGAGTCCAAAAGATAGTTTTCCTTTACCACACATAGATGTTCTAGTAGATAGTACGGCAGGACACACTTTGTTATCCTTCATGGATGGTTTTTCAGGGTACAATCAGATAAAAATGGATTCTTGGGATATGCAAAAAACGTCCTTCATCACACAGTGAAAAACCTTTTGCTACAAGGTTATGCCTTTTGGTTTGAAGAACGCTGGAGCCACCTATCAAAGAGCAACACGACTTTACTGCATGACATTATACACAAGGAAGTTGAAGTCTATGTAGATGATATGATAGTCAAATCTGAGGAACGACTGTGGCACGTTGCTGCGTTAGAAAAGTTTCTCACAAGGATTCAAAAGTACCAACTCCGTCTTAACCCACAGAAATACATATTTGGAGTAACTTCTAGAAAATTATTGGGATTTGTGGTCAATCAAAGAGGGATCGAAGTAGATCCTGTGAAGATTAAAGCTATCTAAGAAATGCCATCGCCTGAGACTGAAAAGTAGATTTGAGATTTTTTAGGCAGAATCCAGTATGTCAGCAGATTCATCGCTCAACTCACCAACGTTTGTGAATCTATCTTTAAGCTTCTCAAGAAGAATGAACCAACAGGCAGATCACCCGGTAGTAGAAGGAACACGGCCTGTTGATCAGTTCTCAGATGAGAATATCTTGCATGTTGAAGAAGAACCGCAAAATCAAACATGGCAGCTATACTTTGATGGGGCCGCCAATCAGAATGGGTATGGAATAGGGGCAGTTCTATTTTCTCCTGAAAGATGTCATATTCCTATCACTATTAAATTAACCTTTTCTAATACCAATAACACAGTCGAATAGGAGGCATGCATCGCTGGGCTTGAAGCTACTTTGAATCTGGGCATTATAGAAATTGAAGTATTCGGGTACTCAGTCTTGGTCATACATCAGTCATTGGAAGAATGGAAGACTAAGGATGAAAAGTTGAAGGCTTATCATGAGTATCTATTAAACTTAGTGAGTAATTTTAAAACTATCCTGTTCTAGTACCTGTCAAAGGAAGATAATAGATTTGCTAACTCTTTAGCCACTCTCTCTTCAATGATCCATTTACCTCCTGACATGAAATTGAGGTTGATCACCGTCGAAGTCAAAGACAAACCTGCATATTACCATCAGATCAACATTACTACTCGACTACCTGATGGAAAGTCATGGTATACAGATGTCAAAAGAGTATTGGAAAAATAAGAATTCACGGAAGAAGCATCGAGGAGGGAACGACAAATCCTACTAAGATTAGCACCTCAATTAATTATATGCGCAAGAAGTTTATACAAAAGGTCTTATGATGGGATTCATTTGTCATGTGTTGATGAAGATCAAGCTGAACAGATAATGGTTGAACTACATTCAGGGTATTGTGATCCTCACATGAGTGGAAAAATGTTGGTTAGGAAAATTATGAGATAAGGGTATTACTGGCCCACGATGAAAATAAATTGTCATCACATGGTCAAGACCTGTCACAAATGCCAAATACATGCAAACCTCATACATGTGTAACCTTCTCAATTAGTTAGTCTGACTTCATCGTGACCATTTTTAGTTTGGGAAATTGACATTATTGGTAAAATATCACCTATGGCATCAAACGGGCATGAATACATTCTAGTTGCTATCGATTATTTTACTAAGTGGGTCGAAGCTGCCTCTTATATTGTCCTCAATGTATTTTGAGTTGTAAAGTTTATCCAAACAAACCTCATCAGTCGATATGGGGTACCTTTGGAACTGATCTCTGATAATGGATCACACTTTAAAGCCGAAGTTATTACACTGTGTTCGAAGTTCAAAATCTTGCACCGTAAATCATCTCCTTACCGTCTTCAAACCAATGGAATAGTTGAAACAGCTAATAAGAATCTAAAGACAATCATCAAAAAAATGTGTCAAATCACATCGAGATTGGTCAGAGAAATTACCATTTGCACTATGGGCATATCAAACTTCAATTCGATCCTCTACTAGAGCTACTCCTTACTCCTTAGTGTATGACATGGAAGCAGTCTTGCCAATCGAAATGGAAATTCCGTCTCTTAGGGTCTTGTTGGAAAGTTAGTTACCAGAAGCAGATTGGGTTCGTCAACGGTATGAAGAATTAAATTTAATCGAAGAAAAACGACTAAGAGCTCTATACCACGTGCAGGCTTATCAGAGAAGAGTCGCCCGTGTATTTGACAAAAAGATCAAGGTCCGTCACTTACAAGCCGGGGATTTAGTACTCAAAGAGAATCGAACACCTATCTTTGACCCTAGAGGGAAGTTCAAACCAAATTGGGGAGGTCAGTTCATCATCAAGGAAATATTACCAGGAAAAACTGTCAGACTTCTAGACCATGATGGAATTGAATTATCAGAACCAATCAACCTTACCAAATCAAATGGTATTACATCTAAGGAGGCCATCTTTGGCCGAATCAATTCTCTTATTACTCAGTTCAATATATCTTTTCTCAACCCCTTTGCAGTTTTTTAAAAAGAGAAATACTTTTTTCGTTCTCAACCTGATCACCCAACCTAGGGAGGGAAAAATTTGAACTACGTTTTAGTCTGATCCCACAATTCTGGGGTACGTAGGCAACCTGAGAAATTATTTCAGGCCCGACCACATTAAAATAAAAAATATATATAAAAAAAGAAATATTGTCAAAGTGAAAAAAAAATTTCAAAGAAAAAGAGAAAAATGCCACACAAGAGACATTCGAGTTTTTGAACCTTAGAATTTTTTTTATACCAGTCCTAAGCCTACCTATAAAAGTCCTCCCAAAGTATCGTGTTAAAAAGTCAAGGAAGGTAGCAAAGCATGACCAGAAAATAACTCTAGAAGTTCAGAAGAAAAGAAAAAAAAAGAATAAAGCCTGTTAGGTTAAAAATTCCCAAAGAGCGATTTAGGCAAAAATTAAGGCAAGCTCGCAAGGTTGAAAATTTGAAATGACGATCTTGATAACAATCAGAGTAATGAAAAAAGAAAAAAAGCTCGCTAGCTTAAAAATCTAAAAGGGCAATCTAGGAAAAAGTTAGAGCAACAAAGAAAAATAGAAAAAAATCTCTAAGGAGTTTGAAAGCTAAGAGCTGTCTGAGCTGAAATATCAGAAGTCCGAATAATCAAGTTCAATACTTAACTTAAACTAGGCACGGACTCAGAAGACACAAGTATCTTGTCTACGATCGATCTGAAAATTTTTGCTTCCCCAAGTGAACCAAGGGAGAGAAGGGTGAATTCTATGATGAGTCTCAAAAGAAAAAATTTTGTTCTCTTGAGCCTGACTCAAAATCTTCAATAAAATTAATCAAAATTAAAAGTTGGATCTTTATTGCGCTTTTGGTAATCAAATATTTCAAATCTTCATACAAAGGGCATTTTCTTTCTTTTTTGATATGTAATTTGCCCCTTATACTAGGGGCATTTTTTTAATTTTTGCATGATTTGTTCAATTATCTCCAATGCCATGTTTCCTGTCAAACTAGGGGTATTTTATTTTTAAGATTGAGCAATGTTAATCCTAAAAGATAAAAGGAATTCCAAACTTAAGGTTACCCTCTTGATAATAATTTTTCGAAAACCCTTGAAGTTCAAAAGAAATAAAAACTAAGGTTTTAAATTCATAAAACTTTTGGATAAAATCTTGAAGTTCAAACAAAAGCGTTTCTGATCTCATATTTTGCTTATATATATATATATATATATATATATATATATATATGGATCAGGATTCGTATACACATAAAGCTACAACGTGTTTTGTCTTATATGAGCAAAAATGTTTAGAATGGGCTGATTTTTTGTGAGGATGATCTCTATGGTGAGGAGATCATCTTTGCCAAAAATCAGCCTAATATGAAACTTCTAACCCCATGTTTAGTTGAAAATTTTTAGACTGTCCAATTTTTGTAAACCATTTTTTATGGGGTTAGAAGTTTTGGAATGGGATGATTTTTTGCAAGGATGATCCCCTCACCATAGAGATCATCTTCACAAAAAATCAGCCCATTTCGAACTTTTTTAACCATATAAGACAAAACGTTGTAGCTTTATGAGTAGTTTTATGTGTCTACAAAACCCAACCGTATATATATAGTTTAGTACTCTTTCGCCCCGAGTAGGTAAAGTAACACTCCTAGATCCATTTATTTTTTCCTAGAATTGTTCATTCTTTCTCGAATTATGTTGTCACCAAGGGTTAACTTGGATTTTGTCCAGTTGTTGCCAAGGGTTAACTTGGATTTTGCTCATTTACTGCCAAAGGATAACTTGGATTTTGTTTAGTTGCCGCAAAGGGTTATCTTGGATTTTGCTCAGTTGTCGCCAATGGTTAGCTTGGATTTTACTCAATTGCTACCAAGGGTTAGCTTGGATTTTTCTCAGTTACCGCCGAATGTTAACTTGGATTTTACTCAGATGCCACCGAGGGCTTTCTCGGAATTATGCTCAATTTTAAGCTCAGTTTTATGTTCAGATTTTACTTAATTTAAGCTCAAATCTAGCTTAGACCATCTCTGAGATTTATCTCAGATTTCGAGTACACAATTGCATACATTAGTCAAGAAGAATTTTCTAAAATTCAAGGATCTGACACCATCAGTGAGAGTTCGTGCTCAAGGATCTGACAACTTTTTAATTCAGGGAGACTTTTATCTTCAAGGATCCGAACATCCTAACGAATTACTAAATCATGCTGGAAAATTAACTGTTACTAGCTTTGGCATTCGGATATCGCAGTATCTACCAAAATCGATTTTTCTATCTAGTTTGCTTCGACCCTCTACCAAAGAGGGGCATCTATAGACACCCCATTTTTTCACTCGCCTGATTCAACTCGTCAACCCGATTGCAACAGTTCCCAATGATGGATGATTATTCTTTTGCTATATTTTGTTGCTAAATATGTTTCAGAAATTCGGATGAGGTATCTCAAACTAACAAAATTGTAGAAACCACGCTACGCTAGGAAAATATAATCCCAAAAACATAGAAATCATCATTTTTCAAACAAAACGAAGTTTCACGATAAAAATCACTAAAAAATGACCAAATTACCAAAATACCCCTAACCTCAAAACATCCCTAGAGCCTACATTACGCTTAGGAAAACCCTTTCAAACATATAAAATAAAAAATTTAAACCAAATAAATCATTTCGCCAATTTTCACAAAATTCGACAAAATTATGAAAATGCCCCTCATAAAGTTCACGACCATTTCGCACAAAAAATTCATAAATGACAAAAACCAATATTCCTATTGAATTCCTTATGAAAAATCGATTCCAAAACATCCTGGAACATTAAAAAATGACTTAAAACTCAAAAAGTCATTTTCGAGGGCAAAATGGTAATTTTACAATTTTAATAATTAAAATTTTTGAAATTAATGATTAAAATATTAATTAATATAAAGTGAAATCCTAATTAAAATTCAAGTCAATCAAGTAAGACTTAAGTCAAAATCCTAAAGTCAAGTCAATCAAGTGAGACTTAAGTCAAAGCCCTAAATTCTAGTCAATCAAGTGAGACTTAAGTCAAAACCCTAATCAATTTAATAAGACCAAAGTCAAAACTTTAATAGAATTCTAATTAAACTCTAAAATTATCTAAAAGAATTCTAATTAAACTCTAAAACTATTAAAAGAAACATAATTAAATTCTAAAACTATCTAATAGAATTCTAATTAAACTATAAAACTATCTAATGTAATTTTAATTAAACACTAACTCTATTTAAAAATAATTCTAATTAAACACTAACTCTATCTAAAAAAAACTTAAAAAAATCTATAAATAAGGGTCTCTACAAACCCTAATTTTGAAGTCTTAACTCCTTACCTAACCTCAATACCCCAATTTCAACTCAAAAAATACCTAGAAACCCTTCAAAAATACCTAAAAATCGATAATCAATTAGAAAAAATCAGATCAAAGAAGAACGTACTTCGTCTTGGAAATCTAAAGCGAATCTGGTGACAGAACAAAACGATGAGCGTTGTACAAGGAACTGTTCTATCAGATCTGAGGGAACAAAATTATTGCTTTCGTAAAGGTAAATATTTCTAATTTTTTTAGTGGTTATGCTTTTTTTTGCAATGTAATATTCTTGAAAATTAGTAGAGACCGGTGTTTGCCGGGCGGTGTTGGTGCCTAATACCTTCCATCGACTCGAAACGGATAAAAATAACTAATCTACTTAAAAAAATACTTACCCCGCCCGGCAAACGTCGGTTTCTACTAATTCACAAAAAAAATTACATTGCTAAAAGACCTTAAATAAATAAAGTAAATAATAAAAAAATTATACCTAGATGATCACAATGATTTGTTCCCTCAAAGTTGATGGAAAGACTCCTCGTATGGAATTCCTTACTTTGTTTCCGTCACTGAATCTGCTTTTGATCTTCGAGATGAAGTGTTTTCTTCCTAGATATGAGTATTTTATATATATTTTTTAAGGATTTCTGGATGTTTTTGAAATATTTCTAGGTGTTTTTTGAGTAAAAACTAGGATTTGGATGATAAGTAGGGAGTTATAGCTTCAAAGTTAGGGTTTGGAGAGGCTAGGGAGACTTTTTGACCTAATTTTTCTAGGGTTTATTTTGACCTACGAGATTAGGTTGTGGAGGCTCCTCTTTATAAAAATTTTAAAAAAACTAGGGTTTGACTAGGTCTCCTTTTCGATAAGGTGAATTAGGATTTTGACTTAAGTCTTATTTTATTGATTAGGTTTCTTTAGATTAGGGTTTTAATTAGGATTTTGACTTAAGTCTTATGAGATTGACTTGGTATTTTAAATTAGATTTTTTAATCTTGCGTACAATGAAATAATATATTTTTAAGTTTTGTGGAGAACCGCCTAATTATATCCTTAATTATTTGGACTCCCAGATGGAAGGGTCTTTTAATAAATATCTAGGGGGCTCCACTTAAATAAATGGGCAACCATCAATAATTTTGTTTGAGGACTTGATTGATTGGTTTAAAATTTTTAATTTTAATTAGGATTTCACTTTACATTAATTAATGTTTTAATTATTAATTTCAAAATTTTAAATTGTTAAAATTGAAAGTTATTATTTTGCCCCGAAGATGACTTTTGCATTGAAGAGTCGTTTTTCGATGTTTTGGAATCGATTTTTCATAAGAAATTCGATGAGATTATTGGTTTGTCACTTATGAATATTTTGGCGTGAAATGATTGTCAACCCTCGTGAGGGGCATTTCGTAATTTTATCAAATTTTGTGAAAATTGGCAAAATGATTTATTTGGTTTCAATTTGTTGTTTTATGTGTTTGAAAGGATTTTTCTAAGCGTACTGTGGGCTCTAAGGATGTTTTGATGTTAGGGGTATTTTGATAATTTAGTCATTTTTAAAGTGATTTTTATCGTAAAACTTCTTTTTATCTTAAAAATGATGATTTCTATGTTTTTTGGGTTATATTTTCCTAGCGTAGTGTGGTTTGTACAATTTTGTTAGTTTGAGATACTTTATCTGAATTTCTGAAACATATTTAGTAATTGATATAGCATTGGAACAATCATCGTTCATTGGGAATCATCGCGATCGGGTTGATGAGTTGATTAATCAGTGAGTGCAAAAATGAGGTGTCTACAGATGCCCCTCTTTAGCAGAGGGTTGAAGCAAACTAGATAGCAAATCTATTTTGGTAGATAGTGCGATATCCAAATGTCAAAGTTAGTGACAGTTCATTTTGCAGTTTGATTTAACAATTCGTTGATGCGTTCGAATCCTTAAGGGTAAAACTCTCCCTGAACTAAAAAGTTGTCAGGTCATCGAACGCGAGCTCATATTGAAGATGTCAGATCCTTGAATTTTGAAAAATTCTCCTTGACTAATGCAAAAGTGCATGTGTGTGCAATGGTGTGATGCTTACTGAGTATTCTATCGGATTATTAAGAATAAACTTTCCTCGATTAAAAAAGAATGTCAAGTCCTAGAGATTTTCTCTACCTGACAATGATGATTCAAATTGAAATGCACATACGCAAATAAGACAATCACACAATCTTGAATAATGGTAAGTTTGAATAACGAGATAGGTGATGTAGAAACTTCATTAAATCTTATCAAAATTCTTTTTTAGAGTTTGAAAAAATTTGAGTCTCATTTATCGGACTCTAGCTAAGGTTTACAGGAACTTAAACAATCATGTTAATTCATTCTATGATTCAAAAAGTTGGAGTTTCGTTTCTCGGACTCGAACTTAGGTTTGTAGGCACTTCAAAAAACCTATTCATTCTATGATTCAAAAACTTAGAGTTTCATTTCTCGGACTTGAACTTAGGTTTATAAGTACTTCAAAAAACCTACTCATTCTATGACTCAAAAAGTTGGAGTCTCGTTTCTCAGACTCGAACTTAAATTTGTAGGCACTTCAAAAAACCTACTCATTCTATGATTCAAAAAATTGGAGTCTCATTTCTTGTAGTCGAACTTATTGGAACCACGCTTCTTGGGCTTGAATTAGTTAAAGACTTGGTATTATCGAGTTCAAAGTTTGAAATATTGGGCCTTTATTGACTTATCATGCATCTAGATTCATAATTATCATTAGACTTCGCCGAAATTTTAAGCTTTTGTAAGATTTTCCTTTTTATCATGTGATCAAGAACGAAAAATTCAGAATCACAGTCATTCTAAAAAAAATGCCCATAGTTTTAAGGTTGGCTTCTAACTGGAAACTTGATTAAGAAACTAGTGAAATGGATTGTATTTGGAAAATATGAACGAACAACTATGGACTCTGATATATGACAGACAGAAGAATCGACATTCCTTTAAATTTAAGATTCTTGAGATTATAATATGTGCAATAAGGAGTTTGATTAATTTCTTTTGAGAAATACTTAAGCTGAACTTTAAATCTTGATGATTATTAAAATAAAAGATCTTTCTTTTCAAAGTGGTCGATGGTTCTACATTTTCCTTTGGCGAACACTTGAACAAATAAATATACTCTTAAAGTTCTTACAATGTTCAAGGTGGCTTCTGAGTTTCTTCGACTTCAACAATATTTTCGTCGAATGTTGTGGCTTGAATGGTTCTACATTTCCTAGTTTTTGCACAAGCTTCCTTCTGAATTTTTCTTCTTGATAGGAGTCCCCTCTTATTTGATGATGTCCTAATTTTTGCCTAGATCGCCTCTTTAGGTTTTCAATCTAGCAGGCTTTGTTTTTCTTTTTCTGATGATGCCTTAATTTTTGACTAGGTCGTCTTTTCAGGTTTTCAATGTAGCAGGCATTTTTTTTATAGTTATTTCCTAACTTTTGCCTAAGTTGCCCTTTTGGGTTTTCAACTTAGCGGGCTTCTTTTTTTTTGATGATCTTGAATAACCAACTCGACAACTTTCTTTTGATTTTTTTTCTCAATAGGATTTTTCCTTTTTTGTGTACCCTAATTTTTGTCTAGGTCGTCTTTTCAGGTTTTCAACCTAGCAAGCTTTTCTTTTGGTTCCCTGCACCTTAACCGTATCAATTAGCATTCAAGAGGACTTAATAGGTGGGCTTAGGATATGGTTTAGAAAGAAAAGGTATAAGACTCAACTTTTTCAAAATGCCCCTAGTCTGGTATTCTCTTTTTTCTAATGCCCCTAGTTTGACATATTTTTTTTGTAAATCATTTTGAGTCTTTTTTTTAAATGCCCTTTGATTGACGTAAAAACTTGATGTAGATTGCAGATGAAAAAATATTTAAAATAAAACTTTGGGAAGTCAAATTCGTTCCACAGGGACATTTGAGATTCACTTAAAATTCGAATTGAAAAACAGAGTTTGAAACTGATTGGATTTAAAAACAAAACAGAATTGTAGCAAAATAGAAAATGGAAATTAGCAATAGAAAAAAGAGATTGAAACTAGTGAAAAAGGGCTTAGAGAGTTCAAGTCTACCATTGCAAGTCATCCATAATGCTGAATCGTTCTAATTATGACTCAATCCACGTAGCCTGTCATTGCTCGTGGATTGGAAGATGATTCGATGTAACCATTGATTATAATCCAAGAGTATCCATGAAGATCTCTGACTTAGACAAGATTATCTGACTTATGCTTCCATTCATCATAGAGCATGAGTGTTCTTGAACTTATCTAAGTAATACTCATCAAATCTTGAATTAGAAGTATGAGTTAGATGATCTTATTATAAAGAGATTCACAGAATTAACATGTAAAACATAAATAAAGAATTAAAACAACATGGTAGGATGAACTTGCTCCAGTATCCTTGATCTCTCTAAGGAGGATCTAGCCACTCATTGCAAGGTTCATAGTCACAGCAATAACAAAAGGAAGAAGATGACGTAAGGTGAAGCTGCACTTTTGATTCCTTCTTTAAATGGTTTTTCAACGAATTACAAAAGGAACTAAAAGAAAGAAAAATCAACAAAATCACTCTTGATGTTCTCATTACAATCAAGAGCTCTCGCAAAAGAAAATTATAGAGAATTACATAGAGAAAATGAGAATATTAAATATCAAGAGAGGGACCTCATTTTTCAAATCAACCCTATAATTTATAGCATTCGTAATCGGGTTATTGGGTCGACTTTTCATATGATTCGATTCGAGAGAATCAGTTAGTTATAACGGCCAAAGCATCTGGAGTATTCAATGTGAATCTCGAGGCAAGATGGCTCTAGATCATCGTGGAGCACTAGGGAGATACCGCTGCGTAGTGACGTGGCAACTTTTGCTGCTTATCTTCGACCGAGTTTCTCCTTTTTGCTCGCACATTGTAACCGACTTTGTTATGTCGTTTGGTAGCTTTCACATGCGCTTTATTTATCTGCAATGAACAATAATATCTCATTAGCTTCATTAATTGGAGAAACAATTAAATTTTGTAATTATTTATAGGGACTAACATTTAAAATGTGATAGAATTTGTGAAATTACGATCCCAAAATCATATTATTGTGACCTTATCACCTCTAGTTTGGCATTATTTCTTTTGAGCCTTTTCAATAGGGGATTTTCCTTTTGGATGACACTCTTCTTAAGAGAATACATTTTTTTTTGTCCAGGCCTGAAGTAACTTCTCAGGTTGCCTACGTACCCCAAATATTTTTTTTCTTTTTTGGGATCAGGTTAAAACGTAGTTCATACTAGACTTTTTTCCCTAGGTTGGTCGATATGGTTTAGAAGAAAGAGACTATTAATTTTTTTTTAAAGCATGCCAGGGCTAAAGAAGATTATCTTTTTATTGGTAAGACAGGAAAATGGTTCGACCAAAGAATGCCTCCTTTGGTGAAATGCTACTTGATTTGGTCAAGATTCCAAGAACTCGATATCTGGATTGTTTTGTCAAGTATGATCTTCTTTTAAAAATGAGTAATCTTCAGTCTTCTTCAACGAAATTGAATGTGATTGAGTTTTTTGTATTTGTTATTGACGTTCACCATTTTTAGATCTTTAAAAAATCATTTATTCTTTTGTGAATAAAAACTCTCCTCTCTCGAGTGAAAAACATGATGAATCCCTTCTTGTGGATCTCAACACCTTTGTTAATGGTTTCAACTACATCATTCTTGACTGATAATCTTTGATTTTGAAGTTCACCTCAACTTTATGCCTTGATCTATTTTGGTGCAATCTATCAATATATCCTCATGAGGCCATACAGGAACGCTATTGAATTTCTTAAGTAAATTTATTATTCTCTAATGTTCTTCTGACTATAATGTAGTACCAATTTGCACTTTTGAGTGTACTCTTTAATTCTAATATTTATCAAGTTCGATTAGTGAGCTCTGAGTCATTCCTCGTGTTAGATTTGATGTTCACATTATTATTGCATGCATGATACTCAAAATTTTCTTTACCTTATTGGAATTAAAAAAAAACATAGACTGACAAACTCAACTAAAACTCGAAAATTAAAGAAAGACTAACTGAATTGAAACTAAAAGAAAACTCAAGGACGCTTATCTACAAAGCGAATAGGTCTTTCTGGGTGGATGGACATAATATTATAGTGCAAGGGTAGACTACTTGGACTTGCTATTGTCACTTTGGCTTAACGACTACTTTGACATGGACCCAAAGTGGTACAGATGACAATTTAGAACATTTGAGGGCAATTATTATCTGAGTATGTAAGATTAACCATTGATTCTAAAGGTGGAAAACATGAATCCAAATATACTATAAGTCTATAGTGGCCACAAAGGTGATAAATGTTAGTCACGGTTTAACCCTAATTGAGACAGAACCTTCAATCAGACAAGTTAATTTGACACTCAGATCGAATCTTTTTTGTATAAAATAGTTTGAATTTTTGAAAAGTAAAACCAATTAGTCCAACTGGTTTGGTGTTGATCAGTTTGATCCATTTGTTGATTGAGCCAATTGATTTACATTTCACACATTGGGTCGGACCAATATTGCATGTTTAGTTTGAACGGTCTGGACTGGTCCGCCCACTTACCTGATGGTTGGATTGAATAGAGCAACTCGGGAATACCCATAGTCGGTTCGGGTTGTGACCAATAGGAAAGCTCTTAGACTCTAGGTTTATTATATGCAATGCAATTTATCTGACCACCTTTGCCCAAGTGCACCTATATACCTCTCGAGTGTACTTAATCATACGGTACGTGGTGACTTGGTTTGATATACCCTATAGGTAATAATCTAAGACTCCAACTTAAATCTCTGAAATCAAAAGCAACCAGTTTAATCCCCAGTTGAGAGGTGGCGCTCGATGTTGAGCAAGGACACTCTTAAGTCACCTCTCGTCTAACATAGACCTACTCTATCCCCTTGTATTGTAATACATCGGGACCTAATTTCACTTAGGCACTGATTTTGACCAAGAAGTGGAATTGATGAACTTAGATTACTTTGATATACCGTATAAGTACGAGTCTAGGGTTGGCGATCGAGACATGTGACTGTGCGGCTTACAATAGGACAAAGGCTCAGGTCATTCCAGCCTAGGTGCATCGATATACCTTTCAGTGTCACCTGATCGAACGGTATTGATGCCCCAGTTTTATATACCATAAAGGAACGTGACTAGAGTTGTGGTTTTCATGCATGACGTTGCATCTCACAAGGAGACCGGGCCATACACTAGTGCCATGTCGACTATAAGGGACATGCAAGTGTGCAATGCAACAATATAAACATGCTAGTGGTGTGTGGAAAACAGGGTGGGGTGTGCTCAGGGCGTTTTTCAGATAAATGGGCCCATGGTCCAGATCAAACCATACAAACAAGGATATCACATATATTAATCAAAACAATACAAATCCCATCACATTAACATTAAAATCAAAGTAAGCACATCCAAATATTTATAGAGATCATAGCATATCAATCAATGAATATAACACAAAATAATCCATCAGATCTAAATTGAAACAGGCACAAAAACCAAAATGATTTTTTTTTATGGTCCAATCAAGGATCGCTTTGGTGACCCAAAATGATTCAGAATTTTCAAAGAATATCGAATTAAGGATAGTACAATAATCATTCAGATAAGGAGTCATGGTTTTTTTTGAAAAAACGAATTGATTTTTTAAAGAAAATGATTTTTTTTTTTAAAGAAAAAAAAATTATAAAAGAAAAGAAATTAGAGAGATCTATTATTAACTATTACTAAACAATTTATTAAGCAAATTAAACAAATTGATTTTCTTTTAGAAAGAAAATAAAACATTACTAACTATTAAAGAAACTTAAAAAAAACTCTATTGATGCACCTACCTATACCTTTGCAATCCAAACAGAATTAATGAACCTCCAAATGTGATGTGCCATAGGTAAAACTTGGTGTGGCAATAAGTCAGGCAAAAAGACTCTAAAAAACCTAAATATGTGCCTCTCTTTTGTCCTTCTACTTTCCATCTAACCTGCAATCTTGTTTTAATCGTATCAAGAGATATTGTAATTAAAGCCGAAACGTCATCAGTCATGGCAGCGTTCAACCCTTACACTGCCAATACAGTCTTCGAATCAAGCTGAAAAACAGCTTTACTTTCTTTAACGTTTTTTTTTTTCCAACCAAGATCAAATTTGCAGGTTTTAGATCACGATGAATGATCTCATGTGAGTGTAAGCACTATACTACCCGAGCAACGTTGAGTGCAACCCCAAATCGAAAAGTCGGACTCAAAAATCAAAAGTAACAATAAATGATTTTCTTGAGGAAACAAAAAAAAAAGAACAATTAAAAGCTGCGATTATCTCAAGTTCAGAGATGGCGATGGACATCTTGTCAAGATCTCAGTTTTTTAAAAGAATTTTCGTTTTTGGATCTGAGAGTTTGGTGACATCAATCGAATTTGTTCTTGATGTATCTCTTAATTTCAGAAATCGATCAAGAAGGGATTTAGTTGATTCAAAAGAGGATTTGAAGGGAGCGAATCCAATCGACTAAAGGTTTTAAGAAACAATTTTAGATTCTCTTCATTCAATCGAGTTTTTTTTTATAGAAAATTTCGAGATTAATAGATCAAAGAGAGAGGGAGAGGAATGAGAGAGAGGGAAGAGGCGTCCCTCTCTTGTTGTTCTTTCTTTCTTCCATTGGAGAAGAAGATAGAAATAGTAAAAAAAAAACTTTTACACTATTGGCACCCCACGCAAAAAAAAATATTTTTTTTTATATTTTTTTTCTTGGAATCCTCTCCTCATCATGAACAACATTAAAAAAGGCAATTTTTTTTTTATTTCTTACCACATCATTCACAAATAATTTATTTGAGAAGAAGATGAAAAATAAAAAATCATTTTCTACTAACGGCACATCACGCACAAAAATATTTTTGTTTATTTATTTATTTTTTTGTAATTTTTTTTGGAATTCTCTCCTTATCATGAACAACATTGAAAAAGCAATTCTTTTTGTTTCTTAGCGCATCATTCACAAATAATTTATTTTCACAACTCGTCGCCTATGCCTAGTAACGCGTTAAAAAAGATTCATCCAAATTTTTTTTTTTTTTTTTAAATAAAAAATAAAAAATCATAACTCTCATCCTAACCACCATTATTCCGTCCTAAATTCATATCTCAATTTGAATATTTCATTGTTTAGAGTCATCCCAAAATGACCTTAGATTGAATCATAGAAAGAATGTGCCAAAATAAAATATTCACCATTCAAACTAGTAATTAATAATCGATAAAAAAAATGATAAAAAAATAAAAATAAACAAACAAACATACAAACAAACAACTAAAAATAAAATAAAAAAACTAGGTCATTCTGGCAATGTTTCCCATACTTGGGACTTTTCAAGTTTGATCCTCAATAGTCCCTAGTGGAGTTGCCACTAAAAGAGCCCTCGATCCGCGGGGTGCGCAGATCCACTTTTGGTTTTTGAGGTTTGGGAGTCGCCACCTAGTTATTACGATTTAAGAATCGAATATTGACTCTAAATAGATGAAAGAAACTAATCTATGAATAAAAAGGAGACTATGGTCCGGGGATTACGTTACAGGTTGGAAGGTGTTAAGTACTAACCTCGTCCAACAAACGCCGGTCTCTACTAATTCCCAAAAAAGGATTACATTGTTAAAAGACCTTAAATAAATAAAAAAATAATAAAAAATAATAAAAAAAAAGTATACCTAGATGATCGTAACGATTTGTTCCCTTAGAGTTGGCGGAAAGACTCCTCATATGGGATTCCTTGTTTTATTTCTGTCACTAGATCCACTTCTGATCTTCAAGATGAAGTGTCTTCTTCTTAGATCTAAGTGTTTTTTGTACTTTTTTAAGAGTTTCTGGATATTTTTGAAAGCTTTCTAGGTATTTTTTGAGTAAAAGCTGGGGTTTGGATGATAGGTAGGGAGTTAGGACTTCAAAATTAGGGTTTGGAGAAAGCTAAGGAGACTTTTTGACCTACTTTTTCTAGGATTTATTTTGACCTACGAGATTAGGTTGTGGAGACTCTTATTTATAGATTTTTTAAGAAAAACTAGGGTTTGACTAAGTCTGCTTTTAGATAAGGTGAATTAGGATTTTGACTTAAGTCTTATTTGATTGACTAGGTTTCTTTAGATTAGGGTTTTGACTTAAGTCTTATAAGATTGACTTGGTATTTTAAATTAGGTTTTTTAGTCTTGTGTACAATGAAATAATATATTTTTAAGTTTTGTGGAGAACCCCCTAATTATATATTTAATTATTTGGACCCCCAGATGGAAGGGTCTTTCAATAAATATCAAGGGGGCTCCACTTAAATAAGTGGGCAATCATAAAAAATTTTGCTTGAGGACTTGATTGATTGGTTTAAAAATTTTAATTTTAATTAGGATTTTACTTTACATTAATTAATATTTTAATTATTAATTTCAGAATTTTAAATTGTTAAAATTGAAAATTTACCGTTTTGCCCCCGAAGAGGACTTTTGCATTGAAGAGTCATTTTTTGATGTTTTAAAATATTTTAGAATCAATTTTTCGTAAGGAATTCGATGAGATTATTGGTTTGTGTCACTTATAAATTTTTTGACGTGAAATGATTGTCAACCTTTGTGAGGGGCATTTTCGTAATTTTGTCAAATTTGGTGAAAGTTGGCAAAATGGTTTATTCTGTTTTAATTTGTTGTTTTATATATTTGAAAGAATTTTTCTAAGTGTACTGTGGTCTCTAAGGATGTTTTGATGTTAGGGGTTTTTGGTAATTTGATCATTTTTTTATGATTTTTATCGTAAAACTTTTTTTGTCTGAAAACTGACGATTTCTATGTTTTTTGAGTCATATTTTCCTAACGTAATGTGGTTTCTACAGTTTTGTTAGTTTGAGATACCTCATCTGAATTTCTGAAACATATCTAGTAGCAGATATAGCATTGGAACAATCATCCATAATTGGGAATCATCGCGATCGGGTTGACGAGTTGATTAATCAGGTGAGTGCAAAAATAAAGTGTTTACACCAATTATCTACATTAAGCATAGTTTATCTAGGTCTAATCTAAGTATAAAGTACGAATAAAAAGTGTAAGAAATCTTAAAGAGAACTCATGAGCAATTTAGATAAAAGAAAGGCATGAAACTAGAAATAACACAAGAACTTGCTCTAGGCTTTTTCACTCTCGAGTGGAAGGGAGCTTAGTCTAATGTCATCATAAGAGAGGGAAGATAAGAGATGAAAGAACTTTTCTTCATTTCATGGAGAAACTTATAAATTCTTCTTGTTCTACTACTTACAAGATTATTTAGTCAAAAAGAAAATAACTAGAAGATAAAAATACAAAAATATAAGAGAAGAGGCTAAGACCCTTAGATTAAAAGAGTCTTGGATGAGAGAACCAAGAGGGAGTAAGGGTTTATCTAGAGATTGAAGCTCTATTTATAAAGAAAAATGTGTGTAGAAGAGTCTAAAAGTAACCTCCACTTTTCTTTGCACAAAAAGACAAAAAATGAGAATATGAGTTAAGGATTAGGGCATTCCAAAGTAGGCCCAAATGCTTTTGCCTTGAGATTTTGATTCCAAAATGTTGATTTTCTACATAAGAAACACACGTAATTAGATTTATCTAGTAAATGAATTTATTTATGTATAATTAAGCCTAATTAACATGCAACATAATGTTTCAAGGTTTATCATGATTATTACTTTAAATGTCTGGGAAACGTACGTATAATTCAATGTTTCGAGACACGTATTACACCCCCAAACTTACCTTTTTTCTAATTCTTAGAAAATAAAACTACCACTTTCGCAGGCACCTTGACTACATTTAGCAAATGCAGCAAGCCCTTAAACCGTTAGGTTACCTTTAGTGGACGAGTTTGACCCGTGAGGATTTGCAGAAAATATACTCACAAAATTGAAAACAACTTTGAATTAAAAATAGTCAAAATCAAAACATATATTGAAAAGTACAAGTTTTTTTTTTTTATTTTGTTAGTCAATTAGAAGTAATGCTTGGTATAGAGTCCTAGCCTTTATTTCTCTACGATAAAATTTAAACTTAAATTGACCTTTGAGCGATAGTGGTTCTAATTCAAAATTTAAGAGATTCGATTTCCTGAAATGAGTTTCAACCTTCTAACTACTCAAGAATAGCTGGAGTAATTGAAGGTTTAATTCTAAACTTAGTATCCTGTCTAGGGTAGTGAGAAGTATGGACATTCACTTTAATACCTCTAAGGGGCTTTATCTGTGATATTCCAGTATACTCACATTTTTACACTTGATGGTTTTCACCCTACTAAAACTTTACATAAACTTTTGGATTTTGGATTTTTTTTTTTTTTGCTCTATTACTTTTTTAATTTTTTTATAAGAAAAGTAGGTAGCCATTTTCAAGGTACCTAGTCTAATTAATGGTTGTTGTACAAGGTGCATAAACCCAGTTCTGTTTTTCTTCTAATAAGCCAACCAATTGAATAAGGAAGTCAAAGTTCATCAAACCCAGTTTTTCCTTAAACTCTAGGTAGAAAAAGGTAATAAGCTCTTTTAATACAATCTAGACTCTTGGTAACCTCATTAAAAGTGATTATAAACCAAAATGTAACTTTGTTTAACATTTGCCTAAGAGAAATACAAATGGAGACTCCAGATCATAACTTCAAATGAAAGACTGATTAAATATGTTCAACTAAGTGCTTAAAGATATAAGCTAAGATTGTGGACAAAATACAACAAAGTAGCCAACCAAATATTTTTTAATTTTTTTTCGGTATAAAAGAAGAAAATAATAAGTGGAAATCCGACCCATACATCCCCAAACTTAAACATTATATTGTCCTCAATATTTCAACATATACATGCAAAGGTAAAATTGAAATTGACAAAATGAAATGAAGTGGGTTAGATAGCACCTGAGAAAGACCTTACAGTCCTGTTGATATTTAACACAATGTCCCCTGAAGCACGTGGGTTGTCTCCTAGAAGCGCTAAATTTAACGTCTTTATCCAGAAGAAAACTTAGTTAATTTTGATAGATAAGGTCATCGAGGAGAAGAACTTCCTCCTACGGAACATACTCGAGAAAAGGTTTGAGACGTTGGCCATTCACTTTGAAAGTGGATCCGTCCTTAGGATTAAGGACTCAACAACACCATGGAGGTAAACTGTTTGGATAAAATATAGGCCAGTCCATCGAGACTTGAGTTTTCCTAGAAAAAGGTGGAGTTTATTATCATACAACAAAACTCTTTGATTGGGAATGAAATTTCTCCTATGAATATGCCTATCGTGAAAGAATTTGGTACGCTTTTTGTACTTTGTGGCAGAATCATACGAGTCATTTCTAATCTCTTCTAACTCGTCTAGTTGTAACTTTCATTTCGCACCGACTTTATCAAAATCAAAGTTGAGGCATTTGATCGCCCAATACGCACGATGTTCAAGTTCTACAGGAAAATGACAGGCCTTCCCAAAAACTAATCGGTAGGGAGACATCCCTATGGGTGTCTTGAATGCGGTCCTATAGGTCCAAAGTGAATCACTCAATTTCAAAGACCAATCTTTCTTTGAAGGATTGACTGTTTTTTCTAAGATAGTCTTTATTTCTCTGTTAGAAATCTCCACTTGCCCACTTGTTTGGGGTGGTAAGGTGTGGTAACCTTATGCATTATGAGGTATTTCTTCATCAATGCAGTAAAGATCTTGTTGTAAAAATGCGAGCCACCATCACTTATGATAGCTTGGGAAGTACCGAATCTTGAAAAGATCGTCTCTTGATAAATTTTATCACAACCTTGTGATCGTTAGTTCTACATGCCACAGTTTCGACCCATTTTGACACGTAGTCAACTGCAACTAGGATGTATTGGTAACCTTGTGAGATAGAAAGGGTCCCATGAAATCTATACCCCACACGTCAAAAATTTCGATGATCAAGATAGGATTTTGAGCTATTTCGTTTCTTTAGAAATTTTTCCTAATCTCTGACATCTATCACAAGATTTGCTAAACTCGTGGGCATCACGAAAAATACTAGGCCAGAAAAAATCACACTATAAGATTTTCATAGCGGTCTTTGTACCACTGAAGTGCCTTCCGCATGCATGATTATGACAAAACTCTAGGATATTGACTTGTTCACAGGTTGGAATACAATGTCTAATGATTTGATCGGGATAATACTTAAATAAGTATGGCTCATCCTAGAAATACCATTTTGTTTTCGACAGAAGACGGAGTTTCTTTTGACTATTCATTTCGACTAGGAATTGACCTGTAAATAGGTTGTTGACAATGTCCACATACCATGGAGTGTTGGCTTGAGAGTTTTGTATAAGTTGCTTATCAGGAAAGGATTCAGAGATGGGTAAGGACTTCTCAGATGGCTTATTAACTATCCTAGATAAGTGATCAGCTACGATATTTTCTACTCCCTTTTTGTCTCAGATTTTGATATCAAACTCTTGTAGAAGTAGAATCCAACGGATTAGCCTTGCTTTAACATCTTTCTTTGCTAGAAGGTACTTCAATACTACGTGGTCTGTATAGATCACGACTTTAAATCCTATGAGGTAGGGGTAGAATTTTTCAATGGCATAGACCACTGCTAGCATTTCCTTATTGTTGTAGAGTAGTTAAGTTGAGCATCGTTAAGGGTTTTACTAGCATCTTGGATAACATGAGGTTGTTTTTCAATTCGTTGACCCAAAATAGCGCCTATTGCATAATTCGAACTGTCGCACATAACTTCGAATGGAATGCTCTAGTTTGGAGGTCGAGGTTAACTCGGACTTGAGCTTGTTGAATGCAAAGAGACATGACTCTAAAAAGTCAAAAGGAATATCCTTTCCCAATAGTTCATATAAAGGCTTCGAGATTTTTCCGAAATCTTTAATGAATCTACGATAGAAACCCGCATGGCTTAGGAATGACCTAATTTCTTTGATCGTTATAGGAGGTGGTAATTTTTCAATTAGACCTACCTTTGCTTATCTACCTCAATCCCCTTAGCAGAAACAATGTGCCTTAACACAATCCCCGATGTTACCATGAAATGGCAATTTTCCCAATTGAGGACTAGATTGATCTCTTTGCAACGTACAAGGACCAAAGTCAAGTGATTATTCAAAAATTGAAAAATCGTCCATGAACACTTCGAGATATCTTTTTAGCATGTCGAAAAATATACTCATCATACACCATTGAAAAATAGCGGGTACATTGCAGAATCCAAAAGACATCAGACAATACGCAAAAGTTTCGAAGGGGCAAGTGAAAGTTATTTTCTCTTGATCGATTGGAGCAACACGTATCTGGTTGACCCGAAATAACCATCTAAGAAGCCATAGTAAGAATGTCCTACTAGACGCTCTAACATTTGATCAATGAAAAATAAGGGGAAATGATCATTTGGAGTCATCGAGTTGAGTTTCGTATAATCGATACACACTCTCCATCCATTTTGGACTCGAGTGGGGATTAATTCGTTGTCTTGACTCACTACCACAGTGCTACCAAACTTCTTAGGAACTACTTGTATAGGACTCACCCAATGACTGTCAAAGATGGGATAGATAATACCCGCATCTAACAATTTCTTCACTTTCATCCGAACCACGTCTTTCATAACAGGATTTAGCCATCTCTGAAGTTCTAAAGAAAGCTTAGCGAAATTCTCTAGACGAATATGGTACATTACCACAGATAGACTAATTCCCTTGATGTTAGCTATGGTTCAATCAATAACTTATTGATGTTCTCTTAATACTCCTAACAACTTTTCCTCTTGGACTTCATTGAGGTGAGAGAAAATGATCACATGTAAGGTTTGATTATTGTCAAGAAATGCATATCTTAAGGTCTCTGGAAGTGACTTGAGTTCTAATTTTGAATGCTCAACATGGGAAGGGACAAGATTAGATGTGCGCACAAGATGCATGCCATCGCACAGAATCTAAGAGTGGAACGGATTCAAGCAAAGCATTGACTTCGCTTATAGGCTCTTCTACGTCCAAGTCAAGGCCAAATTGAGTCAAACATTTTCTCAATGATCTGATGGACTACTTCGTAAGTTTTACACCATTGCACACATGTGCACTTTTATAGAAGTTAAGGAGAGTTCTCAAAAATTTAAGGATTTAACACCTTTTAGTCTACGAAAGTTTCATCCTCAAGGATTCGGACGCCCCGACGAACCACCAAATCAGGTTTAAAAAATAAAATGTCATTGACTTTGACATTCGATGTCGCACTATCTACCGAAAGGTACAAAGAGCGCAAAGAACTTGAAAGCTTGTGAGAAGCCTACTATCAATTCCCTGTGTCTTCTAATTCTATTTTGTTCTTTCTCCTAGCCACGTGAAAGAATTACGCACGCTTAGGATCGCTACACCTTACACCCATTTTAGCAAGTACGTACACTTAGGTTTACTACACAGTTCAATAACTTAAAGACCTCATTACGCTAGGAAAATATGACCTTGAGACTTAGAAACAATCATATTGAGAGTAAAAGAAATCTCACACTAAAATTGACAAAAATTGATAAAATGACAAAAATACCCTCATAAATTTTAGACCCTCAAAAAGTCTCGAAAGTACCTTCATTGCTTTTAGAATATGATTTCAAGTCTAATGGGACCCAAATCGACGAAAATGGAGAAATTTATTAAAAAATGATAAAATGATTGAAACGCCCCTTGATATCCAACTTGTACATAGAGACCATGACTCTTAGGAAAACCGAAATAAAACAACCAACTTGAAAATTATTAAATCGAAATAAAAATTAAAATTCAACCAATCAACTTGAAAACTTTAAATCAATATTCAATCTAAAATTTAATCAACCCATCAACATTTAAATCAAAATCCAATCAATCGATTAACATTGAAATTAAAATCCAATTTACCAATTAACATTAGAATTAAAATCTAATTGATCAATGAACCAAAAATGAAATCGACCAATCAATATTCAGATTAAAATTCAATCAACCGATTAACATTGCAATTAAAAGCTAATCAACCAATTAAAATTAAAGTTAAAATCTAATCACCCAATCAAATTGAAACTAAGACGCAATCAACCAATCGACTTGAAATTTTAATTTAATCAACCAATCAAGATCGAAAAGTAAATCACAATTAACCCATCAAATTAAAATTTTAATTTAATCAATCAAAATTAAAAATCAAAAAATTAATCATCAATGATTCACCAATGTGCCACGGGTTGCGAAGCATGAGATCATGGTCCCTTTCCTTAAACTCAAGTAGAGAGAGAGATTATCTTTTTGGTTCGATTAAAAAAAGAAACAAACAAAATAAAAAAGAAAAAAAATTAAATGAAAGCATCAAAAAGGAAAAAAAGAGAAATAGTAAAAAAATAAAAAATGAAAACTATTGTCTTTATATAGAGTCCTATGTACTCTCAAGAGAAAGGGAGGTTTTTGGTTGACAGGAAAAAGTCTGGAGAAAGACTTTGGAAAGAGAAGAAAGAAAGAAAGAAGAGTGGCAACCTATACTTTTGGCAAAGGTGGGGACCTATCGATCTCAATCTATGAAGTTGGATGACTCCCACACCATCAAGACAACCACAAAAGTTGATTAAAAAAGAAACAAAAAAAGAAGAAAAAAAATTCATACCTTCCTCACGATTTGGATGCACAGTAGATACGTCATCCTCTCCTATATTTCACGCACAGCAGCAGCCTTTATACCCTGATCTTCATCTTCTTCATACATTAAACTACCAGCACTTCTTTCTATCTTCTTCTCCATCGTCCTCCACATCTTCTTCTCTTCTTCCACCTTCTCCATTAACACCCAATAACCATACAAACCTTTTCCATCTCGTCACTCCTTTCAGCATTAAAACCAATTATATACCTTCACTCCATCTCTTCTTCTCATTCACGACCTCCTTTTCAAATAGTAGTCCCTCTCTTCTTTCCCATCACTCGGTTCAGCCCCCATAACATCACCTCCTTTTCTCCTTTTTCTCATCTTCATCAGCACCATTACAGCCCATTCCCCTCTCCTTTTCTACTTGTAGCAGCCCCCAATCTTAGTCTCATTACAATGAAGACCATCTCCAGCCTTCTATTGGCAGCCACAAACACCTCCCCAACCTTATGTTAATAGCCATTAACATCCCAAAATACTACCCAATAGACCTCACATTTTTTTTTCTTCTTTTTGCTAAACACCTGAAAGCGCCCTCGATCCGCGGGGTGCGCGGATCCGCTTTTGACCCTTGAGGTTTGGGAGTCGCCACCTAGTTATTGTGGTCTAGGAACCAAACTGACTGTAACATAGATAAAAGGAACTAATCTACCATAAAAAAAATCTGAATTCGGGGATCAAGTTACAGGGTTGGAAGGTGTTAGGCACCAACCCCGCCCGGCCAAAGCCGGTCTCTACTAACTTCCCAAGTAAATTACATTGCTAAAACCTAGATAAAAAATAAATAAAAATTTACCTTTCCGATGGCAAGGACTTGGTTCCCTCAGATCTGACAAAAAGAGCTCCTTGTACCGTGCTCCCTTGCTTCGTTCTGTTTTCGGATTTGACTTCGGATCTCCGAGGTAAGGTATCTCCTTGTTTTTGAATCTGAACTCTTCAAGTTCGTTGCGGATTTGGGGGTGTTTTTAGAAGGCTTTTGGGTGTTTTCTAGACTAAAATTGAAGGAGGGATGTTAGTTAAGGAGTTGGGGCTCCAAAACTAGGGTTTATGGGGGGCTAGGGGAGCTTCTAGACCTACTTCTCTTAGGGTTTATGATTTGATACGAAAATAGGGTGTAAGCACCTCTATTTATAGATGTTTTTAGGGGTTGATTTGGATAGAGTTAGTGTTTAATTAGAAATCTTTTAATTAGAGTTGTGTTTTAGTTTGACTTGTTTTAGGTAGAATTGTGTTTTAATTAGAATTATTTTAGGTAGAATTGTTTTTAAGTTAGAACTCTATTAGATAGAGTTATTATTTAATTAGAATTCTATTATGACTTTTGGTCTTATTTGATTGACTTTTATTGTTTTGACTTCAGTCTTAATTGATTGACTTTTAATATCTTGACTTTAGTCTTGCTTAATTGACTTTAATTTTGACTTCAGTCTCACTTGATTGACTTTAATACCTTGACCTTAGTCTTGCTTGATTTACTTTGATTTTTGGAGAACCCCTCCTCTAAAATATTTTTAATTCTTTGGACCCCCCAAATGGAGGGGTCCTTAAAGAAATATCCCACGAACCCTCAACAATTTTGCCTGAGAGTCCGATTAATCAATTTTTTAGGTTCAAAATTTTAAATTAATTTCATTAATGTTTAAATTTAATTATTTAATGTTTTATTTATTAATTTTAGAATTTTTTTCATGAAAATTGTGAAATTACCGTTTTGCCCCCGGAAAGGACTTTTCACGTTTTAAGTCGGTTTTTAATGTTCTAGGATGTTTTAGAATCGGTTTTTCATAAGGAATTCAATGGAAATATTAGTTTTTGTTATTTATGAAATTTTTTGTGTGAAATGGTTGTGAACTTTATGAGGGGCATTTTCGTAATTTTGTCAAATTATGTTAAAATTGGTGAAATGATTTATTTGGTTCCGATTTGTCATTTTATGTGTTCGAATGGGTTTTCCTAAGCGTAACGTAGGCTCTAGGGTTGTTTTGAGGTTAGGGGTATTTTGGTAATTTGATAATTTTTAGTGATTTTTATCGTGAAGCTTCTTTTTGGTCTGCAAGATGATGATTTCTATGTTTCTGGGGTCGTACTTTCCTAGCGTAGCGTGGTTTCTAAGGTTTTGTCAATTCGAGATACCTCATCTAGATTTCTGAAACAAATCTGGTAACAAAGTAAAGCAATGGAATACACATCCATCATTGGGAATCCTTGCGATCGGGTTGACGAGTTGATTAATCAGGCGGACGCAAAAATGGGGTGTCTACAACACCACCCATAGAACTCACATCTCAGCCACTTTCGGCATCTCGACCACTTTCCACAACACGACAATACTCATGGCAGCTCTCACACATAGATTTATATAAAAGAATCACAATAACCAAGGATTTTGAGGGACTTCCAATCATAATAACCAAGGTATGTCTTTATTCATTTCAAACATGGCATCAACCCAATTGCTAATTTTATTTTGAGTTTTCTTATTTGATTTGATTAGTTGTAATGTTCACATCGATTTTTGTTTTATTTGAGCATTTGAGTTCACGCACTTAGTCTGCGAAGTTTACACACGTCCACTTAATTCGGAACATTGATAATGGAGTTCAACTAGCCAAGTCAACTCATTGATCTTAAAGGTTTTTTTTAGAATTGCTTTTATAAATTTTTTTTTTTTATAAATTGTACCAATTAACTCATTGGTTTTTGTGTGTATGAGCCTCAACTTATCATTTTTTATCAAAATTTGGTTGTCGAGTTGATTCATTGATCGTTTGGGATGTTCAGTGTCACACACAAGTTAACTCATTAATTTTATAAACATAGGGAGTGAAAATCTGTTTTTACTTTTCAAAATGTCATTAATGAGTTAACTCACTGATTTGTGTGCACGTGGCATTAAAATTAATTTCGTCTTTTGCAAGATGTGACCGAATTAATTCACTAATTTTTGGTGCCACGTAAGTATTATAAATCGTGGGATTCCACTATGAAATTCGAAGAATTCACGTGGCAAAAATAAGTTTTAAAAAAAATCATAGTTTGCCAATTTTGAAAGATCGTGTAAATTCAGATTTTTCATCGATTAGGTTGTTAGTACCATGTTTTGTCAATTCCAAGATTAGTCGTATGTTGTCATGTTGTAATCACTGGAAGATATTGTTTGTATGCATTACATCAACGACAACTCCATAGTGTATCAAAACCAATCAAGGACAAGGGACATCTTCACCTGTGGAGCATAAGAACACGTTATTATCAAAGCATCTTGTGAGTGTTCTAAAGTCATTCCAAAATCAACTCTATCTCAAGGGAAATAGAAGTTGTCAGCAGGAGTGAAGGATCCACCGTCAGCCACCGACAGAACAAAATGAGAAAACAGCAATCGACGGCAGAAGCTCTAGCTTGTCGGTTCCACTGATGAACAATCTATCGGTCCCACCGTCATCTACCGATAGATCAAACGGGAAAAGTTTTATCGGTGGCAGAAGCTCTAGCTTATCGTTCCATCGACAGAATAGTCATCGGTTCCACCGATGAACAATTTATCGGTCCCACCGACATCCACCTCCAGAATTAATCGAGAAACCATCTATCGGTGGCAGAAGCATGGTTCTATCGGTTCCACCGCTAGAATGCTCATCGGTCCCATCAATGACTCTTGAAGGTTCCACCGATAGTACTTCCGATAGTGTTCAACGATAAGATTTTCGACCGTTAAGTTTGATCGGTGCCACCGACGGGATTCAGGTGCCAGCGACAGAAAGCCGTTGAGAATAGTTTCTATAAAACAGAAGTTTTAGGCTTCTTTGATTTTTGATTAACATCTTCTGAGTTAAATCTAAGTGAATAAGCACATTTCAAAAGGCTTAACAGAGTAAGAAGAATCGTGAGGTGAAGTCGAAACCATGCACATCAAACTACTTCATATGGGTTGATCAAGCTTCACTTACTTCATCCTTCAAGCATTTACATTCTAACATTGAACTAGGGAAGAAGCCATAGATGAAGGAAGTAGTGAAGACCGAAGAATAACAAACTCACTTCAATTGTCATAATTGTGAGTTTTATTGTTTTGTATTAAATTTCAAAAATACTCTTGTAATAGTTTACTTGATTTCTCCTTCAAAATCAAGCACTTGATTGAGTTGTGGACTCAAGTTGAGTGATAAAGGTTACTGAGTTCCCAAAGTATAAAATTCAGACATTTTGAATGGATGTGGTTCACTCAATCTTAGGGTTGCAGAATTAACCCCGAAAAATTTATGTGCGGTTTAAGGTAAACCAAAAACCTCAGTTTTAGTAAACACCAAAGAACCATCGTTCGGAGTTCTCTTGGGAGTGGACGTAGGCACAGTTGTTGAACCACTATAAATTGTGTGTCTCGTGTTCTTCTCTAATTTTCTTATCTTCATGCAAATCTGAATGTATATCTTGATTGATCATAGCTTGTATAAATCTTTTGTTCCATGAATGATTTGATGAATGTGTCAATAGAACGAACTCATTAAAAATTCAGTCACACTTAAGTGTTCACATTTAGAAGAATTTTTAAATAGTCCTATTCACCTCCCTCTAGGTCTATACATTGTCGAAACCTGTAATTTCAATTGGTATCAGAACGGGTTACTCTAGAAAGGTCTAACAACCCTGAGTGATCCGTGGCTATGCATCATGTCTAGAGCCGATAAATGGTCCTCGGCTCGTCCACCTATGTTCGAAGGCATCAAGTATGTCTTCTGAAAGAATAAAATGATGATATACATCAACTCTCTAAGTAGGGATGTGTGGGACATGATTGAGGAAGGTTGGGAACCTCCCGTTGGCATCATCGAGGTAGATGGTGTCACTACCTCTATTCCGAGACCATCAAGAAAATGGACAGAACAGGATAAAATAAATAGTAGCAACAATTACAAGGCTCTTAATGCCATTACGAGTGCCATTTCCGATATGAGTATCAATGGATATGCACGTGTCAGTCGGCCAAGCAAGCATGAAAAATTCTAAAGACCGCTCACGAAGGCACGAGTATAGTGAAAAAATCTAAACTTCAACTCCTTCGCACTCAATTTGAAAATATTAAAATGGAGGAAAGTGAAACTGTCAAAGAGTTCTACGCACGTCTAAGTGACATTTGCAACTCTATGTTTTATGTAGGGGAGACTGTCCCTCAAGGTAGGATTTGTGCAAAAATCCGACGATCCCTGCCTAAGAGATTTGCCTCTAAGATTACCTGGATTGAGGAATACCGAGATGTGGAAACAATGACCGTTGAGGAACTTACAGGGTCTCTCACTACCTTCGAACTCCATCTCGAAGGTCCTCCCTCAAAAGGGAAGACTCAGGTCCTGAAGACATCCTTTTCGAAGTCCACGTCCAAGCAAACATCTCGTATCGGGTCTCAATCCTCCTCCCATGATCATAAGAAGATATTGATTGAAGAGGATAAGGAGACTAAATCGGATGAGGAAGACTTAGCCTTGTTAGCTTCAAAGTTTCAAAATTTCTTCAAAAGAAGAGGACCTGGTAACACTAGTAAACGTAATCATCCGATAGATAGACATGCGTCTATAGGTAGAACTGTGTCTAAACCAAGGGAAGATACTGAGTGTTACACATGTGGTGGTCGTGGTCACTACTCAAATGTGTGCCTCACTAAACCAAAATCCAAAGGTCTCCCTAGACCTAAGACTAAGGGCACAACAATGGCTGCTAAAGCCACATGGGATGACTCTGATGAATCAGAAGATGAAGAAGAGCTAGGTTCTCTTGCAGATGCTAAAGACCAAGACACTCTTCAGATTCTTATGGCTGCCACCACAGTCTGTATTCCGGATGGGGATGAAATTGAAGGGGAACTGGACTGTGAAAGTCAGAATCACTCCTTGGTCACTTCTTCCTCTGATGAAGAAGGAGAAGATGAGGACAGTGATGAACTTGAACTTCAATCTGCATTTGACCAACTGTTCGTTAGTCATGTAAAACTAACCAAGAAACACAGTCAAGAAAAACTCCAAAAGGAACAGTGGCATGCCCAATATAAGCAAGTCTGTGAGGAAAAACTCTCCATAAGCCTTGAATTAGAAGATATTAAGATCCAACTCTCAACAGCCTTAGAAAGACAGTCCAGCTTGCTCTCTACATCGGAGACAGTCTTGATTGAGAAAATGAGATGGCAAAAAATCTTCAACAACTCAAGAATCTCCTTTCGATGGCTAACTCCACAATAGCTCGCCAGAACTTAGAATTACTAAATTTTCGTGATGAAAATAAAGTTCTTAAGTTTGACATCAACGAACTGCAAAAACAGAAGACTAGACTTGAGTATAACTACACTCAAGGAAGCTTGGAGTTACAAAAACTTCTAGGAGTGCAAAAATCCTATGGAGATAAAGGAGGATTAGGCTATGATAGGTATACTTCCACATCACCTCCATCTCCTACTGTGTTTGTGCATGGAGAGTCATCAAATACTAAGAAAGACTCCAAGAAAGTTATCACATGCAATTTCTGTGGTGGAACGAGTCACATGAAATTTGAATGTATCGAGTACAGAACCATCTACCACACAACCTCACAAATCTCTATTGGTAAATCTTTATCGGTTGAAAAGAAGAAGCATGATGAGGGAAATAATCCACTATTAAATAAAGTCGAAAAAGCAAAGAAAGAAATGTCTCCAAAATGGAAGGGAGCAAAAAATTCATCTCCTCCCAAACAAAATAATAATATTGGGAACTCTTCAAATAGATTGCTTACCTGAACCTAAAAGCTAAAGCAATTTCTGAATCAAGTAGAGAAAATCAAGGTGGAAGAAGGTATCCAAAGAAAAATTCTCCTTCAAAATCACCCAAGAAGGGTAGGTCCCCTAAGAAGAGCTCACCGATTAAGGGGAACTCCCCTCCTAAATATAATCCTCAACCCCCCAAGACGACTTTACAATGGAAAGTCAAAAATGGGAATAACAAGTGCCTTGTAATTTACACAGCCCTCAAGGCTGGAAATCTTTCGAGATGGTACCTTGATAGCGGTTGTTCCCGACACATGACGGGTGACCAAAGTCAATTTAGCCACTTGGTTGATTTTGACGGAGGTTCAGTCACTTTTGGTGATGGCATCACAGCTAGGATTATTGGGAGAGGAACTGTCAGTGGTCGTGGATTGCTCACAGGAGAAAATGTATTGTGCGTAGATGGTTTGAAACATAATCTTCTTAGCATATCCCAAATTTGTTACAAGGATCACCGAGTGAGCTTCAATTGTGAAGTTTGCGAGATCTCCACCCCGATTGGAAAAATTATCATGAGAAGTCTTCGCATTTCTGATAACTGTTATGTTATCGAAAACTCAGGAGAGACCACTGTAAGCAACATGGCTCAAATTGATGAAATCCAGTTATGGCATCAATGTCTAGGTCACGTTCACTACAAGAATTTGTTTCGACTTGCCTCAAAAGGCTTAGTAAGAGGATTACCCAAATTGAGAAAACATGCAAGAGATGTCTGTGGGGAGTGTCAAATTGGTAAACAAATTCGAAGTACCCACAAAAAGACAACCACTCTTGCAACCTCAAAACCCCTAGAACTTTTACACATGGACCTTGTGGGTCCCACTAAAGTACAAAGTCTAGGTGGAAAGAGACATTTCTTGGTAATCGTTGATGATTACTCTAGATTCACCTGGGTCGCATTTCTAAGAGAGAAATCTGATACTTTTGATGAATTCAAAAAGATTATAAAGCGTATCCAAACAGAAAAGGAATCTGTTGTTGGTAAAATAAGAAGTGATCACGGTAGAGAATTTGAGGATAGTCGATTCACACAATTCTGCGACGAACATGGAATTCGACATGAATTTTCAGCTCCGAAGACCCCTCAGCAAAATGGAGTTGCTGAGAGAAAGAATTGCGTTCTTCAAGAAATGACCACAGTCATGCTACATAGTAAGAATCTTCCTAAAAGTCTATGGGCCGAAGCTGTAAACACTGTCTGTCACATCATCAATCGAGTATATCTTCGAGCAGGTTTAAACAAAACAACAAATGAACTATGGAACAACAAAACTCCAAGTGTCAAGCACTTCAAGGTATTCGGTAGTAAGTGTTATATCCTTAGAGATCGAGAACATTTGGGGAAGTTTGATTCGAAAAACAACCAAGCAATCTTTCTGGGATACTCTTCGAACAGTCGAGATTTTCGAGTTTTTAATCAGAGGACCTTCGCAATTCAAGAATCCATAAATATGGTGATCGATGATCAACTTATTAAGGAGAATGGTCCCTCTGACGCAGAAGGTGAGGACGAGGGAGTGTTCAGTCCTACATCCTTACCAGCCCTAATGTCTTAGGTTCCAGCACCACTACCTGTTGTCAAGGATTATCCCACCAGTCAAATCCTTGGAGATCCTCACATCGGAGTAAAAACCCGACGACAACTTGAGACGTTGAATAGTCATCTCTGCTTCACATCCAAGTTGGAGACCAAAAACATTGATGAAGCCCTCCATGATGAATACTGGGTCAAAGCCATGCAAGACGAACTTCTTCAATTTCATCGAAATCAGGTGTGGCATCTTGTACCGAGGACATCTGATAAAAATGTCATCGGTACAAAATGGATTTATAAGAACAAATCTGAGGAACTTGGCAATGTTGTCCGAAATAAAGCTCGTCTGGTTGCTCAGGGATACTCTCAAATTGAGGGGATTGACTTTGATGAAACCTTCGCCCCGGTAGCTCGACTTGAGTCAATTCGGATTTTGATGTCCATTGCATGTGTGATGAAATTCAAACTATTTCAAATGGACGTTAAGAGTGCTTTTCTTAATGGCCTTTTAGATGAGGAAGTATATGTTGAACAACCAAAAGGCTTTGTTGATCCCAAACATCCTCACCAAGTCTTCAGACTGAAAAAAGCTCTCTATGGCCTCAAACAAGCCCCCCGTGCATGGTATGAAAGACTGACTCAATTTCTGCTCAGTCTTAAATTTGTAAGGGAGAACGTTGATAAAACACTGTTTGTTCAAAAGGTTGATGGTCACACTCTTATTGCTCAAATATATGTGGACGACATTGTGTTCGGATCCACTGTTGAAGGATTGGCTAACAAATTCGCCCACCTTATGTAATCTGAATTCGAAATGAGCATGGTTGGTGAACTCAGCTTCTTTTTGGGATTGCAAATTAAACAACTCGAGAATGGCATGTTCATTTCCTAGACTAAATATGCTCGTGACTTGGTAGATCGATTTGGTTTAAAGTCTGGCCGAACTCACCATACTCCTATGAGCACCACTCTTAAACTCTTTAAAGATCCTTCAGGTAAGAGTGTAGATGAGCATCTCTACAGGAGTATGATTGGTAGCCTTCTCTATCTTATAGCCAGTAATCCCGACATCTCTTACAGTGTAGGAACCTGTGCCCGTTTTCAAGCAGATCCTAAGGAATCTCATCTCCTAGCTGTTAAGAGAATTATCATGTACGTCGCCGGTACTACCGAAAATGGTCTCTGGTATCCATTTGATTCCTCATCCATCATAGTCGGGTACTCAGATGTTGATTGGGCTGGTAATATGGATGATAGAAAATCCACTAGTGGGGGTTGTTTCTATATCGGGAACTGTTTAGTTGCCTGGCATAGTAAAAAAGCAAAGTTCCATATCCCTTTCCACCGTTGAAGCTGAGTACATTGCAGTTGGAAGTTGCTGTGCGCAACTTCTATGGATGAAGCAGATGCTCGTGGACTATGGGATATCTCAAGATACGATGAGCCTCTTATGTCATAACACCAGTGCCATCAATATCTCGAAGAATCCGGTCAAACACTCTCGCACTAAACACATTGATATTCGACATTACTTCATTCGTGAACTTGTTGAAGAACACATAATTAGGCTGGAATATGTACCGATTGAAAGTCAACTTGCTGATATTCTCACTAAGCCATTAGATTCCTTAAGGTTTGATCACCTTCGAAAATCCATTGGGGTCTGCTCTTTATGAGCAGGGCTTTTCCGACATAATGCGAGAGTGCCTGTGTGCACCCGGGATGCAGGTTTGCTTCCCACTCTCGCTTTTCCTTGAACATTCGGTTGGCCCCTATTATTATATGCACTTATTGGCAAATTTGAGAAATGTTAGTCTCACAACAAAAAAATAATATAAATAAATAAATAAATAAATAAAATAAAAAAATTAAAAAAAGGAAATCTGTCGGTGGAAGAATGAGCATTCTGTCGGTTCCACCTCCAGATTACTCATCGACAGATGTCGGTGGCACCAACAGAATCTGACGGTCCGACCGACAGCACGCAATTCGTCGTTTTAAACCCTTTTTCCTCATTTTCTTTTCGTGCGCTTTCATTTTCCTTCACTGTTTCATTGCTTCGTCTTCCTCTTCCTTCGTCTCTCTCTGCCTTCTCTCTCTTGTCGCTCAACACCATGATGATTCTCTTTGCTCTCCTCGCTCTGATCTCCGTTGGGTTAATCATCGATCTCATGGCTCGTCGTCGCCAAGTGAGGCCACCACCGGCCCAAAGGAATGTTAGAAACAAGCGTGCTTCTACATCATCTGCTCACCCTTCCGCCTCCTCGTCTTATTTTGCTGATGACGAAGACAATGATGAAGAAGACGTTGATCTGCCACCTCTACAGGGTTCTTGCCATCCTCTTGCTTCAGATTTAGGCATTGATGATGATCAGCGCCAGTATATAGAGCTATTGCAGTCCCTTCGAGACCGCCCAATTGTCTGTGAACACCGCGTTGACATCGCAGTCGTGCACCCATTTGACATCCCTGACTTACTTCATCAAATGGGCTGGGAAGCACTTCTGGACCTTTGAGGCGATGTATTTCCTTCGCGAGTTCGTCACTTCTATGTCAGCATTGTGGACTCTCGCGACTTCCCTCCTTCCCTTGACGTGGTGGCCTTCGGCACGCCCTATTAGATCAGCACCCATGTTACTGCCGCCACCATTGCCTCCATCCTTGGAATCACGTGCACTTATATTGGCCATCATGATCCCATTTTTGACCTGGGGACTTGTCGCAACACTTAAATGGATGTACTCTGTGGTCGTCGAGACATCCAGTGGGTCAAGGATAGTGCTATTCGGGGCACGGATCTCCTTCCGCGGTATAGACTTCTCCACAAATTATTTACATCTAATCTCTATCCGCGTGCCTGGAACAAGACCGATGTTGCGATGCACATGACAGATACTATGTATTGTGTTGCCACCGGACAAGCTATGTGCCTTGCCACCTATCTCCTCCATACGATTGTTGACTTTGCCCTCTCTGGTGCACGTCCGGTAACCTACTATATGGTCATCTCATCTCTCAATTGGCAGTTTTCTGTGGTCTTCCAGCAGACACAAGTCCAGTGATTCATGAAAAACTTTTCACAGCCACCACCCTCTCCAAGATGTGGAATGCCCTTCCCGCTGCACCTCCCCACCTCGCCCAGCCCGTCGGGCACCCGCTCCACCTCCGGTTGCCCCCTCTGATCTTTAGTCTCGGTTTACTGCTCTAGAAGTAGGCCAGCTCCACCTGGTACAGAGGCAAACTCATCTGGAGTTGCGCCTAAAGAAGATGAACCGGTACCTCAAGACTCTTATTCGGGCTTGTGTACCGAGGCACACCACCTCCGATGACAGCTCGAGCAGTGCTTAGTCTTTATCGTTATATTCTCCAGTTGTTTTGTTGTTCAGTTGTATTTTGTCGGGGTGCTTCTGTCATGACATGTATTTATCTATCTTCCGTACCTTGTACTATTTATAATGAATATATGTTTAATTTTATGCTCTATTTTTTCCTTCTCACTGATGCATGCATCCTCATTCTTGGCATATTCACTATTGTGCATCTCTATCTCTGTTCACCCTGCTGTATCTCTTGTTATTTGATTTCCTTGTGCATTGGCTTTTGGGTGGTTCACCCTTTGTCAACAATTAACAAAAAGGGGGAGAAGGCATCCCACCTATGAACAACTGTTTTAATCCAGGCATATATGAATAATGTAAGGAGTAAGGGGGAGATAAAATGTATCTATAATCTTTTAAGAGTCCGTCTGTTTTGTATTTGTATATCTTGTGTAAGATCTTGTTGGACTCTACATGTAATTGATTACTCTTACAAATGGTTCACAGTTGGTAGTCTAGGATTGGTTTTGTCTTATAATTGACAAAGGGGGAGATTGTTAGTACCATGTTTTGTCAATTCCAAGATTAGTCGTATGTTGTCATGTTGTAATCACTGGAAGACATTGTTTGTATGCATTACATCAACGACAAATCCATAGTGTATCAAAACCAATCAAGGACAAGGGACATCTTCACCCGTGGAGCATAAGAACACGTTATTATCAAAGCATCTTGTGAGTGTTCTAAGGTCATCCCAAAATCAACTCTATCTCAAGGGAAACAAAAGCTATCGACAGGAGTGAGGATCCACCATCAGCCACCGACAGAACAAAATGAGAAAATAGCTATTGGCAGCAGAAGCTCTAGCTTGTCGGTTCCACCGATGAACAATCTATCGGTCCCACCGTCATCCACTGACAGATCAAAATGGGAAAACTTTTATCGGTGGTAGAAGCTCTAGCTTATCGGTTCCATCGACAGAATAGTCATCAGTTCCATCGATGAATAATCTATCGGTCTCACTAACATCCACCGCCAGAATTAATCGAGAAACCATCTATCGGTGGCAGAAGCATGGTTCTGTAGGTTCCACCGCTATAATGCTCCTCTGTCCCACCGACGACTCCTGAAGGTTCCACCGACAATGCTTCCGATAGTGTTCAACGGTAAGATTTTCGACCGTTCAAGTTTGGTCGGTACCACCGACAGAAAGCAGTTGAGAATAGTTTCTATAAAACAGAAGCTCTAGGCTTCTTTGGTTTTTTATCAACATCTTTTGAGTTAAGCCCAAGCGAATAAGCACATTTCAAAAGGCTTAACAGAGTAAGAAGAATCGTGAAATGAAGTCGAAACCATGCACATCAAACTACTTCATATGGGTTGATCAAGCTTCACTTACTTCATCCTTCAAGCATTTACATTCTAACAATTAGTTAGGCGATGAGCCATAGATGAAGGAAGTAGTGAAGAACCGAAGAATAACAAACTCACCTCAATCGTCATACTTGTGAGTTTGATTGTTTTGTTTTAAATTTCAAAAATACCCTTGTAATAGTTTACTTGATTTCTCCTTCAAAATCAAGCACTTGATTGAGTTGTGGACTCAAGTTGAGTGATAAAGGTTACTGAGTTCTCGAAGTATAAAACTTAGAAATTTTGAGTGGATGTGGTTCACTCAATCTTAGGGTTACAGAATTAACCCCGAAAAATTCTATGTACGGTTTAAGGTAAACCAAAAACCTCAGTTTTAGTAAACACCAGAGAGCCATCGTTTGGCGTTCTCTTGGGAGTGGACGTAGGCACAGTTGCTGAACCACTATAAATTGCGTGTCTCGTATTTTTCTCTAATTTTCTTATCTTCATGCTAATCTAAATGTATATCATGATTGATCATAGCTTGCATAAATCTTTTGTTCCATGAATGATTTGATGAATGTATCAATAGAACGAACTCATTAAAAATTCAGTCACACTTAAGTGTTCACATTTAGAAGAATTTTTAAATAGTCCTATTCAACCCCCCCCCCTCTAGGTCTATACATTGTCGAAGCTTGTAATTTGATAAGTGACTTTCCTAAAATCATAATTTTTCATTATGAAAAATTAATGTTTGTGAATTGTTAATTTGAGTAACCTAATATTCATAATTTTCTATTTTGGAAAATCATTCTTATAAATTTTTAATTTGGGACTCGTTGTATTTGAAATTTTTTATTTTGGAAAGTTTATTTTTTCAAATTCCCAATTCGGGAGCTTATCATGTATTCATAAACTTCTAATTTAGGAAATTTTGAATTTCTAATTAGAAACTCCATGAATTACCAAATTAGAAATTTCATATTCACGATTTTCTAACTTAGAAAATTTTCATAAATTCCTATTTTAATTAATTGGAAAAATATTTGAGCATGTGGATTTAATTGAAATATTGTCATGTGAGCTTTGGGGCTTGAGCTAAAATTAAGGTTTTTTTAAATAATACCATTTTTGTGCAAAATTTGAGAAATTATGTAATATTTGGAAGAATATTTGCCATAAGATTCACTTAGCACATCTAATCTAAATTGATGATGATGGGAACCTATTATGACCTTATTCTCTGCCATTGACCATAGGATAATTTTATATTGTAGTAGAAACCAATCATCTTGATCGGGTGGGTTCAGTGCCTAATCCCTTTCGAAATCCATAATCTAACCCATTACCCATTTTTTTTATTCGTGGACCAACCTTGTAAAATCACAACTTTTTATTCGTATCTCGAGAAAAATAAATAGTGGAATTTTAAGAAAATCCTAAAAGTGGGACTTAGGGTAAAACTTTAAGATTTTATTTTGATCATTTTTAATAAAATCTGACTTTATCATTGGATTCAAAATAGTTAGAAAACATACTTTAACCTATAGGCACGCTCAAATGCGAGTCCGAATAGAAAAATTACAAAATCCTCGACTTTTTAGTCGGACCAAACTAAAATAAATTTATTTTGTTAGAGTAAGAATTTTTAAAATTTGATCATACCATTAGGTTCGTAACGAAAAATTATAAAAATAGATAATTTTATTTATCATTTTTGGAGTCCAAAAAGTCGAATTATCGTCAAAAACGAAAACAACATCAATTTTAAAGTCCCACCGGGCCGAAAAGTAAATTTTTGATAAAGATATAAATTTTAGAATTTGACCCCACCATTAGATCTAAAATAAAAAATTAGACAAAATAAAGTATTCGTTCGTCAAACGAAACAATATAAAAAAATATCGATTTCGTCATGTACTTATATAAATAATTTGTTTAAATGAAAACACTACATCATCTCTTATTTTCGTTCAAAAATCAGTCAAAGGTTTTTAAATGAAAAATTGGATTTTTTTTCCAAAGTTCAACCTCAGATTCGTCGTGAACGGGTCGTCATTGACTTCCGACGCAAAATGGAAGAATGCCCGCAGCCTCGACCTCTACAAAATTCATCAAATTTTCTTTCATTTTCTCTTCTATTTCATCCCGTATTATCAAAAATCAGTCGTACATGATACGAGACTTTTGATTTTTCAACCTCGAATTTCATCCATTTTGATGCCAATTCATCCTTCACCGCAGAAGGGAGAAATGATGATAGCATCGAGATTATCCAAACCACCGGGTCATATTCAAAAATCAGTCATATGGACATCCGATCCATCTCGATTTTCACATCACTCATATCCATTTTTATGTACGCGCTTCAATTCTTTTGCAAAAAGATTTATAAGGACTCTCAATTTCTATTGATAACCATAAATTATAAAAATTGCATATAGGATTTTAACAAAAATTTGTTATATGTTTCAAAAACTATTAAAAAAATTTCGTTATTTCAAATTCATGCAAGAACTTACATATTTGATATGTTTAATTGTATTTTATAAAATAAAATAAAAATTGTAAATTCTTTTGACTTTTTTTTTAATGCCCCTAGTTTGGCAATTTTTTTTTGTAAATTCTTTTGACTCTTTTTTTTAATGTCCCTAGTTTGACATTATTTCTTTTGAACCTTTTTAATATGGAATTTTCCTTTTGGATGACACTTTTTTTAAGAGAATACATTTTATTTTTTGTGACCGGGCCTGAAGTAACTTTTCAGGTGCTTACGTATCCCAACTATTTCTTTTCTCTTTTAGGATCAAGTCAAAACGTAGTTCATACTACTAGACTTCCCTCCCAAGGTTGGTCGATGTGGTTTAGAAGAAGAGGATATTGATTTTTTTTAAGGCTACGAGGGGCTAAAGAAGGTTATTTTTTATTGGTAAGACAAGAAAATGGCTCGACCAAAGAAGGCCTCCTTTGGTGAAATAATACTTGATTTGGTCAAGATTCCAGGAACTCGATGTCTGGATTGCTTTGTCGAGTATGGTCTTCTTTTAAGAAGGAGTAATCTTCAGTTTTCTTCTATGAAATTGAATGTGATTCAGTATTTTGTATTTGACATTGGCTCGTTCAGCATTTTTAGAACTTAAAAAATCTTTTATTTTTTTGTGAATGAGAACTCTCCTCATGATGGATCCCTTCTTATGGATCTTTGCACTTTTGTCGATTGTTTCAACTGCATTATTCTTGATCGATGAACTTTGACTTTGAAAATCACCATTGACTTTATATCCTCATGAGACCATGCAGGAATGTTGTTAGATTTTTCAAGTGAGTTTATTATTATCTCATATTCTCCTGAGGATAAGGTAGTACCAATTTACACTTCTTGAGTGTACTCTTTAACTCTAATATTTATCAAATTTGATTAGTGAGCTTTAAGGCATTCCTCATGTCAAATTTTATATTCATATCATTATTACACGCATGATAATCCAAAACTTCTTTATTTGTTAGAATTAAAAGAACATAGACTGACAAACCTGACTAAATGTTAAAAATTAATAAATCCTAACATAAAATAATTGATCGACTGAATTTAAAAACTGACGCAACTGACGCTTAAAAGAAAAATCAAAATGGGGACATGATTCTGAATGAGAAGACACAATGTTAGGGTCTATGCCACTTTAGATATCTTCACGATGGATGATTCTCGCTCGTCCGCTTTTGCCACATTTTCATGTTTTGATTCAGGCCTATCTGATACTGAAAAACCCATTTCTTCAATACTTTCACGGCTTTTTAGTTCTGCCATTGCCTCAAAGTATATGGGTTCATTCTTGCATGGTGAGAATGTACTATTAAGACCAATCGAGTGAATGAAGGAAATCAGGTTAATGGATTCGGGTTTGCTTATGGATATTAGGTTCAGAGTAGGATGGGATTGATTTTGAAATGTAGGAAAAGGGTTAGTTTTAACATTAGGCGTAGTAGAAGTAGGTATAGTGACCTTTTCTTACTCAATAAGGTATTGAATAGCATGGCAAAGACTAAGGCATCTATCAAGAATATGACCGGGCATCTGGTGGAATTCACAGACTTGCCCATTGTCTATGTTTGGAAGAAGAGGATTAGGCAAAGGCTTAAGTTGTAATGGTGTCAGCAATCCCTTTTTTATCAACTTTTAATAGGCAGCACTAAGGGACATTCCAAGATTGGCTAATTGTCTCTTAGGTTTGACTTGTAAAAGCTAAATGACTTGAGGGATTAGTGTGAAAGAGGTGTTGGCTACTTATAAGGAATTGTCACTGGATTTGAAATTTTTGGATTTTGACTTAAATGAGTTACCAAAAAGTCCCAAAGAGTAGGAATCCTCAACTTGATTTCCAGCCTTAAGGAGAGATTAAAAAGTGGGAAGGTATTGAGGCATCAAGTACGTGACATAATTTGGAGTGAGATTCCTGATGATGATCTTGACTTGTTCTTTCTCCTGAGGTTGGTCCCACAATTGAGCAGCTTTAACTCTCTATCGAGCAATGAACTCAGTGAAAGTTTCTCTAGGCTTCTATTTAGTAGTTTCTAGATCTCTTCTTATGAGTTCAATATCCATGTTGAATGAATACCGACAAATAAACTCCTTCATCAATTCATGCCATGTTCTTATCCGAGATGAATCCAATGACATTAGCCAGCGTAGGACAGGACCTGTAAGGGTTTTTTGAAAAAGTTGTGTCATCTGTTCTTCACTCAAACCCTGAGATTGCAAGATGCCAACATATACTTTTAAGTGAGTCTTAGGGCATCCAATCCCATCAAATTTCTCCATGTCTGGCATTGTGAACTTCTCTAGCAGACGGACCAAGGGAAATAACGGCATTGCCCCTAATTAGAGAGTAAGATCATTAGGGTCTTTGATATTTTTCAAAGCAATTTCAACCTGAGTTATTCTATGAACTAAGATAGGGTCGACGTGTAATTAATCATCTTCTTGGTCTTCAACGAGGTCAAACACATCATGAGGTTCTATAGCTTTATTTTTTTTCTTTTCAGTTTTTAGGATTCAATTTGTATTTGGATAGAAGTGATAATTTGTACTTGAAAAGATTCTAAAATTTGACGGAGCGCTGCTTCTACTTATTTTTTCTTGTGGTAAAAACTGACTACTTGGGAATGGTACTCTGGAAAGACGATTTTTTTCACGGACCCAAAGTGGTACAAATGGGGTTTAGAATGTTTGGGACCAATTACCACCTGAATAGAAGTACACAAAGATTAACCATTGATTCAGAAAGTTTGATTCTTAACCACATGATTAAAATTTTGAGATTAGCCTAAGTCCAGTGGGAAATATTGAATCCAATTGCATTATAAGTCTATTGGGACCAAGAAGGTGAGAAAGATTAATCACGAGTCTACCCCTGATTGGGATAGAATCTCTGATCAGACAAAATAATTTGACTTTAAGATCGAATCCTTTTGGTATAAAATAGTCTGAGTCTTTGAAAGTAAAACAAATTGGTCCAACTGGTTTGGTGTTGATCAGTTTGATCCATTTGTTGATTGGGCCAATTGATTTACATTTCACACATTGAGTCGGACCGATATTGCGGGTCTAGTTTGAATGGTCTGGATCGGTCTACCCACTTACCTGTTGATTGGATTGATTAGAGAAACCTGAGAAGACCCATAGTCAATTCGAATCATGCCCTATAGGGAGGCTCTTAAACTCTAGGTTTACTACATGAAATGCAATTTATCTGGTCACCCTTGCCCAAGTGCACCTATATACCTCTCAAGCGTACTCAATCAAATGGTACGTGGTGACTTGGTTTGATATACCGTATTAGGTGATAATCTAAGACTCCAACTCAAATCTCTAAAGTTAAAAATAGCCAGTTTAATCCCCAGTTGAGAAGTGGCACATGATGCTGACTAAGGGCCCACTTAAATACCTTTCGTCTAGAATAGACGTTGTCTATCCTCCTCGTATAGTAGGGTACTACGGGGCAGGATCTCGCTTAGGCACTGATTTTAACCAAGAAGTGTAGTTGGTGAACTTAAATTAACTTTGATATACCATATATGTATGAGTCTAGGGTTGGCGATCGGCACATGTAACTTTGCGGCTTACAATAGGACAAAAGGTTCAAGTCACTCCAGCCTGGGTACATTGATATATCTTTCAGTGTCACCTGATAAAACGGTATTAATGCCCCAGTTTTATATACCCTAAGGTACGTGATTAGAGTTGTGATTTTCATGAATGACGTCGCATCTCCAAGGAAATCGGGCCACATACTAGTGCCACATTGGCTATAAGGGACATGCAAGCATGCAATGCAACAAAATAACATGCTAGTGGTGTGTGTAAAATAGGGTGGGGTGTGCTCGGAGCGTTTTCAGATAAATGGCCCAAATCAGATTATCACAATATGGATTTCAAATATTAAACAAAATACCAACAACATCCATAATATTCAATTCAAGATCAAAGCATGCACATCATAGAGATATATCAGATCATGACATATTAAATGGGCAATCACAGAATATTCAATCAGATTTAACATTGAAACCGACATATGAATCAAAACAATTTTTTTTTTTGTTTTATCTTTATGGTCCAATTAAAGATCATTTTGGGCGACCTTAAACAAGATGAGATTTCAAAGAATATATTAAGTTAAGAGTGGAATGATGATTGTCGAGATAATGAATTATGATCATTCGTTAAAATAAATAAAAAATTATTCTTTTATTATTTCTTTTAAGAAAATAAATTGATGTTTATTTTGCTGAGAAACACCAAAAAACTTCTCTCTTATTTGAAGAAATTGATTTTTTTTATGTATATGTTGCTGACAACGCACAACAACACAACAGCACAACAACACAACAGTACAACAACAAAACTGAATTCTATTTTATAATCGTTTTTTTTTTAAGAAATAAAAAAAAATTGGATTCAGTTTTTTTTTTAAAAAATTGTTATTTTTTTTTTAGAGAAAAACCGAATATTATTTAAAATAAAATTTTTTGAAACAGAGAAAAATCAAAAGAAAAAAAAAAGTTAACATTTTTTTTTAAATGTTCTTTTTTTAATGTAAAAAAAAAAAAATTACTATCAAAGATCAACGCATGTACCCTAAAAAAAATTAAAAAATAAATAATTTTTTTTTCTTTTAAAAAAATCTTTAAAATCCAACAACCCTCATTCCATTTTACCTCATTATTTACCTTTAAACCATTAGATTATTTGGGAGTCTTTCAAATCGACCTTTAATTGGGACCACAAAAAGAAATATCCAAGAATATGATCTCCAAATTTTTATAGCTAATTCAACATCATCTCATCCTCAATTCATATGTCAATTTGAATATTTCATTGTTTAGGGTCATCCCAAATGATCCTACATTGAATCATAGAAAGTCATACTCTAAAATAACATGCCCAAATAAATCCAAATAATGCCAAGAAAATATAATACAACCCAAAAATATAAAATAAACTAGATAAAAAGAAAAAAAAATGGGTCAACAATCATTATTTCATATCATTACCTTCTTGAAATCCTGCATTATTCAGGGTCATTCCGAGTGACCCTAGATTGAACCATAAAAAAATGTGCCAAAACAAAATATTCACCATTCAAATAAGTAACCAATAGTTGAGCCAAAAAGAATGATAAAAAATAAAAATAAATAAAGAAACAAACAACTAAAAATAAAATAAAAAAATTAGGTCGTTCTGGTAATGCTTCCCATACTTGAGACTTTTTAAGTCTGATCCTCAATAATTCCCAGCGGAGTCGCCACTAAAAGCGCCTTCAATCCGCAGGGTGTGCGGATCCACTTTTTATTTTGAGGTTTGGGAGTCGCCACCTAGTTATTATGGTCTAGGAACCGAGCATTGACTCAAAATGAATAAAAACAACTAATCTACAAAATGAAACTAAATCCAGGGATCACGTTACGGGGTTGGAAGGTGTTAGGCACCAACCCCGCCCGACAAACGCCGATTTCTACTATTCCCCAAAAAAACATTTAAATTGCTAAAAGACCTAAAATAAATAAATAAAATAAATAGAAGAAAAATGTAGCTAGATGTTTATCAAAATTTGTTCCCTCAGATTTGGTGGAGAAATTCATCGTATGAGATTCCTTACTCTGTTTCTTTCACTAAATCTGCTTCTGATATCCAAGATAAAATATCTACTTCCTAGATCTGAGTGTTTTCTAATTTTTTTGATGAATTTCTAAGTGTTTTTGAAGGGTCTCTAGGTGATTTTTGAGCAAAAGTGATATGTTTCCTCTTGATAATCTCTCTTAAGAATCTTTTAATTTGAAGGAAACACAAGTTGTGTAGAATAAGAGATAATGTTGATCGAATTAGAACCTTAAGGAAGCTATGTCCTTAAAACCCCAACCTTGAGACGCCACAAAAGATGATCACTCCTTTGATAAGTCGAAGATTCATGCACTTATTCAAGAATTCAAGCAAGAACTCATATAAAAACTCATACAAGAACTCATAAAGAACACATGAAGACTTAAGAAACTTCTTGAATTAACTTCAAAGAATTGCTCATAAAATGTAAATTGTGTCTCAATTACAATATGAGGTGCCCTTTTATAGACAAATTAGATTAAGATTAATTCTAATTAGTCCTTGAAAAAATAAAGAAAGTCTAATTAGTCCTTAGGAAATAAAGAATTCAAAACTAAGGACAATTAGAACATAAAAATTCCCAACTAACCCTTGCATTCAAATTGATCTCTTGCATAAAAAGATAGTTGACCATCCTTGATGAAACTTTGATATCTTCGAAGTTAGCCTTAGAATCTTCTAGAATGACCTCTTTGTATTGTACTTCCACAATCAAGCCTTGCATTGCCTCTTCCATCCTCTTTGTCCTTTCCCTAGTCATCGGACCGCCAATTCCTTGCAATGGTTCTTGAGAAGACTTGAAAATATCAACTTGAGTTATTGGGTCAACAACTCGATCTCCATTAAAAAGTTAGGATTTGGATTATAGGTTAGGGGTTAGGACTTCAAAATCAAGGTTTTGGGAAAGTTAGGGGGGCTTTTTGACCTACTTTTTCTAGGATTTTCTTTGACCTGCGAAATTGGGTTGTGGAGGCTCTATATTTATAGAGTTTTTTGGAAGAATTAGGGTTTGACTAGGTTTCTTTTAGGATAAGATGAATTAGGGTTTTGATTTAAGTCTTATGAGATTGACTAGGTTTCTTTAGATTAAGGTTTTGACTTAAGTCTTATGAGATTGACTTAGGGTTTTAATTAGTGTTTTAACTTAAGTCTTATGAGGTTGACTTGGTTATGGTTTTAATTAGGGTTTTGACTTAAGTTTTATGGATTGACTTGGTTTAGATTTTTAAATTAATTTTATTAAGCTTTTACTTTACGTTAATTAATATTTTATTTATTAATTTCGAAATTAAAAAATTAGAAAATTAGCGTTTTACCCCCAAAGAGAACTTTTAAGTTTCAAGTCAATTTTTAATGTTTCAGGATGTTTTGGAATTGATTTTTCATAAGAAATTCAATGGGATTATTGGTTTGTATCAGTTACGATTTTTTTGGCATTAAATGATCGCGAACCCTATGAGGGGTATTTTCGTAATTTTGTCAAATCTGGTGAAAATTGACGAAATAATTTACTTGATTTCATTTTATTGTTTTATGTGTTCAAATGGATTTTCATAAGCTTAAAGGGGCTCTAAGGATGTTTTGATGTTAGGGGTATTTTGATAATTTGATCATTTTTTAATGATTTTTATCATAAAACTTCTTTTTGTCTACAAGATGATGATTTCTATGTTTTTGGAGTTATATTTTCCTAGCGTAGTGTGGTTTCTACAATTTTGTTAGTTTGAGATACCTCGTCTGAATTTCTGAAACATATCTAGTAACAAATAAAGCATTAGAATAATCATTCATCATTGAGAATCGTCGCGATCGGGTTGACGAGTTGATTAATCAGGCAAGTGCAAAAATGGGGTGTCTACATGAGGGCATATATTGGATTTTTCGATTCCTTTCTATTTTATTTTTTTTATCAAAAATGGACCGAGTTCGAGGTTACCATCAACGGTACTCCATAAAATGGATCCCCTTACCTTGAATAAAAAGTTGGACCAAATGAGTCATATCCGTACGAGAGTTATCAAATGCTAAAAAATATGATTTTTCAAAAAATGCAATCCGGATGACCATTCACACCCATTTCAAATATAAATGGTGGCGACTCCAAATCCCCCCCAAAGTGGTTGATATATTCAAAATTGAATAAATCACGTGTCTACAATTTCTATTTAAGAAAAACATTATTTGTTTATAAAAAAATTGATTTGCTTTTGTTTAAAATCTTTATTCATTTTTAATTGGTTTCAAAATGCTTATATTTCATATTTTTATTAAAACATTTACTAATGTTTGTTCAAATGTTTTTTATTTTATTTATTAAAATTTTATGATTGGTTAAATGTTAAATTAATTTAAATTGGTTAAAATTTTTATTGCTTATAAATAAAAGAAAAAAATCTGTCAAATTTTAAGAACAAATTATCATTTTTTTCCTCTAAGAGGGTTTTCAAATTGAGACACATTGTTGGGGTTGCAAAGTTGCTTCAAGATTCAGATCTTAATGAGAATTTCATTAAAGATGTCGATTTCATATCATTCGGAGTTTTTCGATGTTTAAAGGGTGTACGTTTGCAAAGAGTGATAGTACGTTTTAGGGTGTTTGGTGAATTTGTTTCTGAATGGTTTGTTTGGCCTCAATTGGCCTTATATGTACTAGTGAAGTGCACGAGGACTTGTTTTTCATTAAAATTTTATATTTCATTAATTTAATGGGTGAAAATCTTTATAATAATTTATGGTCATGAACTTCCATTTGGCAGAGTATAAATTGGATTCTTTCCTTGTGATCGTATTGAAGAAATTTTAGAAATTTCTTTTTAGTTTAACCAATTGGAACCTTCTTTTAATACAAATCAATATCACACTGATTCCAAATCATCTCAGTCTTGTCTTAGATTTAAAATCAGACAAATACCCCATCTAAGTAAATCATAGAAAACAAAAACACATTTAAAAGATATAAAATAATACAAAAATCTATAAATGTGGTGAAATGTTCCCAAGTATGACAAATCTTTTGTATAAATAGACATTTGAAACACGGTCTTGTTTCCTTTATCTTCATTAATAGCTCCATTGCATTCAAAATCAATTATTGGGCCTTTTACTTTGAAACAATGTGATCCATCACATACCCAACCTCTTGTTTCTCTTATTTGCACATATTATAATCATAAAAAATCAAACTTTATTCAATCTAAACTAAAATCTTTAATCCACAAATAAAAAAGGAAGAAAACACTATGTGTGTGTTTGGTAACACTTCTAAAATCTGAACGGAGGTGGTCCATCTTTAAAATTCAAACTTTAGAAGTTTTTATTTCCGTTGGTTTTGGTTTAGATTTCAAACTTCGGAACTAAAATTCAAATGTTTTGAACCAACGATGGAAGGATGCTGGACGAAACTTCTGAAATTTAATTTTTTTTTTATTCCTCAAATACCTCCTCAAAACCTTGATTTCTATCACTTATCATTTTTTATACAAACCTTAAAACCTATATTTTTAGCTTTTCTATCTCTCATTTCTTTTCTACTTTTTTTTCTCTACAATTGTGTTGTATCTCTCCCTTTTCTCTCGTTTCGTATTCGAAAACCTTATATTTTTATACGAACCCTAACATCTTATATTTTTCAACTAGAAAATGAATGATGATCTATTGTTTGAGTATTACCTTGTTGGAATATAATTTCTCAAGGATGAATTCAAATTGAAAGCAATACTTTTGGGGTATTTGATGTGTTAGAAATCAAAATTAAATGTGCAGATGGTTTCATTATGCATAACATGTTATGTTTTTTGGTTAACGAAAAGGTATTAGCATCAAAATGGCCATTATGTTTTAAAATTCTATTTGTGACCAGAAGCTTTAAAAAATGATAAAAAATAACTTTTCTAGAATAAGATTTCAGATTTTAAATTCCAGATTTCAGACTTTAGACTTCAGATTTTAGATTCCAAACTTCAGAAGTGTTACCAAACATACCTTAAAATCTTTGATTTTTCAAAGAGCAAAACCAGTTCTCATTCATCACAAAAGCTATATGAAAAATCTTGCATCTATACATAAATCAGAATCCTAAATCCTAAAATAGAAAAATAATTGTAGACAATAATGCAACTTTGGAAAAACTAACTTCAATAAAAAAAAATTCCAAAATAACCATGAAAACTACTCTAGACACCATAAAAATAAATATCATCATATTTTAAAAGTGTATTAAAAGGCATACCATACTAGAAGAAACATGATCATCCTGCTATGATTCTAATGCTCTAAGTGTAGTTACATCAACAAAAGGAAAAAATTAAAATTAAAATTCTAAACATTTTGCATTAGATCACAAATGTAAAGAACATCCATATATTTCAGATCATGTTGAGTTGTATGTACTAAGAAACTTTGAAAATTATTATATTATTACCAATAAAAACTATTTGTTAAGCAAACTTTTTAATGTCTTCTAGTTTATTAGGACTTAGCATGCCAACAAGATTTTTTGAGAGCATTGTTGAGTAACTAAAACAAGACAATGTAAAATCTTCACGTTTCTTTTCCAAATGTGCATCATCATCAGTACAAGTTTCAATAAGCAAAAGATCTTTTGAACTGTGTGACATGGATTACAAAGACATGGATCATACTCTTGGAATGCTCTTGTATCTTTGAATTTGTACTAAAAGAAAATCAAGTTGCGTATCAAATGCCTTGTTTTTCTCCTCTATTTCTAGTTAATGCTTTTTAGGCCCTTGCAAACACACATTTATATTCGAAGGCAACAAATGCAGAATAAGAGTTCAAATAGAAATTTAAGTTCAACAAACTCAAAACCATTACAAGAATACATTTACCAGCTTCTCTACCTTCATCCAATATTTCTCCACATCCTTTGAAATGTTAAGCTCAACTGCAGCTCTTCTTCCTGACACTAATTAGGTGAAATCAGTTTTTGATATTTTTCTAGGGACAATCAAAATGTGGAATTCATTTTCCTGTGGAATTCATTTTCCTATGGAATTTCTTTCCCTTGCCATAATTCTAAGACTTTTGTATTCTCAAAGCAGATTCCCAACAATCATAGGGATTATTTGTGGTTGTTTTCTAGTGCATGGAACCAATCAATCCACTTGGCCCAAAATACACAATTCAGAACAATTATATATATAATCCAAAATAACTTTATCTAGTGGCCATCACAGAAAATGTAGCCAATCACTACAACATTTTTGATCTACAGCGGCAGACTTTTCCGTCGCTATAAGGTATTTTTTCTGTCAATAAAGGCTATAGCAACGATAAGCAACGGAACCAGAATCCATCATTGTTGGCTCGATCGCTAAATGTAGCAGCGAATAATTTGTTCGGCTGTTGTAAGTACTATCTTTAGCAGCAGATATAAAAATCCACTGCCATAGGTCAATTTATTAACAAATAGAATATAATACATATAGCGACGGATATTAATATCTGCTGCCATAGGTCAATTTTTAAAACAAATAAATATACTACATATAGCGGCGGATATTAAAATCCGTTGCAATAGTTTAATTTTTAAAAAATAAAATATACTACATATAGCAGCGGATATAAAAAACCGCTGCAATAGGTTAATTTTTAATAAATAAAATATACTACATGCAGCGACGGATATTAATATCTGCTGCAATAGGTTTATTTTTAAAAATGGAAAATGGGGGTATCTACACCCCCGTCTGACCTTCCACATTCTCATACATATCTGTAATAAGAGAGAAACTAAAGATATATGGCTAAAAGATATATCCACTGGTTTTTTTTGTGAGGATGATTTTCTCACTATAGAGATCATCTCACAAAAAACCAGGCTATTCTGAAACTTTTAGCCTATATAGGACAACACTTTGTCAAGAAGTTTTTCTATGGAAACTAATCTTATATTATATAGGTATAACAAATTCACATTCCAAAGTTTGATATCCAAATAAAAAGTCCAAATTCATTAAAATTGAAACAAATAAATTATTTCTTTCAACATGTGAACTTTCAATCCCTCAAATCGAAAGCAAATTAAACCTGAGACTTTAGTGGGAAAAAAAAGAGATTAAATCCCTTATCATTGCATTCTTTCACATTTCTCCAAACATAGAAATGGAAACATACAGAATATAAATATTCATAGTGTTCCAAAACATTCACTTTAGACTGTAACCGCACCTAAGTGCCTTGTCCCAGGATAAAAATAAAAAGAATGGATAATACCGTCCGGAAGGTTTCCCGGCTCATGTCCCCTCCTCTTCTAACCAAAGAGGAGGGGAACGAGCCCACAAGAAAAAAAACACACATGTAGGAAAAAGCATACCATAGGGAGGGAAGAATGAAAATTCATTCATATGCTTCTCAATAGCAATCCAATAAAAAAATAGCCAAGTTTAAAGAAAAGCACCGCGACATGGCATGGAGCAATTGTAGTTGAAAGCCACCAGTCCACGTTCTCCTCAATAGGTGAGTGTACAAAAGTGGCAGCTAAAGCATTCACCTTTCGCTCGCTGCTGATGCTTTGAATTCATGTTGTTCAATAGACAATATCAAAAAAGGAATGCACTAAGGAAAAAAAAAAAAACAAGACAAATATAAGGATATTATGTTGCAAACAAACTTTGTGCAAGTGAACCTTTTGGAGCATATAAGCCATAAAATCGCAATGAAACATCATAGTGGGTATTACGATGATAAAACTTGGTGATGACATGAAGTTGTTCAAATCTACCACAAAGAATCTCAGTCTGGTTGCTGCTGATGATTCTTGCAGCACCCTAGTCGATAGAGATGTTTACCACGAATTGTACCATATTCTGCATACCATTTCCTGAAGAAAAATTCAAATCCTCATCAGGCTGATAACTCAGTAACTTATTAATTGCCTGCCATTCTTCATTTGTTAGTCTTTCCTTTGTCAACTGTGATTCCTCAGAATCATTCCTGTCAGAGTTATCTTCAGAGGAAGTACACCTGAGATTTAAAAAAGCATCTGAAATAAGTTGTCTAAAATAAATATAACTACAAGCAGAATACTCAGAGAAGAAGCAAAGAAGAAATGTATACAAGAAATGGAAATGACAAGCCTGGAAGAAGAAGATTCAATTTCAAGAGAAGAGAAGAAGCTTGAGTTCCCACGAACCATCTAACAGAAAAGCAACTTTTCTTCATATGACTCCTCTGCTGAGTTGCTTCATTTGATTTTACATATTCAACTTTCACATGTGCAAGCAACCTAAACAAAACACACTCCACAAGCTAAATGTCAGAGGTTTAGACAGATTGTACTGTTAGCAAGAAAAAATATAGTTGACTTAGTCATATTTGAATCATAATTCCTCTAGTAAAGCAACAAAGACAAACAAAATATGCTTACCTCCATAAAAGAATGACTTTAGAATCAAGTTTTTTCTCAATTTCTCTAATCTCAGTGTTGTCAACTTTTGACAACTGTTGCAAGGAATTAGCATATAAGTGAATATAACGTCGACGACGCTGACAAAGACACCGAATTCTGTCCCATGAAAACCGATAGCTGAAATGCAAGGCATATAAAAAGTCAGTAAAATGATTAATGTGTACAGCAAATGGGGAGACTGTGAACCATCTTCTTCAATCTAGTTATGTGTAAGACATGAAACTATGTCTTCAATTTGTATGAAGTGTATTGGGTGATCCCAGTTGGTATTATGGACCATTTTATGGGGCCAAATGGAGATAATCACTCTAAGATAAGATATTTATGTGGAGAATCACTCCAAACATGTATTTGAAGAGTATTGGGCCATCCCAGATGATGTTTATGTGGACTATATGGAAAGTAGGGAATCCAAAAAATACAATACAGGACATTATTCTATTATCCTAAACGTCAAAGCGTTTTTGCCTTTATAGATGTCTCCCTTGATAAATTTTCCACCATTGATTAATTAATTTGCAGGGGTTTTCTTATGCCAAATTTATGTTGGTTATGTAAAAGAGGAGGGGAATTGATAAATCATCTCACCATTCATTGTAAGTTTGCTAGTAAGATTTCGTTTCATCTTCTAGGACTGTTTGGTATCTCTTTGTGCCTTCCAACACCAGTAAGGAGTCTGTTTAAGACATTGATGATGTTGGGTGCAGCGTTCTCTATGTCCCGAAAAATTCTTTGGCAGGTCTTTTCGACCTCCTTGGATTTTACTAGTTCTTCCTTGCTATTTATAATTGATGATTACCAATATATGTATATATATTATATCGCATGTTTAAACAGTTCTGACCATTACTAGAAAACGAGATCTTTTCCTTAACAAGAATTCAAACTAACCTTCCGCAACTTATCTAGTGCACCACTGGTATAAAAATTTGCATTGCCTTCTTCATCCATCGTAATAGTAGCAAGCTTTGTTAATGTAACTCCAGAAGAAAATGGATATCCCAGATTACCATGAAACATATAACTTCCGTCAAGAATTTTCATTGAGTCATATCAAAAGTTGGGGTCACATAACAAAAAAGAATCCCATACATCGAAAGAAGTAGAAAGCATGTGTTAAACAAGAGTTTGTATGATATAACTAGCTAAACAAACCTGACAGAATCCTCGTATCTGATATGGACATTGCTAATGGAAATCTTGAGATTTCCAATAATATTACCAATGAGATAACCTAGCCATGAATTCCCACCAGGCAGCTACAGAATAATTAACCCATCAATTGAGTCAACTGAAAGGAATATTACAATATACAATCTAATGATAGCAAAATGGATCAAATCAACAATAACATAAAGTTGAATAATATGAGTGACTATTTTATAAGATAGACAATTGTATTTCCAACAAAAGGGAAGATAGATAGGAGAAAAAAAGGCTTACATTTCCCATCTTAGATCTAGCCTTTGCTTCAAGGGGATCAAGAAATTTGAAAGAGGAATGAACTAAATAGCATTAGAACTAAGCGCTACTTAATTATCCTCAGAGATACAACGCAACAGTAGGACAGAAGAACATTAACAACGTGCAAACAAGTAGTCCATGTTGATGTGACAATTTAATCTCAAATAAAAAGAGGCTTTCAAAGGGTTAAGTTGACAACTCCTCATGAAAGGTAACAAAGTTAAGTAGGACAGGTAACAGATATTTTATTCATTCAAACCACATCACATAGAAGGATAACCAATAAAAACATCTCAATGCATAAGTTCTAGATCATGCTTTCATAGAAATAGAATTTACTTACTAAATAAAAGCATAATTAAATCACAAAATCCAAAAGCATACACCAATTCTCCTAATTGAGACGAAAATAGTAGAAACAATATCATGTACAATGGACTTCAAAATGTAACAAAATATGAGCCATATTAATGAAATATATGCACCTCAATCTGTTGAAGTTTAGCTTCAAAAAGTATTTCCCTGTCTTCTTCCTACACGAAATTATGAAAAGAGAAGTAAACTCTAATTCAACGCAAAGTAAACTCTATTGGAAATGTCATATAAGTTAACAAATCCCAAAAAGTGAATATAGAAATTAACACTTAGACGTTTTGAATTCAATAATAATAATGATCAATTATTTTTTTTATTTTTATCTTCCATCCTTGTGGAGTTTAAGGTTCTTCTCTTTAAAGATTTCATCTCGAATGGGCCAAATCATTTCTAGATCCTCACTAGCATTTAGCCATCTTGGGATGAAGTTTCTATCCTAGGACCTTGCTGCAATGCTCCCAATAAAGCCTCCTCTACTGTTTGTTCTCTTTTTATTTCTCACCTAAACTCAGTTACCAAGGCACACACACACACACACACACACACACACACATATGTATATAAACATATATTAAGCAGATCTCTGAGAAACCTCATCCACCCATGTTCATAAACATTGCAGGAAAATATTACAGTTCCCTTCAATTTAAATATTAATAAGGTATTGCATATAGTACGTGTACACTTTCACTTTAGCAAGGGACCTTCCATAATTATCAGAAGAAAATGATAAACGCCTCAGAAAGAAAAAAATTAGTAAGGGGCCTTCAGTGCATGTAAGAAAATAAGCTAGACGGAAAACATATTTAGAAGCCTTGGAATATGAGCACTAAAACAACGTCCACATACAATCTCATCTCATTGGTTGTTAATTTAATTCTATCAATGATCAAAACCAAACATAACTGAAAATATCCAGCGTTACAGACAATTAGAAAGTGCTGAAAAAAAAAATACCTTTAACGTTATGGTACCAACAAAACCAACTTTGACGGTGATGGAAAGTTTTAGTGAATTTAGTGCCTCTGCCTTCAACTTCAAGTCCCTAAGGACAACATCTCCTATAACAAAAAGGAAAACAATTAACAAACCAACCACATTTACAAAGCCAATGCTAGTGTAAATTTAATACTCCAAGTAAAAGCTAACCCACAATATGAAAATTAAACAATGGGGCGTGGTTAGTCACACTTCGGGCCCATGACATAGTTCCACTGTTGGTGAAATTCCAAAAAACAATAACGCATCATACAAAATCAAAGTTAAACAGATTTTAAGCAACACCTTATTAAAAATAATCAGAAAGTGAAGTTATTGTTCCAAGTGAGGATGGAATGGCCCCACGAATGTCGTTTACATTCAAGTTTCTGTGGAGATAAATAAATTAAATGAGATATAATGATGATAATAATAATAATAATGCTGAAGTAACCTCAAGATTGTACCTCATATCGCACATCCTAGAAGAACAAAGATTGTTACATTTCGATTACGAGTATTGATATATTGAGATAGATAATCCAATGAAAAAACTCAATAAATCACAACAATTGGGTTCATAAATATGTTGGTATGTGTTCACTTCATTTTACAAACAAGTTGCTTTGTATTGTTTCGAGAATTTAAAAAAAAAAATAAAAAAAACACAAGGAAAATTAGTAAATGATATAAAAAACAAAAAATGTTAAATTAGATGAATGGATTAGAATCCTGGGTTGGTAAAATCTCAAAAGACAAATAGGAAAGCACATTATAATCATAGTCGATCATGTGGGGAAAGATCATCACGTCCATGTTCCATTCTTAATTTCTAAAGCATAATAATTTTTAAAAAATAACACACAACAAATAAACTGAGAGACCATCAAGCTCAAAACTGAAAACAAGAAAGACCATCAAATACATTTTACCAAATATCTGAAATAAAACATCAGTGTTCAAATAAGATTACTTGGAAATTGGAAACTAAGAACATGTCTCGAAACCAACTATCATAAGCCATTAATGTAGTCATGTTTTGGGCATAGATTTATAATTATCTATTTGATAAACATGTCTCGATTAACAGATAAATATTTCCATATAGGTTAAGTGAGACATACTGGCATCCATGTAGTTTCTTGGTATAAAGACTCTGAAAGTTAAATAATACATAAAAATGGGAGTATATTGAGTGTCCAAGACACTATTGGTGCACACAAATAACTATGAATACTCTTAGAAAATGTCTATTAGTAATTAATCAAATCATCTATACACCATAGTTTGCATGCTCACTCCAACAATTTTCTAATCTTCTGTAACAGTAGTAGTGTGTTAAAATCCTATTATTTACGATTTGGATCCTAAGATTTGATTAGATCTTTACCCAACTAATTCAAATCCTATTTGAATCTAATAGAGAAGAATGATAATTATATACATTTCAGTTGTTCTCCCATAATACTACTCCAACTTTTTTGCCTTTGCTCTTCTACCCCCTTAGCACCCCAAAGAGGATGCTCGTGTCATTAGGCACAAGCAAACTCTAAGTCTGGCATTTTCTCCTTCAATGCATATGTATGAATGTATGTATTTATGCATGAATACACTGATGTAACAAAAAATATGAACTTAAAAACATGTCAACAAATGATAAGTGGTAAACAGAACTACCAAGAGTTATCCTTACCTACACTCTAATTTCTCAATGTTATCATTGAGAACATTAATGTGGGCAATTCAGCAAGCATGCCTACACTAATTTACATGCACATGGGTTTAGTTAAATCTGCCTTTAATTCCTCGGACCTCTCCATCATAATTCCTAAATAAATCTTCCCTTGATCCCACCCTATCCCACAGTGGTATCACAAGCTCCAATCTACTACTTGCCCATGTTCTTAAACATGTTTACACATGTCCTAGACAATAAAGCATAAACAAAAGCAAAACAAACAAATCTACAATGAAATTAGATTTTAGATATCTGCTTCCATAAATTTGACTCTAACTCAGCTAATTATAAGATACAACAACAATTACAATATTAATCCAATAGAGACAACAAAGCACCAAGCAATCACGACATTTTCGGATATGAATTAAAAGATCAAAGTAACAGAGCACATGGCAAGAAAATCCATTTTCAATTTTAACAATGCGTTTCCCTCAATTAATCTCTTAACAAAGCACAAAATGAATGCAAAACAGAACCGTTCTATTTGATCTGGCTGAGATCAAGAGATCCAATTCAGACAACAATAAAATTGCTATTAATTCACATATAAGTACACCTTACTAACATCCATGCCTAGACATACACAAATACACAAAAACATACATTTGCAAATTAATGCAAAAGCCAATAATGTTAGTTAATAAAAAGGAAATAATGCAAATGGATATTAGTACCTACAAATGGGTTAAGCTTGGCAAAATTAAAGAATACGTCGGCAGAAAACCTAAACAGAACTTGGGAACCTCTATCAAAACAAGTTACTACAAAAAGAACAAACCTTACAAAATATAGCTCTCATAGTGTGCGAGCATTCAATAGTTCAAAATTCGAAAAGAACTACCATATAGAAATCCAAAAATATCATTGAAATCACAAAATAATTGTAAAGGAACAAACCACAAAATTATGAAGAAAAAATAATCAATTAAATGTGGACAATACATTAGATATGATCCATAATCAATGGAGTGGACCAGCTCTATCTTTTAGTGCGGGAGATGCATTCTATATACTCAGTATTAGTTGGGTCCTACTTTAAAGTCCTTTTGACTCCAATATAGTTCTCCAAACTAAATATAGCAGATTTGGTTGTATCCATAGAGTCGAAAAAAGAAGGCGATTGTTCAGTTAAATCATATGTAAATGCAGACACTAGAGTAAATTAAGTATTGAAGTCATGTGGAAAACAAAATAATAATAATCCAATTTTTTTACTTGTGGAATTCATCATAGAACTAACAATATAGACTGTGGGCAGAATAAGCAGGAAATAGTTAAGAACATGAAAATAATTAACATCATAAGCAATGATTTATAACTCTAGTGATATCTTCGTCAACCGGCGATAGATTTGGTATGTATATATATAAAAAATTAAGGAAATAAAGGTTTTATAAAACAAATTTGAAAACAATACATATTTCAATGGTAAGCACAACAACAAAAAAAAATTGTTTGATAGTGTTAAGGAAAGCACATCTCCATGCACATGTCAACTCTGGCTATGCATTAGCACTCAATCCTACAGCCAAACTAATAGAACCTCAATACTTTCCACACTAGAACAACTACAAATTTAACTGAGTCTTAAATTTGGAAATCAACTATTAAATTGAAGGAACAATCAGAAAGAAAGAAAGAAAAACCTACGAATGCCATTAGAATTAGAAGTTGATCTCTTGTGGGTAAAATCAAGTTATTGATCTGATTCCATTAGTATGCCCTGCACCTACTTGCCAACCTGTAAGGCCACTTTTACCCATTAATGCTAGCATGTTTCAAAGGTAGCACTAGCATGGCTTAAAATATCATATTAATTGAATGTTTCAATTAATGAAAAGCCCGAGAAGATATCCACCAATATATTTGATACAAATAGATACATTTTCATGGACAATGAGTTAAAGGTAGCACAATACAAATGCTATTCAACAAAAGAAAGTTTCTTTCTTACAGTTAGTTTATCAGTTTCCCAATAAACCAACTACATCAAAGGCTGTTATAATGATTTTACTTGATCATCATTCAAGGTCAGTGCACTATGAAGTATAGAAGTAACACAAAGTTAAAATAAAACTTTAAATCTGATGAAGTACTACCGATAGCAACTTGCTATGTCTAGGCATGTAGAAAGGAAAAAAAGAAAACTATAAAGAAAACCCTAAAAAGGATTATACCCTAAGGGGGACAACCATATAAACCAATATGGTAAGAGCCTTTCAATGGAGCAAAGTAACTTATTTGAGTGTTAATGGTGTAAGTTCCATATTTTGTCAATCCCGAGACACATGTTGAGTGTCGGATCGATTCACCATTGAAGACATATGAAGACTCCGTTAAAGCTGCTCAACCGTACATACCTCGACAAAAAGCTTCCATGTGTGTGCACAAAGCCTAAGAGGTAATGAGACTACCTAATACCATTTTCCAACACTTAGATGATTGATAGGTCGACCCGTTGTAACTAGGAAAACTCTTTCCTCGACCCGTTCGCTCATCGGACCTTTTGGGAATCGAATATGGACATAGAGGGGACATTAAAGATTTGACCACCCTAAAACCATTTTCTGTCCTTGGTGTTTTATTGATGTTATTATATAGGTAAAATCTAGCACACCTTCGAACCATTTCGACATCGGACTTTCCGAAAGCTCGTTTTGACCAAAAATGATAAAAAGGGTATTTTGGTCATTTTACCCATTTTTATCATGATCCACCCCTTGGTGGAAATTTGGGGATATTCTAAATAGTAATATCTATCAGCTCCCCGAACAGCATACAAAACGGAGCTACCGTTTGAAAGTTATGGTCAAAACACTTTGTGGGGGCATTTTGGTAATTTACTGATGTGCCTCACTTGTGGCTGACGGTGCCACCGACAGTCCTGACGGTGCCACCGACAGCAAGCGCTCAAACGGTCATATTTATGACCGTTGAGCCACGAATTTGCTCTCTTCTCATATATAACAACTCCAACTCATTCATTTGGGTTGGTTGAAGCTTGAGAGAAGTAAACCCTCCATTTCTACATACTTTTAACCCTCTCTCTAGCCATGGAAGGGCTCAAACTTCATTGAAAATCCTTTTGGCCCTTAGCCCTTCCTTTGGATCAATCCTAGAGAAGATTGCCTCTCCTCTCTCCACATTTTGAGAGTCTTCTCTACTTTCATGAGAGTCTAACTTAGGTGAACCCTTCAACATTCCTAGACTTCTCATTTGATCCTTCTCCGCTCATCAAACGTCACCTTGCACACACATTGGTACATTCATAGAGTAAAGAGCAAAAAGGAGATGATGGTAGGAGTAATTACAAGTAGCCGACGAACTCGAAAGCTTGATTGGAAGATCCAACCGTCGAGACGTACTTGTAAGCTCAAGGACTCCAAGAACTCAAGATCTCCATTGACAAATCTTATGAAGGTGAGTGAGTCTTTGACTTTGTTTTTAATTTTAAAAATATATGTATGTGGTTACTTGGTTCAGCCCTCAAAAACCAAGCTCTTGATTAGAATCGAGGATTCTTGACAAGAGTAGAGGTTTGTGAGTTTCCGAGGAACAAAACTCACAATTTCGAGAGAATGCGTTCTCTCGATCTTAAGGTTTTAGAATTTAGCCTATGTATAAAAATTCTATGTAAAAGGTTTGAGGTGAACCATAAACCCCTTTGATAGTGAACACCAAGTTCCTAGGTAGGAATCTTGAGAGTGGATGTAGGCACGTTGCCGAACCACTATAAAATGCTTGTCTCGTGTTTGTGAAAATGCTTCTATTAATTTATACTTAGATGAATGTATGCTATGAATGAATACTATGCTAAGTATGTCATACGATGAATGTTTATATTCTAAGAAAATTTCAATTGCATTACAAACTAGAGACTTGCCATAAGAATGGATGTAAGCACATTGTCGATCCATTAGATGACGTATGTTTTGTGCATGTGTTTATAATTCCGCAATTTACACTTGAATGTTTTGAATGTCATGCGATGCCATAAAATGCCGAATAGGTAAATCGTATATGAATGTGTCATTGAATGACATGATTAAATGAATGATTAAATTTCAAGTGTATTTCATTAAATGCATCTTAGAGACATAAGTGCCAAATCGAGGCTAGGTGAATGACTTAGAACACATAGTCAAATTATCAATCTAAGTTAAAATTGGATAAATCGAAAGAAATTTTAATTATCCTATTCACCCCCCCTCTAGGACTAGATATGGTACGAAGCACGTATTTTCAAATGGGACCTACTATCACAACATATATACCACTATTTAAAAAAGCCATTTTATTGTGGGGTTTTACCTAAGTAAGATATGAATGAAATCATTCATTCTAATGTTTCAAAGGGGTTACACATGAGGTAATATCTTGAATTGTGTTTCAAGGTAATATAATTGATTTTAACAATGAGATTGTATACCTCATAATCCAGATGGGAGGGTGCTCGAAAATCATTGCTAAGCCAAGGGGAGATTGACCACCCACCATTGGTGAAGTATGGGAGATTGTACATCTACCTCCTAATACAGTTGTTTACTAATTTTGTGAATGTCAGATGAGTCCTCAACCTTGCAAATCTGCAGGAGTCAATGTTTGGAATGTATCAAATGCCTTAACTGACATTGCTCCTAGGGAAATTAGTCACAAAAATTCAAAAATAGTGATATATCGGGATATAACAAAAAGTAAAGCTACCTTAAAAATATTATTTTCGTGTCTTTATGGCATTGCTTGCTAGCATACTTAACCAATCCATGAAAATGACAAAAGAAATAACAATGTATGATCTATATCTTAGCTAGGAACCTGTATAAAATGTTTCGTTAGAAAATCAAGGCACGCACGTTCAATGATAGCACAAAGAAGAAGACTTCAGCAGTAGGCAACAAAGGACTAAGAAAACAAAATACTATATGTTTCGACTAAACAACAAAAGAATGGGCTGTAAATAGGGTCAAGAAAACAATTCATTAATTGCTGAAAGAAAATAAAAAAAGATATTAGGGAGAAAGTTATGGACCCATTTTGAACAGCAAAAGAATAATAGTACAAAACTAAATAGGCTGCAAACTGTTTAAGAATAAATAAATAGATCTTTGGCATTAGGGGGCCACTACCATTTTAGGGTTGATTTCCTAATGACAGATTATGAGGTGCCTCCAATTGACTGTTGAAACTTATGCTCACTTCGTGATTGTTTTAAGACACTAATGAGGCAAGTCTATAGGAGTTCTGGTTTGGATACAATATCCAAAACAGAATTGACCAATTGCCATTCCAATAACAACGATACAAATTTTATGTTTTAGTGTTCAAATAATTAGGCATTGTACACTTGTCCCTATAAACTGTGCAAAATTACTATTATCTAAATAAAATATATATACTCTAGTAGTATTAAAAATGAGAGGAACCAAACAATTTCTTGATCTTACCGAATATATGCCATTGTGTCCAATCTTATACACATGATCAAGAAAATGACCCAACAATTCCTTGATCTCTCCAACCATGTTGGCAGCACTTCTCCATTGTTGGACTTACTAATACCTACACATGTATGCATTTTCAACAATGAGGGTGAGCGATTGCTTCCTCTCTTTTTCTCCCAACTTCCAAGAATGCCACTAGCATTACTCTAAACTAGATGACTACCAATCATATTCTCTTACCAATGAAGAGGAAGTGTGAAAATCAATAGCAGATGTCAATCATAGACAATGATGTTTTTTCTTTGTGCTAACGTGAACCAATTCTAATGTCCATATTTGTAAAAAGTTGTCTTTTTTTTTTTTTAGTCTTTTGTGATATAAATATCTTTACAACCAATCAGCACTTACGACCTGCTAGCTGTTATTAAAACAGACTTAGCCCCAACAGAACTAAATATTGAAAATGATGAAGTATTGGCTTTATCTCTTTAGTAAGGGCGAGCGGTTGCTTCCTCTCTTTAGTATTGGCTTTTCTTGAACCGATTCAAGAACAGAATTCGATTTAACCTAAAGCATCTGATGCATTTTCATGATTTACGCATTCGGTGATAGCTAACCTCAATGACAATGGAACTCTAGAATTCAATCCATCCCAAACTACTCAAATCCATAAATTTTAAACAAAGATTAGACTAAAACTACTAAAATATACAATCCAAAACTAAAACCAAAAACCCTAGAAACAAAAAAAATTGAAAAATCAATGAAGGTCTAAAACATACCTGTAATCTTTAATGTTGTTTGAGGATTTAAAGAGAAATCAAGGTGTGGGAGAGGAAGATGGGTTTGCAGGAAGGAGAATCGAAGAGTGAGAGAAGGAAAATGAGCCACAAAAATCAAAGAGAGAGAGAGAGTATGAGACAGAGGAAGAGAGGGAGATCGAGAGTCTCTAGGGTTCCCAACAAGAAAACCACGAGCGAAAATCGAACCACGAAAGCTTGGCACCAAAATAGATTGAGATTCATCAGTGTTTTAACGAAAACCATCTCTACAATGCGTCTCTTTGGAGGCATTTCATCAAAAATCGTCAATGCTTCCTTCTCTTTGGAGGCGATTCTCACAGATCGTTGTTGGTTTTGTTAGAGGCCAATCACCCTTGACCTTGCTCTTTTCTTGGCGCTTCGTAAATTTGCCGAAGAAAATCACCATTGATAGCATTTGCTTTTGTAGTGAGAGAGAGAGAGAGAGTACGTTAAAGAGATAAAGGAATGAAGAGGAAGATGAGAGGGAAGGGGAAAAGTATTTTCGCGGGTTTTCTTTCACGAGTAAATTTTTTTTTTTAGTATTTTTTTATGGACGGATTTTATTTTCCGCTGCAATTCTACCTATGCATAGTCCTTATAGCGGCGGATAAAAGAATCCACTGCAAAAAATGTATTATACATGGGTCCCTATAGCGACGGATAAAATGATCCGCTGCAAAAAGTGTGTACATGGTCTATACATTAGTCCCTATACCGACGGAAAAAATGATCCGCTGTAAAAAAGTGTGCCATATACTATACATGGGTTCCTATAGCGGCGGATAAAATGATCCGCTACAAAAAAGTGTGTACATGGTCTATACATGGGTCCCTATAGCGGCGGAGAAAATGATCTGCTGCAAAAAAGTGTGCCATATACTATACATGGGTCTCTATAGCGACGGATAAAATGATCCGCTGCAAAAAAGTGTGTACATAGTCTATGCATGGGTCCCTATAACGACGGATAAAATAATCCGCTGCAAAAAATGTACCATATACTATACATGGGTCCTTATAGTGGCGGATAAAATGATCCGTTGCTAAAAATATACCATATTGCAGCTGAAATAGTCATCCACTGCTATAAATTGATGCTATAGATCGAAAATGTTGTTGTGAATTCAATCTACAAAGTACCATCAGATTTAAATGACATATGTTGGAAGAAAGAACACTTGATATTTCATAATGGATATTCTCATTTCTTTGGAGCTAGAGAACAAGTATATAGTTGTAATAGATGAATTGTCATTCCACTTTGGATCAAATTGACTGATGAATGGTTTTAAATTCTCAGTAATGAATCCAAAGATGGACAGTGCACTTTTGCACCAAATTATTCAAAATATAAATTGAATAAATCCACAAAGAGAATACATTGTGCTAGCTTTGTTACAATTTGTAGGGAATTTAAAGGAAAAATGGTGTTAACTTTGATACAAATATCTGTGAGAAGACCTAACTAATGCATCAAAGGCATCTTGGTGTAAGTTGTAACATCACGAAACCAATTAAATAAGATCATTCCAAGATTTCAAGAACAAATATCTTCCTTCCTTTTCAGAAAATTGGAGAAAGGGGTAAGTTCAATCAAGGTCTCAAACTTCAAGAACAAAAATCATCCATTAGGGAAGGAAGATTGTTGTAGGTGGTGATGTTGATGAATAAAGTCGGATCCATTAGAGGGTTTCGTCACGTACCCTCTCTTGCTCGTCAGATCCTTTGTGGTCTTTCCTACCTCCATCACCATAATATCGTAAATCAAAACATCAAACCCTCAAATCTCCTCATCAATGCCTAGGCCAAAAGTCCAAATCATTTTACCTCAACATTATAAATTTTAAAAATTAGGGGTATCTCAAATATTTTATTTTTTGTAGGGTGGTTTCATTAAAACGTGGACGGGTTATGTGCGGTTGGAAATAAAGAAAAAGGGGTGCGGGAATATTCCAAAGTAGAATTCTTCCATTATTCTTGGAATCCTCCTGTAACTAAGCTTGAATTTAAGGCACGCATATTAAGGAAAAGAAAGACAATGATCGTTTGACATTCATACATACAATCTATAAATATCAATCCCTCTCTTAGAGACGGAACAAGCAAGAGCCGAGAAACCTATCTTCTGGTTCCGATTCCGAGGAAAGAGGGTCTTTCCTTCGATTCACGATTTCTGAAGGTTGATGATTTTTTTTTTTTTAATGGCTTTTTCTTTTGATTTCATTCTTTTTGCTTGAATTGTTAGGTTTTCATATTTGCATTTTTTTTTGTAAATGATTTGATACTTGTTCTTCGTTTTAGGGTTTCGATTTTCTTCTTTTTCTAGTGATGTCTATTGTCTTCGTGAGTGATTTCGATTTTCTAGGGTTTCCAGCTCATTTTTTTTTTTTTTTTTTTCTGTTTTCCTTCTTGATTCTTGAAATTTTAGAGGCAGAATTCATTTTTCCCTTTTAGGAAGATCAATCAATGTGGGATTCCAAATTCATTTTTTGAGAGGCTATTTCACAAGGTTTAGGTTGATCTCTTATTAGGGTTTTTTATTTTATTTTATTTCGCAGAGGCTGTTACTGTCCGATTCCTTTGAATCCTTATCTTTTAATTTCTTAATCGAGTTCTGCATTTCTGCTTCTATTCTTCTCGTAAACGTAAATGAGTTTCGATCCGATTGGATGATGAGTTTTGAACTATTTCGTTTGTCCCTACGTCTTCGACTTAGGAAGGGAAGGGCAAATTTGTCATTTAACCCTTCCATTCCATTCCATTATGAGTTGATGTGTATTACCAGACCAAGTTTAACTTATAACACACTTATAGGATCTCCAGACGTAGATTTGCATGGTGTGTTAATAGATGCTATCTAAATTTAAGTGGGATTTACTTTGTTTTTTCCATGTAATTTTCGTTTATTTTTTTATTATTTCTTTATGTCATCTTTGACCTTTATGGGCTAAATTACTGTTATGACCTTTACTTTCCTAATTATTATGCAGGAATCGTGAGAGATGGAAGTTTGACCCTACAAGACTGCAACAACAACTAACGCTGTGAGTTTGTGATTGTGTGGAGATATTGTTGAGATAATGGACGGGCAGTCAATGATATTGGCAGCCCAATTCTCTTGAAGAACAGCTGGTAAGGCTCCAAAGGACTTGTTAATAACCTCTAAATAATCTAATTTTTCCCAAAATTGCATTATAATTAGTTTTTTTCTTTTTTTTCAATTAATATTTTAACAAAAGCCAATTTTGTCCTTATTTGGTCAACTATTGACCACCTGTCCAGAGTAGCTTTGACTTTTATTAAAAGTTTGACGCGGTTTTTGTTCAAGTTCAACCATGGCGACAGTTTGAATCTGGTTCCTGTGATTTATCTCCTCGTGTAAAATTAGGTAGTTTCCTTAGTTGTGTGAGATGTTTTATCAGGTGTGATTAACGTTGAAGAATTCAGTTCACGTGCTCTAATTTGAAAAGGGCTTTAAATACTCTCAATTGAAGATTACATTGTTGTATTGGTATGAACGATTTTGAGATTCTCCAAAAATGGGTTCCTTGTCTGGAATCTTTCAGCGACCTCTAACTGCAGCCGCTGCTGTTGCCATTGCTGCCCTATCTACTGATCTACCTGATAAATTACCGCCTACCAAATCATCTGACCCATGTTTTGCCTCAGAAAAATTGAATCTTTCTTCTTCTACTTCTACTTCTACTTTAGTTCAGGAATCGAAGTCATGGGTATCTGTTTCTAAGCTCACTAACTATTCATTTATTACAAATTTTCGAATACCAGTGGCAGTACCCAACATTTTTAACCCTACTCCTAACTCGAGACTTTTGTCATCCACCCATAATTCTTTGTTCAGTTCCCTTTATTCGTCTGGTTCTTTTCCTCCTGTTCTTCTCTTTCCGTATCAATCTGCCAAATTAGCCAAAACCCCCAAGTTTCCAGAATTTACACATTCTACCCCCCCATCATCATCCCCACCAGAGGTTATGTATAGATGGCATTTGCCAGAACCAAATGTGTATAATAAGGTTTCTGGGAATTCGGATTGTTCTTCTGCCAAGTCTTCAACGGTGGTGGTTTTGCTTGGATGGTTAGGAGCAAAGCAGAAGCATCTGAAGAGATATGCAGATTGGTACACATCGAGAGGCTTTCATGCCATAACCTTCACTTTTCCAATGTCCGAGATCCTCAGTTACCAGGTTGGTGGGAAAGCTGAACAGCACATAGATTTGCTTGTGAACCATCTGGCTGATTGGTTAGAAGAAGAGCATGGGAAGAACCTGGTTTTCCACACTTTTAGCAACACCGGCTGGTTGACGTGAGCTCTCTCTTTCTCTCTCATGCACACAAATTTGTTAGTTTGATTGATGTATTTAATAGATTTTTCTTCCTACAGATATGGAGTAATTCTTGAGAAATTTCAAAAGCAGGATTTGTCTTTAATGGGAAGGATTAGAGGTTGTGTTGTGGATTCGGCTCCTGTCGCGGCTCCAGATCCACGGGTAAATTTTTTTTCCTTCTTGATAAGAATCCTCGAGTATATGAAGTTATTAGCTATCAGCTTTCTTGGACAAATAAAATATTAGATATGTTAACTAAAGTCAGCTTCTCTTCTATGCTGGGGGCTGAGGACAATTGACATTGAACACTAGGGGGTGAAGAGCCACAATATTGATAGTTTCCACCTTCAAGAATTCGTAGGTAAAATTCAGCAAAAGAAAAAACTAAAACAATCCTTTGGTGGTCTGAAATCCTACAATTGTTAATGTTAACCAACCGACGGATCTGTTGTAGAGGGGCAGAACTATGAATACAAGAGCCTCGCAGGGCTTAACTAAGGGTATGATACACCCGAGAGTGGAGGAAAATATATACTCAACACTCCCGTTCACCCATAAGGGTGAAAGAATTGAATCCATGACCTATATGAACCTAGCGCTTTGATACCATGTTAACCAACCAACTGCTTCAAAAGATGGATCTGTTAGAGAGGGGGAAAACTATAAATATAAGAGGGCCATGGGGGCTTAACTGGGTATGACACACCCGAGATTGGAGGAACATATACACTTAATAGTGATGTGCCCATCACTTGACACAACACAATCGTTTTTTTTTTTTTCTTTTAATTCTGGTGAAACTCTATTTGCATACTTCCAAAAAATTACTTTGATACCAAATTTCATTCTTTGCCAGCTTGTCCTTTTTTATTTTCCTTTCCTTTTGTTCTCCGCTCTTGATAAATGGGATAATAAGGTACTCTTAAAGATAATCCTAACAACTATTGTTTTATCACAATCAGATGTTAATACTAAAATGCATGAAGAGGAACGTCCAATAAAAATTGATGGTCTAGAAACACCATAAAGTGACCATTTTTGTTATGTTGGGTCTATTATACACATTAGAATGAATAAATTAGGAAAGATGTTCCCCATAGACTCAAAGTTGGATGGTTAAAGTGGCAGTATGCTTCTAGAATGCTATGTAACCGATACATACCAATCAAATTGAATGGAAAACTTTTGTTTTTTTTGATAAGCAAAAAAAAATACTGAGACAAAAATAAGACAGACTAGTTATATGCTTTATGGAGCTGATTGTTGAGTGGTCAAGAGATTTATGGCCTGATGAGGATACATTAGAATTTTCTTCCTAGAGGTTTTTAATAAGAATTGTGGGTAACATAACCTGATTTTTTCCTTTAATCTCTATAGCTCCCCTGGATTTGTATTTAAATTGAGTTGAACTCCCTCAGCTTTGCTGGTAATGCCTTACAACACTTTGAGAATTAAGTTTTCATTCTTTGCATTCAATCTCTTGAAAATTGCCAATCATTTTGAACTTTCTATGCTTGTAATCACTGACTCAAAATTCAGCAACCCTTATTCAACCCTCAATTCTCTGGATATAGAATTTATGGGGAGGTTGACATTTAGGTTTTTTGAGAAGGTGCCCAATAACATCTTTTGTATCATCCACTAAATTTTCTCGAATTTTTTTTCTAAAACTTTCTTGAATATATCTGAATTAGACCAAACTAATCTACCACCACTAATTGCCAAATCCGAACTTGTTTTGAATGGATTTATGGAATCCCCATGAATAGGATTGAACCTTGATTTCCCATGATTTATGTTTCATTTCCATATGTTTTGTTTCAAGCATGGTTGTCAAAAGCAGGGCCTAGGCTCCGAATTGGCCGCCTAGCCTACTCAGGTGTCCAATGCTTAAAGCGGGATTTAAAAAAAATAAACTTTTTTTTTGTCTTTTCAGAAAGACCATGATCTAGGATGTCTTATTAGACTTGGAAGACACAAGGATGTCTAAAATATTCACCAAAACTCATTTAGGGTTTTGTAAAAAAATGTTTTATTATTTATACTTGTAGGACTTCTAAAAGTTGAAAGCTAGGGCTTACTTTCAAGTGGAGGAGGGAGATGACGATGGCGATGATGGTGGTGATGACAATGCCCCGGTCAATTGGAGGGATGAGGACAATATTGACTTCAGATTAGATGATTTTTGTTAATTTAGTTGATATCTATAAAAACTAAATTGAAGATACTCTATTTACATACTTTTCTTAATTGTTACTATGATGGTTTTTAAATTGCAAATGTTAGGCTGACTTTGGATTATGGGTTTTAGTTGATTTTTGACTTACAAGTATGCTAATTAGTTGATGTTACCTTTGGTGATTGCATATTTGTTATTATTATTTTCCTTTTTTTTGTTTTGTTTTTGTGTTTTTTGTTTTTTTTGTGGTTTTTTTTTTTTTTTTTTTTGTTTTGCATTATTTTAACTAAATCTATTAAATGTCGCCTAGGCCCCAAGGGGGTCTACTGCCTAGGGGACTCAGTGCTTTTAACAACCTTGGTTTCAAGATAGGTATTGATCAAAATTTCGAATCTTTCTTTTTTCGATCAAAACAGAATTTGCAGTGCTACCACCTAGCTGAAACACATGTCCTATTGAGATAGAATTTGTAAATGTATCTTGTCTAATAGGAAAATATTTATCTCCGTGGAAAGGTTTATTCATTCAGATGGCATGAGGGTTCATCTACATTGCATTGTTGGAATCCATGAATGTTTGAAACAAGTTTATTTTTTTCCTGATAAAGTAAACATTTATTAAGTCAGACAAGGTGTTTGAAACAAATTGACCATTTCTTTGCTTCTCTCATGCTACAATCCTCTTCTCTTTGAGCCACCCTTTCCCTTGTCCACAGGAATAGAAATTGTGGGATTTGTGCCAGTAGTTCGTCATGGAAGAAAGGACTCATTGACCCAAGACTATCAATAAGAATCATGTAAATAAATTGAACATACTGAGTTGAGGTTGTTGAGATGAATGAGTGGAAAGACTATGAAAGATAACATTAGAAATGAAGCTGGAAGGAATATAAAAGTTGAAGTTTCTAAAGAGGGACAGTAAGGCTTAAGATATTGAAAGGGATTTTCTTGGAAGAAATGGCTTACAAGTGGATTTCATGTTTGAAAATGTATTTTAGCCTGAATTTCGTTATCCTTTTCCTTTTATAATAGGAAGCTCTTTGCTTGTTTTGTTCCCCTATTTTAATAAAATTCCTTTTACTGATTCCCAATCTCAATCACTTCAGATAATACTAAAAGCATTCTTACATCTATTTTCTTCTAGGTATGGGCTTCAGGTTTCTCGGCTGCACTTTTCAAAAAGCAGAGCGTTGCAACAAAAGGATCAGTTGATTTGGATGGCTCTGGGATTGGTGTTCTTGTTGGCACCAAAGAAGTTGTAGAACCCAATCCTGCAGTAACCGAAGCAGCTTTTTTAGTTATTTTGGAGAATTTCTTTAAGGTGGTCTTAAATCTTCCTAAAGTGAACAGGTAATTGAAGCCTTCCCGATTATTGTCCATTGTTCAGTCTGGCAGTTGTTGTAATTCGTAAGCGTCTAAATTTCATTTATTGAACAACAGGAGGCTCGCCGATGTGCTGGGTCTGTTGTCATTGGAGCAACCCAAGTGTCCACAGTTGTATATCTACAGCTCTGCAGACAGAGTGATTCCCGTGGAATCTGTGGAGTCATTCATCGAAGAACAGCGTAAGGCTGGGCATGAGGTCAGGGCATGCAATTTCATCTCCTCACCCCATGTCGACCATTTTCGAAATGACCCTAATCTCTACACTCATCAGCTCACCAAATTTATAGAGGATTGTGTGCTGACTTGCTGCAAGCATTCTTCTTCATAATCCAGATTGATTACCTATCATTTCACCAATTCTTTTTTCCTTAATTTCATACTTTTACAGGTTCTAGACAACACCCCCTTTTGTCTCAAAATAACTGTAATTTTCTTTTTATTAAATTCATTGGTGTATTGGAAAGAATAATCAATCCTCTTTTAATTATTTGGTTGAATATTGTTACTTAGTAATCCAATTAGTAATGCAAGAGCATTGTTTCTAGTTTGTTCTTTTTCCTTGGGTACTTATACTAGTTGTCTTTTATTTTGCATTGTCGATCTCAGGGGCGATGATTTACATTATTTTATACAATTAATTACATGAAACTTGATCTGAGGCTTTTACTCCTTGTAAGCATAAAAAACAAAATCACCTGAAGAACTACTCCCACCTGAAAACAAATCTTCGAATAAAACCCCTCTGAATTCATCAAAATAAATAGTAACTTAAAGATTGACAATCTGATATCCTGATCTGAGGCTTCTAGTCTTTGTAAGCATTTCTTGTTCCTTTCCAACCACAAACCCTAAACGTGATTTGTTTAGGACTATTATATTAGCACTACTCCTATACGGAAAAAGTGTTAAAAGGACTTCCAATGGACATGAGCACAGGTTTATTTCAGCTTAATGTCGAATGCAATGTTGTAGGAAGACACTAGTGTTGTTCCTCCAATATATTAGTAGCGAGGGCTGCAACCTAGGGAGTATTGTTCCTCCTGACAGAAACCCTTAATTTTCTTTTTACCAAAATAGTCTTTTACGTCTAAGAACCTCTTCAAGATGTTTTGTATCGCTTTGAATAAATCCTTTTGCTCATTTCTTTCTGAAATACTAAATGTTTTCAATCTCCTCCAAATTCCTATATTGTTATTGAGGTTTGATGGTTGAAGGATAATCTTCATGTTAAAGACATAGGCTAAAAATTTTTACCTTTGAAGATGAAGGCGATTAATTTTTGGAGGACAGTCGAGGTTTTCTTAGTGAAGGTTGAAGGTGACAATATTTGCCACATTAGGTTAACCTCTTATGGAGGACCAAACTCGAAGGTTATGTTGTCGATTTGAAAACATAAGGGTATCTAAGTTCCACCAAAAACTTGGGGGGTCAAAAATGACCCTAGAGGGCATAACTATATAACCTTCAACGATGACAATGTGATCTTATAATGTACTGATACGTGTAATCATTATGTTATAGCGTTGAGTTCGAGGGGAGAATTTGAAGCCTGTTGACCATGTGGTCAGAATGGTGGTAATGTGATCAGCAAGCTGACCAAGGGTACAAGCATGAGGTAACTTGGCATGAGTACATGCCATGGGATAATGATTTATTCCCTGGGTTGGATGGTTAAGTCCCTTAGTATGTAATGTTATGTTATGTTTTTTTTATTCATAGTTGAGCCCATATCTTAAGCTCACCAATGTGATAAAGAATGAGTGGGTTCTCTAGAGATTGCAAGTTTCTGAGGAAAATAAACAAAGGGAAGAAAAGGATTAGGAATTTTTTTTGGAGACTTCCATTGATGTTCAAAAGCAAGATTTTGTGAGAGAGATCTATTAGGACTCTATTTTGTTAGATTTGATTTTTATTTCTATTAGGATTCTATCAATAGGATTTATTGTTGATTTAGTAGATATTTGATTTGGATAGGTATTTTAGTAGGACTAGGACTTTTTATTTATAAAAGGATGTAATCCCTTTTATCAATTAATGGAGATTATTGTTTAATCCTGTTTTTACACAATCCTTGGTGTCTTGAACACTTGAGATCACTATTTCTCTCGTTTGAGTGGGTACATTAGGAACTAGGTTCCTAACAATTGGTATCAGAGTACTATTTTGGGTATGCCAGCAAAAAAGAAAACAAAGATGAGTATCTTGGAGGAGCGAGTGGACCGTTTAGAAGAAACTATCGTCACTATGCAAATTACCTTGGTGTCAATCTAATAGGCTATGGAGAAATTGGCGGTTCAACAACCACCCCCCTTACCGAATCCTCAAGTACAAGCCACTAAGGTTGTTGGTGGAAACCCAAAGGTAGGAGATCAAGTTGGTGATCTTGTTAATCGAACGGTTCCAAGGCTTCATGAAGATCAGATTGATGGACGATTGTTATCATCATGCTTTGCTCGGATTGATTGCCCTCATTTTAATGGGAATAACTCATTGGAATTTATATACAAAGCAAAACAAATTTTCTATTACTATCAAACTGTCAAAAATGAAAAGACTTTCCTTTCCTCTGCTCTACATGGACGGAGTTGTATCAAATTGGTTTCAATGGTATGGTCGTATAATTCCAAATCTTATATGGGAAAGAATGGCAAAACTCATTTTGGTTAATTTTAGATCAACTGATTACGAGAATCTTGATGGAATATCGACAAAGATACAACAAGATTTTGCATATGTACAAAATTACTAATAAAAGTTTGAACGACTTTCCAATCGAGTTCATGGTTAGACAAACAAAGCCTTGATGGGATCCTTCATTCAAGGCCTTCGAGACGAGATCAGGAAAGAAGTGTTGATGTTTCAACCTTCAACATTACAGGCAATGATGTTGGTTCGACGACAAGAAGATAAATTGTTTCAACTTTAACATGCAAATCAACCAATGCGAGGATTGTTACTAATGGTCAAACACACACCAAAAATCTACCTGAAATGACCACGGCACCCGCACGACGAATTTCAAGCGATGAGATGAGATGAAAGTTCGACAGACAAAATGTTGTGTTATAATTGCGATGAACGTTATACTCCAAGCCATCGATGTAAGAAGATGCAAATATATTTACTAAAAGGACGAGATGAAGTGGATGATGAAAATATTCCAATAGAAATTAGTTTACCGCCATGAGGACATAGTAGATTTTTAAAGGGGGCATTGCTAGGATTCTAATTTGTTATATTTGATTTCTATTTCTATTGTGATTCTATCAGTAAGATTTATTATTGATTTAGTAGATATTTGATTCAGATAGGTATTGTAGACACCCCATTTTTGCTTAGGCTGAGTCCAAGAGCATAAAAAACCTTTCGAAAATGGGTTTGATTCAAGGAGTTTTAAAACCCAGCTTTCGAGAAGTTAGATGGCTTGAAAACTATTTTTCAAAGAAAATTTTAAGTCTGGCCAAACCTTACCTTCGGCTAGGCCATATTTAATTCTAGAATGACCTCACTCACGCCACAGGCAATTTTTAGTATAGCTGAACCTTAGTTTTGGCTAGGATTGAATTTTGGTTTAATTTGGTTTGGTTGAACCTTTGGTTCAACCAATTCTGTTAGATAGTTAAGACCCATGTGTGCTCAAATAATTTTTAGGGAAAATACGCCCTAATCCCTCTCTTTAATGGCTTTTCCCTCAAGAATCCACTATTTTACTATTTTATCCTTGTATTAATTCTCTAATAATTTTCTCACCTTGATTTTTAAGTAACTCTTCAAGATCTTCTAAAAAGACTCTAACTCTTGCTTGGTCCCCACTCAAGGATAGTAACCTACCTAACCCAAGTTTGTTAGGACTCATTAGAATAGATTCCTACTTTTACCATTCCCATATTCTTCAAAATTAAAAGAGCTTCCATAACATTCAATGTAATTTGACCAATTTTCAAAGCCTATGACACTTTTGCCCATCCTAGAGAATTCTTTATAATTTCTACCAATGACCAACTTATCCTTAGTTTGTTAGAGATTTTTTCAAGAGAAGTGACCAAAGAGGTCAAAAACCTATCATCTAATTATATGTCATTTAACTTGATTCCTTCACAATTGACTGAAGGTCAAGGTCTTAGGATCATTCTAACATCCATCAAGAATTCTCTATAACTTTTGGGTTTTTACCATTTTAACCATTGATGATTAAGATTGGTGAGATCCAACAAGAGGATAAAAACCATCAAGGCCAAGGTTAGAAGGTAGAAGTAGTGCTTTCCATAAAGGTTTTAGTGAAATTATTGAGAAGTTGAAGAATTATGACTGATTTATCATGAAGGGTATCCCAAAATCTTATAAATAGGAGACCCCTTCCAAGGAAAATAGAAGAAGCTCATTTTGGTGACCCAAAATTTTGCCCAAATCCCTCCCTAGTCACTCAAGCTTCCATTTTCTCTTAAACATATCCCAAAATTCATAAAAGAAAAATCAAGAAGAAGAAGAAAGAGAAGAAGAAGACCAAGGTGGGACTAAACCCTCCAACTTCCCCATTTAATCACCCTACTCTCATTCTCTCCTTTCTTTTTTTACTTCCAAACACTTTTTTTTATTTAGTTTACTTTCTTGCTTTCTAATGTAATTCGTTAAATTCCTAGTTTAGAGGCTTGGGGAGAGAGAGTAATCCTTCTTAGAGGTAATCTCTTTCAATAAGTCCTCAATAAGTTCCTTAAAAGCATTATATTAGATTGCTTTATATTCTTTATTTCCATGCAATTTAAATTCATAATGTAGATACTTTACTTTCTTTACTTTTTTTGTACTTTAAGTTTCCTAAAATAATAGTTCCTCATTTTTGTTCTTCTTTGATGGCAATAGAGCTAGAGATTAAACCTCTTAGGAGGTAATCTTCCCTTGATGAGTCCATCCCATGCATACACTTTGGACACACCTACTCTTAAAATGACTACAAGTGGGGTATAAGTCTTTCTAGGCTTATATGTAATCTTTTTAGAGCCAACAAAAATAGTCCAAAAATGGACAAAAATTTATGTATAAACTTTGGTTCCACTATGGTTTTGTTCAATCCATGAACATCACCTAAGGATCAAACTAACAAATAAAGTATCCTTAGGGAGCAGATAAGCTAGTTTTGAAGCTTTGGGATCCCAAATGATGAAATCCATGTGGATTTCTATCAAAGTCAAAAGCTAATAAAAAATCCAGTAAGCATCTACTTCTAGTAGTGGATTGCGTATTGTCTTAATTTGCTCATTTTCCAAAATAAAACTATATTAAATTTTCCTTAATTTTCTTTATCATTCTTTCTATTTTCAAAATAAAAAAAATGAGTTTTTTTTATATTTCACTTTTGATCAACAATTGGTAATCATCTTTGAATGGGAGGGACAAGGTGCCTAACACCTTTCTTGTCCCTCAACCAAACCTCCTTTCCTTAGTTTCTTTAGGTAGACCTTTTCCCCTTCATCTTTTGGATATATAAGTCATTAAAAGCCAAAGAAAAACATATTTTAAAATATTTTTTTGGTACCCATTCACACCTTAATTGAATGGTGGCGACTCCTAAACCTATGTAGATGAGCTTAAACCTTCAAAGGTTTCGAAGCTCATGTATCACAACTTGGCAACTTCACTGGGAATGCTGAGGGTTCAAACCAGAATTTAGTTGCTCATTGGTGAAATTTGAAACATTTAACTTGCTGTTATTTTTTAGTTTAACTTTATCTTTGTTTACATTTTGTTTTCCTTTTATTTCTTGGTGAATGATGTAATAACATAGGACCATTTCGCTTATCTTGAGAATGTTTTTTTTCTTCTTTGTAAAGTTGGCACACATTGATTTTTAAAATTTCACTTGTGCACCCTCAATTATAGCCAATGCACAAACCCCGCCTTATAAAAATTATCTATCCCCAGATGCAAGTAACCTTATGCCTCATAGGTTGTTTACCTTAAGAAATGGAGACAATAACATCCAACTCAATTACCAACTAATGACACATTTACTTTGTCTTGTGTAGAGATATTTTAGATTTGAGAACCTTCAACCTACCTAACGCCAATTATTTATAGCCTTTGATTAGAAGTTTTAGGGAACATGTTTTGAAAATGAATCCCAACAGATTGTGTGCCAACTGTCTAAAAGTCTTGTAAGTCCGAGTTGGCCCTTGAAGGTCAAATTGTAAAGTCCTTCCCAGTGTCCATGTAATAGAGTAGGTTTTCCTTCTTTTGGTACTAGAGGGGCTTTACTTTGTTGCTAATTCGACTCTTTCAACTCATGTCTTAAGGCCAAAACATCCCAAAGTCAATTTCCAACTCCAAAGGGACAAAAATCTAGTGATGTAAATTAAAAACAAATGTTGGGAAGTTGCTGGAGAGCAATCTGGGCAAAATTTTGTTTTGGTTGAACTTCAAGTTCAGCTTGGCAAAATTTTGTTTTGGCCAACCTTGAGGTTTAGCCAAAGCAAAGTTTTAACCTAACCGAACTTCAAGGTCAGTCAAGCCAAAATTTTGCCTAGTCGAGCCTCAAGTTTAGCCTGGGCAAACTTTTATCTTAGCGGACCCTTAGGTTCGACTAGGCATATTTCATCCTCGAATGCCCACTTTTGGCCAAAGGCAATTTTTGGTATTTTCCCCACTCGGGACAATGCGTTATGACTAAGGAGTCTTTAAGGGTCTTTCCCATTGACTCTCAGACCAAAACAAGAACCCCTTTTCAACTTTCTTCCTTTTAACTTCTTGTGGTGAGCCTAGATTGCCAATCAAGTAAGTTTCCCCTTCAAACTTCACTCCCACTTAATGTGAATTCATAAGATTCTTTAGGTTTAGGAGTCATCTTGATTTTAGGTCAAAGCTTAGGCATCTACAAGGTCATCCCAATCCTTCTAAGAATAGGGTTAGTTTTCAATGTCATCACTCATATCACAATAGGTTAATCCTTATGTATTCAAATAATGAATTCTCACATAAGATTTCAAGATAACCCAATGGGATGATCTAAGTTAGGAAGACCTTACGGGAAGTTAAGAATCCGATTTCATATCTTGATCAAGCCAATTTTCAAATTTTACGGTGTTTCCTCTAAGATAGGCTTAAGGTTGCTCGATTCTTTGGACTTAGGTTAGTCCATAGGTCTAGAAGTATTAACCTACCTTTAAGTTAATCCGGATCCGTGAGTCCTAAGGTATCTCTCATTACAAGTTACCTTAGAGTGCATCTCAATCCAAAGGGGGTGAAAAGCTTTTCACCCCAATTCTTCGAATGCACACTCAACTTCTTTCCTTAGAATTCTTAAGATTCTTAGGAAGCCTAGTGCGATCAATCCATACTTATTTCAAGTTTGTTAGAACCTTCAAGCTCGACCCCACCTGTGAGCCACTCCAATCATCCTTCGTTGACAAAGGTTGTATATTGTGACCAATTCCTATCTATTTTAGGTTTGCTAGAATCCTCAAACTTGACCCTATTTGTGGGTCACCCCAATCGTCCTTGTCTGTAAGGGCCGTATAATGCGACCAATCCTTATCTGTTTTAGGTTTGTTAGAACCTTTAAGCTCGACTTCACCTATGGGTCACACTATTCATCATTTGCTAACAAGGGTTGCGCACACAACCAATCCTCATTTATTGTAGGTTTGTTAGAACCTTTGAGCTCGACTCCATTTGTGGATCAATCACACTCTTCGCCGACAAGGGCCTTGCAATCTAAGACTTTTCCAAGGTCGATATTCAAAAGGTTCATATCTCATACACTTGAGATACCCACTTCCAAGATTTGAGGACAAGGCGACCCTAGACTACAAACCTCTTTTAAGATCTTTCGATTTTAAATCTCATACACTTGAGCTACCCACTTCCAAGGTTCAAGGACAAAGCGACCCTATACAAGGAATCTCGTTTAAGGTCTTCCCGGCTTTGTCTCATACACTTGAGACGTCCAATCCAAAGATCGGGGCATAACACCCATACAAGGGATCTTATCTCGTGTCTCCTACATTTTAGGCACTTACTTCATTTCATGTCTGATACAATCGAGACATCTCTTCTTTTCATCTCATAGATCTGGGTCTCTTAAAGATCTTCGACCTCTTAAATGTCACTTTAGATCGTAGATCAAATCTCTTAAAGGTCTTTGGACCTCTTAAAAGTCACATTAGATCAAGCTTGAATGTTAGAAGGTCTGGGCAGGGATTTGTCTTCATTTCAAATAGCTCCAAAATTCTCTCAAATTCTCAACCTTAGAGATTGTTTTAAATTGAGTGTTCAATTCCAAAAGGTTTAGTTAGGGACCTTTCTCCACTTCTTATAGATCCAGATCTCTTAAGGATTCTCAAACTCTTAAAGATCGCCTTATATAGAACTTTAATGTTGGAAGGACTAGACAGGGACCTATCTTCATTTCTATAGCTCAAACTTTCAAATTCACAACCTTGCATTTTATTTCGTAGATTGAGTCTCTCAAAGACCTTTGGACTTCTTAAAGGTCAATTTAGTGTAATTTCTTTTCATAGATTGGATTTCTCAAAGACTTTTGGACCTTTTAAAGGTCAATTTAGTGCATTTTCCTTTCGTAGATCTGATTTCTTAAAGACCTTTAGGCCTTTTAAAGGTCACTATAGTATTCGATTCATTCTTTTTCATTCTCTCTATCGTTTAAGTGTCCTTAGTAGAACGTCTTAGATTCTTCTAGGATAGTTCCACTATATTCCTTTAGGCATAAAAAAAATTAATAATAAAGGATTGCAATTATAATTATCATCTTTTCACCTAAGATTTCAGGATCATCTCTGATTCCATCATGAGAGGGGCTACTGCACAAGCTTAACTACAATCTTACCATGATAAAAGGAATTATTCTCTCTTATATGATGCTACTAATGCTAATTTGATCATTCCAATTATCAAGGTACCAAGGGTTCACGCAACTATTGGTTAGCCCCTTAGTTACCTTTTTAGGTCATTCAAGCCTTCGAAATCCAAAACATATACATTTTCAAAAAAGGAAAAAAAATTTCTTTAAGTGTCCGTTTTCCTCCTAAGGATTCTAATGGACCTTATTCCTTGGGAGGGCTTAATTTAGAAGGTCCACCTTTATTAATAAAAATCCAAAAAAAAATTATAAAACAAAAAGTTTGCAAAAAGCGTTTGAGTTAGAAGGAGCGGAATTGAACAAAATGAGTATGACTTCAGTTCGATCTCATAAAGTGTCACGAGGAAAGTGTTCAATTGAATATCAAGGAAACAAACTCAATTAATCTTAAATCCAAATATGACCCAAAATTTTCAAAAATCATAACCTTTTTTATTTTCTAAACAATAAAAGAATGACTAAGTTCTTGCAACCTTATACCAATGAGTACGGAGTTTCCCTAGTTGAAGTTCAAAATAAAGTCCGATAGGCGTGAAAGGCAAAAGGCAACATGTCATGCCAATCCTTGTAAGTGACTATCATCTTTTCGATGATTCTTTTGATGTTCTTATTAGCAGCCTCAATTGCTCCATTCATTTTAGGTCTACAAGGTACAGAGTTATGATGAGTAATCTAGAAGTCTTCACATATTTTTACCATATTTTTATTCTTGAGGTTTTTAGCATTCTCAGTTATTATTCCACTCAAGAGACCATACCAGTAGATGATATTGTTTTTAACGAATTTTAGAATGCTATTCTTTGTGACATTGGCATAAGAAGTTGCTTTTACCTATTTTGTGAAGTAATCAATAGTGACTAGGATGAAGTGACGTCCGTTCGAAGCTTTTGACGAAATTTTTCCAATAATATCCATGTCCAAGAGTGAGAAGGGCCAAGCGGTAGTTATGCTGTACAACTCTGAAGGTAGAGCGTTGATCTTATTGGCATAGATTTGACATAATTGTCATTTACGAATGTGTTGATAGCAATCACTTTCCATTATCGTCTAGTAATATTCCATTCTCATAATCTTCTTGGCGAGCATGTGACCATTCATGTGAGGTCCGCAGACCCTGTCAACCTTTCTTGATGAATCGTTTAGCCTCTGCTTCTACTATGCAATGGAGGAGAATCTCGTGATGTGATTTTTTGATTAAAGTCCTATTACTTAAGAAGAACTATCATGTCAATCTTTGGATGGTTCTTCGCTCATTTGATATCATATCTGATGGGAGGGTTCGACCTTCAAAGTATGCCCTAATGTCTAAATACCATGTGTAGATACGTGGTTTTCGTCATTACGACGGCTGTAGACGCGGGATTTCGCCATTACGATGACCACATCTACAATGGTTTGGAGTCGCCACCATTCATTTTGTAAGTGGGTGTGAATGGTCACCCGATGTGCATTTTTTTAGAAAATGTGGCATTTTGGTGTTTAGTGACTCACGATGGATAAAGGGGTAGTCAAACCTCGAGATTTGGGTAAGCAGCTCGGTTGAAGAAAAGGGAAGGTGTTAGGCACCCTTTCCTCCCCGCCACGTGGCGGTAACCTCAAATAATTCGATCATTTTATTTTTTAAAAGAAGGTGAAAAATGTGCCACGTGGGTGCATTTGTTCCCTAAGTAGGGATTCATTTTCGGCTTGATCGTAGGGTCATTTCATTAATGAAAATGACCCATATGTACCTTAGCCTTGGGGCCCAACCATCAAAAAGGGTAAAATAAAATAGAAGAAGGGGGTGTTAGAAGAGGGAAATAATAGAAGGTTAGAGAAAGAGAGGGGGGTGTGCTTCAAACCCACCTTGTATCTTGTTTTCTTCTTTTCTTCTTCTTGCTTGAGTCTTCTTGAATCCTTAGTATAATATGAGAGTATGAGGATGGGAAGAGGTGATTAGAGAGAGTAGGGATTTCTTTTGTTTTAGTGAGACTTGTAGAGGATTTGTGAGAGGGAATTGATGAGGATTTTCTTAGTGAGAGGGTGATAGTTGTTAGTAGAGAGAGAGTTGGGGAGAAACTTTGTAGTGAAAGTTGGGGGCCATTTTTGGGAAGAGGAGGAGGGTATTTATAGATGTTGAGGAGTTATTTTAGGGATATAATGGGGTGAAGTGAAGAAAAGGGTAGAATGGTTATGAGTTTGAGAGAGAAGTGGGTGTAATTTAGAGGAGATTGGAGGGTATTTAGGTAAGGAGGGTTAAATGGGTGAGTTTTGACCCAAATGGTTTGGATCCTACCCAACCCATTTGGGTGGAGTGTTTGGTGAGGTAAGTTTAAGATGGTGGTTGTGATTTGATTTAAGAGCATGGAGGATTTAAAGAGGTGGTTGATGATATTTTGGGAGGGTGAGGGAGATGATGCCATGTGTTAAGGTGGGTGGAAATGAAGGGTTGGGATAGGTTGATGGGAGAGGTTGAGTGTTTGACTTGAGAGGATGGTGTAGGTTTAGGTTGTTAGATGTAGGTTTTATAGGGAATGATGAGGGTAGATTAGGGGAGGTATAGGTTAGGGGTGTGGGTAGATGTGTTTGATTTGAGAGAAAAGGTGATGGGTTGATGTGTGGGTAGATGGGATTTAAAGCAAATTAATGGGGTAGGTAGTTGGGTGAGGGAGGTGAGATGGGGTGATGACATGTGTCATCTTTGATTATCAAGATGGTGATTGGTTGATGTGGGTAGTGGTTGATGGGTTAGGGTTGGGTTGGATATGGATTTGGGCTTAGAGGCTTTGGAGTGTTTTGGGCTTGGGTTATGAAATGGTTTGGATTTTAGGAATTGGTTGGGGGTTATTTTGGAATGGATTTTGAGGGTATAGGTTGGTTTTGATTTTGGTTGATGTGGTTGATTTTAAGTTAGGGGTAAGATGAGAATCGATTTAGGAAAGTGTTGAGGGCTCATGGGCCTTAGGTGGGCCTATGGTTTTTTATGGATTCGGAGGCGGAGCGATGGTAGTAGAGGAGGGGTAGACATCCCAAGTCTCACATTTTAATTTTTTAATTTTTTTAGATTTTTGCAATCATTAGTTTGATCAAAAATGCCACGTGTTGGCGAATCGGGCTTTTTAGGCCCGTTGGTGAAATTTACCGAAAATTTGGCGTTTTTTATTTTGGAAGCGGAGCGGTGAATATTGGGAAGATGTAAGGTAGGCCGAGTCCTTTTGGTGGGCCTCCTAAACCATTGAGAGGTCTTAGGGGCCTCGGGTTGGTAAAAATGTCACTTTTCAATGACTTGGGCTTTAAGGCCCGTTGGCCCATTTATTTAGAAAATCGATATTTTTGGGCCCTTTCGAGAAGTGGCCCGTTCAAATTGAGGTGTCTACAGCTGCCCTTCTTTGCAGGAATTGCGTGCAAAGAACTGCAAAGAATAGACTAAACCCCTATTTGTACGGGCCAGAAAAACACGATCTCGAATTATCGATTATATTGAAGATTTTTGTGGAAAATGGCTGCTCAAGCACGGGGTCTGACAGAATTTTGCCTTATTAATTCATTGATCTCGATGGCGCGGAGCTCGTGTGAGATCTTTGATTTGGTGAAAATTTGATGAGTTTTGAAATCCGACTAATTCTTTGATCGTGTTTTGACAAATCTCGAAAGGTTTTTGAAATTCTTTTGATTTTTTTTTTTTTTTTTTTTTTTTTGTTACCTTCTTTTGTTGATCTTGCTATGTTTCTATCATACGCTAACCCTCTCAATTCATGCATTGTCCTTTGATACCTTTGATCCTTTCAACGATGTAAGCACTGAGGTTGTTAGCAGTCGCCACAAATCCAAGAGAGTTTTGCAGTTGGAGCACAAGCAATATGGTTGTTAACAGCTGTCACTGATCCAAGAGAGATTTTTGCTGTTTAGAGTACTCGCAATATGGTTGTTAACCGCTGTCACAGATCTAAGAGAGAGTTTTGCAGTTGGAACCGAATCGACCAAGACCTGTTGCATTGGTGCTACTCTCTTGTAATATCAACATGTTGTTTTGACTGGAATTTTGGAGTATTAACTCGCAGTAGAGAAACACAGTTACCAGGATCTCTACCATTAGCAATATGTGCCATTTCTTGAACAGTACCGCCATTAGAAAGAATGTCCCACTCACTTCTAAAGTTCTCATCGCGAAGAAAATTGAAAACTCCCTTTGGTGAGACTGGAAGCCAGAAAGAAGTAGCTGCACTTAGCATAATACCAGGAGGCCTGCTGAGATCATCTATGCTTTTTCCAATCATGGCCCTTACATCTTCAGCGCCACTTCCCGATAATGTTGTCCATGTGTGAGCAGTAGAAGCACTTACACCAGAACAAAAACTCATTACCATTCTTTCAGCTAACTTCAAAGTATTCTTTCGCCCTTCTTGACTTGTGATCACACCCACACATCTCCAGCGGGCATGTTACTAGCCATAACACTTGCAAGGCGTTCACCTTGTTGATCTAGGGTAGCAACCCAACGCTTTGCGCCAAACCTAGGGCTGGAGTTAACTAGTGTTTTATATATACTATGAACTGCTTATCATCCACTTCTACGTGTTCGACCCGTATAACCTTGGAGTAACCATTTGACATTTCTTGTTTAAACAACCTGATGGCCTTCTTCGACATCTCGATATCGGGCTAGGACGCAAATGATCCAAGGAAACATTGACCACCGTCCAAATTCCCTCAGCATGTTGTTTACAATACCTTACAAAGAAACTCTCTCGAGTCAGAACAATAGGTGAAGGGACTTGAAATTCTGTTGTCATCACTTGGAGGGCTCCATTGTAGTTTTCTGCTACGCCTATTGATACGACTTCAAGAGTTGTTGCTTTTGAAACAATGTTAGAAAACACGGTGGACCACTGATTCACATCCATAAGGATCTCAACAAGGTTAATGTGATTCATGATAACAACGACAGTTTCTCGAGAAGCTTCTGATTTCAATCCAAATAGTTTTGGTCCAATTCCCCTCGGGAATGTTTGTATGTACTCATCTTCACTTAGAATCTCATAAGCATCGTTAGGTCACGCATCCCTAAGGGTTTTTCCTTATAAACTCTTCCATTGCTACAACTGTAAGTTCGATGATCAATGGTTTATCTACCTCAGTAGGCCCGGAGAGTGATCTTAGGAGGGGCTTGCTTTGCGGTCCCTTCTTCGATGCCTTCGCGTCTTGTCTAGTGAGTCGTGATGATGAGTCAGGTTGAAAAATTGATGATGAGTCGGGCTGCCCGGATCCGTGTTTGTAGGAACGCCTTGACTCATTTTTTCATGATGTTTGATTGATTTCTTTTTATTACAAAATGTTGAAAGAATAATGTAAAGAAAATAGGTTTTGTACTTACTTGGCCTCAGGTGTATCTAATGCTTTGAAAACTTGAAGTTTGAATAAGTCCTAGAATCTTCATCATCGGCCAAAATAGTAGTTTTTTTTTTTTTAAAATTTTATGAAATATCTTTATCAAATGAGTACGATAAATTCAAAGTTTGTAAAACCTTTGGTTGCGACGATCTTGGTATTTTTGCCAATCAGAGAGGATATAAACGTCAATTACTCTTTTGATTCCTTTAGAGTCATTCCCAGTGCCATGGTGTTGGAAGACTATTTTGGGTCTCGGGATTTTGGAAAGATTTTGCCGTTCACAGTTTATACTCTTGCGGGCCAGGAGTTTTTTTTTTTTTTTTAACCTTTATTGCCCCTGATGCCAATTACGGTTTTCATCAGACCCGGTTTCCACATTTTTACGCATCGACGTCCTTTTTGGGATTTTCATCGTGCTGGTGGCTTTGATCTTGCCATAGTCTGATTCTTTTACTCATAGCGCCCTTTCAGGTTTTCACTATGCCCTTTCAGACCATGCTTGTATTTTTCTAAATTTTTCATTACAATTCTGCTCGGAATCTCTGTGTCTTTGTGGCTTGGTGGCTTAAGTTGAGCTGCAAGATTGACGACTCTACTCTTGTAGTGGTACTCTTTCTTGAGTAATAGATCTAAATTCCCCTCTCGAGCTTGCTGACGACTATTCGTGGTTTGACAACTCAAGTTGAGCCGCGAGATCGACTACTCTACACTTCGAGTACTCTTTTTTTTTTTCGAATATCCGATCTGGATTCCCCTCTCGAGTCTTCCAACGACTGATAAGACTTTGAGGTCCGGACCAAGTTGCAAGATCATTGGTGTTGCCACTGTCGTTATGTTGCCCTAAAACATTTCCTGATCAAAAAGGACTTTAAGTAGGACGAAATGTTGGCTTAGGCTTATGGTAGTGGAAGGTTACAAAAAGGTTAAGGTCTGGATCTAAAGTGGAATAAACATGGGGTTCGTCTATTTTTGTTTCGGAAAAGTGATCTATGTCTCCTCCCAGCGTCTCTCGAACTTGTTTAGGCTGGAGATTTGGGTCGAGCCAAGATCAAGTGTTCGAGTTTTTGACTTTCTTGATTTTTTTTTGTATTTTTAGCCGTTCACAGTTTATCCTCATGCAGGCCAGGAGTACTTTTGATGCTTTTGATTTTTCTATTTTTTTCTGATTTTTTTTTTTTTTTTTTTTTTTTTTTTTTGTAGTTGTTGACTTGCCCCAGTCTTAGGTTAATAAATGAACGTGATGGCTCAAAAGGGTTGACTAGGGTGTGATGGTTTGTTTGGGATAACAAAATGGCCTTTCATCATCTTAGGGTCAGGTCTTAAGCGTAATATTTCTTAACAGTGTCAGCATTGATCGGTTGCGGAAAGACTTGTCCGTCCATTTCTGTGAGAATCAGAGCTCCTCCCGTCATTACCTTCTGTACGATGAATGGTCCCTCATAGTTTGGTCTGAACTTTCCTCTGGCGTCTTCTTGAATTGGTAGAATCTTCTTTAAGACCAGGTCTCCTGGCAAGAACTCCCTAGGCTTAACTTTCTTGTTATAGGCACGAGCTATTCGTCGTTGATAGATCTGTCCATGACAAATGGCTGCAAGGCGTTTCTCTTCAATTAGATTCAACTGATCGAACCGAGCTTGAATCCATTCAGTCTCATCTAACTCTGCTTCTTTTAAGATTCGGAGGGAGGGAATCTCAACCTCTACGGGTAAGACTGCTTCCATTCCGTAGACCAATGAATACGGAGTTGCCCCAGTCGAAGTTCTGAACGAAGTACGGTAGGCGTGTAGTGCAAAGGGCAACATGTCGTGCCAATCTTTGTATGTAACTGCCATCTTCTCGATTATTTTCTTGATGTTCTTGTTGGCTGCCTCGACTGCTCCATTCATCTTAGGTCTGTAGGGTACAGAGTTGTGATGAGTGATCTGGAAGTCTTCGCACATTTTGATCATATCTTTGTTCTTGAAGTTCTTAGCATTGTCAGTTACCAATCCGCTTGGAAGTCCATACCGACAAATGATGTTGTTCTTGACAAACTTCATGACGTTGCTCTTGGTAACATTGGCGTATGATGCAGCTTCTACCCATTTTGTGAAGTAATCGATAGCAACAAGGATGAAACGATGCCCATTTGCAGCTTTTGGCGAGATCTGCCCAATGACGTCCATGCCCCAGAGTGAGAAGGGCCAAGGAGTAGTCATATTATGTAGTTCTGAAGGTGGGGCATTGATCTTGTTGGCATATATTTGGCATAGATGGCATTTGCGGACATGCTGATAGCAGTCACTTTCCATTGTCGACCAATAATATCCCATCCTCATGATCTTCTTAGCAAGCATATGACCATTCATGTGAGGTCCGCAGACTCCTCCATGTACAGTCTCAATTAGTCGTTTCGCTTCTGTTTCTGCCACACACCTAAGTAAGATCTCATGGTGCGACTTCTTGTACAGAATACCGTTGCTCAAGAAAAATTGTCCTGCTAGCCTCTGAATGGTCCTTCTATCATTTGGCGTTGCGTCTGAGGGAAGTGTTCGATCTTCAAGATATGCCTTGATGTCAGAATACCATGGCTTTTCTTCAGATTCTTCTACTTCGACGGGTAAGCAATAGGCTGGCTCATCTTGAATTCCAATCTCAATAGGGTCGATGATTAGGTCTTCCGAGATGTTGATCATAGAGGCAAGTGTAGCTAGTGCATCTGCAAACTGATTCTTAGCTCTCGGCATGTACGTGAATGAAATCCTATCGAAGCGTGAGCTTAGTTCTTCCAGGTACTCGTGGTAAGGAACCAGTCTTTGCTCTCGGGTCTTCCATTCTCCAGTCGTCTGATAGACTACTAAGCTTGAATCTCCGAAAACATCGATTTCATCTACCTCGAGATCCAGTGCTGCCTTCAACCCTGCTATGCATGCTTCGTATTCAGCCTCATTGTTGGAACATTGAAATTTTAGTCTGATTGCGATTGGCACGTGGGATCCACCTGGCTTGATCAGAACTGCCCCTATTCCGTTTCCTTTCTGATTGGCCGCTCCGTCGAAGTACATTTTCCATCCTGGTTCCTCATTATCGTCTTCAACCTCAGTGATCAGTATGGCTTCGTCAGGAAAGTTAGTCTTTAATGGCTCGTAATCAGGCAACGGGTGCTCGGCTAGGTGGTCGGCGATTGCTTGCCCTTTGATGGCTTTTTGAGTGACATAGGTGATGTCAAACTCAGATAACAATAGTTGCCATTTTGCAGTGCGACCTGTTAATGCTGGTTTCTCGAAAAGATACTTCAGGGGGTCCATTCTAGCAATAAGCATAGTTGAGTAACTAAGCAGATAGTGGCGTAGTCGTTGAGATGCCCAGACTAATGCGCAGCAAGTCTTCTCAAGTGTTGAATATTTTGCTTCATACTCGGTAAATTTCTTGCTGAGATAGTAAATGGCTTGTTCTTTCCGTCCTGATTCATCGTGTTGCCCTAGCACACACCCCATTGACGTTTCTTGTACCGAGATGTACATCAGCAAAGGTCGCCCTAGAGTAGGAGGGACTAGGACTGGTGGATTGAGCAGATATTGCTTAATCTTGTCGAACGCTTCCTGACAGTCCTTGTTCCATTTCTTCGGTGTGTCTTTCCTGAGTAGTTTGAAGACTGGCTCACAGATAGGCGTAAGTTGTGCAATGAAACGACTAATATACTGTATTCTTCCCAAGAATGCTCGAACATCTCTCTCTGAAACGGGTGCTTTCATCTCGAGGATTCTTATTGGTTTGCCGGATCTATCTCGATGCCTCTTCTGCTGACTGATGATGAAACCCAGTAGTTTGCCCGATGTTGCCCCGAATACACATTTTGCAGGATTTAGCCTTAAACTGTATTTCCTCAGCCTGTCGAACAACTTCTTTAGATTTACCAGATGATCTTCTTCAATGCTGGATTTAGCAATCATGTCGTCTACGTAGACTTCCATTTCCTTGTGGATCATATCGTGGAATAGTGCGGTCATTGCCCGTTGGTAAGTCGCCCCTGCGTTCTTCAGCCCGAATGGCATGACTTTGTAGTGAAAAGTACCCCATGGCGTGATAAATGCAGTCTTTTCCTGGTCTTCTTCCGCCATTTTTATTTGGTTATAGCCTGAAAAAGCCGTCCATGAACGAGAACATGCCATGCCCTGCTGTACTATCGACTAGAGTGTCGATGTGTGGAAGTGGGAAATCATCCTTAGGACTGGCCTTGTTTAGGTCCCGATAGTCAACACACATGCGTACCTTCCCATCTTTCTTGGGTACTGGGACGACATTAGCCAACCACTCAGGGTACGTAGAGACTGCAAGAAATCCGGCTTCGAACTGTTTCATGACTTCGTCCTTGACCTTGAGAGTCCATTCTGGCTTTAATCTTCTCAACTTCTGCTTAATCGGCTTACTTCCGGAGGCAATTGGTAGCTTGTGCACGACAAGATCTGTGTCCAATCCCGGCATATCCCTGTACGACCATGCAACGAGACATCTTGATAATCTTGTAAGAGTTTGATCATTTCTTCCTTTTGTCGTGACGTTAATAAGGTTCCGATCTTGACAATTCGTGGGTCCTCTTCGGTACCAAGATTGATTGAATCTGTATCCTCAATGTTTGGCTGAACACCTTTCTCGTGACGTTCTACCAAGTCTTTGATTTCTTTAGGCGGGTACTCCATTTCGTCCTCAGACTCTTCTTCGATCCCCATGAGGTCAAAGTCGAGTTCAAGATCGAAATCATACTCATCCCTTTCAAATTTGTTTTATCTGGGTACTCATTTGATTGAGACATATCCCTTGAAAACTCTTTTTTTGATTTTTGGAAAATATCTATTTTTTTGCAACTTTGAAAGCTTTTGATTTTTTTGACTTTTGATAAATTTTTGATTTTTTGCTTTTTGAGGAATATTTTTTTTTGTTGCTTTTCGAATACCTGAAATAAGAAGAACAATCATGCGAATTCGTTAATAAAGATAGGGAGCCCTCAAAACAGTCTTTACCCGAGGACGAGGGCTCGTTATGATCCTCGGGCAAACTAGATTCGTTTAACGGCGTTTTTTTTTGGAGGCCTCAACAGCCTCAAGGGTCAATGGGAATTCCTCCCAATTGTTCAAAACTTCCCCTTCTCTGAGGGGGCGGATGAGATGTGAAGTGAAAGTGATGTGTTGGGTGATTTGGTCGGTGGTTCGGAGATAACCATGATCTCCGATTGATTTTTGTCAGATTGGGGCATGGTCCCTCCCAAGCTTGGTGGGATGACGACTGATGCCCAGTCAATGCCCGTTGAAAAGGGTGAGTCTTCCTTTGGTCGGTAGTGATTTTCACATTGGTGGATTTTAAAACGGTCTCGGATAGACTTTCGTTGGAATCCCCATTGAATAGAACATCAATGCCTTCTACGAAGGATGGTTGGGACTCAACAACTGAGTCTTCTTGAAAGTGCAGTGCAGTGGTGCGATTTTTACCGTTTTTGCCCTTTTTGCCAATGGTGGTTCCGATAGGTTGTCGGGTCTGATATGAGACTTTGAGAAGCTAACGCTAATGTGAGGGACTCGGCGAGGTTCAGACATTCGATTCCCGATTTTGCTTTCTTGCTAGTCGAAGTTCTTTCTTCTTTTCTTTCATTTCTGCTATATCCTTCTTTGTGGGCCTAAACCCCAGACCAAAATAATGAGTATCCTTTCTTGCTTCGACCGGTGTAGCTCTCCTCTTCCTCCTGGTCCCAACCCCTGCTTGGGTCGATAACCTGCCCTCTTCATGATCCGACCAATCATAAGGTTTGCTCTTGATAGCTTTGCTCTTACCTTCTCCTTCCCCTTCTCGATGTGATTGACAGCCGCGAATTGGTACGAATGGTAGAGTGCCTTGTCCTTCGTCATCTCTATATCAATAAATGGCACGTCCGGAGCTCTGCCGGCCGGGATCAAGTTTTCTGCCAAAACGGATATCATTCTCTGTCCCATGATGAATTTGACTCTCTGGTGTAGAGAAGAAGGTACTGCCCCTGCTATGTGGATCCATGGCCTGCCCAGTAATAAATTGAAGGTTGTCGGTATTTCCATGACTTCAAATGTTACTTCGAAGGTGCACGGGCCTATTGTGATGGGTAAATCCACCTCTCCCAAGGAGTCTCTTCTTGAGCTGTCAAAGCCTCGGACGACCTTGTTGTTGGGCTTCACATGAGACCAATCAGCGTTGAGCTTCCGGAAGGTTTCAAGTGGACAAACATTAAGCGCTGAGCCATTATCAATCAGCACCCTGGCAACCATCATGCCCTTGCATATGACCATGATGTTTAGTGGCTCGACGTGCCCGTTCCTCCAGGCACAAATTCATCTTCAGTGAAAATAATGGGATTGGGGGCCATTATCTGGCCAATCGTTTGTTCTAGTTGCGTAGGTGAGGTAGTTGCAGGTACATGCGATTTTTCCAAAACTCTCAGTAATGCCTCTTGGTATTCTTCTGACTTTTGCATTAGACCTAGGATACTGATTTGAGCTGGCTGTTTGTTCAATCTGTCCACTATATTATGCTCTCTCTTGAGGACGAGCTTAATAAAGTCTGTGGCTTCTTCGTCTGTCACTTTCACTTTTTCTTCCGTCTTCTCCTCCTTATACAGCTTACCCTTTCCCTTTGCTTCTTTTCTCTTCGTCGGTCACCCCTTTGCCTTCTTCCTTGATTTTCACCCCATTTTTCGATATTTTTTGTATCGCCCTGCCCTTGTCATATGCCCAATGTCGGCCACCATTGCTTTCTTCATGGCTTCAACCCCGGAGGTTGTGGTGATGGTTGTCTCGTAACTCCAGGGAACTGCCTGGATAGAGTTTATAAGGGAATGGTTTGGGTGAGTGTATGGTCATGGGAGGTGGATCGGGTTTTACATTGAGGATGAGAGGTGGTGGCGATGGTTTTGATGGAGTGTATGGGATGATGAGCGGTGGTCGTGAGATGAGGTGTATGGTATATGGAGAGGGTCGAGTTGATCCTTGGGAATATGGTGGTGTGTAGGGTATAACCAGGGGAGGTCGGGTTGAATTTTGTGATGATGGGGTGATCCGTAAGGTATAACTAAAGGTGGTCGGGTAGCGGTATTTTGATGAGGGGGATGGATGGTGAGGTTGGCCATTCTGAGAGGTAGCTGTGAATTCTGCGATGAATCTGTATAACGGTTGACTGTGTTAACCGTTGACGTCCTTGATTCCTTCGTGAAGCGTACCCTGACTTTTGCACCGATAGGCGCTATCAAATCCGAGGGATTGAAGTCGAGTTCTCCGCAGATGACATTTACCCTATGCCCACTCCCCTCTCCATTGTGAGTAGGTAGGGGGTTTTGATTGATATTCTGTTGTTGGGGTGGGTTGGCAGGTCCATCCCGTATGAGTGCTTTTTTATCTATCAAATTTTGCACTGGTGCTTGAGTTGCCAGCACTGATCTGTGGAGTGTCCTGGTGCACCCATGTGGAATTCACAGAGCAGGTTAGGGTTGTACCCTGGCCCTTTCACAGCCTCAGGATTGGTGGACGTTTTACCAGATATTCTCCTCTGAGTAAAGTGGGCAGTAATTCTGATAGTGTCATGGGTAATCTGGTAAATACTTTGTTTACCCTGTTAGGTCGTGCCTTGTTGGTTTGCCCATACTGTGGTGCTGGTTGTGCTTGCAGAGGAACTGTCTGAAAAGGGGTTCTGCGGTGCTGGAGCCCAAGCAGCTCGAGGTACTGGCGCCAAGGGACTTGTGGTGCCTGCCTCTGAACTGTGGAAATGAGGTTGGCTGGGTTGTACATTGTTGATTTGAGTTTCCTCTTTCTTTTTGACAAAAGGCACGAACTTCTTCTGTGCCGATGTCCCTGCTGTGCCACTTAGGGCTGTGAAGTCAAATATTAAACCAGTTCGGATCCCATCCTCGACCCCGTCTGCCACTTGAACAAGATTGGAGAAGGTGCCCGTGGTATGTCCAACTAGATGAGTATAAAAGGCATGCCCTAGTGTTGAGATGAACGTGGTGTTCATCTCTTGTTCAGTCATTGCAGGCCTCACTTGTGAGGCAGACTCCCCTCCATCTCTGGGCGTACTCTTTTACTGTTTCCCTTTGCTTTCTAGTCATCTTGGCCATATCATTTCGATCCAAACCTACATCAGTGTTGAACCGATAATTATGCCAGAACATTCAGCCAGTCTTGCCAACTTTTGATAAGCGGATGTCCAATCCGGAAAACCATTTAAGTGCTGGCCCTGTCAAGCTTCTTTGAAACAATTGCACCAGTAGCCTGTCATCTTCGCCGTATTGGCACATGGATCCGCCAGTATAGTTTTAGATGTGACAGAGGACACCCCACCCACTGCCAGTAGCCTGTCATCTTCGCCGTATTGGCACATGGATCCGCAGTATAGTTTTAGATGTGACAGAGGACACCCCACCCCACTGTACTTCTCAAACTCCGGACATTTGAACTTGGCCGGCAACTGTGCATTAGGATAAAAGCAAAGGTCCCTGAATCTTGTCCCTCCTAAAGTATTTGCACCCTTCATTCGTCTCATTTCTTCTTGGAGAGACTCTATCTGCTGGGCCATTTTGTTATCAGTGGCATTTTTGGCCTCAGGCACCCTGAAGTCACACTCATCATCTGGGATTACCACCGGGGGTGGTTGATTCTGTGGGATGTAAAGTGGAGGGCCCTGATACATTGGCACCGTAGGAGGTGTGGTAGTCTGTTGATCTGGTCGTGTCTGTTCAAGGGGTTCTGGATTTGATCCAGATGCTTGGTGCTGAGCGGCTTGCGCTTGTAGGAAGTTAGTATTACTAAAAACGGCCATCAACATTTGTTCTTGTCTTTTCGTTGTTTCTATTAACTTCGCTATCATTGCATTAGCTTCAGCAAGTTCACTTGTCGCAGGTTGTGGGTCCTCTGAGTTGCTCATAGTTGATGTAGATCGAAGGAAATACGGAGGCTTCTCAGGTTGTTTGTACTTCTTTCGTTTGGCCACCTTTGGGTACAGAAGACCAAGCATTACTATCTTGTTTACAAAAAGAAAAATGCCTGACATTTTATTAGGTCGGGTAAAAGTTATTTATTTTAAAGCGCACGAGTTTTAAAGAAAGAGTTCTTTGGTTTGGAGCCGACATTAACGCGAAGTTGGCATTAACACGGGACTAGCAAAATATTTTGAAAAAGAATTACATCAACACAGAGTTGGCATCGACACGGAGTCGGGAAAACATTTTGAAAAATGTAGTTTCGTCAGCACGGAGCTGGCATCGACACGGAGTCGGGAAAACATTTTTGAAAAAGAAATTTCATTGGCACGGAGCTGGCATCGACACGGAGTCGGTAAAATTTAAAAACGATTTCATCAGCACGGAGCTGGCATCGACACGGAGTCGGTAAAGCATTTTGAAAAAATGAAATTTCATCAGCACGGAGCTGGCATCGACACGGAGTCGGTAAAGCATTTTTTTTTTTTTTTTAATTTCATCAGCACGGAGCTGGCATCGACACGGAGTCGGTAAAATTTAAAAACGATTTCATCAGCACGGAGCTGGCATCGACACGGAGTCGGTAAAGCATTTTGAAAAAATGAAATTTCATCAGCACGGAGCTGGCATCGACACGGAGTCGGTAAAGCATTTTTTTTTTAAAAGAAATTTCATCAGCACGGAGCTGGCATCAACATGGAGTCGGTAAAATTTAAAAACGATTTTATCAGCACGGAGTCGGTAAAACATTTTAAAAGAGAAATTTCATCAGCACGGAGCTGGCATCGACACAGAGTCGGTAAATCATTTTAAAAAAGATTTCATCAACACGGAGCTGGCATCGACACGGAGTCGGTAAAACATTTTAAAAGAGAAATTTCATCAGCACGGAGCTGGCATCGACACGGAGTCGGTAAAGCATTTTAAAAAAGATTTCATCAACACGGAGCTGGCATCGACACGGAGTCGGTAAAATTTAAAATGATTACATCAGCATGGAGCTGGCATCGACACGGAGTCGGTAAGACATTTTAAAAAAGAAGATTACATTTTGAATTTTGTACACCAACCCATTAAACAATTCATTTATGCCATGATTATCCACAAATATACTGAAAGAAATTTCATTGAACTATTGAAAATTGTTTGACAAATAAGATTTTCATTGAATTACAACTTTCAAATAATCCTGTTTTACATTCTTTTACATGGACGCTTGGATTTGTTTTGATCGTCATCAGGATTGCTGGGACAATTAGGCTTGCTTCTTTTAGTTCTAACGACTGACTCTTTGAACTCTGCTGGTCCATCTGGACACCCTAAGGTGCGTTTGTTCCACGCCTTCTCAATGAGATGCACTAACTTTTCAGTCAATGGTTCGGGAGAAAAGAATTGTTTGGGTTGAGGTAGCGAAAATTCTATAGGTACTCCGTACTGTTCTGGGATCAAAGCAGGTTGGTAAAAAGATGTCTCATCTAGTCCGATCAAACGGACATAATAGGATCCTTTGGTACCTAAAACAGGGTAGTCCGTCATCCACCAAGGGCATCTCAAACCAATATGACGTGCAAGGCGAGAATCCAACCATTTCCCCATGCCTTGACTGAGTTGTGACGCACTAACATGTTTCTCTTGAAAAAGTGCTCTGGTCTATACTCGAGGGTTGAAGGAATGTCCACAATTTTGAGACGGTCGCAGAGCCACATATAAAGTAGGTGAGGGCTTCCTTTGAAATCCCTTCCCTCACCATTTTTTATGGCATCCAAACCTGAGAAGGTTTCAGCTAGAATAAGAGGTACGGGATTGGCTTTTCTAGAGAGCTGGGAAGCTATGTCTATGAAAGACTCAGGAACAGTTTGACCCTCACTTTTGGAGGTCAGTATGTATTGGGCTAAGATCCCTAAACACAATCGATAGTCTCTAGTGGCTCTCCAAGCTTCTGGTTTTACATTGATGGGATGACTGCGGGAGTGGTATGGACTCAATAAGGGTACTAAATCCAATCTCCCGTTACGAACTAAGGCCTTGGCTTCTTCCTTTGAAATGTTTAGGCCTGTGGCGAGATCACCAGAATATCCTGTCTTCAATGAAGGCCTGACTAGAGGACCTGAAGTAGATATCCCCATGATACCACAATAGTCTTCATGAGTAGGACACAAGTGCATATGCCCAATGTGGAAGATGTGAAGATAAGGATTCCAACGCTTAGCCATAGCGTGCAAAAGGTTCCAATCTATCTCAAACTCGTGGAAGTACAGAGCGCATCTCAACATGAATTTTGCAAAGTTGAATTTCTCTACGGTGTGCATCCCCGTGATGGTTGTTTTGACCAGTTGGTCGATTGGGTTATTGCCTGCAGCCAGCATCCTGAGTTGACACAAGAGAATGTTCAGTACATTTCCAAGGTCAATGTAAAGTTACTTTTCTTTTGAAAATCTTTGTTCTTATGGAAAACACTTTCTTGAAAACGCTTTTCTTTTTTGAAATTTTGATTTAAATGGCCCGGCCTATCATGATCATTGGATCGAGATGGACTGGGTCATTATTGAATTTTTGTAAGAAATGGATTCTTTATTGGGTCGGTGTACCCATTTTAATTTCTGAAAACAAAATTTTGACCCTTGAGGACAATCATACACTTTGATCATTCACATACATCAATCATCGAGTTTCTTTCAACAACCCGGGAACACCCGCGATAAGTTCGAGTCGTGACTTACAGGGAAGGCTTCTAGACTCTAAGCTTACTACTGCAATGCATTTTTATCTGGCCACTCTTGCCCAAGCACACCTATATACCTCTCAAGCGTACTCAATCAGACGGTACGTGGTGACTTGGTTTGATATACCGTATAGGTGACAATCTAAAACTTCAATTCACTTCTCTGAAGCCAAAAACAGTTAGTTTGATCCCCAGTTGAGAGGTGGCGCACGATGCTGAGCAAAGGCCCGCTTAAGTACCTCTCGTCTAGAATGGACGTAATCTATCCCCCTCGTACAGTAAGGTACAGCGGGGCAGGATCTTGCTTAGGCACTGGTTTTGACCAAGAAGTGCAATTGATGTACTTAGATTATCTTTTATATACCTATGGGTACGAGTCAAGAGTTGTAGCTTTCATAAATGGTTTTCGCATCCCGCGAGGGGACCGACCACGTACTAGTACTACGTTGGCAATCGGGACATGTGACCGTGCGGCTTACAATAGGACAAAGGCTCAGGTCGCTCCAACGTGGGTGTATCAATATACCTTTCAGAATCACCTGATCAAACGGTATTGATGCCCCAGTTTTATATACCTTACGGTACGTGATTGGAGTTGTGGTTTTCATGAATGAAGTCGCATCTCCGAGGAGACCGGGTCACGCACTAGTGCCACGTTGGCTATTAGGGACATGCAAGCGTGCAATACAGTAATGTAAACGTGCTAGTGGTGTGTGCAAATAGGATAGGGTGCGCCCGGGGCATTTTCCAGATGGGTGGGCCCGTTGGCCAGGTCACATTTGGTAGAAAATTTTGTTCTACCCCAAATCGATATGCACTAATAGCTAATCGGAGATCGGACGAGAAAGTTATGATCATTTTAAGTTTGACTGTCCATTCGGCCAAAAAAGAAGAAAAACGACTTTTTTTTTTATTTTTTTATTTTTTTATTTTTTTTTTATTTTTTTATTTTTTTATACACATTTTGAGGCACATTGCCTCTGGTTTTTGGCTTGGGCCAAAAAAGAAAATTTTTTTTTTCATTTGTTTGATGATACGCATGCTTAAAATGACATAATCGGAGAAATAAAGTAAAAATCGGATTTTTTGTTTTTTTTTTTTTTAAGCGAGTAAATAAATAAATGAAACCTACCTAAAAAATAAATACAACAAACACAACAAGTATTGTTAGCTTGCAAAAATAAAATAAAAAAAAAATTGAAACCTTTCCTTTTTTTTACCAAAATAACCAAGTTGACACGAGGGTGGAGCCTTTACTCCCCAGTGGAGTCGCCAAGCTGTAGACGCGGGATTTCACCATTACGATGACCACATCTACAATGGTTTGGAGTCGCCACCATTCATTTTGTAAGTGGGTGTGAATGGTCACCCGATGTGCATTTTTTTAGAAAATGTGGCATTTTGGTGTTTAGTGACTCACGATGGATAAAGGGGTAGTCAAACCTCGAGATTTGGGTAAGCGGCTCGATTGAAGAAAAGGGAAGGTGTTAGGCACCCTTTCCTCCCCGCCACGTGGCGGTAACCTCAAATAATTCGATCATTTTATTTTTTAAAAGAAGGTGAAAAATGTGCCACGTGGGTGCATTTGTTCCCTAAGTAGGGATTCATTTTCGGCTTGATCGTAGGGTCATTTCATTAATGAAAATGACCCATATGAACCTTAGCCTTGGGGCCCAACCATCAAAAAGGGTAAAATAAAATAGAAGAAGGGGGTGTTAGAAGAGGGAAATAATAGAAGGTTAGAGAAAGAGAGGGGGGTGTGCTTCAAACCCACCTTGTATCTTGTTTCTTCTTTTCTTCTTCTTGCTTGAGTCTTCTTGAATCCTTAGTATAATATGAGAGTATGAGGATGGGAAGAGGTGATTAGAGAGAGTAGGGATTTCTTTTGTTTTAGTGAGACTTGTAGAGGATTTGTGAGAGGGAATTGATGAGGATTTTCTTAGTGAGAGGGGTGATAGTTGTTAGTAGAGAGAGAGTTGGGGAGAAACTTTGTAGTGAAAGTTGGGGGCCATTTTTGGGAAGAGGAGGAGGGTATTTATAGATGTTGAAGAGTTATTTTAGGGATATAATGGGGTGAAGTGAAGAAAAAGGGTAGAATGGTTATGAGTTTGAGAGAGAAGTGGGTGTAATTTAGAGGAGATTGGAGGGTATTTAGGTAAGGAGGGTTAAATAGGTGAGTTTTGACCCAAATGGTTTGGATCCTACCCAACCCATTTGGGTGGAATGTTTGGTGAGGTAAGTTTAAGATGGTGGTTGTGATTTGATTTAAGAGCATGGAGGATTTAAAGAGGTGGTTGATGATATTTTGGGAGGGTGAGGGAGATGATGCCATGTGTTAAGGTGGGTGGAAATGAAGGGTTGGGATAGGTTGATGGGAGAGGTTGAGTGTTTGACTTGAGAGGATGGTGTAGGTTTAGGTTGTAGATGTAGGTTTTATAGGGAATGATGAGGGTAGATTAGGGGAGGTATAGGTTAGGGGTGTGGGTAGATGTGTTTGATTTGAGAGAAAAGGTGATGGGTTGATGTGTGGGTAGATGGGATTTAAAGCAAATTAATGGGTAGGTAGTTGGGTGAGGGAGGTGAGATGGGGTGATGACATGTGTCATCTTTGATTATCAAGATGGTGATTGGTTGATGTGGGTAGTGGTTGATGGGTTAGGGTTGTGGGTTGGATATGGATTTGGGCTTAGAGGCTTTGGAGTGTTTTGGGCTTGGGTTATGAAATGGTTTTGGATTTTAGGAATTGGTTGGGGGTTATTTTGGAATGGATTTTGAGGGTATAGGTTGGTTTTAGATTTTGGTTGATGTGGATTGATTTTAAGTTAGGGGTAAGATGAGAAATCGATTTAGGAAAGTGTTGAGAGCTCATGGGCCTTAGGTGGGCCTATGGTTTTTTACGGATTCGGAGGCGGAGCGATGGTAGTAGAGGAGGGGTAGACATCCCAAGTCTCACATTTTTAATTTTTTAATTTTTTTAGATTTTTGCAATCATTAGTTTGATCAAAAATGCCACGTGTTGGCGAATCGGGCTTTTTAGGCCCGTTGGTGAAATTTACCGAAAATTTGGCATTTTTTATTTTGGAAGCGGAGCGGTGAATATTGGGAAGACGTAAGGTAGGCCGAGTCCTTTTGGTGGGTCTCCTAAACCATTGAGAGGTCTTAGGGGCCTCGGGTTGGTAAAAATGTCACTTTTCAATGACTTGGGCTTTTAAGGCCCGTTGGCCCATTTATTTAGAAAATCGATATTTTTGGGCCCTTTCGAGAAGTGGCCCGTTCAAATTGAGGTGTCTACAGCTGCCCTTCTTTGCAGGAATTGCGTGCAAAGAACTGCAAAGAATAGACTAAACCCCTATTTGTATGGGACAAAAAAACTTTGTTGAAACACGACTTCTAATTATCGGTTAAATTGATGACTTTCATAGAAAATGGCTACTCAAGCACGGGGTCTAACAGAGTCTTACCTTATTAATTCCTTGATCTCGATGGCGCAGAGCTCGTGTGAGATTTCCGATTTGATGAGTTTGGAAATTTGGATATATTTTGTTGTGTTTTAACAAATCGGAGTTGAGTGCAACTCGAAAGGATTTTTTAAATTCTTTTGATTTTTTGATTTTTTTGATTTTATTATTTTTATTTGATTTTATTATTTTTTTTAATCCACTCTTCATTGCCCCTTTTTTTTTTTACCTCTATTTCTACCATAAGTTAATCCTTTCAATTCATGCATTGTCCTTTGTAATGATGTCTTTGATCTTTTCAACGGTGCAAGCAATATGGTTGTTAACAGTTGCCGCAGATCCAAGGGAGAGTTTTGCTGTTGGAGTCGAATCAACCAAGATCTGAAGGCAGGAGGGCTACATAGTCTGAGTCGCCCCATTTGGAGCCACATTCATTGCAACAATATCAATAGGAGCATAGACTACGAACGAGCCTGTTGCATCGGTGCTACTCTTTTGCAATATCGAAATACTTTTTCGTACTTCTTGATTCATTATCACACCAATATCTCTAGTTGGCATGTCACTAGCCATAACACTTGCAAGGCGTTCGCACTGTCGATCTAAGGTAGTAACCCATCGCTTTGCTCCAAATCCAAGGTCAGAGTTAACCAGTGTTCTATATATACTATGAGCTGTTTTGTCATCCACTTCTACATGTTCGACCCATATGACCTTGGAGTAACCATTTGGCATTTCTTGGATTAAACAGCCTGATGGCCTTCTTCGACATCTCAATATCGAGCTAGGACGCAAATGATCTAAAAAAACATCGACCACCACCCAAATTCCCTCGACATGTTGTTTACAATACCTTACAAAAAAACTCTTTCAAGTCGGAACCAGAGGTAAAAGGATTTGAAATTCTGCTGTCATCACTTGAAGAGCTCCATCTACTATGCCTAGTGAGTCATGATGCTTTGGATGCTGAGGTGGTGATGAGCCAGGCTACCCGGATTCGTGCTTTGGAGGAACGCCTTGACTCATTTTTCATTTCTTACAATGATGTAATCGACTGTGTTGTATTCCTACTTTTTAATTTTCTTGTCATTATCTGACTGTGTGCAAAATGTTGAAAGATTAATGCAAAGAAAATAGGTTTTGTACTTACTTGGTTTCAGGTATATCTTTTGTTCTTGGAAACATGAAGTTTTGTTGAATGAGACCTAGATTTGTCTTCATTGGCCAAAATAGTAGTTTTTTTGAAATGTAAGGAAATGTCTTTATCAAATGAGTACGATAACTTCAGAGTTTGTAAAATCATTGATTGTAATGATTTTGGTACTTTTGCCAAATATAGAGGATATAGACGTCAATTGCTCTTTTGATTCCTTTAGAGTCATCCCCAGTACCCTGGTATTGGAAGACTATTATTTGTTTGGGTCTCGAGATTTTGGAAAGATTGCGCTGTTCACAGTTTATACTCTTAAGGGCCAGGAGGTCTTTTTTTTAATTTTTTTTTATTTACCTTTATTGTCCCTAATGCCAGTTACGATTTTCACCAGACCTGGTTTTCACATTTTTGCGCATCGATGTCCTTTTTGGGATTTTCATCGTGCCGATAGCTTTGATCTTACCATGGTCTGATTCTTTTACTCATAGCGTCTTTTCAGGTTTTCACTATGCCCTTTCAGACCATGTTTGTATTTTTATGGATTTTTTCATTACAATTCTACTCGGAGTCTCTGTGTCTTTGTGGCTTGGTGACTCAAGTTGAGCTGCGGGATCGGTGACTCTACTCTTGTAGTGGCACTCTTTCTTGAGTAATAGATCTGGATTCCCCTCTCAAGTTTGCTGATGACTATTCGTGGTTCGGCAACTCAAGTAGAACCGCAAGATCGCTTACTCTACATTTCGAGTCCTCTTTTTTTTTCGAATATCCGACCTGGATTCCTCTATCGAGTCCTCCAACGACTAATAAGACTTTGAGGTCCGGACCAAGTCGCTAGATCATTGGTGCTGCCACTGTCATTATGTTGCCCTAGAACATTCCCTAATCAAAAAGGACTTTTGGTGGGACGAAACGTTGGTTTGGGCTAATGGTAGTGGAAGAATACAAAAATGGTAAGGTTTGGGTCTTAAATGGATTAGACATGGGGTTCATCTATTTTTACTTCGAAAAGGTGATCTATGTCTCCTCTTAGCGTCTCTCAAACTTGTTTAGGCTGGAGATTTGAGTCGAGCTCAGATCAAGTGTCCGGGTTTTTTGACTTTTTTGATTTTTTTATATTTTTAGCTGTTTACAGTTATCTTCATGCGGGCTAGGAGTATTTCGATGCTTTTGCTTTGATTCTCTGATTTTCTCTTCTTTTATCTTTATTTTTAATTTTTTTTTGTATCGTTTTCTAGTTGTTGACTTGCCCTAGTCTTAGGTTAAGAAATGAACGTGATGGCTCAAAAGGGTTGACTAGGGTATGATAGTTAGTTTGGGATAACAAAGATGGCCTTTCGTCGTCTCAGGATCAATTTTTAGGCGTAGTATTTCTTGACAGTGTCAGCATTGATCGGTTGCGGGAAGACTTGTCTGTCCATCTCCGTAAGGATCAGAGCTCCTCCTGTCATTACCTTTTGTACGATCAATGATCCCTCAAAGTTCAATCTGAGTTTTCCTCTAGCGTCTTCTTGGATTGACAAAATCTTCTTCAAAACAAGGTCTACTAGTGAGAAATCTCTAGGCTTGACTTTTTTGTTGTAGGCTCGAGCTATTCGTCGTTGATAGATCTGTCCATGGCAAATGGCTGCAAGGCCCTTTTCTTCAATCAAATTCAATTGATCAAACCGAGCTTGAATCCATTCGATTTCATCAAACTCTGCTTCTTTTAAGATCCAGAGGGAGGGAATCTCAACCTCTACGGGTAAGACTGCTTCCATTCCATAGACCAGCGAATACGGAGTTGTCCCAGTCGAAGTTCTGAATGAGGTTCGATAGGCATAAAGTGCAAAAGGCAACATGTAGTGCCAATCTTTGTACGTAACTGCCTTCTTCTCGATAATTTCCTTAATATTCTTGTTGGCTGCCTCGACTGTTCCATTCATCTTGGGTCTATAGGGTACATAGTTGTGATGAGTGATCTGGAAATCTTCGCACATCTTGATCATATATTTGTTCTTGAAGTTTTTGGTATTATCAGTCACTAGTCCACTTGGAAGGTGTTAGGCACCAACCCCGCCCGGCCAAAGCCGGTCTCTACTAACTTCCCAAATATCACATTGCTAAAACCTAGATAAAAATATAAATAAAAATAAAAATTTACCTTTCCGATGACAAGGACTTGGTTCCCTCAGATCTGACAAAAAGAGCTCCTTGTACCGTGCTCCCTTGCTTCGTTCTGTTTCCGGATTTGACTTCGGATCTCTGAGGCAAAGTATCTCCTTGTTTTTGAATCTGAACTCTTCAAGTTCGTTGCGGATTTGGGGGTGTTTTTAGAAGGCTTTTGGGTATTTTCTAGACTAAAATTGAAGGAGGGATGTTAGTTAAGGAGTTGGGGCTCCAAAACTAGGGTTTATGGGGGGCTAGGAGAGCTTCTAGACCTACTTCTCTTAGGGTTTATAATTTGATACGAAAATAGGGTGTGAGCACCTCTATTTATAGATGTTTTTAGGGGTTGATTTGGATAGAGTTAGTGTTTAATTAGAGATCTTTTAATTAGAGTTGTGTTTTAGTTAGACTTATTTTAGGTAGAATTGTGTTTTAATTAGAATTGTTTTAGGTAGAATTGTGTTTTAATTCAAATTATTTTAGGTAGAATTGTTTTTAAGTTAGAACTCTATTAGATAGAGTTATTATTTAATTAGATCTCTATTATGACTTTTAGTCTTATTTGATTGACTTTTAATGTTTTGACTTTGGTCTTAATTGATTGACTTTCAATATCTTGACTTCAGTCTTGCTTAATTGACTTTAATTTTGACTGTAGTCTCACTCGATTGACTTTAATACCTTGACTTCAGTCTTGCTTGATTTACTTTAAATTTTTGGAGAAGGCCCCTCCATTATTTCTTTAATTCTTTGGACCCCCAAATGGAGGGGTCCTTAAAGAAATATCCCACGAACCCTCAACAATTTTGCCTGAGAGTCCGATTAATTGATTTTTTAGATTCAAAATTTTAAATTAATTTCATTAATATTTCACTTTAATTATTTAATGTTTTATTTATTAATTTCGAATTTTTTAATTATGAAAATTGTGAAATTACCGTTTTGCCCCCGGAGAGGACTTTTCACGTTTTAAGTCAGTTTTTAATGTTCTAGGATGTTTTAGAATCGGTTTTTCGTAAGGAATTCAATGGAAATATTTATTTATGAAATTTTTTGTGTGAAATGGTTGTGAACTTTATGAGGGGCATTTTCGTAATTTTGTCAAATTCTGTTAAAATTGGTGAAATGATTTATTTGGTTCCGATTTGTCATTTTATGTGTTCGAATGGGTTTTCCTAAGCGTAACGTAGGCTCTAGGGTTGTTTTGAGGTTAGGGGTATTTTGGTAATTTGATAATTTTTAGTGATTTTTATCGTGAAGCTTTTTTTTGGTCTGCAAGATGATGATTTCTATGTTTCTGGGGGTCGTACTTTCCTAGCGTAGCGTGGTTTCTAAGGTTTTGTCAATTCGAGATACCTCATCTGGATTTCTGAAACAAATCTGGTAACAAAGTAAAGGAATGGAATACACATCCATCATTGGGAATCCTTGCGATCGGATTGACGAGTTGATTAATCAGGCGGATGCAAAAATGGGGTGTCTACAGATGCCCCTCTTTGGCAGAGCGTTGAAGCAAACTAGATAGCAAATCTATTTTGGTAGATAGTGCGATATCCGAATGCTAGAGCTAGTGACAGTTCATTTTGCAGCCTGATTCAGCAATTCGTCAAGGTGTTCGGATCCTTGAGGATAAAGCTCTCCCCGAATTAAAAGATTGTCAGGTCCTTGAGCGCAAACTCTCACTGACAGTGTCAGATCCTTGAATTTTAGAGAATTCTCCCTGACTAAAAAGTGCAAATGTACAAGTGTGTGCACTGTGTGAAACTGAGTAAAACCTGAGCATAAATTTAGCATAATCTGAGTATAAACTGAGCATAATTTGAATATAAACTGAGCATAATTTGAATATAATCTGAACATAGTTCCTGAGCATAGTTCCGAGAAAACCCTCGGCGATATCTGAGCATAATTCCGAGAAAACCCTCGGCGGTATCTGAGCATAGTTCCGAGAAAACCCTCGGCGGTATCTGAGCATAGTTCCAAGAAAACCCTCGGCGGTATTTGAGCATAATTCCGAGAAAAACCTCGGCGGTATCTGAGCATAGTTCCAAGATAACCCTCGGCGGTATCTGAGCATAGTTCCTAGAAAACCCTCGGCGGTATCTGAGCATAATTCCGAGAAAACCCTCGGCGGTATCTGAGCATAGTTCCGAGAAAACCCTCGGCGGTATCTGAGCATAATTCCGAGAAAAACCCTCGGCGGTATCTGAGCATAGTTCCAAGAAAACCCTCGGCGGTATCTGAGCATAGTTCCGAGAAAACCCTCGGCGGTATCTGAGCATAGTTCCGAGAAAACCCTCGGCGGTATCTGAGCATAATTCCGAGAAAACCCTCGGCGGTATCTGAGCATAGTTCCGAGAAAACCCTCGGTGGTATCTGAGCATAATTCCGAGAAAACCCTCGGCGGTATCTGAGCATAGTTCCGAGAAAACCCTCGGCGGTATCTGAGCATAGTTCCGAGAAAACCCTCGGCGGTATCTGAGCATAATCCAAGTTAACCCTTGGCGGAAACTGAGCAAAATCCAAGATAACCCTTGGCGGCAACTGAGCAAAATCCAAGATAACCCTTGGCGGAGACTGAGCAAAATCCAAGATAACCCTTGGCGGCAACTGAGCAAAATCCAAGTTAACCCTTGGCGGAGACTGAGCAAAATCCAAGATAACCCTTGGCGGCAACTGAGCAAAATTGGCAAAGGAACGAAGGACTTTTGGGAATGAATGAATGAATTTGGAAAAGATTGATCAGAGTGAATTGAATAAATCTGGAAGATACTGAATCTGGAAGAGAAATGATCGATTCCAAGAATGATTGGATCTGGAGAACGAAAGAATGTTATATCTCCTATGTGAGATCCAAAATGCTTTTGTTTGAACCTCAAGGATGTATCAAAAAGTTTTATGAATTTAAAACATGAGTTTTTATGTCTTTTGAACCTCAAAAGTTTTTTGAAAAAACTGTTATCAAGAGGGTAACCTTAAGTTTGGGGTTCCTATTATTTTTATAGGATTAACATTGCTCGAAGACAAAATGCCCCTAGTTTGACAATGTACGTGACATTGAAGATAATTGAACACATCATGCAAAAATTAAATTAAAAAAAATGCCCCTAGTATAAGGGGGAAAAGTTACATTAAAAGAGAAAGAAAATGCCCCTTGTATGAAGGTTTGAAATAATTGATTACCACAAGCGCAATAAAGACTCAACTTTTAATTTTGATTAATTTTATTAATAGTTTTGAATCAGGCTCAAGAGTACAAAATTATTTCCTTTCGAAATTCATCATAGAATTCACCCTCATCTCCCTTGGTTCACTTGGGGGAGTAAACATTTTCAGATCGATTGTAGACAAGATACTTGTGGCTTCTGAGTCTATGCCTGGTTTAAGCTAAGTATTGAACTTGATTATTCGGACTTCTGATGTTTCAGCTTGGACTGCTCTCAGCTTAGGATTTTCTTCTATTTTTCTTTATTGCTCTAATTTTTGCCTAGATCGCCTTTTCAGGTTTTCAATCTAGCGAGCTTGCTCTAGTTTTTGCCTAGATCGCCTTTTCAGGTTTTCGATCTAGCGAGCTCTTTTTTTTCTTTGCTCTGATTGTTGCCAAAGTTGTCCTTTCAGATTTTCAACCTTGCGAGCTTGCCTTAATTTTTGTCTAAGTCGCCCTTTTCGGGTTTTCAACTTAGCAGGCTTCATCATTTTTTATCTTTTTCTTCTCTTTTGAACTTCTGGAGTTGCTGTCTAATCATGCTTTGCTATCTTCCTTGACTTCTCGCACGGTACTTAGGAGGACTTTCATGGGTAAGCTTAGGACTGGGTATAAAAAGAAAAGGATTTTGAGGCTCAAAAACCCAAATGCCCCTTGTGTGGCATTTCCTTTTAAGTTATTTCTTTTTCTTTAAATTTTCTTTCCCACTTTGAATTTCTTTTTTCTTTGAATTTTCTTTGATTTTTTGATTTTTTGTGTGGGGAAATAGATTTTTTTTTATTTTGATGTGGTCGGGCCTGAAGTAATTTCTCAGGTTGCCTACGTACCCCAGAATTTTGGGATCAGACCAAAACGTAGTTCGAATTTTCCCTCCCCTAGGTTAGGTGATCAGGCTAAGAAATAAAAGGCACAATTTTTTTTTTTTTGAAAGGGCTGCAAAGGGCTGAGAAAGGAGATAATGAACTGGGTAGCAAGGAAATTGATTCGACCAAAGATGGCCTCCTTAAATGTAGTACCGTTTGATTTGGTCAAGGTTAGTTGGTTCTGGTAACTCGATTCCATCATGATCTTGAAGTCTGACAGCTTTTCCTGGTAATATTTCTTTGACGATGAACGGACCTCCCCAATTTGGTTTGAACTTTCCCCTGGGATCAAAAATAGGTGCCCTGTTCTCTTTGAGTACTAAATCCCCGATTTGTAAGTGACGGGCCTTGATTTTCTTGTCAAATGCACGGGCGACTCTTCTTTGATAAGCTTGCACGTGATACAACGCTCTCAGTCATTTTTCTTCGATCAAATTCAACTCTTCATACCGTTGGCGAACCCAATCTGCTTCTGACAACTGACTTTCTAACAAAATCCTGAGAGATGGAATCTCCATTTCAACTGGCAAGACTGCTTCCATGCCATACACTAAGGAGTAGGGAGTAGCTCCGGTGGAGGATCGAATTGAGGTTCGATATGCCCATAAGGCAAACGGCAGTTTTTCTGACCAATCTCGATGTGATTGACACATTTTCCTAAGGATAGTCTTAATATTCTTATTTGCTGCTTCGACTGCTCCATTAGTCTGAGGTCGGTAAGGAGATGATTTATGGTGTGAGATTTTAAACTTTGAACACAATTTGATAACCTCAGCTTTGAAGTGTGACCCGTTATCAGAGATCAACTCTGAAGGTACCCCATATCGACTAATGATATTCGTTTGAATAAACTTTGCAACTCGAGACGCAGTGAGGACAGCATAAGAGGCAGCTTCAACCCATTTGGTAAAATAATCGATGGCAACCAGAATGTATTCGTGCCCGTTTGATGCCTTAGGCGATATTTTACCAATAATGTCAATTCCCCAGACTGAGAAAGGCCATGGTGAGGTCAGACCCACTAATTGAGATGGTGGTACATGTATCAGGTTCGCATGTATTTGGCATTATGACAAGTTTTGACCATGTGATGACAATCTGTTTCCATCGTGGGCCAGTAGTATCCTTGTCTCATAATCTTCTTGGCTAACATTTTCCCACTCATATGAGGGCCACATTCTCCTGAATGTAGTTCAATCATTATCTGTTCAGCTTGATCTTCATCAACACATGACAAGTGAATCCCATCATAAGATCTTTTGTATAAGCTTCCTGCGCACAGGATAAATTGAGACGCTAATCTTAGTAGGGTCTGTCGTTCTTTCCTCGATGCTTCTTCCGGGAATTCTTGTTTTTCCAACACTTTCTTTATGTCGGTGTACCATGGCTTTCCATCGGGTAGTCGAGTAGCAATGTTGATCTGATGGCAGTACGCGGGTTTGTCTTTGACTTCAACAGTGATCGGTCTCAATTCCATGCCAGGGGGCAAATGGATCATTGAAGATAAAGTTGCTAAGGAGTCAGCAAATTTGTTATCCTCCCTTGACAAGTGCTGGAATAGGATAGCTTTAAACTTACTGACTAAGTTTAGCAAATACTCATGATAGGTTTCAACTTTTCATCCCTAGTCTTCCATTCTTCCAATGACTGATGTATGACCAAGGCTAAATCCCCGAAAACCTCAATTTCTGTAATGCCTAAGTTCAAAGCAGCTTCGAGCCCTGCGATGCACGCCTCATATTCAGCCGTGTTATTAGTGTTTGAAAAGGCTAACTTAATAGCGATAGGAAAATGGCACCCTTCTGGAGATAACAAGACTGCCCCTATTCCATACCCATTTTGATTGGCCGCTCCATCAAAGTATAACTGCCATGTTTGGTTCTGCGGTTCTTCTTTAACGTGCAAGATGTTCTCATCTGGGAATTGATCGACGGGCCTTATTCCTTCTACTACAGGGTGATCTGCCAAGTATTCTGCTACAGCTCTCCCCTTGATGGATTTCTGTGTAACATGCGTGATGTCAAACTCTGATAGCAACAGTAACCATCGTGCGGTTCTCCCTGTCAATGCCGGTTTCTCAAAAAGATACTTGAGAGGATCCATCCGAGATAATAGGATAATTGAATGAGACAGCATATAATGCCGGAGTCTCTGAGTAGCCCATACCAATGCTAAGCAAGTTTTCTCCAAGGATGAATACTTTCGTTCATATTCTAACATCTTCTTACTGATGTAGTAGATGGCCCTTTCTTTGCGAGTATCTTTGTCATACTGTGCAAGCATGCATCCCATAGCTTCTTCTGTGACTGACAAATAAAGAAGAAGTGGCTCACCCGGTGTAGGTGGGACCAAAATAGGTGGATTTAAGAGATACTCCTTGACTTGGTCGAAAGCCTTTTGACATTGCTCATTCCAAACTGTTGGCTCATTCTTCTTGAGAAGCTTGAAAATAGGTTCGCAGACATTGGTGAGTTGGGCGATGAACCTGCTAACATACTGGATTCTGCCCAGAAAACCTCGAATCTGCTTTTCAGTCTCGGGCGGTGGCATTCTTGGATAGCTTTAATCTTTACAGGGTCTACTTCGATTCCTCTCTGACTGACTACAAATCCCAACAGCTTTCCAGAAGTTACTCCGAATACACATTTCTGTGGGTTGAGGCGGAGTTGGTACTTTTGAATCCTTGTGAGAAATTTTTCTAACGCAGTAACATGCCCTAGTCGTTCTTTGGATTTGACTATCATATCATCTACATAGACTTCGACCTCTTTGTGTATCATGTCATGTAGTAAAGTCGTGGCTGCTCTTTGATAGGTAGCTCCAGCGTTCTTCAAACCAAAAGGCATGACCTTGTAGCAGAAGGTCCCCCACTGTGTGATGAACGACGTCTTTTGCATATCTCGAGGATCCATCTTTATCTGATTGTACCCTGAAAATCCATCCATGAAGGACAACAACGCGTGTCCTGCTGTACTGTCTACTAGAACATCTATGTGTGGTAAAGGGAAACTATCCTTTGGGCTTGCTTTGTTTAAGTCTCTAAAATCCACACACATTCTAACTTTTCCATCCTTTTTCGGCACCGGGACGACATTGGCAATCCACTCAGGGTATTCTACTACTTCCAAAAATCCAGCGTTAATCTGCTTTGTAACTTCTTCTTTGATTTTCAAAGCCCATTCCGGCTTCATACGTCGAAGTTTCTGTTTGATTGGTCGAGCATCAGGATATAACGGAATCCGATGTTGGACAATATCTGTGCTTACCCCCGGCATATCCTCGTAAGACCACGCGAATACGTCTCTGAACTTTCTGAGTAAATCTACTATCCCTTTGCGTTCATCAGGAGATAAAGTGACCCCTATACGAATTTCTTGAGGACTTTCTTTTGTTCCGAGGTTGATAACCTCTACTTCCTCTATTAGAGGTTGAGCCTGACGTTCCTCTTCTTGTTTAAGTAATTTGATTATTTCAGGGGGAGGTTCTTCGTCAGAAGACTCTCCCTCCGAAGCCAGATTATTAGTTGAATTATTATTGCGCTCGGGGTAATCAAAAATTTCTTTCATTTCATTGAAAAGAGATGGGGTAACAGGACTCATTGCAGACTTGACAGACTCACTCGACTCAGCAGGAAAAACAGACTCCCTAGAAATAACAGACTCAGCAGAAACAACTAACTTACTCGACTCAACAGAAATAAATGACTCAACTGGCATGTCAGACTGAACAGGACTAATGGGACCGACAGACCCAGCCTTGACATGCAACACAGGACTGATTACATGATAATTTGATAGAGACCCAACAGCGGGTTTGATTACAGACTGAGGATTTGGGATTCCTTTCCCAACTGATAACACTAAGATACCATGATCTTCAATGAATAGCTGATCTATGTTGAGGGAGTCCAGATCGAGCTGCCAGTCTTCAACTTTCTTCTCCTTAACTTCTATGCTTGCTTCCTTTCGGGCCATTCCATGCCAAAAAAGATTTCAAACCCCGGCAGACGAGTACCTGTGATGTGATCAATAAATGGCTCTGGGAACCCACAGTAGCGGAAGTCTTCTCCTTCTTTCACGAAATAACCATTGAGGGTCTTTCGATAGGGCTTCATTTTAATGAGATCTGTGGTACGCCTTTGCCTTTTAGCAATGGCCTTATCCCGTTTTGTCTTCCAATATTGGGCCCAATCTTCCTTAGTAGGCTTATATCCTAGTCCGAATGTGCCGATGGCCTCTTTAATCAATGGTGCCTCTTTAATACCTTGCTGCTTGCGACCTAAGCCCATACCAGGGAAGAATCTCATTTTCTTGAATATATTGGCCATGCAACAATTATAGGTATTTTCCATTGGAAAATACTCTTTCATGGCTTGATCCCATTGGACTGAGCATATCTTTTCAAATTCGAACCCACTGAGCTCTACTCCCTGTTGTTCTGGTTGAATCTCAAGCAACGGCTTATCCTTAGCCTCAGTATTATTTATGATCCCTACAATTTCAGCATCTCCATGAAGAGTAATTACCAGCCCATCCTTGATAAATTTGACCTTCTGGTGTAGCGTAGAAGGGATGGCTTTAATCTGGTGTAACCATGGTCTCCCTAACAGTAGATTGAAAGAGGACTGGATATCAATAACCTGAAATTCCACAGGAAATTCAGCTATGCCTGTGGACAGCCGAAGGTGCAAAATTCCCAGTACATCTCTCTTGGTGTTATCATAAGCTCTAACACCTTGATTAGTAGGCTTGAGATCTTCAGCCTTAAATCCGAGACAAGTAGCCGTTTTCAGCGGACAAACGTTCAGTGCACTCCCGTTATCAATCAAAACTAAAGGTACCCTCATTCCGTTACAGTCAACTGTAATGTGCAGCGGCTTAGTATGGCTTGCCCCTTCTTTTGGGAGATCTGAGTCCGAGAAGGATAGGATATTCTCCACGTAAGTTGCCCCTACTATACTGGCTAGCTGATCTGGAGAAGTATCAAGGGAGACTTGGGCTGTGTTTAGTGCTTTGAGAACAGCTTCCCTATGAGCTGTGGAAGCCATGAGTAAACCCCATACTGAGATATTGGCCCCTGATTTTTTCAACTGTTTGATCACGGAGTTATCCTCTTCGATGCTTTCCTTAGTGGGATCTTCTCCTTCTTTTCTTGCCAGGGCTGCAGGATTATCAACACAGAGTTCTTGTGGCTTAAAAACTCTTCCACCTCGAGTCATATGTCTAACTTCATCACAGGAAAGGGAGAAGGACTCATCTTCTTCAGTCAACACGTATGGATCTTCGTCTGTTAAAGGTACAGGATTTTTCAGATTCATTTGGGCCAACAGGTAACTAGTGAACGCGGGACTATCGTAACGAGGTGGGGATAAACAATAGGTATCATCCGAGGTTAGATCAAACGGTTCATGGTTTGTGGTAAAAACCTCATCAGTGAAGGCTATCCCGGCAAGGGGGTAACTGGGCGGTTTAACTTGGATTGGATGGATGAGAGAAACAGGGTCGAATGGTAATGGGGTGTGAGAAACCATATTCAGGGTTGGTGGAGGTTGATAAGCAGGTAGTGGATTTGTGGTGACATTTGGTGGGCTAGGGATGGTGACCTTTTTGTTGTCAATAAGGTTTTGAATGGCATGGCGCAAGGTGATACAACGATCCGTGTGATGGCCAGGATTTTGATGGAACTCGCAGAACACGTTAGCATTGTGTCCAGCTGGCAAGGGATTAGGTAAAGGTCGGGGTTGGATAGGGGTAAGAAGCCCTTTTTTTATCAATTTGTGAAGCGCTACAGTGAGACTCATCCCTAGATTGGTGAACTGACGCGGAGTCCGAGGTTGACTTGGGTGAGCTTGGTTATTAGTCCGGGCTGGGGGTTGAGCTGGGGTAACTGAGGTATTGGCGATGTAAGTATGGTTGATGTTGGGTTTGGGAACATATGGTTTCTTAGGCCTGTTATCTGAGGGGTTAGAAAGGATTCCAGAGGCAAACGCATCCTCAAGTTGGCTTCCTGCTTGCAACAAGGATTCAAAGGTAGGGAGGTATTGGGCCACTAGGTGTTGAGCATATCCTTGAGAGAGGTTCTTTAGGATAATTGCTACTTGTTCCTTCTCCGAAGGTCTATCCCACATTTGAGAAGCCTTGGCCCTCCAGCGACCAATGAAATCAGTGAATGTCTCCCCATTTTTCTGTTTAGTTGCTTCCAAATCCCTTCTTGAAGTCTCAATCTCGGTACTGTACTTATACTGATGCCAGAAGGCCTTTGACATGTTTTCCCATGTACCCACAGTAACTGGATCTTGAGACATTAGCCACCGTAGTGCTGATCCTGATAAAGTCCTTTGGAACAATAATGTCATCTGTTCGTCGCTGAGTCCCATAGTGCGCATGTTGGTAACATACACCTTAAGATGTGTTTTTGCACACCCTGTCCCACAGAACTTGTCCATCTTAGGCATCACAAACTTTTCTGGCAAATGGATTCTAGGGATGCGATTCAAAGCTTCAATGCCTGCTGCGATTTCATCAATACCCTTTATACTCTTCATTGCTGACTCCAATTGAGACATCCTATTAGATAATGCCGGATTTTCATCAACATACTCTTCGTCTCCGTCGAGCTCGAAGACTTCACGTGGACGTTTCTCTTCAACCTTTTTTCCTTTGGGTCATCTAAGGGAATTCCCGTTGATTCCGAGGTCTGTTCTAACATTTCCACCTTGCCTTTTATATTGCTGATATCATTGGCAAAGGCTGCCAAGATCTTACGGATCTCCGTGAGTTCAGATTCTGACGCCATCTCTGCTTGTTGACTTGGTACTGTGGTTCTTTCTAACCGACTGGACTTACGACTCCAACTAGGAGGTGGACGCTTGAGTTTAGGCGCAATGATAATCCTATATGACCCCATCAAAGGTAGATTTAGTCAATTTCGATATTAACCCCTTGATAACATTTTTAAGAATCATTTTATTGAGGTTTGTGCACCAATCCATTAATTAATCCATTCACACAATGAGTATTTGAAAAGGAGATATTTATTCAAAAAAGAAAGATAATTTTATTGAAAATGATTGACAATATGTTCTTATTAAAACATCTTTCAACAAATTTGATTTGAACTATTTTTACATGGACGCTTGGTTTTGTCTTGATGGTCATCAGGATTGCTGTCAGGCTTGACCCTCTTGGTTCTAACAACTGGCTCTCTGAATTCTGCTGGTCCGTCTGGATACCCTAAGGTGCGCTTGTTCCATGCTTTCTCGATGAGGTATACTAACTTTTCAGTCAAAGGCTCGGGGGAAAAGAAAGCTTTGGGTTGAGATAAGGATAACTCTATGGGTACATCATACTGTTCTAGGATCAAATTAGGATGGTAAAAAGATGTTTCTTCTAAACCCATCAGACGGACATAGTATGATCCTTTGGTTCCTAGAACAGGGGGATCAGTCATCCACCAAGGGCACCTAAAATCGATATGACAGGCGAGGCGAGAGTCTAACCATTTGCTCCAAGCTTTGACTGAATTGTGACGCACTAACAGGTTTCTCTTGGAAAAATGCTCTGGGCCATATTCGAGGTTTGAGGGAACCTCTACGATTTTGAGACGGTCACAAAGCCACATGTAGAGCAAGTAAGGGCTTCCTTTGAAGCTTTCCCGCTCACCATTTTTTATGGCATCTAACCCTGAGAAGGTTTCAGCTAAGATTAGGGGTACTGGGTTGGCTTTCCTTGAGAGCTGAGAGGCTATATCTATGAAGGACTCAGGGATAGTTTGGCCATCACTATTGGAGGTCAGTATGTATTGAGCTAGGATCCCTAAGCACAACCGATAGTCTCTAGTGGCTCGCCAAGCTTCGGGTTTTACATTGATAGGGTGACTGCGGGAGCGATACGGGCCCAGTAAAGGTACTAAGTTCAATCTCCCGTCATTGACTAAGGCTTTGGCTTCTTCCTTGGAAATGTTTAGCCCTGTGGCGAGTTCACCAGAATATCCGGTCTTCAATGAGGGCCTGACTAGGGGACCTGAAGTGGATATCCTCATGATGCCGCAATAATCCTCGTGTGTAGGGCATAAATGCATGTACCCCATATGGAATATGTGGAGGTAAGGGTTCCATCGCTTAGCCATAGCATGTAAGAGGTTCCAGTCTATCTCAAACTCATGGAAGAAAAGAGCACTCCTCAACATGAATCTCCCAAAATTGATCTTCTCTACAGGGTGCATTCCTATGACGGTTGTTTTGACTAACTGATCGATTGGGTTATCGTCGGCGGCTAACATCCTGGTTTGACACAAAAAGGTATTTTAGTACTCTTCCAATGGTCCATGTAAGAGATCAATTTATTTTCTTTTTGGAAAATCTTGTACTTTATGGAAAATATTTTCTGGAAAATATTTCTTCTAAAGGACACTTCTTTTGGAAAATAATCTTTTTCGAAAAATATTTTCTTTTTCTTCTTTGAAAACTCGATTTCCATTTTGTTCTAAATGGCCCGGTCCATCATGACTGTTGGATCTGGATGGAATGGGTCATTATTGTAAAAGAATGGATTCTTTACTGGGTCAATGCACCCGTTTTAATTTTCAAAAATAAAATTTTTTTGATCCTTAAGGACAATCATACACTTTGATCTCATCATTCACATCACTCACATACATTCATCCAACAACAGGCATTCATTCAATAAACAACCCGGGAACACCCACGATAAGTTCGAGTCGTGACCTATGGGGAAGGTTTCTAGACTCTAGGCTTACTACGTGCAATGCATTTTTATCTGGCCACCCTTGCCCAAGCACACCTATATACCTTTCGATACGTGGTGACTTGGTTTGATATACCGTATAGGTGATAATCTAAAACCTCAATTCACTTCTCTGAAGCCAAAAACAGCCAGTTTGATCTCCAGTTGAGAGGTGGCGCACAATGCTGAGCAAGGGCCCACTTAAATACCTCTCGTCTAGAATAGACGTAGTCTATCCCCCTCGTACAGTAGGGTACAGCGGGGCAAGATCTTGCTTAGGCACCGGTTTTGACCAAGAAGTGCAATTGATATACTTAGATTACCTTTTATACCTACAGGGTACGAGTCAAGAGTTGTAGCTTTCATAAATGGTTTGGCATCCCACGAGGGGACCGACCACGTACTAGTACTACGTTGGCAATCGGGACATGTGACTGTGTGGCTTACAATAGGACAAAGGCTCAGGTCACCCCAGCATGGGTGCATCAATATGTCTCTCAGAATCACCTGATCAGACGGTATTGATGCCCCAGTTCGATATACCCTAAGGTACGTGACTGGAGTTGTGGGTTTCATGAATGACGTCGCATCTCCGAAGAGACCAGGCCACGCACTAGTGCCACGTTGGCTAAATGGGACGTGTAAGTGAGTAAAGCAGTAAACGTGCATGTGGTGTGTGCAAAGCAAGGGTGGGGTGTGCCCGGGGCCTTTTTTTCAAACACGTGGGCCCATCAATCCAATCATTATAACATGAATTATATGAATATTTAATCGATGTAAGCACTACCAATCACATGAATATTAAAAAACCAATCCGATCACATCACATCGACATTATGATCACAATCAAACATCTATTTCAAGCAAGATTATGGCATGTTAGAAGGGCGACTAGCAATTAATAATTAAATCGAGTTATTGAAATAAGCCCTATCGTTGTTCTTCTCACCGGAGTTAATAATAATCTTAGTTGTACCTTACTTGTGGGGCAAGTAGGGGATCGAACCCAAGAGAAAGGAGGAATAGAGCTAAGCTAAGAAGATAAAATTCAAATTAACTAAAAGGAATTAAAACTGTTTTTCTTTGTATTTTTGAACTTATAAGAATATGTAAAATTGCTAGAAAATAAACTAAAGTAAATGAAATTAAAAGCAAGTAAACTTATGAATTAAAACACCATTGGAGGTGGATCTACCTAAAACATGTTAATGAGCAATTTCTAGTCTCTAGCCTTTTTATAACTCAATCATAAGGGCTTGGTGTTAGCTCCTTAGATCGGAAAGTTTTGCAATTAAAATGAAATAAAGGAACAAAAACAAAGTAGAATTTCTTGAGAACTTCTTACTACAAATTATCTAATTTAAGCATACTTTATCTTGATCTAATCTAAGCATAAAGTATCTATATTAAGAATAAAATGTGCAAGAAACTTAAAGAGAATTCATAAGCATTTTAAATAAAAGAAAGGCATAAAATTAGAAATAACACAAGAACTTGCTCTAGGCTTTTCCACTCTCCAATGGAGGGGAACTTAGCCTAATGTCATTGCAAGAGAGGGAAGACAAGAGATGAAAGAACTTTTCTTCATTTCATGGAGAAAATTACAACTTCTTCTTCTTCTACTTCTTACAAGACTAGTTAACCAAAAGAAAATAACTAGAAAATGAAAATACAAAAAATAAGAGAATAGGCAAAGAGCCTTAGATTAAAGGAGTCTTGGATAAGAGAACCAAGATGGGACCCTTTCTCTAGAAATGAAGGCTCTATTTATAGAGAAAAATGTGTGTAGAAGAGTCTAAAAGTAGCCTCCACTTTTCTTTGCACAAAAAGACAAAAGAGGAGAATATGAGTTAAGGATTAGGGCATTCCAAAGGATTAGGGCATTCCAAAGTGTTAGGGCATTCCAAAGTGGGCCCAAATGCTTTTGCCTTGAGATTTTGATTCCAAATTGTTGATTTTCTGCACAAGAAACACACGTAATTAGATTTATCTAGTAAATGAATTTATTTATATATAATTAAGCCTAATTAACATGCAACGTGGTGGTTTGAGGCTTATCATGATTATTATCTTAATATAGAGAAATAGGTACAAAAATCAAGATAAATATCCAGAAAATGTGCGTATAATTGAGTGTTTGGAGACACTCATCACACCCCCAAACTTACTTTTTTCTAGTCCCTAGAAAATAAAATGCCACTTTCGCAGGCACCTCGACTGCATTTAGCGAATGCAGCAAGCCCTTGAACCGCTAGGTTACCCCTAGTGGACGAGTTTGACTCGTGAGGGTTTGCAGAAAATATACCCACAAAATTTGAAAACAACTTTGAAGTAAAAATAGTCAAAATCAAAACTTATATTGAAAAGCACAAGTCTTTTTTTTTTTTATTTTGTCAATCAATTAGAAGTACTGCTTGGTATAGAGTCCCAACCCTTATTTCTCTACGACAAAACTTAGACTTAAATTGACCTTTGAGCGATAGTGATTCTAACTTAGAAATTTAAGAGATTCGATTTCCCAAAATGAGTTTCAACCTTCTAACTACTCAAGAATAACTGGAGTAACTTAGGGTTTAATTCTAAACTTAGCATCATGTCTGGGGTAGTGAGAAGTGTGGATATTCACTTTAATACCTCTAAGGGGCTTTATCTGTGATATTCCAGTATACTCACATTTTTACACTTGATGGCTTTCACCCTACTAAAACTTTACATAAACTTTTGGATCTTTGACTTTTTCTTTTTCTTTTTTTTTTTTTTTTTATATTACTTCTTCACTATTTTTCTAAGAAAAGTAGGCAGTCCTTTTCAAGGTACCCAGTCTAATTCAATGGTTGCTGTACAAAATGTATACAATCCAGTTCTATTTTTCTTCTAATCAACCAACCAATTGAACAACGAAGTCAAAGTTCATCAAACCTTGTTTTTCCTTAAACTCTAGGTAGAAAGAAGGTAACAAGCTCTTTTAATACAATCTAGACTCTTGGTAACCTTATTAGAAGTGACTATAAACCAAAAGATAACTTTGCTCTAATTTTTGCCTAAGAGAAACATAAATGGGGACTCCAGATCATAGCTTCCAATGAAAGACTGATTAAATATTTTCACTAAGTGCTTAAAAGATACAAGCTAAGACTTTGAGAAAAATACAACAAAGTTGCCAACCAAATATTTTTCAATTTTTTTTTTTTTTTTTTTTGTATAAAAGAAGAAAATAATAAGTGGAAATCCAACCCATACACCCCCAAACTTAAACATTATATTGTCCTCAATATTTCAACAAATACATGCAAAGGTAAAATTGAAATTGACAAAATGAAATGAAGTGGGTTAGATAGCACCTGAGAAAGACCTTATAGTCCTGTTGATATTTAACACAATGTCCCTTGAAGTGCATGGATTGCCTCCCAGAAGCGCTAAGTTTAACGTCTTTAGCTAGACGAAAACATAGTTAATTTTGATAGACGGGATCATCGAGAAAAAGAACTTCCTCCTGCGGAACATACTCGAGAAACGGTTTGAGACGTTGGCCATTCACTTTGAAAGTGGATCCGTCCTTAGGATTAAGGACTTCAACAGCACCATGGGGGTAAACTGTTTGGATAATATATGGGCCAGTCCATCGAGACTTAAGTTTTCCAGGAAAAAGGTGGAGTCTATTATCATACAACAAAACTTTTTGATTAGGAATGAAATTCCTCCTAAGAATGTGCCTATCGTGAAAGAATTTGGTACGCTCTTTGTACCTTTTGGCACAATCATACGAGTCATTTCTAATCTCTTCTAACTCGTCTAGTTGTAACTTTCGCTTCTCACCGGCTTTATCAAAATCAAAGTTGAGGCGTTTGATCGCCCAATATGCACGATGTTCTAGTTCTACAGGGAGATGGCAGGCCTTGCCAAAAACTAACCGGTAGGGAGACATCCCTATGGGTGTCTTGAATGCAGTCCTATAGGCCCAGAGTGAATCACTCAATCTCAAAGACCAATCTTTCCTTGAAGGATTGACTGTTTTTTCTAAGATAGTCTTTATTTCCCTGTTAGAAATCTCCACTTGTCCACTTGTTTGTGGGTGGTAAGGTGTGGCAACCTTATGCGTTATGAGGTATTTCTTCATCAACGCAGCAAAGATCTTGTTGCAAAAATGCGAGCCACCATCACTTATGATAGCTCGCGGAGTACCAAATCTTGAAAAAATCGTCTCCTTGATGAATTTTATCACAACCTTGTGATCGTTAGTTCTACATGCCACAGCTTCGACCCATTTTGACACATAGTCAACGGCAACTAGGATGTATTGATAACCCTGGGAGATAGGAAAAGGTCCCATGAAGTCTATACCCCACACGTCAAAAATTTCGATGATCAGTATAGGATTTTGAGGCATTTCATTTCTCTTAGAGATTTTTCCTAATCTCTGACATCTATCACAAGATTTGCTAAACTCGTGGGCATCACGAAAAATACTAGGCCAGAAAAAACCGCATTGTAGGATTTTCATGGCGGTTTTCTTACCACTGAAGTGCCCTCCGCAGGCATGATTATGGCAAAACTCTAGGATACTGACTTGCTCACAGGTTGGAATACAACGTCTAATGATTTGATCAGGACAATACTTAAATAAGTATGGCTCATCCCAGAAATACCATTTTGTTTTTGACAGAAGACGAAGTTTCTCTTGACTAGTCATTTCGATTGGGAATTGACCTGTAACTAGGTAGTTGACAATGTCCGCATACCATGGAACATTGGCTTGAGAGATTTGCATAAGTTGCTCATCGGGAAAGGATTCAGAGATGGGTAAGGATTCCTCGGATGGCTTGTTAACTATCCTAGACAAGTGATCAGCTACGACATTTTCTGCCCCTTTTTTATCTCGGATCTCGAGATCAAACTCTTGTAGAAGTAGAATCCAACGGATTAACCTTGCTTTAGCATCTTTCTTTGATAGAAGGTACTTCAATGCTGCGTGGTCTGTGTAGATCACGACTTTAGATCCTATGAGGTAGGGGCGGAATTTTTCAATGGCATAGACCACTGCTAGCATTTCCTTCTCTGTTGTAGAGTAATTAAGCTGAGCATCGTTTAGGGTTTTACTAGCATATTGGATAACATGAGGTTGTTTTTCAATTCGCTGACCCAAAACAGCGCCTATTGCATAATCTGAAGCGTCGCACATAACTTCGAATGGAATGCTCCAGTTTGGAGGTTGAATAATGGGTGCCGAGGTTAACTCGGACTTGAGCTTGTTGAACGCAGAGAGACATGACTCTGAAAAGTCGAAAGGAACATCCTTTCCCAATAGCTCACATAAAGGCTTCGAGATTTTCCCGAAATCTTTAATGAATCTACGATAAAAACCCGCATGGCCTAGGAATGACCTAATTTCTTTGACCGTTCTAGGAGGTGGTAATTTTTCAATTAGACCTACCTTTGCCTTATCTACCTCAATCCCCTTAGCAGAAACAATGTGCCCTAGCACAATCCCCGATGTTACCATGAAATGGCATTTTTCCCAATTGAGGACTAGATTGACCTCTTTGCAACGTACAAGGACCAAAGTCAAGTGATGAAGACATTCCTCAAAACTTGATCCAAAAACTGAAAAATCGTCCATGAATACTTCGAGATATTTTTCTAGCATGTCGGAAAATATACTCATCATGCACCGTTGAAAAGTAGCGGGTGCATTGCACAATCCAAAAGGCATGCGACGATACGCGAAAGTTCCGAAAGGGCAGGTGAAAGTTGTTTTCTCTTGATCGATTGGAGCAACGGTATCTGGTTGTACCCGGAATAACCATCTAAGAAGCAATAGTAAGAATGTCCTGCCAGACGCTCTAACATTTGATCAATGAAAGGTAAGGGGAAATGATCCTTAGGAGTCATCGAGTTGAGTTTCCTATAGTCAATACACACTCTCCATCCATTTTGGACTCGAGTGGGGATTAATTCATTGTCTTGGTTCACTACCACAGTGATACCAGACTTCTTAGGAACTACTTGTATAGGACTCACCCAACGACTGTCAGAGATAGGATAGATAATACCCGCATCTAGCAATTTCATCACTTCCATCCGAACCACGTCTTTCATGACAGGATTTAGTCGTCTCTGAGGTTCTAAGGAAGGTTTAGCAAAATCCTCTAAACGAATGTGGTGCATCACCACAGATGGACTAATTCCCTTGATGTCAGCTATGCTCCAACCATAGCTTCTTGATGTTCCCTTAATACTCCTAACAACTTTCCCTCTTGGACTTCATTGAGGTGAGAGGAAATGATCACAGGCAAGGTTTGATTCTTGCCAAGAAATGCATATCTCAAGGTCTCTGGAAGAGACTTGAGTTCAATTTTGGAGGCTCGACATGAGAAGGAACAAGATTGGATGTGCGCACAGGAAGACTTTCAGCTTTTGCGTGCCACCGCACAGAATCTAAGAGTGGAACGGATTCAAGCAAAGCATTGACTTCGCTTATAGACTCTTCTACGTCCAAGTCAAGGCCAAAGTGAGCCAAACATTTCGTTAGGGGATCAGAGTACCCTAATTCTTGATACGTTTGATTGACTAGCGTATCTATCATGTTCACTTCCTCCATACCATCATCTACATCAATTCCTTGGAAATTGTGGAAGACGTTCAGTTTCACTTTCATATCCCCAAATGCTAAAGTCATAATTCCGTTTCTACAACGAATGACTGCGTCAGACGTGGCTAAGAATGGACGTCCTAAGATGATAGGAATATGACTGTTCGAATTGATGACTGGCTCTGTGTCTAAGACAACAAAGTCAACAGGAAAATAGAAATCTTTGACTTTAACTATCACGTCCTCAACTATACCCTTTGGAATTTTTATGGACCTATCGGCTAGACTCAACGTGATATCTGTGGGTTTCAAAACCCCCAAACCTAATTGTTTATAAACCGAATATGGTAAAAGGTTCACACTGGCCCCTAAGTCTAAGAGACATTTTTCGACCACTTGATTTCCAATATGAATAGAAATTGTCGGACATCCAGGATCCTTAAATTTTGGTGCAATCGTTTGTTGGATGAGTGACGAAGCTTGGGCTGCCATAATAGCTTCCCGAGGAAATGGTGTTTTCCTTTTAGCTGTGGTCAAATCCTTTAAGAATTTCGCATAAGAAGGTATCTGCTTAATGGCATCTAGGAATGGGATATTGATATGCACATTTTGGAAGACTTCTAAGACACCCTCAAACTGCTTACCTTTTTTAGAATCTCTAAGGCGATGGGGAAATGGAGCTTTTGGAATTGGCAAAATGATAGGAGGATTTTCCAAATCTTTCTTCTTCTCTGTTGGAGACTCTATGGCTTCTTTTTGAACTTTGTCCTTTTCTAAGACTTTTTCTCCCGTGTCAATAGGTTGGACCTTGTTGTCCACCTTCTTTCCCGAACGCAAGGTGTGGATAGCCTGGACTGAGTCTTGTGGAGCTCCAGAATGGCTTCCTACTTCGTATTGACCTTTCGATCCGTTTGGAATCAAAGGTTGACCTCTAGGGTTAGGGATAGTCTGACTAGGAAATTGACCTTTCTCTCTCCCACTCAAGGAGAGAGCTAACTGCCCCAACTGAACTTCCATCTTAGCTATGGATTGCGCAGTGACCTGGTTAATCTGAGTTTGATTTTGATGGGTTTGCTGTTGAGTTTGGATGAACTGCTGTTGCTGTCTCATCAACTCGGCAATCATAGATTCTAAGGACGACTGTTGTTGGGCAGGCTGCTGGTAATTGGTCATGGGATCTGGTATGATGGCTCTGCAATCTGTAGATTGTTGGGGTTGATAAGGGACTTGAGGAACAATAGCTTGGTTTGTGGAAGAACCAGATTGCCTAGGAAAACTCCTATTGTAACCTGACGGACCACTAGATTGAATAGGTTCATTCTGTCTGTATGAGAAATTAGGATGGAACCTATTATCTGGGTGATACGTTTGGCTAAAAGAGTTTGGAGTTGGCTTCCTAAAAGCACTATAGCCATTAATCGCATTTGCTTGTTCAGCTTTGATTTGAGGCAAGGTGGGACAACACTCGACCAAATGGTCGTTGCCGTCGCATATGACACACAAAGAACTCGGTTCGACAGTCACTTGCGAAATTGTACGAGGGTCTAGGTGAGGTTTGGATGCTGAGATGGCAAAGGCATCTAACTTCTTCGTGAGATTATTCATCCCACTTACTAGACTACACATGACATTTTTGAGATCAGGGTCTGCCTTCATCTCATACATGCCTGTCTTCCTAACCGGATCGTCTCTATCAAATTCTTCTTGGTTAGTGCTCCAATTTTGAGCACTCTCAGCTAACTCTACGAGGAAATCATACGCTTGGTTGGGAGTCTGGTTCATGAACTGACCCTTATGCATTGACTCAACTAAGGTACGTTGATTCATTGTTAATCCTCTATAAAAACTTTGCACCAACTGTGCTTTGTCAATGCCATGGTGTGGGCATTTGACCAATAAATCATTGAATCTTTCCCAAGTTTGGGAAAATTCATCATCAGGACGGGCTCTAAAATTTCTAATAGAGTCCTTCATTTTCTCAGTTTTGGCCACGGGGTAGAATTTGGCCATAAATTTCTTGGATAGAACATCCCAGGTAGATATGGAATTGGGTGTTAGGGAGTTCAACCACGCAGCTGCGTGGTCTTCCAAGGATAACGGGAACAGAATAAGCTTGATACTCTCCTCATCTAGATTCTGATTTCTAAAAGTTTGACATATAGTCAAGAATCGATTAAGATGGGTGTAAGGTTGTTCACGCTCTAAACCGTGGAACTTAGGGAGCATATTGATGGTGGCAGCCCTAATTTCAAACTGAGGTGCATTGTTCAATGGTAAAACAATGCATGTGGGAGGAGATGCGGAAGCTGGAGCGAAGAGCTCATTGAGAGTTCGCTCTCGATCACCCATCATAACTACTGATGGTGTCTTGCGTATCCTACTGATGGTACGTTCGATCTCAGGATCAAATGGTTCTAACACGTTATTTTGTGAACGTCTACCAAGCATACAAATCACACAATCGATCAAACAATCACGAAAAGAAAAGACTGGACCTAGATAGGTTGCCTAAAGCTAGACAGCTCCTAACTGGGTAGAAATAGCGCAACTAGCCTTCCAACTCGGTTCTATGAAATCAAGTTTGAATCATTCGGATCTCCAGATCGGAGGAGGCGCATAATGCATAAGCAAGAGCACGCTTAAATACCTTCCTTTCTTGAATAGACTGAGTCTATCCCCTCAAAGGGCAAGATCTTACTAGATACAAAAATGACCAAGAAGCGCAATTGGCACAACTTGAAGCGAAATTTCTCCTATTGAGCTCGTGGGCCCTATAGTCAAGTCTAATTGATTTTAATTAATTTGATTGGATGACTAGTGAATTGATTATCCTAATTAGAGCAAGGAATTGGTAATGACTTCCAATCCTTATCTTATCATGCCATCCCTAGGAGAGGGGTGCTCTTTACTACCTAATTAACTATTCCAAGTGTGTGCAAATTGGAAAAATAACATACAAAGGCAAGGAGTAACCCACTAGCAAAGAGAGGCGTGGGTGTTTCGGGATTACCTCCCGTGCTAGACGGGGTGAAGACGATTTGAGTCGACTTAGGCCACCAACTCCAATTTTGGTGTGCGAACCTAAGGAGCCGTGACGGTATTGTCCACCCGTCGTCCTTCCTTAGTCTATTACAATCCAAGCCTTCTTGGATAATTAATAAAAATTACAAGAAATCCTATACAAGAGTTTCTAAAACAGAAAAATAAACCTAACTAAAGATTAAAGGAAATTGAAAGAAAAGAAGAAAAAAAGAAAAAAAAAATGTTCACCTACAAGAAGCAAAACAGAAATGTTAGCAGAAATGATAGTAAATGGACTCAAAAAGAATCTGACTTACCGCTATCTTGCTGACTTTGTCACATTTTATAGAAAATTTCGTTCTACCCCAAATCGATATACACTAATAGATAATCGGAGATCGGAGTAGAAAGTTACAGTCAGTTTAAGTTCTGCTGTCAAGGGTGAAAAAGAAAACGAGAATGACTTTTTTTTTTTTTTTATGTTTTTTTTTCTTTCTTCTCTCTTAAAATCTCAAGAACACTTGAACTTATAGAAAGAAACCAAAAAAAAAAAATAAAATAAAATAAAAATGAAAAAAAAAATAAATTTTAAATCAAAACTTACCACTACTACCTTTACCTTTCCCGGCAGCGGCGCCAAAATTCTGATGAGACTATCGTTGTTCTTCTCACCGGAGTTAATAATAATCTTAGTTTTACCTTACTTGTGGGGCAAGTAGGGGATCGAACCCAAGAGAAAGGAGGAATAGAGCTAAGCTAAGAAGATAAAATTCAAATTAACTAAAAGGAATTAAAACTGTTTTTCTTTGTATTTTTGAACTTATAAGAAGATGTAAAATTGCTAGAAAATAAACTAAAGTAAATGAAATTAAAAGCAAGTAAACTTATGAATTAAAACACCATTGGAGGTGGATCTACCTAAAACATGTTAATGAGCAATTTCTAGTCTCTAGCCTTTTTATAACTCAATCATAAGGGCTTGGTGTTAGCTCCTTAGATCGGAAAGTTTTGCAATTAAAATGAAATAAAGAACAAAAACAAAGTAGAATTTCTTGAGAACTTCTTACTACAAATTATCTAATTTAAGCATACTTTATCTTGATCTAATCTAAGCATAAAGTATCTATATTAAGAATAAAATGTGCAAGAAACTTAAAGAGAATTCATAAGCATTTTAAATAAAAGAAAGGCATAAAATTAGAAATAACACAAGAACTTGCTCTAGGCTTTTCCACTCTCCAATGGAGGGGAACTTAGCCTAATGTCATTGCAAGAGAGGGAAGACAAGAGATGAAAGAACTTTTCTTCATTTCATGGAGAAAATTACAACTTCTTCTTCTTCTACTTCTTACAAGACTAGTTAACCAAAAGAAAATAACTAGAAAATGAAAATACAAAAAATAAGAGAATAGGCAAAGAGCCTTAGATTAAAGGAGTCTTGGATAAGAGAACCAAGATGGGACCCTTTCTCTAGAAATGAAGGCTCTATTTATAGAGAAAAATGTGTGTAGAAGAGTCTAAAAGTAGCCTCCACTTTTCTTTGCACAAAAAGACAAAAGAGGAGAATATGAGTTAAGGATTAGGGCATTCCAAAGGATTAGGGCATTCCAAAGTGTTAGGGCATTCCAAAGTGGGCCCAAATGCTTTTGCCTTGAGATTTTGATTCCAAATTGTTGATTTTCTGCACAAGAAACACACGTAATTAGATTTATCTAGTAAATGAAATTATTTATATATAATTAAGCCTAATTAACATGCAACGTGGTGGTTTGAGGCTTATCATGATTATTATCTAATATAGAGAAATAGGTACAAAAATCAAGATAAATATCCAGAAAATGTGCTTATAATTGAGTGTTTGGAGACACTCATCAGTCTCAACAAATTTTATGGTTCAATCAAGGTTATTTTGGAGCGACCCTAAAATAATTCAAAATTTCTAAGAATTTCGAATTAAGGGTATAATAATGATCAAGGAAATAAAGAGGATGGTTTTGTTCCTCATTTTTTTTTAAAAAAAAAAATAAATAAATAAATAAATTGAGCCCAATCAAGGAAATTCAAAAAACAAAACAACTTGAGCATATGTCGCCATTAGCAACATTAAAAAAATTTCATTATTTTTTAAACTTCCCCTTTTTTTTAAAAAAAACTTTTACTCTTTATTTTTTATTTTGATTTTCCCCTTTTTTTAGAAAACAAATTGATCTTAAAAAAACCAAGATAATTTTGTGAGACAGATTATACGCCGCTGCCAATAATCGAACTCATCCGGCACATGTCGAGATCGGTCTTGCTGTTTTAAAACAGCAGGATAACGTCGAGCTCAACGTCGAGATCAACAGCTTAACGTCGAGATCAGCAGGTTAAATCGTCGAGATCAGCAGGATAAACGTCGAGATCATCCTATAACAGCAGGTTAGTCATCGAGATCAGCTTAGAACAGCAGGCTAATCGTCGAGATCAGCCTATAACAGCGTATCAGCGTCGAGATCAGCCTGTAACATGGGATTTTTCGACGAATTGTTTGCCATTTTAGCGCTGTGATGAGAGAGATCTCTGCATGATGAGATGATAACACGAGTTGGGCTAGAACCGGGATAGCACCAACTAGGAAATGCAACCACCTTTGAACAATTGGCATTGCATGGTTGAATCCATGGAGTGTGCTTGCAGCACCACCCACAGCAGAACCGATCACAAAAAAGCTATCTCTGATAAACAGTTCAACTACTTGTTTCTATTTCTTTGAACAGAGGACCAGCACAGTGAGGACATCTTGGAGGAGGAGGCTTTGAATTTTCCATTAAATCAAAGCAAAGAAACCTTCCTCGCATACAGATGAAAAGAAAAAAAAACCTTCACTACCAATATGCCACCCACCATTAGTCTCCAATGACTCTATGCTCTAAATCGAAAGAAATCAGTGATTTTATGTGGATTTTCGAGTCAAACAGACTGACTTCAATTGATGGAACAGAGAGACCGAATCAGTTTTTAATGAAAAAACGATGAAACCAGGCGCAGTCCCTATTAAGAAGATGATGTGGGAAAAAGAAAGCATTAATTTATTTAAAACACACCACTTATACCAGCGTTGTTGTTGCTGTTAAGGGGGTGTGAAAACTTGAAAAATAACGTTATTATTTATTGCACACCGACCCCAAACAGCACTTGCTATTGACAGAACCTAAAATAGAAGAAAAAAACAAAAAAAAACTAATATATGTTTTTTTTTTAATTTTCCTTCTTGTTGTCAATGGACAGCATGCTAAACTTTTTCTTTTAATAAAAAACAATGCACACGTTTCCAATCTCCCATAAAAACAAAACAAATAAACAAAACAAAATTCATTGTCCAACCATTGTTATTTTCCGATCTCACATTATTTAGAGTCATTCCGAATAGCCCTTGATTAAACCATAAAGATTAACATGTTTGATCGAAGTGCTCCGAATAGAATTAGATAATTAATGATGTACTAAAAAAAATAATAAAAACGATGCACGAATAATAAAAAGAAACTAACAAAGAATTAAATAAAATAAACTAAAACAAAAAACTAGGTCGTTAGCAATACTCCCATACTTGGGGTTTTTCAAGTCTGATCCTCAATGTCCCCAGTGGAGTCGCCACTGAAAGCGCCCTCAATCCGTGGGGTGAGCGGATCCGCTTTTGACCCTTGAGGTTTGGGAGTCGCCACCTAGTTATTGTGGTCTAGGAACCATACTGACTCTAGCATGGATAAAGAGAACTAATCTACTATAAAAAATCTGAATTCGGGGATCAAGTTACGGGGTTGGAAGGTGTTAGGCACCAACCCCGCCCGGCCAAAGCCGGTCTCTACTAACTTCCCAAATATCGCATTGCTAAAACCTAGATAAAAATATAAATAAAAATAAAAATTTACCTTTCCGATGACAAGGACTTGGTTCCCTCAGATCTGACAAAAAGAGCTCCTTGTACCGTGCTCCCTTGCTTCGTTCTGTTTCCGGATTTGACTTCGGATCTCTGAGGCAAAGTATCTCCTTGTTTTTGAATCTGAACTCTTCAAGTTCGTTGTGGATTTGGGGGTGTTTTTAGAAGGCTTTTGAGTATTTTCTAGACTAAAATTGAAGGAGGGATGTTAGTTAAGGAGTTGGGGCTCCAAAACTAGGGTTTATGGGGGGCTAGGGGAGCTTCTAGACCTACTTCTCTTAGGGTTTATAATTTGATACGAAAATAGGGTGTGAGCACCTCTATTTATAGATGTTTTTAGGGGTTGATTTGGATAGAGTTAGTGTTTAATTAGAGATCTTTTAATTAGAGTTGTGTTTTAGTTAGACTTATTTTAGGTAGAATTGTGTTTTAATTAGAATTGTTTTAGGTAGAATTGTGTTTTAATTCAAATTGTTTTAGGTAGAATTATTTTTAAGTTAGAACTCTATTAGATAGAGTTATTATTTAATTAGATCTCTATTATGACTTTTAGTCTTATTTGATTGACTTTTAATGTTTTGACTTTGGTCTTAATTGATTGACTTTCAATATCTTGACTTCAGTCTTGCTTAATTGACTTTAATTTTGACTGTAGTCTCACTCGATTGACTTTAATACCTTGACTTCAGTCTTGCTTGATTTACTTTAAATTTTTGGAGAAGGCCCCTCCATTATTTCTTTAATTCTTTGGACCCCCAAATGGAGGGGTCTTAAAGAAATATCCCACGAACCCTCAACAATTTTGCGTGAGAGTCCGATTAATCGATTTTTTAGATTCAAAATTTTAAATTAATTTCATTAATATTTCACTTTAATTATTTAATATTTTATTTATTAATTTTGAATTTTTTAATTATGAAAATTGTGAAATTACCGTTTTGCCCCCAGAGAGGACTTTTCACGTTTTAAGTCAGTTTTTAATGTTCTAGGATGTTTTAGAATCGGTTTTTCGTAAGGAATTCAATGGAAATATTTATTTATGAAATTTTTTGTGTGAAATGGTTGTGCACTTTATGAGGGGCATTTTCATAATTTTGTCAAATTCTGTTAAAATTGGTGAAATGATTTATTTGGTTCCGATTTGTCATTTTATGTGTTCGAATGGGTTTTCCTAAGCGTAACGTAGGCTCTAGGGTTGTTTTGAGGTTAGGGGTATTTTGGTAATTTGATAATTTTTAGTGATTTTTATCGTGAAGCTTTTTTTTTGGTCTGCAAGATGATGATTTCTATGTTTCTAGGGGTCGTACTTTCCTAGCGTAGCGTGGTTTCTAAGGTTTTGTCAATTCGAGATACCTCATCTGGATTTCTGAAACAAATCTGGTAACAAAGTAAAGAAATGGAATACACATCCATCATTGGGAATCCTTGCGATCGGGTTGACGAGTTGATTAATCAGGCGGATGCAAAAATGGGGTGTCTACACAAGTATAGCTAGTGCATCTGCGAATATATTTTTAGCTCTTGGCATGTATGTGAATGAGATCCTGTCAAAGCGTGAGCGTAGTTCTTCTAGATACTCATGGTAAAGGACCAACCTTTGTTCCAGAGTCTTCCATTCTCTAGTCATCTGATAGACTACTAAGTTGGAATCTCCAAAAACGTCGATCTCATCTACCTCAAGGTCCAGTGCTGCTTTTAACCCCGCTATGCATGCTTCGTATTCAGCCTCGTTGTTAGAACATTGTAATTTCAGTCTGATTACGATTGGCACGTGAGACCCATCAGGTTTGATCAAGACTACCCCTATTCCATTCCCCTTCTAATTGGCTGCTCCGTCGAAGTACATTTTCCAGTCTGGTTCTTCGTTATCATCATCGTTTTCAATCTCAATAAATAGTATGGCTTCATTCGGGAAGTTCATCTTTAACAGCTCATAGTCAGGCAACGGGTGTTCAGCGAGGTGGTCTGCGATGGCTTGCCCTTTGATGACCTTTTGAGTGACATAGGTGATGTCAAACTTGGATAATAATAACTTCTATTTCGCTGTACGACCTGTTAGTGCTGGTTTTTCGAACATGTACTTCAGGGGGTCCATCCTAGCAATGAGCATGGTCAAATAACTGAGTAAATAATGACTCAGTCGTTGAGATGTCCAGACTAATGCACAGCAAGTCTTCTCAAGTGTCGAATATTTTGTCTCATACTCGGTAAATTTCTTGCTGAGATAATAGATGGTCTGTTCCTTCCGTCCTGATGCATTGTGTTGCCCTAGCACACACCCCATTGACATTTCTTGTACCCAGATATACATCAACAGAGGTCGCCCTCGAGTATGAGAGACTAAGATTGGTGGATTGAGCAGATATTGCTTGATCTTGTCGAATGCTTCCTGACAGTCTTTGTTCCACTTCTTCGACGTATATTTCCTTAGTAGCTTGAAGACTCACTCACAGATAGGTGTCAATTAAGCTATAAACCGACTGATATATTGTATTCTCCCCAGAAATGCCCGAACGTCTCTCTCTGAAACGGGTGCTTTCATCTTGAGGATATATTTAGTTTTTGCCGGATCTATCTCGATGCCCCTTCTGTTGACGATGAATCCCAGTAGCTTGCCTGATGTTGCCCCAAATACACATTTTACTGGGTTGAGCCTCAAACTATACTTCCTCAGCCTGTCGAACAACTTCTTGAGATTCATCAGATGGTCTTCTTCAATGCCAGATTTAGTAATCATGTCGTCTACATAGACCTCTATTTCCTTGTGGATCATATCGTGGAATAATGCGGTTATTGCCTGTTGGTAAGTCGCCCCTACGTTCTTTAATCCAAATGGCATTACTTTGTAGTGGAAAGTAACCCATGGTGTGATGAATGTAATCTTTTCTTGATCTTCTTCTGTCATTTTTATCTGGTTATATCCTGAGAAGCCATCCATAAAAGAAAACATGTCGTGCCCTGCTGTACTATCGACTAGAGCGTCGATGTGTGGTAGTGGAAAATCATCCTTAGGACGGGCCTTGTTCAAGTCTCGATAATCAACACACATGCGTACCTTCCCATCTTTCTTGGGTACTAGGACGACGTTAGCTAACCACTCAGGGTATGTAGAGACTACAAGAAAACCTGCTTCGAACTGCTTCATGACCTCGACTTTGACCTTGAGGGTCCATTCTGGCTTCAGTCTTCTCAGTTTTTGCTTGATCGGCTTGCTTCCAGGAGCAATTGGTAGTTTGTGTACAACCAGATCTATATCTAACCCCGGCATATCTCTGTATGACCATGCAAAGACATCTTGATAGTTTCGTAAGAATTCGACCATTTCTTCCTTTTGTTGCTGTGTTAGTACGGCTCCAATCTTGACAATTCGTGGGTCCTCTTTGGTACTAAGATTGATTGAGTATGTATCCTCAATGTTTGGCTGAACACCTTTTTCGTGACATTCTACAAAGTCCTTGATTTCTTTGGGTGGGTATTCCATTTCGTCCTCAGATTCTTCTTCGATCCCCATGAGGTCAAAGTCGAGTTCAAGACCGAAATCATACTCGTCCCTTTCAAATTCCGTTTTATCTAGGTATTCATTTGATTGAGACAGATCCCTCGAAAATTCTTCTTTTGGTTTTTGAAAAATCTCTATTTTTTTTGTAATTTTGGAAGTTTTTTGATTTTTTTATCTTTTGAGAAATATTTATTTTTTTGATTTTTGAGAGATATTTATTTTTTTGTTATTTTCTAGATACCTGAAATAAGAAGAACAATCATGCAAATTCGTTAATAAAGATAGGGAGCCCTCAAAATAGTTTTTACCCGAAGACGAGGGCTCATTATGATCCTTGGGCAAACTAGATTCGACTAATGGCATTTTTTTAGGCCTCAACAGCCTCAAGGGTCAATGGGAATTTCTCCCAATTGTCTAGAACTTCCCCTTCTCTGAGGGGACGGATGAGATGAGAGAGTGATTTGTTGGGTGATTTGGTCGATGATTCGGAGATAACCATGATCTCTGATTGATTGTTGTTGTCAGGGTGGGGCATAGTCCCTCCCAAGCTTGGTGGGATTACGACGGATGCCTAGTCGATTCCAGTGGGAAATGGTGATTCTTTCTCTTGGCTTGTGGTAATTTCCACTTTTGCAGGCTCTTGGGTAGTCTCTGATAGACTTTCATTGGAATCCCCATTGAATAAAATATCAATGCCTTCTATGAAAGATGGTTGGGACTCAATAACTAAGTCTTCATGAATGTGCACAAGTTTGAAATTTACCACTTTTGGTTTTTTTATCAATTTTGTTGGCAATGGTTCTGATAAACTGTCGGGTCTAATATGAGATTTCGGGAAGCTAACACTGATATGAGGGACTCTACCTAGATTCCAGACATTCGATTCTCGATTTTGCTTTCTCGTCAGTCGAAGTTCTTTCTTCTTGTCATTCATTTCTTCAATATCTTTTTTTGTGGGCCTAAACCCCAGACCAAAATAAGGATTGTACTTTTTTGCTTCGATCGATGTAACTTTCCCTCTTCCTTCCGGTCCGAACCCTTGTCTGGGTTGGTAACCTACTCTTTTCAAAACATGCCCGATCATCAGATTTGTCCTTGACAGTTCCACTTTCACCTTTTCCTTTCCTTTTTTCACGTGGTTAACAACATCAAATTGATAAGAATGGTAGAGTACTCTGTTCTTCGTCAGCTCAATGTCAATAAACGGCACGTCCGGAGCTCTCCCAACTGGGATGAGATTTTTTGCCAGTACCGATATCATTCTCTGTCCTATGATGAATTTGACTCTCTGGTGTAGAGAAGAAGGTACAACCCCTGCTATATGAATCCATAGTCTGCCTAGCAACAAGTTGAAGGTCGTTGATATCTCCATGACTTCAAACGTTACCTCAAAGGTGTAAGGACCTATTATGATCGGTAAATCTACCTCTCCTAAAGAGTCTCTTCTTGAACTATCGAAACCTCGGACAACCTTATTGTTGGATTTGACATGTGACCAATCAGCGTTGAGTTTTCGGAAGGTTTTAAGAGGACAAACATTAAGTGCTGAGCCATTATCAATCAGTACTCTAGCTACCATCATGCCCTTGCACATGACCATGATGTTTAATGGTTCTACGTGCACTCGTCCTTTAGGCACAAATTCACTTTCAGTGAAGATAATGGGATTGGGGCCATGATCTGGCCAACCGTTTGCTCTAATTGTGCCGATGAGGTAGTTGTAGATACATGTGATTTTCCCAAAACTCTTAGCAGAACTTCTTGATGTTCCTCTGATTTTTGTAATAAATCCAGATTGTTGATCTGAGTCGGTTGTTTGTTCAATTGTTCCACTATATTATGCTCACTCTTGCGAACGAGTTTAATAAAATCTGCAGCCTCCTTTTCTGTCACTTTTGCCTTCTCTTTCGTCTTGTCATCTTTATACAGCTTACCCTTTCCCTTTGCTTTCCTTTTTTCTTCATTGATCACCTCTTCTGTGGTCTCTTTGCTTTCTTCCTTGATGCTTACCCCCTTTTCTGGTGATTTTTGGCATCTCCCTGCCCATGTCATGTGGCCGATATCAGCCACCATTGCTTTCTTCATGGTCTCGACCCCCGTGGTTGTGGTGATAGTAGTCTCGTAGCTCCAGGGCACTGCCTGATTGGAACTATAGGGGAATGGTTTAGGTGAGTGTATGGTCATGGGAGATGGATTGGGTTTTACATTGAAATGAGGGGTGGTGGTGATGATTTGGATGTAGTAGTGGTGGGAGGAGTTACGTGAGGAGTTGACGGAGCGTATGGAATGATGAATGGTGGACGTGAGGATGAGGTATATGGTATATGAATGGGAGGTCGGGTTGATCCTTGAGAAGTTGGCAGTGTATAGGGTATAACCAGAGGAGGTCGGGTAGTATTTTGATGGCTTGGTGATCCGTAAGGTATAATTAAAGGTGGTCGGGTAGTAGTATTTTGATGAGTGGGATGGATGGTGAGGTCGGCCATTCTGAGAGGTAGCTGTGAATTCTACGATGAATTTGTTATATAATGGTTTACTGTGTTAACCGTTGATGTCCTTGATTCCTTTGTGAAGTGTACCCTGATTTTTGCCCCAATAGTAGCTATTAGATCTGATGGATTGAAGTCGAGTTCTTCATGAATGACATGTACTCCGTGCCCATTTCCCCCTCCATTGTGAGTAGGTAAGGGTTTTGGTTAATGTTCTGTTGTTGGGATGAGTTGGCAGGTCCATCCAGTATGAGGGCCTTCTTATCAATCAAGTTTTGTACCTGATGTTTGAATTGCCAGCATTGGTTTGTAGAGTGCCTTAGAGCACCCATGTGGAATTCGCAAAATAAGTTAGGGTTGCCCTGGACCTTTCTCAACTTCAGGATTTGGTGGCCTCTTAGCGAGATATTCTCCCTTGAGCATGATTGGAAGTAATTTTGATAGCGCCATTGGCAACCGAGTAAACACTCTGTTAACTTTTTTAGGCCGTGCTTGCTGACCTTGCCCATACTGTGGTACCACTAGTAGAGGATTTGCCCTGAACTGGTTCTGATGTACGGGGTTCCAGACTGGAGGAGGTGTCGGAGCCCAAGAAGTTGATGGAGCTTGTGGTCTCGGTGCTGGTGCTGGAATGAAGAGGGGTCGGTTTGGTTGTATATTGTTGACCTGTGTTTCTTCTCTCTTCTTTACTATCGGCATTGGTTTTCTCTGAGAGGGGATCCCTACTCCTGTCCCTAAGCTTGTAAAGTCAAATATCAGACCAGTTCGGATCCCGTCCTCGACCCGGTCTGATACCTGTACCAGATTTGAAAATGTACCGTAGCGTGCCCTACCAGATGAGTATAGAAAGCGTGCCCTAGTGTCGAGATGAACGTGGTGTTCATCTTTTGTTTGGTCATCGCAAGCCTTACTTGTGAGGTTGACTCTTGCCACCTCTATGCATATTCTTTCACCGTTTCTCTCTGTTTCCTTGTCATCTTGGCCATATCGTTTCGATCTAGACCCACATCTGTATTAAGCCGATAATTATGTCAAAACATTTCTGCCAGGTCTTGCCAACTCTTAATAAGTGTGTGGTCTAATCCGGAGAACCATTTGAGTGCTGGCCCCGTCAAACTTCACTGAAATAGTTGCACCAACAACCTGTCGTCCTCGCCATACTGGCACATAGACCCACAATACAGCTTTAGATGTGACAGCGGACACCCCACCCCACTTTATTTCTCAAACTCTGGACATTTGAACTTGGGCGGTAACTGTGCATTTGGGTAAAAGCAGAGGTCCTTAAACCGAGTCTCATTCATAGTATTGAGGCCTTTCATTCTTTTCATCTCTTCTTGCAGAGACTCGATTTGTTGAGCCAATTTTTCATCAGTCGCGCTTTTGGCCTCTGTGGTCCTGTATTCACATTCATCATCAGGAATGACCACAGGGGGTGGTCGATTCTGTGGGATGTAGAGTGGGGGACCCTTGGTGTTCAGGCACTGCAGGTGGCATGGTGGTTTGTGGTCCCTGGGGAGGTTGCTCAGGCAAATCCTGATTTGATCCAGACGCATGTTGCTGTATTGTTTGGGCTTATATGACGCTGGCGTTGGCTAACACAGTACTTACTATCTTTTCTTACCTCTTGATTATTTTTAATAATGTTGCTATTTGTGGATCGATACCTGACGTTTCTGTTACTGGGGGTTGTCCCGATTCAGAAGAACTCATGGTGATTGTAGATGATCTCAGAAAATATGGAGGTACTTCTGGCTACTTGTATTTTTTTTTGTTTGGCCACCTGTGAGTATGGAAGACCAAGTGTTACTATCTTATTTACAAAAATGAAGATGCATGATGTTTTATTAAGTCGGGTAAAGTTGTTTATTATGAATTTTAGTGGAAAAGTAATTTCTTGGCGCAAAGCCGGCATCAACACAGAGTTGGTAAAATGTTTTACAAAGGAATTACATCAGCCCGGAGCTGGCATCAACACGGAGTCGAGAAAAATGTTTTTGAAAACGGAATTAACTCAGCGCCGAGTCGGCATCAACACGGAGTTGGCATCAGCACGGAGTCGACATCGACATGGAGTCGACATCAACATGGAGTTGGCATCAGCACTAAGCTGGCATCGACACGGAGTCGGGAAAGCATTTTGAAAAGTAATTTCGTCAGCACGGAGCTTGCATCGACATGGAGTAGGGAAAATATTTTGAAAAAAATAGTTTCATCAACACGGAGTCGGAAAAATATTTTGAAAAAGTAATTTCATTAGCACGGAGCTAGCATCGACACAAAGTCGAGAAAATATTTTGAAAAGGTAATTTCATCAGCATGGAGTTGGCATTGACACGGAGTCGGGAAAACATTTTGAAAAAGTAATTTTATCAGCACGGAGTTGGCATCGACACAGAGTCGGGAAAATATTTTGAAAAGGTAATTTCATCAGCACGGAGCTGGCATCAACACGGAGTCAGGAAAACATTTTTAAAAAGTAATTTCATCAGCACGATGCTGGTATCGACACGGAGTCGGGAAAATATTTTGAAAAAGTAATTTCATCAGCACGGAGCTGGCATCGACACGAAGTCGGGAAAATATTTTGAAAAGTAATTTTTGAGATAAATCGAGTTGGAATAACCCATATTTTTAGTAGCCTCCAATTCAGTTATCTAAAATCATCGCCGGCCAGGCAGATCTCCAAGGAAGAGACAGCGCACAATGGCACTCTTAAATCACCTTATTCCCTGAATAGACGTAGTCTATCCCCCTCGTATCAACAGGATAAGATCTTTTTAGGCACCGACTTTGATCAAGGACTGCATTTGGTGCTTTTTGAAATCTTTTGTTTTGTTTTTATTTTTTTTTGAGAAAGTTGAATACATTTGAGTCGTTTGATCGATTGTTATCTTTGTTAGATCATGAACTTGGTTCGAAATTGGATATGGATCCGGTTTGTAGTGGATCTGGGTCTTGGATCCAGTTGTAATGAATTTGGGTTGCGGACCCAGTTGAAATGGGTTTGGATCTGGGTCGTGGACCCAGTTGGAATGGATATGGATCTTGGACCTAGTTGGATTGGATCTGAGTCGTAAACCCAATTGAAAATGGATCTGGGTCGAGGACCAAGTTGAAACGGATCTCGGTCGTGGACTCAGTTGAGGTGTATTTGGGTCATGGACCCAGTTAAAATGGGTATGGATCTGGGTCGTAAACCCAGTTGAAAATGGATCTGGGTTGTGAACCCAATTAAAATGGATCTGATTCCTAGGCCCAGTTGGATAGATCTAAGTCGTGGACCCAGTTGAAATGGATCTGGGTCGGTGACCTAGTTGAAATGGATCTGGGTTGTAAACCCAGTTGAAAATGGGTCTGGGTCGGGGACCCAATTGAAAATAGATCTGGGTCGTGGACCCAGTTGTAATGGATCTGGGTCGTGAACCCAGTTGAAATGGATTTGGGTCGGTGACCCAGTTGAAATGGATCTAGGTCGTAAACCCAGTTGAAAATGGGTCTGGGTCGGGGACCCAATTGAAAATGGATCTGGATCGTGGACCCAGTTGTAATGGATCTAGATCGTGGACCCAGTTGAAACGGATCTTGGTTGTAGACCTAGTTGAAACGGATCTGGGTTGTAAACCCATTTGAAAGTGGATCCGGGTCATGGACCCAGTTGTAGTGATGTGGGTCGTGAATCTAGTTGAAATGGATCTAGGTCGTGGACCCAGTTATAGTGGATCTGGGTCGTGGACCCATTTAAATGGATATGGGTCGTGGACCCATTTTTGATGATTGGTAACGGATTTGATTGTAGGTGAGGTTGATAGTGTACCACGTTAGGTGGGGTCAACTTTGATCGATAGAAAGTATGTGAGTTCTATTTTGATCGAACAAGGAAAAGCGACAAGGAGTAGGTCCTAAGCTTAATAAAAAAAAATGATTCATTTAAGTATTTTCAAGCCTTAAACATCAAAATAAAAATAAGCCCGAGAACAAAAGTTGTCAAGATTGATGTCGGGAACAAAATGAGCAAAATATATATATATATATATATATATATATATATATTTTAATATATCCGTATTTCAAACACGGATGGGCATAAAATACGCCGAACCGTACTTGAAATACGGACCAGTATGAATTTTTGGCAAATTTTTTTTTTTTTTTTAATTTTTAATTATTTTTTTTTATTTTATGTTTGTTAGTCCAAAATGAGGCACATTGCCTCTAGTTTTTGGCTTGGGCCAAAAAAAAGTTTCATTTTTTCATTTTTTTTTCATTTTTTTGTATTTTTTGATGATATGCATGATAAAAAGAAAAAATTGGTTTTTCCCCTATTATCAAGAGAATTAGTAAAGGAAAGACATACCCTTAAGCTTATACAACTTGCCATTGTGGGCTTACAACTTGGGCTTCGAGGCCCGACTACAATAACCACATACAACATTGTTTCGGGGGGTCGATATAAAATTGGAAACTTTTGTCTTAGCATTGTCTAATCGGGCACATGCATGCGGCTAGTAGGTGGTTTCACGACTACCCGATCTTCAAACCTCGATGCATACCGAAGTACACACGTCGTTGGTTGGTGATCAGATTTGATGTGTTCATCCCCAACACTTGAAATAACGATCTCAAGCCGTAGAAGTACTAAGCATCGAGGCTAAATATATTGAGGGTGGGGTGGCTTGTGAAGTGGGCTATGCTCGCAAGTGCACACGTGCATTTTCATTTATTTCTTTTATCGACCCCCTTACAAATATCCTTGAAGCAAAAGAAAATAAATATTACAACATGTCACTTGAAACAAAAAAGAAAACAACATGAACAATAAACACAAACTATGTTAGTAAACCAAATAAAAATAATTTTTTTTTTGTTTTGATTTTTTTGGAAGTGACCGAGTTGACATGAGGGTAGAACCTTGATTCCCCAGTGGAGTCGCCAGCTGTAGATACGTGGTTTTCATCATTACGACGGCCACATCTACTAAAGTTTGGAGTCGCCACCATTCATGTTGTTAGTGGGTGTGAATGGTCACCCGATGTGCATTTTCCAAAAAAAATGACATTTTTGGCATTAGTGACTCGCGATGGATAGGGATTGATCAAACCTAGGTGGCTCGGTTGGAGAAAAGGGAAGGTGTTAGGCACCATTTTCTCTCCGCCAAGTGGCAGTAACCTTTACGTAACTCGGTCATTTTGATTTAAAATAAATAATAAAAAAAGAAGTGCCACGTGGGTGCATTTGTACCCTAGAAAGGGGTTTTATTTTTGGCTCGATCATAGGGTCATCTCATTGAAAGAGATGATCCTAATGGATCATTTGCCTTGAGGTCCATTCATCTCAAGTCCATCTAAAAAAAAAATGAAAAGAAGATGGAGTAATAGAAGAGAGAAGATGTAGAGGGTAGAGAAGGAGAAAGGAGGGGGTGTTCTTTGAACCCACCTTGATGCTTCACCCTTTTCTTCCCTTACTTTTCTTCTTCTTCTTCTTCAATGTCTTCTTGAGTTGAGTCCTTAATGAGTCATGAGAGTATAACTCTTTTTAGATTAGTGTGAGAGAGTAGAGAAGAGATGAGTAGAGAGTTGAGAGTGGAAAGTAGAGTGATTTTTGTGAGACTTTTTAAGAGATTTTTGGGAAGAGAAAGGGGTATTTATAGATGTTGAGTGGTTATTTTAGGGATATAATGGGGTAAACTAAGGAAGAGTAGAGAATGTCATATGTTTTAAAGGTGGGGGGTATGAAATTAGGAGTTGGGAGAGGGGTAAACATGTAATGAGGGTAAATGGGTTGTGTTTTGATCCAAATGGTTCGGATCTTACCCAAATCATTTGGGTGGAGTGTTTGGTGAGGTGAGATGATGGTTGTTTAAGATGGTGGTTGATTGATCGAGTGGTGTTTGGTTTAAGAGAATGGAGGGTGTAAGAGGGTGGTTAGGAGGGTGAGGGAGATGGTGACATGTGACAAGATGTGTGGATGTTAGGGGTTTAGATTTAATTGATAGGAGAGATTGAGTGTTTGATTTGAGAGAATGGGTGTAGGTTTAGGTTGTAGAGATGGGTTTATAGGAAATGATGATGGTAGATTAGGGAGAGGTATGATGATGGTAGGTTTGGGGGAGGTGTGGGTTGGAGGTGTTTGATTTAAGAGAATAGGGGTTAGAGAATTATGAGGATAGGTTAAGGGAGGGTGTAGGTTGATGATGTTTGATTTGAGAGAATAGAGGGTTATAAGGAGTAATGAGGGTAGGTTAGGGGAGGGTGTGAGTTGATGTGATTTTTTAGAGAAAAGGTGATGGGTTGATGTGTGGGTAGATGAGGTTTAAAGAAAATTAATGTGGTAGGTAGTTGGATGAGGGAGGTGAGATAGGGTGATGACATGTGTCATATTTGATTATCAAGTTGGTGATTGGTTGATGTGGGTAGTGGTTTGTGGGTTAGGATTATGGATTGGATTTTTGAGAGTGGGTATGTTTTAGGTTTTAGGTGGTGTGGGATTGGATTTAGGTTAAGGGATAAGGTGAGAAATGTAATTTGTGAGTATTGAGGGTTTATGGGCCTTAGGTGGGCTTATAATTTCTTCGGATTCGGAGAGGAGCAGTGAGGGGTAAGGAAGGTGGAGATGTTCCCTAGTCTCATTTTACATTTTTTATCTTTTTAGGAATTTTTGAAATTATTGGATTGATCGAAACACTACGTGTTGGTCAATCGGGCTTTTTAGGCCCGTTGGAGAATTTTATTAAAAATCGGATATTTTTTTGGATGCAAGAGCGGAGCAGTGAAGGTTGGGAAAGTATGGGTAGGTCGGGAAAGCATGGGGTAGGTCTAATCCCTTTGGTGGGTCCCTTAGACCATTGGAAGGTCTCTGGGGCATCGATTCGATCAAAATGTCACTTTTTAGTGATTCGAGCCTTTGAGGCCTGCTGGCCCATTTATTTGGAAAATCGGTATTTTTGGGCCCTTTCGAGTAGAGGCCCGTTCAAATTGAGGTGTCTACACCATGGTTTCTCCTCTGGCTCTGTTAGATTTATTGGTAAGCAATAAGCTGGTTCGTTTTGGACGCCAATTTCGATAGGATCGATGACCAGGTGAAAGCGTCCTGAATCTGCGGGGTGTGTGGATTCGCTTTTGACCTTTGAGGTTTGGGAGTCGCCACCTAGTTATTGCGGTCTAGGAACCGAACATCGACTCTAAACGAATAAAAACAACTAATCTACTTAAAAAATAACTGAGTTCAGGGATCACATTACGGGGTTGGAAGGTGTTAGGCACCAACCCCGCCCGGCAAACGCCGGTCTCTACTAATTCCCAAATATAACTACATTGCTAAAAAGACCTAATAAAAATAAAATTTTATTTTTAGCTTTACAAAGACAACAGTCTTGTTCCCTCAGATCTGGTAGAATAATTCTTCGTACAGCACTCCTCCCTTCGTTCTGTCATCGGATTCGTTTCGGATCTCCAAAACAATGTATCTCCTTATGAATTTTTCTAATTTTTTTATGGATTTCTGGGGTGTTTTGGAAGGGTATCTAGGTGTTTTTTGAGCTAAAGCTGGGGCATGGATATTAGGTAAGGAGTTGGGGCTTCAAAATTAAGGGTTATAGGAGGCTAAGGAAGCTTTTTGACCTACTTTTTCTAGGATTTATTTTTTAATACGAAAATCGGTTGTAAGGACCCTATTTATAGATTTTTTTTAAGTGCTTGTTTAGATAGAGTTAGGCCCCGTTTGATTCAGTTGCCTGAATCTACTGTCAGCTTCTGCTGTCAAAATCTGCTGTCAGAAGCTGAAACACTGAAAAGCTTGTTTGATAGAACTTTGTAAAACTGTTGTGCTGTTGACAAGAATCTGGTAATTATTGTTTGATACAGCTTCTAGAATCTGTTGTTTAGGGTAAAATGACCAGAATAACCTTAAGGTTGATAGAACACTCAAAATGCATCAAAAATTACCAGAATACCCTTATAAATATATAATTACACTAGATATATATAAATATAATAAAATTATATAAAAAATTAAAAAAATAATTGTATTAATTTTAAAATATTTATAATTCAAATTTTTTTTATAATTCTACAGAAATTTCAGCAGCATCTCCTCTTAAAAATGGACATATGAAATTTTCCTGATAAACAAAATACCTGCATAGTACGCAATTCAACATTCACATTACATTATATATACATATGGAAACCTCTCCTTGAATATGAGCAATTAATTCACCCACAACTAAAGCAAAAAAAAAAAAAAAAAAAAACATATACAGCCTCAGGATCAATCCCTAGTGCAAACTCATTGCAATTGGAAATTGAAAAATCTTTTGTCTCAGCACTAATTGTTCTCACACTAGTTGAAATTCTTCCCCAGTCACGAATCTTAATAATTCCACTATATTCAACCAAGACTCCTTTATTTCCTAATAGCCTAATACCCACCAAATTAACTCTCTAGAGACTCTATAAGTAAAAAATCATATGTAGTTTATTTCAATTTTTCCTATGCATAATAATTGAAACCCCAACATGAAGCCAAATTGGTCATATTATTAAATTGTTTAGTTAACTAGCACAATCTGATTTTTCCTATGCACTTCCAAATAAGTTTGATAAAAGTGGAAGGGGAAGGACCCCCGAGGGTTAGCTGGGGCTTAAATGGAACAAAAAACTTAACATTTGAATTTTGTATATGTTTTAAAGGTCATGCAAATGGGGTAAAAAAGAAAGAAATAAAGAAAGGAAAGAGCAAAATAATGAAAATATGCCATTACCAATATAATATCAAGAAGGGTAGTAGGTCAACTAACGTATAAGAAAAATAAAAACTATGTAATCAACAATATTCAAGTAAACCCCAATAAAATTAACATTAACAAACAATATCCAAAATTGAGCTCATTTTCTACTATAAATGCATAGTTTCCCCTTTGATGCTATTCAAAACTGAACCCCAACCATGTAATAATGTGATCTTACACGAGAAGAGATTTAAAAAGTAATGAAACCATAAAATTTTCATGTTTGATTTCAACATAAAATGCTCAAAACATAGCTCATCCATAATTGAATCCTATTTTGTGACAGATACAGACAAGATTAACAAAATTGAACAACACTATTACGAACATTCTAACACAATCACATAGCAAAAAAACAAAACAGTAGGGGAGGAAAATCGTGGACAACGTACCTCAAGATCTAGAAATCCATTACTTTAGATGAGTTTCTCGATTAAAAAAGATTGGACAAAGAGAAAGAGATAGAGATCTAGGGTTTCAGATACTGCAATATGGAATTACTAGAAAAAAAAATGCATTTAAAAAACAACAACAACAATGGGCCACCAGTAATGAATGTGAAGATAGAAAAATCGGAAGAAAAAAAAAAGATTCTCCGTTTAGATGCATGTAATTAGTAAGCATTTAATTCAAACAACAATGAAAAATAGAAAATTGGAGATAAACCCAATGTCCCAAATGAAATTCATAGTAATAAAAATGCATTTTTTAAGCAAACAAAATTGAAAAAAGAAAATGGAGATAAACCCAATGTCTCAAATGAAATCCAGAATAATAAAAACGCATCTTTTCGGCACAAAAGCAATTAAAGAGGGAAAAAAAAAACTCTATCAATCTTATGAAAATGAAAAATACCCAATTAACAACAAGTACCTAGAGCTATAAAATACAAAATTTTAGCCCCAAAAACATTTAGAAAAAAAATACATACTTGGGATGAGAAGTATCGAATGACATTGGCCTGATTTCCTCTCCAAAAAGATAAAAAAAAACCCTTCTTCCCTGAAAACCCTCTTAAAGCCATCACCAATACCATTATAAGGCCTCTTGAGATGTCCTCTTTTCAACATCTCGCCTTGATTCTGCAATAACAGCTTTACTCTCTCAATTGGTGCCGCTGCACTCTTCGATAACAGATTTATCGACGGGCGATATGGAGATGGAGATGTCTTCATTTCTCTCTCTCTCTCTCTACAACAAAAAATTACAGAAGTGAAGGGTTCTCTTTGAAGTCTGAGCCTTTAAAAAATTGGAATGATAAGGAATTGTTAATGGGACGCAATTCCCATTAAAAAACTGTTGACAACGAAGAGAAGAATAGCAGAAGAGAGAGATATCTGTGTGCGCGTGAGAGAGAGAGAGAGAGTGATGTGTGTGTGAGAGAGAGAGCGAGAGAGAGTGTTGAGAGAGAGAGTGAGGGTTTCGTCAATTACAGAGAAGTGAAGAAGAGAAGAGGAGGGGTATTTATGTCTTTTCGCATGGACCGTTATTCGATGATTGCGTCTCCCTCAAACGCAAAATAAAAAAGCACCTTTGAGGAGCTTCACGAATTTGCATTTAAAAACGCAAAATTTTAATGCGCTTTTACCAACCAAACGGTAATTTCGAATGGAACCGCAGTTTTTCACCGTAAACGCAGTGAAAGCCACGTTTTGAAGCGGTAACAAATAGGGGCTTAGTGTTTAATTATAATTCTTTTAGAAAGAGTTATTGTTTAATTATAATTGTTTTAGGTAGAGTTATTTTAATTAGAATTGTTTTATTATTTAATTAAGATTGTTTTAAATAGAATTATTATTTAATTATAATTCTATTAAGATTTTGACTTTTAGTCTCACTTGATTGACTTTAATATTTTGACTTAGTCTTACTTGATTGACTTTAGTCATACTTGATTGACTTTAAGATTTTGACTTTAGTCTTACTTGATTGAATTTAAGATTGACTTTAGTCTTACTTGATTGACTTAATTTCTTGACTTTAGTCTTACTTGATTGACTTTAAGATTTTAATTAAGATTTCACTTTACATTAATTAATGTTTTAATTATTAATTTTAGAATTTTTAATTATTAAAATTATAAAATTACCGTTTTGTTCTCGGAGATGACTTTTTGCGTCTTAAGTCGGTTTTCAATGTTTCAAATCGGTTTTTCGTAAGGAATTCAATGGGAATATTGGTTTTTATCATTTATGAAATTTTTTATGTGAAATGATCGTGAACTTTATGAGGGGCATTTTCGTAATTTTATCAAATTTTGTGAAAATTGGCGAAATGATTTATTTTGTTTGATTTGTTATTTTATGTGTTTGAAAGGATTTTCCTAAGCGTAACGTAGGCTTTAGGGATGTTTTAAGGTTAGGGCTATTTTAGTAATTTGGCATTTTTTAGTGATTTTTATCGTGAAGTTTCTTTTTGTCTGAGAAATGATGATTTCTATGTTTTTAGGGTTATATTTTTCTATAATAACATGGTTTCTACAGTTTTGTTAGTTTGAGAAACCTCATTCGGATTTCTAAAACATATCTGGTAACAAAATAATGCATTGGAATAAACATCCATCATTGGGAACCGTTGCAATCGGGTTGACGAGTTGATTAATCAGGCGAATACAAAAATGGGGTGTCTACAGATACCCCTCTTTAACAGAGGGTTGAAGCAAACTAGATAGCAAATCTATTTTGGTAGATAGTGCGATATCTAAATGCCAAAACTAGTGACAGTTCATTTTGCAGTCCGATTTAGCAATTTGTCGAGGTGTTCGGATCCTTAAGGGTAAAACTCTCTCCGAACTAAAAGGTTGTCAGGTCCTTGAATTTTAGAGAATTCTCCATGACTAAAAATGCAAGTGTGAGTGTGTGTACTGTGTGAAACTGAGTAAAAAATGAGAAAAACTGAGTATAAACTAAGCATAATCTGAGCAAAATCCAAGTTAACCCTTGGCGGCAACTGAGTAAAATCCAAAATAACCCTTGATGGCAACTGAGCAAATCCATGGCAACTGAGCAAAATCCAAAATAACCCTTGATGGCAACTGAGCAAAATCCAAGTTAACCCTTGGCGGCATCTTAGCAAAATCCAAGATAACCCTTGGCGGCAATTGAGCAAAATCTAAGTTAACCCTTGGCAGCAACTAAGGAAAATCAAAGTTAACCTTTGGCGGCAACTAAACAAAATCCAAGATAACCCTTGGCTGCAACTAAGTAAAATCCAAGTTAACCCTTGGTGGCAACTAAGCAAAATCCAAGTTAACCCTTGGCGGGCAATTGAGCAAAATCCAAGTTAACCCTTGGCGGCATTTGAATGAGTAAAACTGACTGAGTAATGAATGAATCTTGGGAAAGAATGAATGAATCTGGAGAAGAATGATAAAAATGAATCTGAATGAGATTAAAAATGAATCTGGAGAATAACGATTGAATCGAGGAACGAATGAATAAATCTGGAAGAGAATGATCGAATTTAGGAATGAATGGATCTTAGAAAAGGATTAATGAATCTGAAAACGAAAGAATGCCCTATCTCCTGCTTTAGGTAAATGAGTTATTCTCTGGGCAGAAAACTAAAATATGAGATCAGGAACGCTTTTGTTTGAACCTCAAGGTTTTTTTTTCAAAAGTTTTAATAATTTAAAACTTGAGTTTATATTTCTTTTGAACCTCCAAGGTTTTTGAAAAATTGTTATCAAGAGGGTAACCTTAAGTTTGGGATACCTTTTATCTTTTAGGATTAACATTGCTCAAAAAATAAAATGGCCTAGTTTGACAGGAAACATGGCATTGAAGATAATTGAACACATCATGCAAAAATTAAAAAAAATGCCCCTAGTATAAGGGGGGAAACTACATATTAGAGGAAAAAAAATGTCCCTTGTATGAAGGTTTAAAATATTTGATTACCACAAATGCAATAAAGATCCAACTTTTAATTTTGATTAATTTTATTGAAGATTTTGATTCAGGCTCAAGAGAACAAAATATTTCTTTTTGAGACTCATCATAGAATTCACCTTCTCTCCCTTGGTTCACTTGGGGAAGTAAAAAATTTCAGATCGATTGTAAACAATATACTTGTGGCTTCTGAGACTGTGCCTAGTTTAAGTTAAGTATTGAACTTGATTATTCGGACTTCTGATGTTTCAACTTGAACCGCATTTTAGCTCTTCGACTCTATGAAGATTTTTTTCTATTTTTCTTTGTTACTCTAACTTTTGCCTAGGTTGCCCTTTCAGGTTTTCAAACTAGTGAGCATGCTCTAGTGAGCTTTTTTTTTTCTTTTTTCTTTGCTCTAATTGTTGCTAAGACCGTCCTTTCCAATTTTCAACCTTGCGAGCTTGCCTTAATTTTTCCCTAAGTCGTCCTTTCGGGTTTTCAATTTAGTAGGCCCTATTTTTTTTTCTTTTCTGAACTTCTAGAATTGCTGTCTGATCATGCTTTGCTATCTTCCTTGACTTTTTCACACGATACTTAGGAGGACTTTTATAGGTAGGCTTAGGACTATGTATAAAAAGAAAATGAATTCTAAGGCTCAAAAACCCGAATGCCCTTTGTGTGGCATTTTTTTCTTTTTCTTTGAATTTTCTTCCCCATCTTGGATGATATTTCTTTTTCTTTTGAATTTTTTTCTTTTTAGATTTTTTCTTTGTCGGGGAATTTTTTTTTATTTTTTATTTTGATGTGGTCGGGCCTGAAGTAACTTCTTAGGTTGCCTACGTACCCCAGAATTTTGGGATTAGACCAAGACGTAGTTCAAATTCTTCCCTCCCTTAGGTTAGGTGATCGGGCTAAGAAATAAAAAGGCATAATTTTTTTTAAAAGGCTGCAAAGAGGTTGAGAAAGGATATATTGAACTGGGTAATAGGAGAATTAATTCGGCCAAAGATGGCCTCCTTAAATGTAGTACCGTTTGATTTGGTAAAGGTTGGTTGGTTTTGGTAATTCGATTCCATCATGATCTTGAAGTCTGACAGCTTTTCCTGGTAATATTTTCTTGATGATGAACGGACCACCCCAATTTGATTTGAACTTCCCTCTAGGGTTAAAGATAGGTGTCCAATTTTCTTTGAGTACCAAATCCCCGACTTGTATGTGACGAAATTTGATCTTTTTATCGAATGCATGGGCGACTCTTCTCTGATAAGCCTGTACATGGTACACAACTTTAAGTTATTTTTGTTTAATTTAGTTTAGTTCTTCGTACCCTTGACGTGCCTAGTCTGTTTTTAACAATTGACTTTCCAGCAAGACCTTGATATACGGGATTTTCATTTCAACTGGTGAGACTGCTTCCATATCATATACTAGTAACTAAGGAATAGTTTCAGTGGAAGACTGTATTTGAAGTATGACACCTCCATAGTGTGAATGGTAGCTTTTCTGACCAATCTTTGTGCGATTTCACGATGATTATCTTAAGACTCTTAATAGCTGTTTTAACCGCTCCATTAATCTGAGGACGGTAAGGAAATGATTTGTGAGGCCGGATCTTGAACTTTGAACATAGAGTAATAACTTAAGCTTTGAAGTACAACTCATTATCAGAGATCAGTTCAAAAGGTACCCCTATATCGATTGATAATACATGATTTGCAACTCAAGATGCAGTGAGGATAGCGCTAATATATTTTCTAACATCTTTTTTGATTCCATCGATATAGACAAGTATCTATTCTGTGTTGAACAACATCCAAGCTTGTACCTAACATACCCTCATATGATCACACGAACAAGTCTTTTGAAATTTCTGAGTAAATTCATTATCCCCTCGTGTTCCTCTAGGAATAGGATAGTTTCTATCTGAATTTCTTAAAAATTATTTTTTATTTATTCCGAGGTCAATGACCTTTGATTTCTCAATTAAAGGTTGAGCCTGACTCTTATTTTTTTGTTCAGGAAAAGAATCTATCCTTGAAGACAGATTATTAGTTAATTTGTTAATGCACTCGAGGTATTCAAAAATTTCATTTATTCAGATGGGGCGATAGACACCTCTATAAACTTGACGAATTAACCTGACTCAACAGAAAAAGAGTTGAATCGATTTAAAGAAAACATGACCTTGTTGGATTGATAAAAAAAATGTACTCAAGCTAACCCAAATGACTCATGAAAACTCAAGACAAGTAATCACAACGGGCTTGATTATGGACTGAGGACTCTGGATATTGCTTACAACTAACAAGACTGAGGCAATGTGATCTTCAGGGAATAACTGTAATTTTGAGAGATTCCGAGGCCATTCTAACTATTGACTCGGTATGTTTATTCTAACTGACTGGACTTCCAACCTTAACTAGGCGGTGGACGATTGAGTTTGGTGCAATGATAATCCTGAAACCTAATCGAATGTGGATTTAATCAACTTCAGTGTTACTCCCTTAATAATATTTTAAATGAATCCTGAGATTTTATTAAATTCTGTGCACCAATCCATTAAACAATTCATTAATGTAATGATTATTCAGAAGGAAAATAATTTTATTGCACTCTTAAAAAATATTGACAAATAATATTTTCATTGAATAACAACTTCCAACAAACATATTTCAATAATTTTTCATGTAAAAATAGATCTTTTGTAAATCAATTTTTTTTTTAAAATATTTTTCTTCCTTTTCTTTTTTTTGAAAAACATTTTCTTTTAGAAATTTTTTTTGGGAAAGCATTTCCTTTTGGAAAATCTTATTCTTCTGGAAAACATTTTACTTTTGGAAAGCATTTCTATTATGGTAAACATTTTTCTTCTTTTAAAATAGGTTAAAAATCCAAATTAGAAAAAAGTTTAAATTTTATATTGATTCAAATAGCTCGACCCATAACGATCGTTGGATCGAGATGGACTGGGTCAAGTTTAAAATGGATTTTTTATTGGGTTGGTGTCCCTAGTGATACTATAGTTTCAAATCAGGTTAAACAACAAAAAATTTATTCTTGAGGACAAACGTGCACATTCCTGATCTCATCATTCGCATACATTCATTATTCACAAGGTCCTATTCAATGAACAATCTGGGAACACCCACGATAAGTTCGAGTCGTGACCTACAGGGGAGGTTTCTAGACTCTAAACTTACTATGTGCAATGTATTTTTATCTGGCCACCCTTGCCCAAGTACACCTATATACCTCTTGAGTGTACTCAATCAGACGGTACGTGGTGACTTGGATTGATATACCGTATAGGTGATAATCTAAAACTTCAATTCACTTCTCTGAAGCTAAAAACAACCAGTTTAATCCCTAGATCAGAGGTGGCGCGTGATGCTTGAGCAAAGACACTCTTAAAATCACATCTTTTCTAGAATAGATGTAGTCTATCCTCCTAGTACCGTAGTACATCGGAGCAAGATCTCGCTTAGGCACTAGTTTTGACCAAGAAGTACAACTGATGTACTTGGATCATCTTTGATATACCTATCGGTACGAGTCAAGAGTTGTAGCTTTCATAAATGGTTTGACATCCCTTGAGGGGACCGACCACGTACTAGTACTATGTTGGCAAATGGGACATGTGACTGTGCGACTTAAAATGGGTCAAAGGCTCAGGTCGCTTCAGCCTAGGTGCATCGATATACCTTTCAGAGTCACCTGATCAGACGGTACTGATGCCCTATTTTGATATACCTTAAGGTACGTAACTGGAGTTGTAATTTTCATGAATGACGTCGCATCTCCGAAAAGATCGGGCCACGCACTAGTGCCACGTTGGCTATATTGAGACATGCAAGCGTGCAAAAAAGTAAACATGCTAGTAGTGGTGTGTGCAAAACAGGGTGGGGTGTGCCCGGGGCCTTTTCCAAACAAATGGGCTCATGGGCCTAATCATTTCATCACCACATTGATTCCACATAAATTTTAATCCAACCAATCACATCAACATTATGATCAAAATAAGCAATTACCACATATGTATCAATCATGATTACGACAATTAATAGCTACACCACACAGATTAATAATCAGAGTCAAGCGCATTATTTGATCCGAAAGATTTTTTCTTTTCTGGTCCACTCAGGGATTATTTTGGGTGACTCAAAATAATTTGAGATTTTAATGAATATTGAATCGAGGATAGGATGATAATCGTTAAGACAAGGGGTGTTATGAATTTTTTTTTTTAATTAATTTTTTTAAAATGTTTTTTACCTTTTTATGTTTTTTTTTAATTAATTTATTTTTTAAACGTTTTATTTTAAGTTTTTATTTATTTATTTCTTTTATAAGTTTTTTTTAACGTTTTTTATTTATTTATTTATTTATTTTATGTTTTTTAATTTTTAATTTTTTTTCAACGTTTTTTATTTATTTTTTTTTAAACTTTTTTTTAAACGGTTTTCTTTTATTTATTATTATTTTTTTAAAACATTATTTATTTATTTTTTTTTTAACATTTTTTTACGATTTTTTTAAGTTTTTTATTATTATTATTTTTTTAACGTTATTTATTTATTTATTTACTTTTTAACGTTTTTTATTTTTTAATTTTTTTTAACATTTATTTTATACATTTTTTTTACATTTTTTTTAATTTTCTTTTTCTTTTTAAAAGTTTTTTTTTAACGTTTTTGTTTTTTTTTAACTTTTTTTTGTACGTTTTGTTTTAATTTTTTTAAATATTTTTTTTATTTTATTATTATTTTTTTGTTAAATGTTTTTTTATTTTATTTTTTTTAAACGTTTTTTATTTTAAATTTTTTTTTTTTACGTTTTTTTTTTTAATTTTCTTTTTCTTTTTAAAAGTTTTTTTTTTTTTAATTTTTTTTAAAAATATTTTTTTTAAACATTTTTTTTGTTTAAAAAAAAAATCATAACTTTCATCCCAACCTCCATTATTCCTTCCTGAATTTATGTCAATTTGAATCTTTCATTATTTAGGGTTATCCCAAAATGACTCTAAATTGAATAACAAAAAGTAATACTCCAAAATGACATACCTAAAATCAATCCAAATAATGCTAAGAAAAGATAATACAACCCAAAAATATAAAATAAACTAAATAATGAGAATGGTTCAACAACCATTTTTTCCACTATTATCCTCTTGACATCTTACATTATTTAGGGTCATTTTGAATGATCATAGATTGAACCATGAAAATGTGCCAAAATAAAGTATTCGAAATCCAAACAAATGATCCATAATTAAGTAAAAAAGAATGATAAAAAAATAAAATAAACAAATAAACAAATAACTAAAAATCAAATAAAAAAAATGGTTCTACTAGCAATGCGTCCTACACTTGGTGCTTTTCAAGTCTGATCCTTAATAATCCCCAGTGGAGTCGTCACTGAAAGCGCTCTCGATCCGCGGGGTGTACGGATCCGCTTTTAACCTTTGAGATTTGGGAGTCGCCATCTAGTTATTGTGGTCTAGGAACCGAACGTCGACTCTAAACGGATAAAAACAAATAATCTACTTAAAAAATAACTAAGTTCGGGGATCACATTACGGGGTTGGAAGGTGTTAGGCACCAATCCCGTCCGGCAAATGCCGGTCTCTACTAATTCCCAAATATAATTACATTGCTAAAAAGACCTAATAAAAAAAATTAAATCTTTGCCTTTACAAAGACAACGGTCATGTTTCCTCAGATCTGGTAGAATAATTCTTCGTATAGTACTCATCGCTTCATTCTGTCACCGGATTCGTTTCAGATCTCCAAAACAAAGTATCTCCTTCTAAATTTTTCTAATTTTTTTTTATGGATTTCTAGGGTGTTTTGGAAGGGTTTCTAGGTGGTTTTTGAGCTAACGTTGGGGTATGGATGTTAGGTAAGGAGTTGAGACTTGAAAATTAAGGTTTATAGGAGGCTAGGGAAGCTTTTTGACCTATTTTTTCTAGGGTTTATTTTTTGATACGAAAATAAGTTGTAAGGACCCCTATTTATAGATTTTTTTAAGTGCTTGTTTTGATAGAGTTAGTGTTTAATTATAATTCTTTTAGAAAGAGTTATTGTTTAATTATAATTGTTTTAGGTAGAGTTATATTTTAATTAGAATTATTTTATTATTTAATTAGGATTGTTTTAAATAGAGTTATTATTTAATTATAATTATATTAAGGTTTTGCCTTTTAGTCTCACTTGATTGATTTTAATATTTTGACTTTAGTCTTACTTGATTGACTTTAAGATCTTAACTTTAGTCTTACTTGATTGACTTTAAGATCTTGACTTTAGTCTTACTTGATTGACTTTAAGATTGACTTTAGTCTTACTTGATTGACTTTAATTTCTTGACTTTAATCTTACTTGATTGACTTTAGCTTTACTTGATTGACTTTAAGATTTTAATTAAGATTTTACTTTACATTAATTAATGTTTTAATTATTAATTTCAGAATTTTTAATTATTAAAATTGTAAAATTATCGTTTTGCCCTCGGACATGACTTTTTACGTTTTAAGTCGGTTTTCAATGTTCTAGGATGTTTTGGAATCGATTTTTTGTAAGGAATTCAATGGAAATGTTGGTTTTTATCATTTATAAAAAAATTTGTACGAAATGATAGTGAACTTTATGAGGGCCATTTTCGTAATTTTGTCGAATTTTATGAAAATTGACAAAATAATTTATTTGGTTTCGATTTGTTATTTTATGTGTTTGAAAGAATTTTCCTAAGCGTAACGTAGGATTTAGGGATGTTTTAAGGTTAGGGGTATTTTGGTAATTTGATCGTTTTTTAGTGATTTTTAACGTGAAGCTTCTTTTTGTCTGAGAAATGATGATTTTTATGTTTTTGAGGTTATATTTTTCTAGCGTAGCGTGGTTTCTACTGTTTTGTTAGTTTGAGATACGTCATCCGGATTTCTAAAATATATCTGGTAACAAAATAATGCATTGGAATAAACATCCATTATTGGGAACCGTTGCAATCGGGTTGACGAGTTGATTAATCACGTGAATGCAAAAATGGGGTGTCTACACCAGGTCTTTTGAAATACAAATCATGGAAGCAAGAATGGCCCGTGCATTTGCAAACTGATTTTTGGTTCGTGGCATGTAGGTGAATGAGATCCTGGTGAAGTTTTAGCTTAGTTTCTCAAGATATTCATGGTAAGGGACTAATTTTTGTTCTCGAGTCTTCTATTCCCAAATTATCTGATAGACTACTAGACTTGAATCTCTAAATACATCGATTTCATCCACTTCTAGGTTGATTGTTGCCTTCAACCTTGCGATACATGCTTCATACTCTACCTCGTTACTGGAACATTGGAATTTCAATCGAATGGTGATTGAAACATGAGATCCATTTGGTTTAATCCAAACTGTCCCTATTTCATTTTCTTTCTGGTTTACAATTCCGTTGAAGTACATTTTCCAACCTTGTTTCTTATCATCGTCTTCGACCTTCGGTTAACAAAATGGCTTCGTAAGAAAAGTTTATCTTCAATGGTTTGTAATCAGGTAAGGGTTGCTTAGCTAAGTGGTCAGCAATGACTTGCTCATTGATGGCCTTTTGAGTGACATTGGTGATGTCAAACTCAGATAACAACAATTACCATTTTGCAATGCGACCTGTCAGTGCTGACTTCTTAAAAAGATATTTGAGAGGGTCAATTCGAATGATAAGCATAGTTGAGTAGTTGAAAATGTAATGACACAGTCGTTGAGATACCCAAATCAGTGCGCAACAAGTCTTCTTAAGTGCCAAGTACTTCACTTCATAATAGGTGAACTTTTTTGCTTAAATAGTAAATGACTTGCTCTTTTTGACTGACTCGTCATGTTGCCCCAATGCACAGCCCATAGACATTTCTTGCACCGAGATATACATTAGTAAAGGTCACCTTGGTGTAGGAGAAACCAAGACTGGTGGATTGAGTAAATACTTCTTTATCTTATCAAAGGCTTCATGACAGTCTTTGTTCCATGCTTTCGGTACATCTTTTCTGAACATCATAAAACCTGGTTCACAAATAGGTGTCAGTTGCATGATGAATTTATTAATATACTATATTTTGCTCAGAAATGCTTTAACGTCCTTTTCTATTACTGGTGCTTTCATTTAGAGAATGTATTTGGTTTTTGATAGATTTATCTCGATGCTTCTTCCACTGACGATAAAACCTAACAACTTGCCTGATGTTGCTTCGAAGACTCACTTTGTCGATTTGAGCCTCAGATTGTATTTCCTTAGCCGATCAAATAGCTTTATCAAGTTTATCAGATGGTCTTCCTCTAACCTAGACTTAGTGATCATGTCATCTACATAAACTTTCATTTCTTTATAGATCATGTTGTGGAATAGAGCTGTCATCGCATGTTGGTAGGTTGCTCCAACATTCTTGAGCCTGAATGACATGATTTTGTAATGAAAAGTTCCCTAGGATGTGATGAATGCTATCTTCTCTTGGTTTTTTTCTACAATTCTTATCTGATTATAGTCGGAGAAACCATCCATGAATGAGAACATGCCATGCCCTGCTATGTTATTGACTAGAGTGTCGATGTGACGTAGTGAAAAATTATCCTTAGGGCTAGCTTTGTTCAAATCCTTATAGTTGAAACACATTCGTACTTTCTCGTCCTTCTTCGATATCGAAACGACATTGGCTAGCCACTTAGGCTATGTAGACACTACAAGAAAACCTGCTTGGAACTGTTTCATTACTTCATCTTTGACCTTTAGTGTCCATTCTAACTTGAGTCTTCTTAACTTTTTCTTGATCGACTTACTCCTAAGAGCTATTGGTAGTTTGTGAACAACAAGATCTATGTCTAAGCCAGACATATCTCTGTGGGACAAGGTGAAGATGTCTTGATAGTCACGATGTAGTTTGATCATTTATTCTTTCTACTAAGGTATTAACGAGGCTCCAATTTTTACAATACGTAGGTCATCTTCAGTGCTAAGATTAATCGAGTCTGTATCCTAAATGTTTGGCTGAACACCTTTTTCATGTCATTCTAAAAGATTTTTAATTTTTTTGGGAAGGTATTCGACTTCGTCCTCTAACTCTTCTTCGATTCCTATGAGGTCGAAGTCAAGTTCGATATCAAAATCATACTTATCCCTTTCATATTTTGTTATGTCTAGAAGTTCATTTGATTGAGACAAATCCCTCAAATTCTGAGAAAACTTTTTTTTGATTTTTGAAAAATATCTACTTTTTTAGATTTTGAATTTTTTTTTATTTTTTGGATTTTTAAAGAATTTTTTTATTCTTTTAGTTTTTTAGTGCTATTTTTTGAAAATCTGAAATAAGAAGAGTAATCATGCAAATTCATTAGTAAAGATAGGGAGCCCTCAAAATAGTTTTTCCCTGAGGATGAGGGCTCGTTATGATCCTGGGCTAAATTGATTTTGCATAACGACATTTTTTTAGAGGCTTACGCAGCTTGAAGGGTGATAGGGAATTCCTCTCAATTGTTTATAATCTACCTTTCTTTGATGGGGTAGATGATGTGAGAAGGTGGTTGTTTAGACGGTTCTGAGATGACCATCACCTCTAATTGACAACTGTTAGGGTCGGGTATGGTCTTTCCCAAACTTGGTGGAATGATTGGAAATAGTGACTCATTCTTGTTGTTCATGGCAACTTCTACTTTCTCGGGTTCTTTTGTTGTCTCTTGTGAATTTTCATCAGAATCCCCGTTTAATAGAATATCAACGCTGTCCACGGAGGAGGGTTGGGACTCAACAATTGAGTTTTTATGTATATACTTTAGTTTGAAACTTATAGTTTTTGGCTTCCTTATTGGCTTTGATGGCAATTGTTCAAATAAGCTTGGGGTCTGACTTGCGACTTTGGAAAGTTGACACTGATGTAGGGAACTTTACCCAGATTCCAAGCATTTGGCTCTCGATTCTGTCTTCCTGCTAATCGGAGTTCTCATTTCTTGTCGTTCATGTCAGCAATGTCTTTTTATGTGGGTCTGAAGCCGAGAATGAAGTAAGGGGTGTGCTTTCTTACGATGATTGGGGTGGCTCTACCTCCTCCTTTTGGTCCGAAATCTTGTTTGGGTCGGTAGCCAGTCCTTCATTACCCGTCCAATTATATGTCCCATGTAACAATGTTTTTTTCCTTTTCGCAAATAACGACTGCATGTGTCTTTATTGCAAATCGGACATGCAAGTTTTCCTTTTGTACTCCAACCTGATAGCATCGCAGACCCAAGAAAGTCACTAATCGTCCATAGCAAAGCTGCACGCATCTGAAATGTCTCATTTCCTGATGCGTCATGTAATGACCTGAAATCCTAAAATGTATCTCGAGGAAAGAATTTTAGTTCCGTGCATTGATTTAAAAGTTATCAAATCCTCGAGTTTCGCATTAAATATTTTTCCAATAGGTAAACGACACCTTAGAGACGTAATTTGAGGAAACCAATCATACCATTAGATTCGTGTCGAAAAATCACCCAAAATAGAGTATAAGTTTGTCCAATTCGGCATTCGGGAAAAACAATTCCCAAAATGCCAAGTATGTCCCAACTTAAGTGATATAAATATCTAAACTCTATTAGAAAAATTAGATTTTTCTTATTCTCCTCTCCAAACAAATCTCAACCGTTTTTCTTCAATATTTGAAACTCAGATCTACACTAAACGAGAACGATCCGAGCTTAGGCGCAAGAAGGAAAGTTGTTCCTCTCGCCGAAGGTTACGCGTGGACGCAAAGAAATTCGATTTTCACCGGAAGAAAATTTTAGAGATTGACCGGAGGCGATTTTAAAGTTCGTTCAACCGTTGAAATTAGCTTGAAGTAGGTTGCCTTCCCTTCTACCTTCTAGTTATGCGATAATTTCATAGAAAATCCATATGATTGTTGATAAATCGATTGTTTCATTAAGTTTATATATATTTGAACAATTTAAATCATGTTTGCATGCTTATTTATGATTGGTTTTAGTTCATTTGATGTAACATAAGCATTTTATAGTTAGTATAATATTTGAATCAATTTTGGTTGAGTTTCAATGAAAAATAACGAAAAATCAGCAATTCGGAAAAGTATCCGAATGTTGAGTTTGGTCCTAATTTGTTTTGTGTTGCTTCCATATAGTATGTATACCCATTTCCTACATTTATTTCATTAAACACAATTAAGTATTACTTTAAGTTCTTTAATAAATAAATAAATAATTCGTTTTCAAGTTCGACTTTGAAAAATCATGTTTTCAACACTTAGTTAAATTTTCACAGATTTCAGCTTTTATGTCTTATGGTTTTATCTTTATTTTCGAGTCTCTCGACTCAACCAAAACCATCGAATGGAATTGGTTGATGCTTTATGGATTTCAAATTGCTTTAAAAGTAAAATTACTTTAATAGATATGTAGGAAATTAGATGATAGATTGATTGATTTAATCGATGGATGGATAAAGAGAACGTATGTTCTCGACTAATTGATGGGATAGTGCCTCCAGTTTTACGTAGTGGCCATGCCACGTAAAACGTGATAGATGGATAGAGGGATGAGATGGTTGATGGATAGATATGACAGATAACTGTCACTAGAGGGTACTACCAGATTTTGTTTGTATTTTTGATTAAAAGAAATGATATATTATATACAAAATAAATTATTTTGTTTACTAGTAAAGGTTTGTAGAAAACCCATAAAGAGTGACGCGTTGCTATGTATCCGGAAGCGGCGAGTCAATCTAGGATAATACTAGATGTCATATGCTCTTTGGTAGTATGGGATACCTTAGAGCATATTACAGCTTATGAAATCCGGGAATTTCTCCTACTTATTTCCTGGGAAACGTTGTGTGTAAAGGCGGTCTCTGTATAGTGTAGAGCTAGTCGGGGTTCACATGCATTGCCTCTTGATAGGCTTCGACGCGAGGGGTCTCCTGGGCTAGTTAGTGATCACTATTAGTCTGTAGTCGTCAAACGGTCGACCTCACCGTTAGTTGAACTCAGTATTGGGTTCTTGGTCAACGGCCAGTCTGAGCCGGATAAATGGTCATCCAACCGTGGTATGCTAGACCGGCCACAAAATCAGATTATAACGATGGGATTCCACATCGGAGGTTAAGTTTGGAATATCGTATTGCCATAGCCGAGGCGGTTATATCGGCGTGTTCCTCTGCTCTCTTATCGATTACACCGCCGTGTTCTTATTATGTATCTTTTTCTTATTTTGTAATGATTGATAGGTGTTTTCATTTAAAAGATGCATATGTTACTTTAAATGATTGAAAATGATAGATTGAAAGTTATTATAACTGTTTCCTGAGTATGCTTAGACATTTATCGTATGTTACATTATGAAAACTTGTATTATTTAATTGTTCAACTGATTACTCGTGCAAGTATGACTCGTTGTTAGAACGACGTTCATCCTGCTGAGTAACATTCCCATGTTACTCACCCTATCCTTCCCCTTTCAGATTATGCAACTTTTGAAGAACCGTTCTTTGAGGAGTCTTTTGAGGAGGTCCTCGAGGATGATCAGATTGATGTCTTGCAGCCGCCATGTCTTTGAGGACTAGTAGAGGATCTTAGCGGTTTTTGGTTGTAGATAAGAAACATGGTAGTTTAGAAATTTTTGTAACCTGATGAATTATGAGATTAAAGATCTTGACTTATATCAGTGTTTGTCGATTTCTTCTGTTTACTCTAGACTCTCGTATAGATGTTAGTTAAATGTTTATTCCGCTGCGTGTATTTTCTTTTCATAAGTATTATTATTTATGAATGTTCTGTTAGATTTTGTGATTGATTACCTCACACCTCGAGATTTTGACTGATTAATCATAGGGATTCGTGTTGGGATTTCGGGGCGTGACAACGTGGTATCAGAGCTCAATATTAGTTCCGGATGGGACGAGAGCTCTTCTGTGTCTAGAAGTCTGTTAGAGTCTAGATTGGAGATAAGATTAGGAATAATAGGAAATTCCTTAAGGATATGAAGTATGAGACAATAGTTATTTGATGAATTAATGGACTAAGTAGTATTAAATGGAATATGTTTGAATGCATAAATGTTTGATGTGTAATTAGTACTCTGCCTAAAGTTTGATGAAATGTCTTTTGGATTTGGAGAAATTATAAAGATTGTTCAATTGCAGATTTGATTAGATGGCAGGCAGAGGTAGGCCAGGCAAGAGGTCCCAACCCACAGATGCAGGGACATCTGAGGCTAGACAACCAACAGAAATGGAATTGATGATGCAAGCCATAACGGCGATGTCTCAGAACCAGGAAAGAATACAAGAAAGGCAGATAAAAATGATAGAAGATCAGGCAGTCTTGATGAGACAGTTGATTGGGATGATAGGGGGCCAGAACCAGTCAGGTGCACATATACCTGAGGTTGCTCCGGAGCACACCCCTGACTCCACACCTGATCAAGGTATACCCCCACCTCCACCAGCACAGGTACCAAGACATGTGCAGTTGGTGCGACCACCATATCAGGGTCTTGCGGGTGCTCTTTTGAGAGAGTATAGGAGTATGAGGCCACCCAGCTTTGATGGAGTTGCGGACCCCGTAATGGCGGAAGAATGGTTGGAGGAGTCTGATAAATACTTGTGCACTATGGAGTGTTCAGACACTCAGAAGGTTCTATGTGCCTCTTTTATGCTTCAGAGGGGTGCAGCACATTGGTGGACTTCGGTGAAAGACAACCAACCGGAGATTCAGAACAACTGGTCGATCTTTCAGAAAATGTTCTTAGAGAAGTATGTTCCCGCTAGCTCCCGGGACAGAAAGAGGATGGAGTTTGATAGGTTGGCACAGGGTAACATGTCCGTGGACCAGTATGAGTCCCGCTTTACCCAATTGGCTCGTTATGCTCCCGAGCTGATTTCCACCAACCAGATGAAAGCAGAGAAGTTTGTTAGAGGGTTGAAAGTCACTTTCAGGAGTAGGATGGCAGCCTTCGAGGTTACTAGCTACTCCGAAGTGGTCACAAGAGCCCAAAGGCTAGAGCGGGCAGATGAGGTCATTCACGAGCAGAGTGTTGGGATGAGGACGGTACCCCCACCAGCCAAGAGACAGATGATTTACAGGCCCAGTAGTTCAAGGCAGCAGTGGACCAGTCAACCACAGGGTCAGAGCAGTTTCCGACCCCCAGTATCTACAAGCCAGTTTCCACAGAGGACAGTAGCACCAGTGCAGGGTAGGGGTCAGGCTACTCGTTCGTAGAGTCAGATGACTAGAGGCCAGGGACAGACTTCGAGGCCTCAGGTTCAGACTGCTAGACCTCCACTACCGTCGCAGAGGGCACCTACGGGTCAGGCCAGTAGAGAGCCGATTAGATGTTATGAGTGTGGAGAGTTGGGACATCTGAGGAGACAGTGCCCCAAAATCCCCCAGCAGACCCGTGATTCGATGACTCAGGCTAGGGTCTATGCTATGACGCAAGCTGACGCTACAGCTTCAGAGGATGTGGTGGAAGGTATAATTATGTTATATAACTGTTTAGCACATGTATTGATGGATTCAGGTTCCACACATTCATTTGTATCTTCTAGCATGGTAGAAAAGTTAGAACTTTCTACAACAGACACCAATAGGACACTTTCGTTGATGACTCCCCTGGGAAACAAAACAATGCCACATCGAGTGTGTAACTCGTGCATTCTCAAGATAGGAGATAGTTCATTTGAACTGAACTTGATAGTCTTAGAACTTCGAGATTTCGACATCATCTTAGGCATGGACTGGTTAGCTGCATACCATGCGGTTATAGATTGTTATGCCAAGACAGTTAAGTTTGGTGTGCCGGGACAGCCAGAGTTCAAATTCAAGTTTAAGGGAATTCGGAATCGTGTAATCCGAGTGATAGAACCATCTAGGAATGGGACTGATTGGGATAGTTTGTATAGCATGAATGCTACCGTTAGTGAGATGAATGAAGAGTCACTAAAGGTGGAAGCAATCCGAATAGTATGTGACTATCCCGATGTCTTTCCTGCAGAGTTACCTGGGTTACCCCCAATCAGGAAGATTGACTTCTCAATCGAACTGATTCCAGGAACTAGACCCATATCGATTCCACCTTATCGAATGGCCCCAGCAGAAATGAAGGAGCTAAAAAGTCAATTGGAAGAGTTGACAGGTTTGGGTTTCATTCGTCCGAGCAGCTCGCCTTGGGGTGCTCCAGTTTTGTTCGTAAAGAAAAGGATGGGTCAATGAGATTATGCATTGACTATCGAAAACTGAACCAAGTGACGATAAAGAACAAGTATCCGCTCCCCAGGATTGATGATCTGTTTGATCAACTAAGAGGTGCCAAGTACTTCTCAAAAATTGATCTAAGATCGGGATACCACCAGTTGAGGATCAAAGAGGAGGATGTTTCGAAGACAGCATTCCGAACTCGGTTAGGGCACTTTGAGTACCTAGTAATGCCATTCGGTTTGACTAATGCACCTGCGGTGTTTATGGATCTCATGCAGCGAGTGTTTTGGGATTTCTTGAATGTCTTCATTATCGTCTTCATTGACGATATCTTGATCTATTCGAAGACGGAATTTGAGCATGAGGATCATTTGAATGTCACACTTCACAGATTGCGCCAGGAGAAGTTGTATGCTAAATTCTCCAAGTGCGAATTCTGGTTAGATGAAGTGAAGTTCTTGGGTCATGTGGTTTCCAAGAATGGGATATCGGTGGACCCATCGAAGATTGAAGCGGTTATGAACTGGCAGAGGCCTACTACAGTTACTGAGATCAGGAGTTTTCTTAGACTTGCGGGATACTACCGTAGGTTTGTAGAAGGCTTCTCGAAGATAGCTTCGTCATTAACGAAGTTAACTCAGAAAGGGGTCAAGTTTGAATGGACCGATAGTTGCGAAGCAGCATTCCAGGAGTTGAAGACTCGACTAACCACGGCACCCGTTTTGATAGTCCCTAAGCCAGGAGAGAAATATATCATTTATGCTGATGCTTCTCATACGGGACTTGGGTGTGTATTAATGCAGGTTGGTCAGGTAATTGCTTACGCATCGAGACAGTTGAAGATCCACGAGAAGAACTATCCGACCCATGATTTAGAGTTGGCGGCTATAGTGCACGCACTCAAGGTTTGGAGACACTATTTGTATGGGGAGACCTTTGAAGTGTATTCAGATCACAAGAGTCTCAAGTATTTATTCTCGCAGAAGGAATTAAATATGAGGCAGAGGCGATGGATGGAGTACCTGAAAGACTATGACTTTACATTGCATTACCATCCTGGTAAGGCTAATGTAGTAGCAGATGCGTTGAGTCGTAAGAAAGATGGGGTGTTTGCTCACATAAAGATTGAGGAATGGAAAATGCTAGAAACTGCAACCGATTATGCATTCAACATTCCCTCAGAAAAGATGAGCAGAAATCCTATGTAGCTCACATGAGAGTACAACCCCAGATTGTTGAAAGGGTTATTGAAGCGCAGAAGATTGATACGGAATTGGAAGGGTACCAAGAGAAAGCAGAGGACTTTGTGAGCAGAGTTGGAGAATTCATGATGATGGTAGTATACGGTTCAAAGTAGACTTTGGGTTCCTCGTGACGTTTTATTGAGAAATGACATAATGGATGAAGCCCATAAGTCGCATTTTTCTATTCATCCAGGGAGTACCAAGATGTATCAGGACATGAAAAGAAATTTTTGGTGGCCAGGAATGAAAAAGCACATTGCCCAGTATGTGAGTCGTTGTATGATATGTCAGCAAGTAAAGGCTGAGCATAGGAGACCTGCAGGGTTATTGCAACCACTTCCTATTCCGGAATGGAAATGGGAGCACGTAACTATGGATTTTGTTAGTGGGTTGCCGAAGGCTAGTGATGGGATTGATGCTGTATGGGTGGTTGTAGATAGACTTACTAAGTCTGCTCATTTTCTACCTATCAAGATGACTTACACTGTGGATAAGCTGAGCAGGATTTATGTCTCAGAGATTGTGAAGTTACATGGAGTCCCAGTTTCTATTGTATCTGATAGGGATCCACGTTTTACATCTCAATTCTGGCAGAGTTTTCAAGTTGCATTTGGTACGAAGCTGAAGATGAGTACAGCATTCCACCCACAGACTGATGGGCAGTCAGAACGTGTTATCCAGATATTGGAAGACATGTTGAGGGCTTGTGTACTAGATTTTGGAGGTAACTGGAAGAATCACTTGGCAATAGCTGAATTTGCCTATAACAATAGTTACCAATCTAGTATAGGCATGGCACCATTTGAAGCGTTATATGGCAGACCATGCAGATCGCCAAATTGTTGGGCAGAAGTCGGAGATAGTATTCTGTTGGGACCCGACATCGTCTTGGAGACTACTGAGAAGATTAAGACAGTTCGAGAAAGGTTGCGGGTAGCACAGAGCAGGCAGAAAAGTTATGCAGATCATCGTCGACGACCATTAGAGTTCGTGATCGGTGATTTTGTATTCTTGAAGGTTTCTCCTAGACGAGGAATCAGTAGGTTTGGGATTAAGGGTAAACTAAAGCCAAGGTATGTAGGACCGTTTGAGATCATAGACAGAGTTGGCACGGTTGCATACAAGTTGGCTTTACCTATTCAGTTAGAAAGGGTTCATAATGTATTTCATATATCGATGTTGAGAAAGTATGAACCGGACCCATCCCACGTCATTGACTGGCAGTCCTTGAATCTAGAGGAAGACATATCGTATGAAGAGGGGCCAGTGCAGATTCTTTACCGTAAAGAGAAAATGTTGAGGTCACGAGCTATTCCGTTGGTTAAGGTGCTTTGGAGACATCACAATGTCGAGGAAGCGACTTGGGAGAAAGAAACGGAGATGCGTGCTCAATTTCCAGAATTATTCTTCGATTGAGGTATGTTTAATTTCGAGGACGAAATTCTTATTAAGGGGAGGAGGATGTAATGACCTGAAATCCTAAAATATATCTCGAGGAAAGAATTTTAGATCCGTGCATTGATTTAAAAGTTATCAAATCCTCGAGTTTCGCATTAAATATTTTTCCAATAGGCAAACGACACCTTAGAGACGTAATTTGAGGAAACCAATCATACCATTAGATTCGTGTCGAAAAATCACCCAAAATAGAGTATAAGTTTGTCCAATTCGGCATTCGGGAAAAATAATTCCCAAAATGCCAAGTATGTCCCAACTTAAGTGATATAAATATCTAAACTCTATTAGAAAAATCAGATTTTTCTTATTCTCCTCTCCAAACAAATCTCAACCCTTTTCCTTCAATATTTGAAACTCAGATCTACACTAAACGAGAACGATCCGAGCTTAGGCGCAAGAAGGAAAGTTGTTCCTCTCGCCGAGGGTTACGCGTGGACGCAAAGAAATCCGATTTTCGCCGGAAGAAAATTTTGAGATTGGCCGGAGGCGATTTTAAAGTTCGTTCAACCGTTGAAATTAGCTTGAAGTAGGTTGCCTTCCCTTCTACCTTCTAGTTATGCGATAATTTCATAGAAAATCCATATGATTGTTGATAAATCGATTGTTTCATTAAGTTTATACATATTTGAACAATTTGAATCATGTTTGCATGCTTATTTATGATTGGTTTTAGTTCATTTGATGTAATATAAGCATTTTATAGTTAGTATATATTTGGATCGATTTTGGTTGAGTTTCAACGAAAAATAACGAAAAATCAGCAATTCGGAAAAGTATCCGAATGTTGAGTTTGGTTCTAATTTGTTTTGTGTTGCTTCCATATAGTATGTATACCCATTTCCTACATTTATTTCATTAAAAACAATTAAGTATTACTTTAAGTTCTTTAATAAATAAATAAATAATTCGTTTTCAATTTCGACTTTGAAAAATCATTTTTCAACACTTAGTTAAATTTTCATAGATTTCAGCTTTTATGTCTTATGGTTTTATCTTTGTTTTCGAGTCTCTCGACTCAACCAAAACCATCGAATGGAATTGGTTGATGCTTTATGGATTTCGAATTACTTTAAAAGTAAAATTACTTTAATAGATATGTAGGAAATTAGATGATAGATTGATCGATTTAATCGATGGATGGATAGAGAGAACGTATGTTCTCGACTGATTGATGGGACAGTGCCTCCAGTTCTACGTAGTGGCCATGCCACGTAAAACGTGATAGATGATAGAGGGATGAGATGGTTGATGGATGGAAATGACAGATAACTGTCACTGGAGGGTACTACCAGATTTTGTTTGTATTTTCGATTAAAAGAAATGATATATTATATACAAAATAAATTATTTTGTTTACCAGTAAAGGTTTGTAGAAAACCCATAAAGAGTGACGCGTTGCTGTGTATCCGGAAGCGGCGAGTCAATCTAGGATAACACTAGATGTCATATGCTCTTCGGTAGTATGGGATACCTTAGAGCATATTACAGCTTATGAAATCCGGGAATTTCTCCTACTTATTTCTGGGGAACGTTGTGTGTAAAGGCGGTCTCTGTATAGTGTAGAGCTAGGCGGGGTTCACATGCATTGCCTCTTGATAGGCTTCGACGCGAGGGGTCTCCTGGGCTAGTTAGTGATCACTATTAGTCTGTAGTCGTCAAACGGTCGACCTCACCGTTAGTTGAACTCAGTATTGGGTTCTTGGTCAACGGCCAGTCTGAGCCGGATAAATGGTCATCCAACCGTGGTATGCTAGACCGGCCACAAAATCAGATTATAACGATGGGATTCCACATCGGAGGTTAAGTTTGGAATATCGTATTGCCATAGCCGAGGCGGTTATATCGGCGTGTTCCTCTGCTCTCTTATCGATTACACCGCCGTGTTCTTATTATGTATCTTTTTCTTATTTTGTAATGATTGATAGATGTTTTCATTTAAAAGATGCATATGTTACTTTAAATGATTGAAAATGATAGATTGAAAGTTATTATAACTGTTTCCTGAGTATGCTTAGACATTTATCGTATGTTACATTATGAAAACTTGTATTATTTAATTGTTCAACTGATTACTCGTGCAAGTATGACTCGTTGTTAGAACGGCGTTCATCCTGCTGAGTAACATTCCCATGTTACTCACCCTATCCTTCCCCTTTCAGATTATGCAACTTTTGAAGAACCGTTCTTTGAGGAGTCTTTTAAGGAGGTCCTCGAGGAGGATCAGATTGATGTCTTGCCGCCGCCATGTCTTTGAGGACTAGTAGAGGATCTTAGCGGTTTTTGGTTGTAGATAAGAAACATGGTAGTTTAGAAATTTTTGTAACCTGATGAATTATGAGATTAAAGATCTTGACTTATATCAGTGTTTGTCGATTTCTTCTGTTTACTCTAGACTCTCGTATAGATGTTAGTTAAATGTTTATTCCGCTGCGTGTATTTTCTTTTCATAAGTATTATTATTTATGAATGTTCTGTTAGATTTTGTGATTGATTACCTCACACCTCGAGATTCTGACTGATTAATCATAGGGATTCGTGTTGGGATTTCAGGGCGTGACACGTCATATGTCATTAATCCACGTTCCCATAATTCTTTCAATTCTTCCACTAAGGACCTCATATATACATCTATGTTGTTTCCAGGACCAGTAGGACCAAGGATTAACATGGACAAAATCATGTTTGACTGTTTCATACACATCCATGGGGGCAAGTTATATGGAATCAATATCACAGGCCATGTGCTGTGACTAATACTCATAGTTCTAACGGATTGAAACCGTAGCTAACCAACCCAAGTCTAACATTATGAACATCTAAAGCGAATAACGGATTGCAATTATGAAAATGGCTCCATGCTATTGAGTCTGCTGGATGCCTTAAAAGACCATCCTTGGTTCGACACTCGTCATGCCACCTCATGTCAAAAGCTGTCTTTGATGACATAAAAAGTCTTTGTTGCCTTGGTTTTAATAGAAAATAATGTAGTATCTTAGCTGGACTTTTTTTCCTTTTCCCTCTCGATTGATCTTCGTCCATTTTCCATCTAGAAGCACCACATGTGTCACAAACTTGTTTCTTGCTAGTCTCTCTCCAATATATCATACAATCGTTGGGGCACGCATGTATCTTATTATAGTCAAGACCTAAATCTGAGATAATCTTTTTGTCTGACTGAAATTTTCTGGTAGCGTCGACCCATTCGGGAGCACCTCCCTCAACAAGTCAAGCAACATTGTAAATGACTTGTTGCTCCATCTACTAAGGCACTTGATGTGAAATAGTTTAACTATGAACGATAATTTGTTGAATTTTGTACAACCATGATACAACTCTTTCTCCATATCGTTAATCAACTTGAAAATTTTCTCAATTTCTACGTTTACCTCGCTATTTGGTATTTCTGTACGATTACCAGTTACATTACATTCTGCATTTGGCATTCTGAAAATATCATCCAATAGATCTCCCATTCCATCCCCACTTTCATTTCTCATTGTCACGGCCCTATTCTTTGGAAGCGAGGTCGTGCGGCGCAAAGGGGTCAAATCCACTTGCAAGCCTGTAAAATGATCGTACATCACACACACGTAGCTAGCAAACAAGTAAATGAGGCAACATGAGGCAAAGCCCAGAGGCAACTTTGTTGATATAATATTGATTACACGGGGTAACGCGTTACAAAAGCAATAGATGCGTTACAAAGCAATAGATGATCCTATGACACGCGGGACTTCCACGGAGCTGGGCTTTAAGGGCTTCAACAATGTGGGTGTAGGCCGAGGATTAGGATAGCACTGACACCCTTCCTACAAGGTGTATACTTTTCATTTCCTAGGTTTCCAGAAGGAAACATCAAAAGTGGAGGCCGGTCATACTCCCTTATTACGAAAATGCCACTAAGCTAACAAGGGTGCCCTGGCACAGGGCTGACATATACCCTAAGCTAACAGATATGCCCTGGTACGAGGGCTGACATGGCTTCATAACGAGCCTTACATGATATTACACGGGTGCTCCCGGGTAGCTCCGGGGCGAGCTTACACCTAACTCTAGGTGACAGATGATATGACCGTTACAGACTCCCCCACCTATTCTACAGACGTCCTCGTCGCATTGACCTGACAAACTCTTCAATCGGCTGCTTGAAAGGTTGTAGGTTCTCTGCATTCTCTTGTGTAGCTTCAAATTCTGGCATGTCCTTTGTGACGAAGTACTCCACGTGCTGCTGCTGCTGTTGCTGGATGGAACTGCTGCTGAAATGACGTCTTCGAGAACTTTGTCGACAACACGCTCTGGCTGAAAAGCTGAATGAGAAGGTGTATGTGTTGGAATACTGCGCGCGAGATCTCCTAGATCTGCATGGTACAACTTGAGACTTCTTGCATGGATGATAAAGTGAATGCTGCGTAACTTGTATGGTAACCAGAGTTTAGCAAACCTGTACGTCCTTGGACTGTGTCTCCTGTAGCCTGAAACAATAGTATGAGAAGTTAAACACTGTTGGCCTGAAATAAGTCCAAAAGTACTCTTGTTGGAGGAAGAGTTCTTCTGAAAAGTGGAATTGAACAAATTCGTCCAATTCTGATGATCGGCATTGGCAAGATGCCTAAAATACTCCAACGCAGAACTGAATTTCTTCGTTGGCCAATCTGATTGATGATGTACACTGGTTGGAAAATCAAGCTGGAACCCAAGTAGTCTGCACAGTCCGTCCCATAACTTCCCTGTGACTCTTGAATCTCTGACGCTGACAACACTTTGAGGTACATCCCAATTCTTGCTGACTCTCTGACGAAATAATTGAGGGGCTTCTTCTGCAACTTGAATCTTACAGTAACCTGATCTCTGACCTAACTCTGAAAAATACTTGGCTGTCCCAAGTTTATCAAACAAGTCAGTAACTGGTTGGACAGGATACTTGTTCTGGAAGGTGATCTTCTTCGATGCTCGAAAATCGATACAACGCTGCGAAGACCCAAACTTCTTCTGTTGCTTGCTCAACTCAACTAGTCTTGGAGGATTCATCCTGAAAGGCCTCTCTATAAGAGGTGTGGCAACAGGTAGCAATTCATTCTAATGATTTATTGACCTACGTGGCTGTAGTGTCTTCGGAAGCTCATTCGCTATCACGTCATCAACTTCTGCTAAAACCTGTGTAAACTGTGTGGAAGTTGAACTATGGTCCTGTTCTTCGGCTTCAACTCTCAAGGAAGCAATGTACGGTTGCTTACCTTTCTTCAACTGAATGGTTGAAATCAAATTTCCCTCTTCCTTACCTGTGGAGACGGGAACAAAGCTTGGACATTCACCTAGCATGCCCAAGGTGTTGGCGAATGGCATTGGTACAACCCTGTTTTGTCGCATGAAATCCATCCCAATGACAACTCTGAACTCATCGAGCGGAACTGCGAGTAAATCAAGCTTACCCTTCCATGTACCTATCTTGACGGACACTGACGTGGCCGAACCTTGGATAAGAGTGGCTTGGGAGTTTACAGCTTTCATATGGCTTGAACCTTTATCTAACCGAATATTGAGACGCTTCACCTCTACAGGGGTAATGAAGCTGTGCGTTGCTCCTGTATCAACCATTGCCTGGGTGGTCTTCCCACCAACTTCAATATCGACATACATAAGACCCTTCCGTTTCTGGCTATTATGAGTCTCAGATGTCTGCTTCATTGCATTCAAAAGATGCAAGGCTCCCATGTGAGGAGAGTCTTCATGATCTCGCCCACTCGTACTTTCGTGACTAGGGTCACTCTGGGAAGCTAATAGTGCAGTCAATTTGGCTCGCTGTGGGCACTTAAATGTTTAGTGTGATTGCATTGTTTGACCGATCATATGAATCTGAATTCTGACCTCTAGATGATGACGACTCAATATCTTCACCGTGGAATAACCATGTAGTGTAATTCTTGTCGAACCCGTAACAGATCATATGGTCATATGCATTTTGTTTGTTCTGGTAGTACACGTTATTGCATTTAGAACATGGACACTTCAACTTCTCGTCAACAGTGGCTCCGCGTGCAAAAGCAAACTGAATGAATCTTTTTACCCCTTTGATATATTCTTGACTAATCCTAACACATTCAACAAGTTCATGCGAACAATACATCAACATTGTAATATGGTGACATCAAATCAATCATGATATGAAAATCAACATACCTCGACTTTCGAATCCAACTCTTATCCATTGTCCGTAAAAGAAATTGACACTGAAACGCAGAAACAAGAAATTCATAAAAAAAGGTGGGGTAAGATCGAATGTATTAAGTTTCATGTGTGGGGTGACTCCATCCATGTATGTACGGTATGTTCTTTCTGTTTATTTATTATAAAAAATTATATATATTTTGTTCTTATCTTCTAACCATAAGTAAAGTATATAACTTAACATGATCAAAAAGTTTTTAAGCAAAAAATTGACAAGAAGTTAAAGAAAATGGTAAGTCAGTTATTTTTTATTAGTCTCTTACAGAAGATTGCGATTAACAGTCTATTTGAATTAAGAAAAAAAAAGAGAAGAGAAAATATGCAACTTTCTCTTCCTTTCTCCTGTTTGGATTGTTAAGTGAGGAGAGAAGAGAAGAAAAGTGGGGGGAAGAGAATGAAAAAATGTAAAATTTGGTTCTCTCCAAAAGAGGAGAGGCGAGAAGGGAAGAGAAGATAATGAAGTTTTACATTCCAATTTTGTCTTAATTATTTTCAAAATTTTCAAAAATAGGTAATATTGGCAAGCAATCCGAAAAGTCATTTGCAGGCCATCCATTAGGCAAGTCATCCGACAGGCCATTGGACAGGCCATTTGGTAGGTTATCCGACATACCATTGGACAGGCCATTAGGCAGGCCATCCGACATGCCATTGGACAGGCCATCTGACAAGTCATTGGTTATGCTCTATAAGCAATCAATAGGGCATGGAAGTTTAATAAAATATGAAGTTAATATATATTCTAGATATATCGAGTAGATCTAGAATTAATAGAAATAAGATTACAATCTATCCAAAAAAAATAGAGAGAAATAAGCTTACAATCTGATTAGGTGCTTACATAACCCTTAATTGTTGCTACCCCACACTCTATTGATCAAAGATGCAAAGTAAGGCGAATCAAATGTTGCCTTGAATTCTATTGCATTTAAAACATGATATCAAATGGAATATTCATCAGAATCGTGATACATTGCCTACATTGGAAGTATATTGATAAGCATAGATTTATTTCCTCGAAATACAAATTTAAAAATGAATGATTCTCTATGCATTGCCACTTCAGCGTAGTGTCCAATGCAGGCAGTCCATCATTTTCCTATTCATAATCTATTTATTGTTTTAGAGTGCCTAAATAGTACCTCGAAAACTAAATTAGTCTTTTGTCGATCTTGCATTTCTCTCCTAAATTTGAGCAAACTCTCTCAAACTGTACATTTTCAAAATTTATCACATTTTATACATTGTCATGGGCACCATAACACCATTTATTGTTAAATGATCAAAATACACACATTTTCAACTTGATGAGTAAAAGGATGATTCTATCAACTGATTGACATAAATAATCAAAATCTCCTTATTTTTTGATCAATTGAATGTGGTGTTAACAATGCATCAAAAATATTTAAAATGATCATTATAATTGTTAGAGATAGCTATTTGAAGTTATAATGATTTACAAAAGATATGCTAGAAGTCTGTGATATTGGACTAATTTTTAAAACGAATGGAACACGATCAATTTATTTTTATTTTTATTTTTATTGTAATATCCCCGAAATACTCCATTAATGGTGTCCAAGACATGCAATTCCATTAAAAGAATGTAACCTTCATGATTGGAGTCCAATGGTCCCTATGTACTTCCATTTCTATAATCTTTTCTTCCTTGAACACATTATCAAATCTTTCATCTCCATTAATGGTGTCCTTGTACTAACGGTTTTATTATCTCCCAAATAAACTAAACATGCATTTAAAAAAAAAAATTAAAACATGCAAATTGGTTACTATATTTCTACATGATTTGATAAATTTAATATTTATTTTTATCTAATCATTTGTTAAAATATTTTGAATGATTGAAATTATAAATAGTATAACATACTTGTGGACATAGTTCTATTAAGAAAAAAATCCATAGTTCTATAAAGAAAAAGAATAAAAACTCCAACATTCATAAAAAAAAAGAACATTCAAGACGAAGTAAATGAGATTTATCAAAATAAATGAGATTTAAAAAACAAAACCTTCACAAACCTCAAATCTGCAGAGTCTTGGTAAAAAAACAGCAAGGAGTTGAGCTACTACGTCTTTTGTAGTGATGAAAACAGTAACAAAGACGAAGAGGGTGTGAGAAGGAGAGATTGGGAGTTAAGGTGAGAGAGTGAAATAGAGAGAGTGCGATATAGATAGAGAGAGAGTACGAGAGGAAGATGGAATGAAACAGAAGGAGATGTATAGTGTAAGAGAGAGAGAGAGAGAGGAAATAAAATCGAAGCTTGGCGCAAAAAAAAATTTTGATTCCTCATCGATTTCGCAAAAAATGCCACTGATTTCATCTTTTTAGCAGCGATTTGCAACAAAATCGCCTCTAATAGATGATTAATTTCTTTGTCTGATTTATATATGAATTGGGTGACGTTAGCAAAAGTTGGTGTGGTGATAGAAACTCTCTTGTTTTACTCCTTAGAAAATGAGTTGAGATTCAACTCTATGTATCAACGGATGCTTATCGGATCGAATACAGTAATATTTAAATCCGAATTCAAATTCGAATCTGACGGATATTCTAAAACTCTATCCAAATTCAAATCCAATTATCCTATCAGATATAAGATAATATCCTATTCGAATTCGAATTATTTGTATATATATAAAAAATAAAAATAAAATAAAAAACATAACTTTTCATTATCCAATTAATTTTTCATTATTAAAAATAATTATTATATATATATATATATATTTATATAATAAATAAATAAAATAAAATAATATATATTATAGTATTTATATAAAAAAATTAATAAAATAAAATAATATATATTATATATTACTTCGAATCGGATATTATCAGATTCAAAATGTTAATATCCGAATTTGAATTCGATATCAAAAAATTTCGGATAATATTCGACTTTTCGAATTTGAATTCGAATTTTCAACTATCCATTGACACCCCTAACTCTATGAACATCTAAACCGAGTCAGGTTTTCAAGTGTATTTAATCAACATGAAATTTTACACAGTTTTAAAACTCGAGAGCTTGAATCGAATCAAATGTCCAACTAATTCAAAAGGATAAAAAACTTGTAAGTCTACTCAGATGAAATAAATAAATATATTTAACATATAAGTATTTTTAAGATACATCTCCTAAAATATATCATATATAGTTGATTAAATTGATTGAGTTTTTGACCCAATGTGGTTCATTTTTTGGGATGATTCGGTCGAGATGAGAAGTTGAGTCAGTTGATCTGCCGAGTTAACCAATGTTATATTGTTTTTATGCATAAAAAATTAATCGAATTAATTAACGACATTTTTATAAACACATTGTTATTCGTATGGTATTACTAGTGGTTTAATAAAACAATGTCGTTGTTTCATGTGTATTGGCGGCACATAATAATCGACGTTATATCATTTTCATGCATTAAAAATTAATCGAATTAATTAACGACGTTTTTATAAATACAATGTTATTCGTATGGTATTACCAATGGTTCAATAAACAATGCCGTTGTTTCATGTGTATTAGTGACACATAATAACCGCCGTTAAATCGGTTTTATACATTTAAAAATTCATCGAATTAATTAATGACATTTTTATAGAAATGCCATTATTTGTATGGTATCCCCAGCGGTTATATAGAAACTGCCGTTGTTTCCTATGTATTAACGGCACATAATAACCGTCGTTAAATCTATCGAATTAATTAACGGTTTTTCTACAGAAACGCCATTATTTCTATTGTATTCCCGATTTTTATATAAAAATGGCCGTTGTTTCCTATGTATTAACGGCACATAATAACCGCCGTTAAATCATTTGTGGTGTATTTAAAAATTTATTGAATTAATTAACGACATTTCTATAGAAACGCCGTTATTTCTATTGTATTCTCGGCGATTATATAAAAACTGCCGTTGTTTCCTATATTAACGGCACATACTAACCGTCGTTAAATCATTTGTGATGTATTTAAAAATTCATCGAATTAATTAGCGGTATTTCTATAGAAACGCCGTTATTTCTATTGTATTCTCGGCGGTTATATAAAAACTGCCGTTGTTTCCTATATATTAACGGCACATACTAATAACCGCCGTTAAATCATTTGTGATGTATTTAAAAATTCATCGAATTAATTAACGGCATTTTTATAGAAACGTCATTATTTGTATGGTATTCCCAGCGCCTTAACTAAAAACGCCGTTGTTGGTCAACAATTAGAGGTGATTTTTAGAAAATTTCATTAACATTCCGTCGTAAAAAAATACCATTTTTGTAGTGTTGGGTTGAGTGTTAGGTGGAATGAAATGAGTGGTGTTTAATTGAAAGAATGGGGGTGTAAGATGGTAGTTGATTAATTGAGTGTTTGGTAAGTTAAAGAGAATAAGTTTTGATTAACAGAATGGGTTGTGTAAAAGGATAATTGATTAGATTTTTAGGAGGGTGGAGGTGGTGGTGACATGTGTCAAAAGGGGGTGTGGAGATGGAGTGTTAGATGAGTTGATTAGAGAGAAAGAGTATTTGATTAGAGAGGAGGGGTGTGGGTTTGACTTGTGAATGGATTTGTAGGGAATGATGACGATAGGTTAGAGGAGGGTAATGGACTGATGTGATCTTTTAGAGAAAAGGTGATTGGGGTAGGTTGTTGGATGAGGTAGGTGAGTTGAGATAGTAACATGTATCACACCTTGATAATCTTAGTTGATTGGTTGTGATGTTGGGCTTGGATAGTAGGTTGGATGGGTATGGTGTTGGATTGAGAAGTCAATGGGTTTGGGTTTGAGTAGAATGATTGGGCTTAGGTAAGATAATGTTGGGTTGAGTTGATTTGGATTAGGGTAGGGATGGGTTGAGAATTCGGATTGGGTAGATTGGTTGGGCTTGATTGTTAGGTTTTGAAGTCAATAAGTTAGGTGGTAGGTTGGGATTGGGTATAATAATGGGAAGTGAGTAGTAGGTTGAATAATTATGGTGATGGGTTTAGAAGTATAAAGGTGGGGTGAGATAGGTTTGGGCCAATGGGCCACGTGATAAGTTCTTGGGCCATTTATTGAAAGAAAATGAAGAGTTTTTGAAGGTTTGGGGCATTAAGGCCCATCCCCATTTTTATGGACTTTAGAGCATTTTGCATCGAGGGCCCGATCAAATTTGAGTGTTTACATATATTTTATCAATTTGAAATTTTTTTACAAATTCCTATTTTTATTGATTTAGTAATTTTGCTAAAACCAATGTTTTCTAATTTGGGAATTTAATATTCATAATTTTCTAATTTGAAAGTTTCATGTACATAATTTTCTAATATGAAAATTTAATATTCATAACTTTCTAATTTGGAAGTTTCATGTTTGATTGCATGGAAAGTCACTTTCTATGGAATTTGAAATCCATGGAAAATTAGTTGTGGAAAATAGGTAGGGTTGGAAAATCAAATTCCATTGTTTGATTTCACTTGGATAAAATCATGGAAAAATATAAGAAAAAATAAGAAGAGGAGAAGGAGGAAGAAGATGAGAGGAGGGGGAGAGGAAGAAAAAGATGACGAGGAAGATGGAGGGGAGAGGATGTGACGACGAAGGTGGCGGCGGCGATGGTGGTGGCGGAGACGGCGACGATGGCGGCAACGGAGGTAAGTGAGGAAGATGGGGGGAGAACATGGTGGTGGTGGTGGAGAAGGAGGTGAGGGATGGAGAAGAAGGAGAAGAAGAAAAAGAAGAAGAGAGAGAGAGAAGGTGGTCGGAGACGGAGCCGACGGCAATGGCGATGGTGACGACGACGAGGTTAGTGTAATGGTGGTGGTGGTGGTAGTGGTGGTGGTAGGGAAGAATTGATGATGGAAATTATAGGTGGATTTCATTTTTCTACCCATATGGGTGGGAAAGTGAAATCCATGATTTAGTGGACTTTTTGAATGGGGTGGAAAATGAATTTCCATTTCCATGTGCAAATAAACACTTGAAAAATGTCATTTTCCACGGAAATTGATTTTCCACCCTATTTTCCATGTGCAATCAAACATACCCTTCATAACTTTCTAATTTGGAAGTTTCATATTCATAATTTTCTAATTTGAATTTTTTTTACAAATTCCTATTTTTGCTGATTAGGTAATCTTACTAAAATCAATGTTTTCCAATTTGGAAGATTTATACAAATTCAGATTTTCATTGATTTGGTAATATTGTTAATGTCAATGATTTCTAATTTAGAAAGTTCATGTACATTCATATGTTCTTAATTTGACAATTTTCTTGATTCAGAATGTCTACATATTCTACCAATTTGGGCAACCATGCATTTTTTACTAATTTTTATTTATTCGCATTTTACCAATTTGATAGTTAGGCATTATGCAATCTTTAAATAATTTTAGCCGTAGGATTCATTTAGCAAATTCGACATAAATTGATGATGATTGGACCCTAAGCTTGACTCTAATCTTTACTCATTGGCCATATGATAGTTTTGCATCATAATAGAGACCGATCATCTCGATCAGACAGGTTTGATGCCTAAAACCTTCCAAAACCCGTACTCTAACCTCTTACCCATTTGTCTTACTCGTGGACCGATCTGGATCCGCTTTAGAGTTATTTTTTGTTCTTAGACCTAAACTAAGTGGTGACTCCCAAGTCTCAGAAAATCTCTCATTTTTCAGTCAAATTCTTTTTTACTATTTAGCAAAAAGGGTCAAGGCTATTACACTTAGTAATTGCATTTACCTATTTAATTGATTGTTTATTTCTTATACATGGTTAGAAAGCTTTTCATCCTTCCCTAACACATTGAAGCATAGGGTACGAGGTGTTTGCTAAGGTCTTCAGATGTTTTTGAGATTAATTTTGTGCCTAGTTTTGGAGAAAAATAAATATTTGAAGTTGTTTTGAATATTATAGGTTGAAAATTGGATGATGCCCCTGTCATGCACATTTTTCATAAATAAAGCATTAGTTAAGTCAAATAAGTATTATTATAAAATAAAATAAGTCTCTCTCTCTCTCCCTCTCTTTAATTTCCTTTTTTTAAAATTTAAGCTAAGTTTTTAGAGGAATTGTTTGAGAGGACATGTGTGGCAATTTCTCTTCAAAGATAGTGCAAACATCAAAATAACGTACATGATTAGTACATAGGATTTTGTTTTTAATGTGAAGGTAGATTTGACAGTCAATAAAATAACATAATGGAATACATACTAATTCCCTCATTCTTTTAGCTGTCCTCTCCTCTTTATCCCCATTTTCTTCAACAGACAACCCTACTACATTGTGTCACTTGACCTAAGGGACACTTCTCGTAAGATGATCCCTTTTGGAAAGTGTTGGAACATTTAGAATGAAAGAAATAAATAAAATAATCTTTGAAAGCAAGGAAGAAGGCGACCCACAAATCTTGAAAATTAAGGCAAGTAAAGAACATGAAGACAAGTATTTTTTGTTGTTAATGTAAGCCCTGATTCTCACGGACGATTTAGAAATCCCAAATTTTCAGAGCTTCATTAGTGATCCACAATGTTTTCAACAACACGTTTCTTGAAGTTAAGAAACGTGACCCACGAACAGATTTGAGTGGTGGCAACTAATCGAGATGTGGATAAGTGCTTGATGGAAGTCTCAGTCAAATCCAGTTATATATAGATCCGTTTGATCCCCAAAATTCCCCACTCTCTTAATTTCTCCTTCAGTCTTACACCCTCTGTTAGAGTGAAATTGAGTTTTGGAAGTGCCAACCGAGATATAAAAAAAAAAAAAACTACAGCGGGAGTGTGTGATAATTAATGGTTGGAAGTATGATTTTCATATGATTTTTTGGGTATTTTTTAGATTTTGATTCTTATTTTGATTTATTTTCCCATTTTAGATAATCGATTTTTAGATTTTATATTTGGTATCAGAGCCTAAATAGCCTCTACCTTGATATTATTTAATCTCAGCCTTTGTATTGCTCTGTTTTGGCTGAATTTTTTTTTGTGTAAAAATGTTAGAAATCATTAGCATATTGGATTTTTAAATTTTATGTGTTTTTAAACTATATTTTTTGGCGTTAAATGGTGATTTTTGGACTGGTTTTGGCTATTAGGTTGCGTCGAATCAAAATCAGATTATTTTAAATATTTTATTTTATGTAAAATAAATAAATAAATTCTAGAAATATTTAGGCATTTATTTTAAAACATGCCTACTTTTTACTCTTTTTATTTATTTATTTATTTATTTATGCATATGATATTCAGTTTGTTTAATTATATGCAATTTATAATAAAATTTAATTAAAATTGTGCAAAACCTAAATTAATTATTCTCGTATTTACATTATGCAAAATGTTGGATGAGTATATATGGTTTGAAAGCATGTAATTAAATGATATGCATAATATATATTTTCTAAATTATGAATATTTATACCTAAAATATTGTTTTGCATAATATTAAGTTTAATTATGTAATTTATTACGTTTTATTATAAGAATAATTAAGTGCATAAAATTAATATAATATACATTTAATTATAGATAAATTATGCAATATATGAATATTCTCTTAAATCTTAAATTTTATACATAAAAGAAATAATGTATAAGTGACTGATATAATTTTAGTTAATTGGAGAATAGTCACAATATCTTTAATTAAATAAAATTATAATTAATTAAGATCACATAAAGTAAATTTAGACATTAATTGTAATTTATTATTATTAATATAATAAATTTTATCCCATAAGAATTTTTATTATATTTTAATAATTAATTAGGATAAAATACTAAATTAATCATAACTTACCCACAAGAATTATGAATTAAGTAAATGATTTGATAGTTTTATCATAAAGTTAATCAAAGATAGAAAATATCAAATTATATTGTAATATATCCTTAAGATTTATTAATTAAGTAAAATAGTTTGATATATTCTATCATAATTAATAAATGAATCTTATTTAATTAAATATTTAGCCCATAAGCAATTTTTATGTTATTAGATTCATCTTTAAGCATGATTTATATTGGTAAAACATTAATTTTTTATTTAGGTCTCAATTTTAACATAAACATGTAATTTTTAATTTATGTAGTTTCACAAACTACGAATTTTTCTGATATTCGATGTGATATTCCTGAATTAAAGGGTGATAAGTATAAAGTATGGAAAGAGAGAATTCTCCTTCACTTAGGGTGGATGGACATTGACTATGTTATTAGGAAAGATGAACCACCTGCAATTTTTGATACTACTTCTACAATGGACATTATGCTTTATAAAAAATAGAAGCGATCTAATCGCCTAAGCGTAATGTTCATTAAGACAAAAATCTCTGTTAGTATTCGTGGTTCTGTAGATCAACATGATAATGTCTGGGACTTGCTGAAAGTCATTGATGATCAATTCGTTATTTCAAACAAGGCAATCGCAAGTACCCTAATCATGAAGTTCTCATCCCTAAGGCTTACCAATGTCAAAGGTATGCTCGAGCACATCATGCATATGAGGGATATTGCGACTCAATTAAAGAATCTCGAGGTTCAGATTTGGAGTCTTTTCTGGTGTACTACATTTTGAATACCCTTCCGTATCAATATGGGCCCTTCAAAATTTCTTACAACACACATAAAGACAAATGATCAATTAATGAACTCATGACCATGTGTGTTCAAGAAGAAGGGAGACTAGTGATGGAATTGGGTGAGAGTGTAATGTTGGTTATGCGAGGAAGGGCAAATCTCAAGCTAATCAGAAAGGAAAAGGTAAAATACCTCCCCAAGCTGATATCAAGAAAAATTTCAAGTGTTTCTTTTGTAAAAAGACAAAACACATAAAGAAGGAATGCGCCAAATTTAATAAATGATTTGAGGACAAAAGTAATTTAATTTCGTTTGCTTGTTATGAATAAAATATTGTTAATGTAAATATTAACACATGGTGGATTGATTCTGGATCAACAATTCACATTTTGAATTCCTTACAGGATTTGCAAAACCTAAGGAAGTCAGTGGGAAGTGAGCAAAGCGTTTTATGCAAAATCAAGATAAACTCTCATGTGGAGGCTATAGGGATATGTTATTTAACTTTAAGTAATGGTTTTGTTTTAGAGTTAGAAAAGACCTTTTATGTTTCAAGTTTTTCTAGAAATTTGATTTAAATTTTAAGACTTGTACCTTTTAGATATTCCTTTCACTTTTCAGAAATATCTTTTAGTTTATTTTAGAAATCTGATTGTGTTGGGAATGGTATTTTGTCTGATGGTCTTTACTGTATTAATTTACAAAATAATGCCACTCATAATGCTATGCATGTTAAAATTAGTACTAAAAGATGTATTATTAATGATGATTCTTCTACATTATGGTACCAGAGATTAGGCCATATCTCCATAAAAAGAATTAAAAGATTAGTAAATGATGGGGTACTTAGTACTCTGATTTTACTAATTTTGAGACTTGTGTGAACTGCATAAAGGAAAAGTAGACCAACAAGTCAAAAAAAGTGCTAATAGGAGTTCAACCGTATTAGAAATCATACACACTGATATATGTAGTCTAGACATAGACTCACATGATTATAAATACTTCATTTCCTTTATACATGATTATTCATGATATATGTATCTTTACATTTTCATAACAAGAATGAAGTATTAGGTGCCTTTAAAATCTTTATGGCTAAAGTAGAGAAGCAATGCGACAAGAAAATTAAGATCATGAAATCAAATAGAGATAGAGAATATTATGGGAGATACACAGAGGATGGACAAACACCTAGGCTATTCGCAAAGTTTCTACAAGAGCATGGGATTGTCGCCCAATACACCATGCACTGTTCACCAGACCATAATGGTGTAGCAGAAAGAAGAAACCGAATATTATTGGACATGGTGCGGAGTATGCTAAGCAACTCCAATCTTTCTAATTCCTTATGGGTTGAAGCACTTAAGACGATAATGTATATATTAAACCGAGTTCCAACCAAGGTTGTTCCCAAAACACCATTTGAATTATGGAAAGATTGGAAATCTAATTTGTGACATATGCGCATTTAGGGATGTCCGTCTGAAGTAAGAATTTATAATCTACAAGAAAAGAAGCTAGACCCAATGACCATTAGTAGATATTTTATTGGATATGTTGAAAGGTCTAAAGGTTACAAATTTTTTTGTCCATCTTACAACATTAGGATTGTGGAATCAAGAAATGCAAAGTTTCTTGAAAATGACTTGATTAGTGGGAGCAATCAAATCAGGACTATAGGTTCTGAGAAGGATCATTCAGAATCTCAACCTTTCACTTCAAGTGATAGATTGGTTGTTGTTCACAGCGGCCCTCAAGTACAAACTGGTGTTGAACAACCAATCATTGAAGTTTCACAAGCTGTTGCTCGAGACTTCTGAACAACAAGTTGAACCTCATACTTCTGAGGAAGATGATAGTGTGACATTAAGAAGATCTACTAGAACTAAGAGATCAACAATTCCTAGTGATTATGTTGTGTATCTACAAGAATGTGACTACAACATTGGAGTCGAAAATGATCCCGAGTCTTTTCCACAAGCCATGAGTTGCAAAGAATCAGAATTATGGTACAATGACATTGAGGAAGAGATGAATTCTATGAAGAGTAACGGAATCTGAAATCTTGTTGAGTTGCCTAATGATGCAAAATCCATTAAATGTAAATGGGTCTTTAAGATAAAGAAAAACTCATTAGGCAACATTGAGAGATACAAAGTAAGACTCGTTGTAAGGGATTCACTCAGAAAGAAGGAATTGATTACTCAGAGACCTTTTTTTTCTATATCTAAGAAAAATTCCTTACATACTATTTTGGCATTAATAACCCATTTTGACTTGGAGTTGCAACAAATGGATGTGAAAATAGCATTTCTTAACGGAAATCTAGAAGATGATGATTACATGAAACTAACCAAAAGATTCCCCTTTATTGATAGCGAGCAATTGGTTTGCAAACTCAAGAAATCCATATACGATTTTAAACAAGTATCCCGACAATGGTATTTAAAATTTCATAGTATAATTTCTTTATTTGATTTTGTAGAAAATATTATGGATCAATTTATATACCAGAAGGCTAATAGGTGTAAAATTTATTTTCTTGTTTTATATGTGGTTAACATTTTACTAGCAACCAATGATAAAGGTTTACTGCATGAGATGAAACAATTCCTCTCTAAAAAATTTTATATGAAGGATATGGGTGAGGCATCTTATGTTATTGGCATTAAGATCCATAGAGACAAATTTCAAAGTATCTTGGGTTTGTTGCAGGAAACCTATATCAATAAGGTTTTAGAGAGATTTCAGATGAAGGATTGTTCACCAAGTGTTGCTCACATTGTGAAAGGGGCGATAGGTTCATTTTGAACCAATGCTCGAAGAACGACCTTGAAAGGGAACAAATGAAACATTCCATATTCTTCTACTGTCAGAAGCCTAATGTATGCTCAGGTCTACACAAGACCTAACATTGCATTTGTTATAGGAATGTTGAGACAATATCAGAGTAATCCAAGTTTAGATAACTAGAGAGTTGCAAAGAAAGTGATGAAGTACCTTCAAGGAACTAAAAACTACATGCTTATATATAGACAGACGGACAATCTGGAAGTAATTGGCTACTCAGATTTTGACTTTGCTGGATGTGTTGATTCACGTAAATCAACATTAGGTTACATTTTTATGATTGTCGATGGAGCTGTATCATGGAGAAGTGCCAAGAAAACTTTGACTGTCACTTCCATTATGGAAGTCGAGTTTATTTATTGTTTTGAGGCTACTTCGCATGGTGTATGGCTTAAGAGTTTCATATCTGGGCTTAGAATTATGGATTCTATCTCTAAGTCATATAGAATGTATTGCGACAATTTAGCGGCTGTTTTCATAGCTAAGAACAACAAAAATGGAAGTCGAAGTAAACACATCGACATTAAGTATTTAGCCATAAGGGAATGTGTCAAAGAAAAGAAAGTGGTCATTGAGCACATTAGCATTGAATTGATGATCGTTGATCCTTTGACTAAGGGCATGCCATCGTTGAATTTCAAGGATCATGTAGTGAATATGGGATTTGGTTCCATTATGTAGTTTTTCATTGTATGGACAATGTTATTTTAATGAAATTCTTAATTATTGTGATCCTTTTTTTCTCATATTTATGTGCACCTTAATTTAACTTTGAGAAAATTTATCTGTAGAGGATCACGAATAAACATAGAATTTATTCATTAAGAAATTGTTACCACATATATTATAATATTTAAGAAATAAATACATTGTAATACATGGAAGGTACTACTCGTCATTAGAGGACTTATCGCCATGATTCATATATTTATTACTTAATATACATTATTGATGGGTTTAAAATAAGATATTTGTACTGTGAACCAAGTGGGAGAATGTAAGCCTCGATTCTCACAGATGATCTAAAACCCCTGATTTTCGGAGCTTCGTTAGTGGTTTACAGTGTCTTCAACAACACGTTTCTTGAAGTTTAGAAACGTGATCCACGAACAGATCTGAGTGGTGGCAATTGATCGAGATGTGGACGAGTGCTTGATGGAAGCCTCGATCAAATTCAGTTATATATATATCCGTTTGGTCCCCAAAACTCCTCACTCTTTCAATCTCTCCTTCAGTCATACACCATTGATTGGAGTGAAACTGAGTTTTGGAAGTGTCAATCGAGACAGAAAAACAGCAGCGGGAGTGCGTAAGAATTAATGGTTGGAGGTATGATTTTCATACGATTTTTTGGGCATTTTTCAGATTTCAATTCTTATTTTTATTTATTTTCGCATTTTATAAAATCGATCTTCAGATATTACAGTTAACAGTTTATATTGGAGGAATTTGGGTGCATTTGATTTTGTACACGATTGGAAAGCTTTTCATCCATCCCCAACACATAGAGCATAGGGTACAAGATGTTTGCTAAGGTATTTAGGTGTTTTTGAGATCAATTTTCTGCATGGTTTTGGAGAAAAATAAGTATTTTGAATTGTTTTGAATGTTATGGGTTGAAAATTGGAAGATGCTGATGTCATGCACATTTTTGGGAAGGGAAATAGATTTAAAACTTCATTGGATAGTTTCTAGTCTTATAGAGGTGGTTTGGAGTAAAAACTCGAGGGTATGTTCTGCCAGAGGTATTGTGGTCATTTTCAAAACAAGGGGAAGTTTTTCAAAAAAATAAAATTCATGTTATCCGAAAGAGAGTAGGTTAACCTAAAGAAAGATTGGCTTTTAAAAGCTCATGAGAAATCCATAAAATAAGGATAAGGAGTTTTTGAACACTGCTCATCACTAAAAATCCATCTCAATAGGGTGGCAAGTTGACTGGGGCAAGCAAGTGCAAGATGAGTTGTCTACACAAACCCAAAAGGATGCCTATTGTGGTCGAGTAGTGTCAAGTGGGTTTTGATCCCAAAGGATGTCTTTCAATGGTCATTCCGACAATTTTTTAAAAGCCAAATGATGTTTCCAACGTCTTAGGAACCTTAATTGCAATTTCAGTCCATTTATGTATCTTATGAAATATTTTTTCTACAAATAAGGCATTAGTTAAGCCAAATAAGTACTAGCATAAAATAGAATAAGTCTCCCGCTCTCTTTCTCTTTAATTTCCTTTTTTTTTTTTTGTAATTTAAGCTATAAGTTTTAAGAGGAATTGTGTGGCAGAGGACATGTGTGACAACTTCTCTTCAAAGATAGTGCAAACATCGAAAGAACGTACATTCTTAATACAAATGGGCTTTGTTTTATTGTGAAGGTAGATTTGACAGTCGATTGTACCTTTCTTTCTTATGTGCAATGGGGGCTTCTGCTTTCTATAAGTAGTCGTACTGGAGTAACATTGCAGGGGACATTGCTGACATGGATGTGTGTTAGAATCATAGATGTTTGTCATCGAGATATGAGTGAGAAGCACCTCGATACAAGTGAGAAGCATATATGGTGCACACCAATGTCCCTCACAATGTCAATTTTAATGTTACTTTAGCATTTTCCTTCTATAAGACTACATGCCTTTGAGAACTATCTAATCCCCTCATTCTTTTAGCTCTCCTCTCCTCCTTATCCCCATTTTCTTCAACACTATTGCATTGTGTCACTAGACAGGATATCTCTCATAAGATGACCCCTTTTGGAAAGTGTTGGAACATTTGGAAGGAAAGAGAGAAATAAAAGAATCTTTGAAAGCAAGGAAGACGGTGACCTACTATTCTCGAAGATTAATGCAAGTAAAGAACATGAAGGCAAGCATTTCTTTGTTGAGGAATTCTGGTGCATTTGATTTTGGTATCTAAGATCCATCACCCTTAACGGACCCTACTCTCCATTCCACTCAAATGGTCCATTAATCTCCTAATCCAAGATGTTTGATCCATGTCTAACTGACTAATGATCATAACCACTCTCCAATCAAACCCACATTTAGCCTCTAAAATTGGGGAGATCTGAAAATCCGCTTTGTCTACCAACAATGAAGCTATTAATAACGCAACTATGTATCTCATAGAGAGTTTGATCATGTATCCAGGTGGACACAGCCAGCATGCATAACACATGCTATGAATAACTGGTTTCGTAATTTTCAATGCTGATACAAGAATTTGATAATCATTTACACTGATAAACCAACGTTTATACAAATACATCTCTTTTGAGATTTTCGTCTTTCACACAACAAATACATCAAATGAAGCAAAAGAGAGTACAAAATTTCTCTTTAGCTCATTCAAGATTGAGAGATTGCTTGTTGAAGATACTTGAAAGCTTTCTGATAATTTACAAATCCCATAAGCCAGAAGTCATAATCATCCACAGTAACTATTTCTATGTACTTTTGGCTTGGTTTCTTCACATTCACACTTTGGGCAGCTCTTTTTATCTTCCTTAGTGGAATCAAGACCTACAAAGATATAAAGAAAGATGTTAAGAAAGGGATGAGAGATTCAAAAATAATATATAGTTTGGGGTGTTATAAAAAATTTGGTTTGACAATATATGCTCTCCGAATATAATCTCAAGGCTATATTTGAAACCGAGGCATCTCGGCCTCTTAGAACTCCCGACTAATCCTCGGGCCCATGTATGTTGAGAAAAAGAGCAACAATCGAACCAAGAAACAAATTGACCAACTTGAAAATGTGGCTTTATTTACAGTACCTCCTTGTTGACTAGTACTATCAGGCTCCACAAACTACAACAATGTAGTCCCCTCTCCCCATACACACCGAGTGAGGATGACCCAAAGGGATGATTTGAGACCAAGACCATGTTAGAATTCTATGTCGTGTGATCCAATTGACCTCATGATTTTGTTATTTTAGTTGCACAAGGATTCTATATACATTATAGATATCGATATTTAAAGAATTCTAATATCATTAGAATTATGAACATTCTTTAAAGTTAGTAACAGACTTTGATGGATAGAAAACTTATTCAGAAGAATAACTCTAAACCCTTAATCTTCATCTATAAAAGGGGATCGACGACCCCATTTAGAATATACGAATAGAAATGACATATGTGTGGAAAACGCACAAGGTAAAGAGTTCATAAAAGTGATATCCATCAATCACTAATACCTAGCAGATCCATCTAGAGAGAAGGGAGAAGGTGAGTCTAGAAGAAATGATCAATTTGATTGGGACTTCAAAAGCTTTGAGGAACATGTGGATAGAGAAGCACACCTCCAACGTTTTGAATCAACGATTTCACAATGACACAAGTACCCTTAACTCGTTTTACATTGAATGAATAACATGTTTGAGATATGTGATAGATTAGATCCTATTGGAAAAAATCAAACTATATTAAGGTTATGCTTCAAGATTTTGAATACGTAAAATCTAACAGACCACTACTTCTTGAGGCACGGTCTTGACCATCTCAATGTCCTTTTAGGGTTAATCTTGAGGAAATATTTAATGGCCATAAAAACTTATAGGGCTTTCCACCAAAAGATCAGAGACCATGTATCTTGGATGAAGCATACCCAAAAGTCAACATTGATTGGAGAATCTAGAGCCTCTGAATTAATGGGCCAAGTCTAACAAGAAAAATCTAATAATGGGTTTTTTGTTATGTTGAATTACCTTGTAAGGTGTTCTAACCAACTCCCCAGTTGGAGAAGGGAACGTAAGAGATCTCTCACTGCAGAAGGCCACCTTTTCATTGGATATAAAGAGAAGCCCAGCAATAGGACCAGCTGTTGTTGACAAATAACATTGAGAAGCCTTCAACAGCTTCTCTCCTTCTCCAACACTAAAAATCTGTCTGAAAACCTTCTGTATCCCACCTCCTTGAATTATTCTAGCTCCCAAACTCAACTTTCCTTTCACAGTTTCAGATATCTTGGGTCCCAACCTCACTGTAATTCAGAAAAAAAAAAATAATAATAAGAAAAAAATAAGAAATCCAATTAAACTTTTAAATCACTAATGTTTTCAATATAACAGTACATTAAAATTTTGATCAAATTTCAGATTTGATCAATGGGATTTAGCTTGGAAAATTCACCAAGAACCAAAAAAAGGGAAACTTGGATACTTATCAGTTGAAAACAGATTTTTATGAAGTTTTTAGATTGAGAAAGGAAGAAATTCATGAAAATAGTAAGAAGATATATGGTTACCATGCTCGCGCAACCCGTGTGCAAAATTAATCGGATTTCCAATAACATGACCTGGAATTGGGCTCTTCATATTAACTTAACAATATCTAATTTCTATGATTCCTCCCTCTTCTCAGACTACTAATCTCTGGACCACACAATGATCACTACTGCAAAAGATCGAGTGAGAGGGAGGGGCTTGTAATGGTGGAGCAAACCTTGGAGGATGTAAATGTATTTAAAGGAATAAAAGTGGTTGGTGAATCAGAACTTTCTGTGTGCAGAGTCATTCATGGCTCATCATCAAGAATAAAGGTAAAGTCATGATCACTTAAAAAAAATGAAAAGAAAAAAAAAATGGATCTAAAGTTTAGTATGACTCATGACTTTTCTAAAAGCTTGGAGATATATAGGTCCAAGTCTTCTTTGGTTAAATTCATATTAATAATAAATCTTAAAAGGTCTTTAATTAAATGAAATCACAAAATCCCTAAATTGAAAATGTTATGAAATTAAGATACATAAGACATTAGCAGGTCATTCACATTTTGAGCAATATTTGATTCAGTAAAAATTTCTTGAAAATGGGATGCAATATCAACCTTGATTTATTTTTAAAGGTAATCTAATATAAGGATTCAATTTAAATCATATGATATTGTGAAGGAGAAACCCAAGATCGACCCACTACAGCAATAAAAATAAAACAAACAAACAAACAAAACATTAAGATTTGGGGAGGTTCAATAAAGCTTATATCCACAGATGAGATGAGCTGAGATGAGCGTGATTCACTTATTGTTAGAATTAAGGAAATTACATCCCAGCTTCCCTTAATAACTCTCAGGCCGCTAGAACCCTCAAATCCTTCTTTCCCCACTCCCGTCATCCAAGTACGAATTACAATTATGTTTGAATTGGTCTTAAGAGACCAGTTTAATTAAAATTAGAATTTAAAGACTCATCAGTAATATAGCCAGCCCCTACGTTTTATTTATATTCATATATTTGTTAGCTTTGTGACATGGGCAAGAAAACCAAACCCATTTGTAATTGGTCGAATAGAGAAAAATAATCTCTAGTGGGGTCGACCACGAAAACTTTCTAACTGCTTTATAAACGTGTCTAACTTGAATTGCGTGGCTCTGACTCACCATTTCTTTATGGAGTAACTGTACGGTGCTTCCATGTAGAATCAAGATTGGTGCTCTTCCCACTCATACCGTCAATCTATCTAACTGTGATTGAATAATCTAAACTCTACACGTAATAATGGGCCATATCTTTGACGGCCTAACATTTGGGAGTGGGTGGCCCACGATGTGTCTGCCTAAGAGCGGATTGGATCAGTTATCAGACTGATTGAATGGCAGTGTCGGAATAGGGTGTATAGTCCTCAAAACTCCTGACAAGCATCATATATTTCTTCTGCCATGTGGTGACTGGTTTTGGTTTCCAGTGAGATTGTATTCCTATTTTTAATGACGATGGGAAAGAAATGGTAAGGAAGCTCTAATACCAAATATATTAAGAGAATTTTGAAAACTGGATTGCTGGACCGGATTTGTAATAAGACTAGTTGGGTCAGTGAACCCCGGGTTTCTTACATTTTATTTTATTTTTAAAATTAATGAGGATAATTAGGAAAGAAGGATATATATATATATATATATATATATATATATATATATATATATATATATATATATATATATATATATATAGGGGGCGGTTCGTGGGACGTCTCATAAACCAGTTGAGAAACAGATGTGTGGGAGTCGTTGGATATGGGAAAAAGAATGGTCTGGATTGCAAGAGACGTCAAGTCGTTTAGTTTATAATAAATGTAATGAATTATAAATACCTCCCTTTAATTTGTTTTAATTGTTTTTTTTTTTAATAAAAGAAATAAACTCTCTTCTCTCTCTCACTGTCACTGTCTTTGTCTCACACGAATGAAAGAAACTCTCATTCCTCATTCTCTTCTTCTCTACTGATCTCACAAGACTCTCGATCCCTCTCTCTCTCTCGATCTCACAAGACTCCATCATGATACTCTCTCTCTTTCTCTAGATTGATGGGTTCAAAGAACGACCCCTTATAAAATTTCCATCTTCTTTGATTTCTATTGAAACCCATCAAAGTTATATTGTCTCTAACTATCCACTGCGAATGCCATGTCCCTCTCCAATTTCCATGATTACATTCTCATTTGATATATTGTTCAACTCATATGGATGTATGGACATAGGTTCTTGAACTTGTAAACCTTCATCTTGTTCTCTTGCAACAGACTCGACATTGACCTGTCCATGGGATGATTGGGGAATATATGAATCACTTTCTACCGTTTGATTATCCTGATGTTGTGCGGATTCGGTACCAATTTCTTGATTTGTGCTTCATGTTGTTGACTTTCAATGTTATCACCTGTCATCAGTGGTTGATTATTAACATTTGACTCACGAACATCGAATTGTGGGTTCTCCTATGGTATTGAGTTCTCTGATGACCTCTAAATGGGAGAACTGTTGGCAGTAGACACATTAGGCAGCTGAGATATGAATTGTTCCTCTACTGCCTGTGCAATGGCATAAGCTTGATCACTTGCCTGAGGTTGACCATCATCAGTCCATCGACCATCACCTGGCCCTATCTGCCCCACCAAATTCAAGGGGTCCATGCCTGATGAAAAATCAATCAAAGGTGGTGGCACTGCAGCAACCTAATAGTCACCAAAGAGAGAAGCCGATGCATGTTCAGATGGAAAAATAGGATCATCAAACATATGTAAGTGACTTGCATCAAAATTTCCAACAAGTAGAGCTTCCAAATCTCTGGATGAGTTTCCAGCTGAGGACCACATTGAAACAAATGGATCCCCATATTGGGAGGGTCGTTGGAGGAGTGGATGCTGAAAACCACTTCTATCTAGACCAGATCACTCAAGAAAAGTCCTATTAGCAGTTTGACGACGTCGTTCAACTGAAGGCCTTCGAAAACCAAATATTTTATCCCCACTTATTTCCTAAAAGGGATCTGCTGCAACATCAACGAGACCACCTGCAGTTCCCGGTCGCCCAAGAGTCTTGTGAGATCAGTAGAGAAGAGAACGAGAACGAGGAATGAGAGAGTTTCGTTGATTCGTGTGAGACAGTGACAATGAGAGAGAGAAGAGAGTTTATTTCTTTTATTAAAAAAATTAAAAAAAAAACAATTAAAACAAATTAGAGGGAGGTATTTAGAATTCATTACCTTTGTTATAAACGAAACGACTTGACGTCTCTCGCGATCCAGACCATTCTTTTTCCTGTATCCAACAACTCCCACGCATCTATTTCTTAGCTGGTTTATGAGACGTCCCACGAACTGCCCCATATATATATATTGAGTGAACCACAGGTTTCTTAAATTTTATAGATATATTGAGTCGTCATGAATCCACGCGGTTTTTGATATGCGGTCGGTACGTGCCTTACGTGGCAAGCGCACAGAACCTTAGATCTTTTTCTTCGGGATACACATGAAAAAAGATCTAACTTTCTGTGCCCTTTCCACGTTACAAAATCCCTCCTCCATTCATCATTATTAATATTTTTAATATTTGATAAAAATAAGAGAGATTTTCCCGGCAGACCTATTTATAGCATTCTAGCCTGAGTTATATAGTAACATTTCAAATCCTACTAATGGTCGTTGGGCCCACATACTTATCAAGTTGGTAATCCACACCATAGCCATCTAGTTTTCATGGAAAAACTCATTCAAAAGAAAACAATTAAAATCAAAATTCTTTTCTAAGCTTGATCCATGACGTAAAAAATGGGTGGCTACTTAACTTTCAAATTTAAAATTGAAATCCAACTTAGCAAATTAACCTATTATTTTGAAAAAAATTTCGTAGTTTTTAGAATTTTGTCCTCTATAACCTTGTGGCATCAGATCATAACTTTTGAATGCCAACAATTGATGTGGAAAACTTTCCTTCATTAACTTGGTAAGGAAAGTGTTTTTTTAATAAGTATGGTTTTATATGTGCAACTGATAGGGTTTTTTGACACTACGTGAAAAATGTAGAGAAACGATGTCCATAAGCCATCAAATATGGATCAATTTGGTGGCACAACACACGGAATTGTAACATCAAAGTGAGGAGAATCGAAAATAGAAATCGACGAGCAAAAGCTTCTAAAAATAAATGACAGATTTGGTCCATCGAATATATATATATAAGTTCATTATGAACCTCTACATGCACCTAGAAATTAAATAGTTTATAATATAGTAAATACATAGTTTGAAAATATGACGCTATTTTGGGCTGACACCCTTTTCTCTCTCTTGCCCATAATGAAAGAAATGAAAACTTTTTGATCTCCTTGTCACATTCAAAAACATGATCCAATGCAATGGAATTGTAGAGGACAAACTTATACAAACTTTAAAAAAAAAAAAATTTAAAAATCATTTTTCACGTTGAATTTTATTTTTAAATTTGGGTGCTTACTGATTGTCCATTTTCAACACCTTGGATCAAGCTCGAAAAATAATATTCTTTTAATTTTTTTTTTTTAATATGAATATTTTCATGAAATTTAGAAGGTTATGTTGTTGGATTGTAAATGTCACAATCAATGTGGGCCCAACAATCCTTTTTAAAATTTGAAATCTAAAAAACTAAATATGTGGGCAGTGGGCAAGAGAAAGAAACTCTCTCTAGTGCTAATGTCATTTGCGCCACATATCAAATGTTTGTTGTGCTTTGAGCAAACACATTAATTAGTGTCAAGGGCGTGCCCCAAAATCACATCATATCATCAACAATTATATATATATTCATAAATTTGATTTACAATTACAATCAAAAGAACTTACAATCACTACGTGAAAACTAGAGAATAGGACAATAAAATTTGTGTCTCTTAAGGCCAACAAATTTTGTCTCTTGTTTCTTAATAAAACTCTCTTTAACAGAGAATTGTAACAAATCATCTCTCTCATTCTCGATTTCAACACTCGATCTCTCTCTTGATTTCTTTTTCGATTTATTTCTCATTTATTCTATCTTCTCTTTTAGCATTCTCTAAACAAAACTGCCCTCTCTAAAATGAATCGACCACTCTTTAAAATCAATTTCAAGCTTTGATTTCTCAAATCAATCTCAAACTTTGATGTCTCAAATTGATCTCAAACTTCGATCTCTCCTTCTCTCTAAAAATCCTAACTTCATCAAAATAGTCTAAACCCTAATTTCAATGGTTTTCTACTCTCTTTATTTTCACAACAAAGCTTGTACTGCACTATCTCTGTCTTTATCTCTACAAGCTAAGATCCGTCGACTAAGGATTAAAGGGGCTTTGGATGCTAGTTTCTTGAGGTTTTAAAGTCAAAATACTTTAGATCTGTTAGCTTAAGTTCCATATCTTTATCTTAGGTACGATTTCCTTCTCTATTTCGTTTTCTTCTCTTTGTATTTTACAGAATTTGAGTTTTTCTATTTGATGTCATATTATTTAGTTTCAATTTGACTTTTTCATTGTTTACTTGAATCCTTGGTTAAATATTTTTTTTATAATTGAGTTTTTAAGATCTCCGTTATTGTTTATCGAAGTTCATTTTGTTTCATATTTGAGTATTTAGGTGTTATTTCTTATGATTTGACTCAGGTGTTATTTCTTATGATTTGACTTAGAGCCCCAAGTGTTTTAGCTATGATTGCTATTTTTGGTGGTGGTAATACGTTGTGATGCTGGTTAAGTCATATCAATTTCTAGAATTTTGTGTATAATCTAATTTTCATGGCTATTGAGACTCGAATTTATTTATTTTCTTTGAATTTCTATTGTCTCCCGAGTGGATCTCTATTTTTCTCAAAAAATTATTTTTTAGAGTAATTTGAATTTCATATATAATCTGAGATTTCTATTGTTGCTTTCTTGAGGAGAAACAATAATTTTTTTTAGCTTAATAACAATCCCTTCAATTAGAATTGGTTTGTTTCTTGTTTTATTTTCATTCCTTCAGTTTATTAGATTATAAATTCTTGATTCTCTTTTAGATTATCAAGTTTTTCTCTATCTTATGTTATGTGTTTGTTTCTATAAAGCAAATAACCAAAAGTCAAACAAGAAGATAAACAAATTGCATTTTATCAAAATTTCATAAAATGTTGAATTATCTAATTCAACTCATAACAAAATTTTATTAGTTCATTAAGAAAACAATTCACACAAATTGTTCATCGTACTTCCTGTTACATGGACAACACATACATGAATTTGCAGTATACAAATTTGGATTAAGTTAATTCGAATTAAGTATGAAGGTAACGAGAGAGGCCAATGTTCTGGCTGATAGTTACACTCAAGGTTATCCATATAGGGAGTTGGGAGCATATTTTTTGTATGAGAAATTTGGAAAAATGTTGTATGTGTAACATGTTCATTGCCTTAAAAATATCTCGTGAAATGATGAAAAATATCATAATTATTTCCCTATTTTTCAATTTATGCATTTGGTACTTAATTGTATTGGAAACTATTATGTGCTTCCCCATGCTAGCAATTTATGTAGGGCATTGGAGTGTTCCTAGTGTTTCTTTCTATTTCTTGGTGATTGAAATAAAATAATTTCCATCTATTTTAGATCCTTGTTGGATCTGGCTCTGGAAGTAAGAGAATAATGAGAATTAATTCTTTGAAAGTCTATTCATTTGGTTTAAGTGAATATTCTCAACTTTAGATTGATGATTTTAACTTCTATTTTTTTATTCCATAGGATCGTTATGTTTAAGTTTTTCAAGTGTTCCAAGCTTCTTATTGAAACTAATTTTTTTTATCCTTATTGAAAATTGTTAAAATGGATTTGCTGATAATGTGTTTCACTAACTCAAATATTTTTACTATACTTTTCACTTATAAACGATCAACTTGACTCAGTTTGTGAGAAATTGGGTCCAAAGTATGCTTCCATACTAGTCAATGAATTAAAAAATCGACCAGAATGCCTTGAGGATTTTCTTAGGTATAAATCATATATGCTACCATAGAATTATCCTTGAACATAGTTCTTTTTAATAATATTCTAACGTGTAGCATTTGCCTTTACATCTGTTATTTTATTATGTAATTGTTACTATTATTATTATTATAATTTATTTATTTATTTTATTTATTTTTATTTTGTTATTTTTTTTTGGGGGGGGGGGTTTGGGGAATGAATGTAGAACTTACTAAAACAAAATAATATTTTTAGTGGTGGATCTAAGATGCCTCAATACTTTATGAAATACCATTTTCCCTCGAAGGCTTTACTCCTTATGATACAAATTGAATAACCTAACCAATAAACCAGAATCACTTGTTTAATACTAGTTTGGAAAGTTAAGCCCTTTTCTCTTGAGGCTGGGTTATAGAATGTAAAACCTTGAGTTTTCAATTCGTATCTTGAAAGTGGGACTTAGGGGTAAAACTTTCGGATGTTTCTGAGCATTTTTAATAAAATCTGATCTTACCATTTGATTCAAAATGATCGAAAAACACATTTTAGCCCGTAAGCACGCTGAAGTCCGAATAGAAAAGTTGCAAAATCCTTGATTACTAAGTCGGACCAGGCTAAAATAATGAATTTTTACTAGAGCAATAATTATTAGATTCGATTATACTATTGGATTCGTAACGAAAAATTATTGAACATGAAATATTTATTTGTCATTTTTGGATCATAAAAAGTCGAATTATCGTCAAAAACGAAAATGATGTCAATTTTAGGGGTCACCTAAGGTCAAAAATGTAAAATTTTTTTAGAGATATAATTTGTATAAATTGACTATACCATTAGATCCGGAACGAAAAATTAGGCGAAATAGAATATTCATTCGTCACTTTTGAAGTCCGAACGGTCAAGTTATCTTTGATCGAAACAATAGGCAAAATATCGATTTCGTCCCAAGATATATATAAATAAATTTTTTTAATTTATTTTCACTTTCACCTTCGTTTTAAAATACCCAAAATCCTCCAACTTTTTTTTTTTTAAATTCATTTTTTCTCCGATTTTCAACCTCAGATTCATTGCGAACAACCCTCTTTCGACGACCGACGTAGAAGGAAAAAAGGTCCGCAACCTCGACATCTATAAAACCCACCCAAGATCTCTTCATTTCATCTCCTCTTTCACCCTATATCGTCAAAAATCAGTCGATATATATACGAGGGTTTTGTAACTTCGACCTCGGATTTCATCCGTTTCGGGGTCAAACCGTCCTTTACAGAAGAAGGGAGAAATGACGATGACTCAAGATCTTCGAAATCATCGGACCGATTTCAAAAATCAACTGCTTTGAAATTCGATCTGTCTCAATTTTCGTGTTGTTCGCCTCAATTTTCACGCACGTGTTTCAATTCCATCACCTAGAGATAGTAAGGAACTCTCAATTTCTATTAGTAATCGTACTTTGTGAAAATTGCATTTAGGATTTTATTAAAAATTTGTGTTGAGTTTCCAAAAATATCGAATTCAATTGGTTATTTCAAATTCAGGTCAGAACTTGCATGTTTGATATGTTTAACTGTATTTTATAAAAAATTATACGTGGATAGGATATTTCACCAGGTTATTTCCGTTAGTTGGGTCATGTGCACCACTCGGACTCCGTTTTGATCGAAGTTTTGATATTTTTTTTCAATGTTATTAATAAAAAAATGATTTTAATATTCAATGAACTCAAATTGAATTGATGAATATTAGAAAGTGAATATTTTGTTTGAAAAATTGAAAATGGTACAAATTGAAAAAAAGGAAAATGGTATGAAACGGTAAAATGTCAGAGTCACACCCGAGGGGTGATGTGTGCATTTTACATTGTTGTGTTGTGTGTAGGTTGGTGAATGGATATCCAGGGATAATGTTACTGGTTATAGGTTTATTTACTTTCTATTAGCGCGAGGCGCTGTTTACTTTTCCGTTCTGTTATTTATTTTAGGCCGGTTGGCCATACTTGCATGGTAGGAAACTGGATATCCATTCTCAATCTTGTATTGTTAATTTCTCTTTTGTTTTTAAATGAAAATAATATATATGTAACTATTTTGTAAGTTGTTAAAGAGTCCGTGAATGTCTGAAGGGATAGTGCGTCATATCATTTGGAGTGATGTATTATTTTGGGATGTACAGTAGGGACCACCAAACTCATACGTGATATGGGACGCATATGAGAGTGGAGTCACAACTGGAATCTGGGTTTATTCCTCTCTATTTTTATCAATGAACTTGTAATGTAAAGGTGGTCGTATACAAATAGTTTGTATATTTAGGAATCACATGTACGCATGATAGGCATAGACGAAGATGATTAGTCAGTGATCACTAACAATCTATAGTAGTCGAACGTTTTGACACATAGAAAAGAGACCCATTGCTTACGGTCACGTCAAACGGCCAGCCTGAACTGGATAAATGGTCAATCAAACGTGGTAAATGTAGCGATCGGCCACAAAATCAGGAACTAAAAGTCAATAAAGAATTGTAACATCATGTCCCAATTGGGAGCGATCCTGTCGTGAATCCCAACTCTCTAATTCCAATACTTTACCATAGTGTATTATGTATCTGTTGCCTTTCTTTGATATATAAAATGAAATGCATGTTTAATGTTTCTATTTGGTCAATTAAATTTGTATATAGAGAAAATGCTATAGTGAGTACTATTGATTGATGTAATGTCAGTTTTAAAATGTTTAGTTGCTCATCCCTGGCTATATGTACCAGTTAATCGTAGTTTATTATGTAAAATTTTACAGATTTTAAAATGATTCAGTATGTTTACTCGTTCATGTTAGGAGAGGTTATTGGTAGAAATTATTTGCTTCCTTATTGGGTAACCATTGTTACTCACCATTTCCTTCTTCATTTTTTTTGTTTCAAATCCAAAACTTTGTGAAATAGGTGTAGAAAATGAGTGAGAATCATCTGGTAGGTCAGATAGACAGCCAGAGTCCATCACTTAGTGAGTATTTGGGTTAATACCCCCTAGTGGTGTCAATTTATCCAAGATTATTATGAATTTTGTCTTGAGTGTTAGGACTTCTGTTAGAGTGAGGATGTTTGTATAATTCTATGTTTTGTTATCATTCCGTACTCTGATCTATCGTTCGTTATTAGATGTATGTAGGCTTCCGCTATTGTTATATTTTGTATATATATATGCAGGATTGTATGTCGTTTATTAGGTGCAGGTTGAATGCTTTGGAATGCCAAAATAAACAGAGGAGACCATGTCGAAATTTCGAGATGCCACCTAGTACCTCGGGATCTAACATGGGGATTTGTGTTAGCGTTTGGCGGGACGTTACAGATGGTATCAGAGCATAGCATTTGATCCGTATGGGATATTGATCTGTTATGTTTATAAGAAGTGGCTGATACCATAGATATTAGATCGATAATCATAGAGTGTCACTAGGAATTTGGTATCCGAGCTCATTAGTAGTTCTGTATTGAAATTACGAGTTCTTCCGTGTCTAGAAGTCTATAGAGTTTAGTACGCCTAGGATAGGATCCTAGGTATGTTCTGTTAGTAATGGAAATGGAGTCCATTACTAAGTTCCAAGCTACGATAGCAATTCTTAGTTACGTAAGAACACTTTTGACCTTATTTTGATAAATGCCTTGTTATAAATAAACACAAGAGAGAGGAGTGAACGAGGCAGATGGCGAAACACAACAGAGACGAGACAAATTTTGGATTAGACCACTAACTTAGTTACATAGTTAATGTCATTCATGGGACAGATGGTTGAGTTTCATGTCAAGTCCAAAGATGAAATATGAATAATACAACCACCATTACCTCGAAGTCAAATGGAAGAAAGGCAATTAATATCTAATAAGAGACAAACAATTACAAATCTAGCAAATTCATCGAAAAAAATATCATATATGAGGTGTGAGATTTTAGACATACCTACTCAATGGATGGATGAATTTTATAAAAAACAACAACATATACTACTAAATTAGTTGAAAGAAAGAGTTGTGGTATGTCATGAATGTGGAAAATCGAGACATGAAAGAGAGCAAATTTTGGGTTGATGTCAATCGATTAAGGATGTGTGACTCTGAAAGATACTAGACAAACCAATTTAGAGAATAATAAGGCCACCAAATTTCAATAAAGTTGATAACGTACTCCTGCCACCCCGAATAAACAAGAGTAGTGATTGAAAGTGAAAAATAGTACAAGACGTAAATTGCAAGGCGCACCATTAAATCCAAGAAATGAAAAAGCGCTGGACTTTTTCGTAATAAGAAAATATTATTCTACTTCAAGGACCACTACCACAGGTCGGACCTTTGAAAAATGAGAGAATTCCCCAGCCCAAAGGATAGGTAAATCCATGAATGTGGTTGTAGAATTTTCAACGATTACGTCCACCGAGATTTAGGATTTTGAAGACCTGAAAGATTTTGAATGCCATGTAGTGCCGAGAGATCAGTGGGTAACGGTGACTACATTCCAATTGGACGGGGATGCCAGTCATTAGTAACGTTTTGAAAAGAATGTAGAGATGGATCATTTGAGTGGGTAGACTTTGAGAGGATGTATGTTGATAGATTTATATCCGAGACTACTCGAGAAATCAAGCACTAGGAGTTTTGAGATTAGTGCAGGGTAATCTATCAATTACAAACTACGATAAGATGTTTTCTAGGTTGTCACGATATGAGTTCGAGCTTATCCTGATAGATCTACAGAAGACCCGTAAATTCTTTAGAGGACTATAACCCTACCTAAGGACCAAGAGGTCAATGATTGAGACTACTAATTATAGAAATACGATGAGTCGAGTTTAGAGGGTAGAGTGAAGGGATATGGAGTTACAGACCTCCAAGGGGCAAATTAGTCGATCTTAGATTTCTTTTTCTCCCAGATCAGATCCGATCAAGAAGTCAATGTATTCGAGGCCAATCTCCTCCGGATCAGTATATATCCACAATATATAACTCCTCCACTACCGAGTTGTAGGGTTCCCCCATAACTGAGAGCAACTGGAGCTCCAATGATGCCACAGGGTCAAAAGAACTAACAAGGTAGGTTCAGAGCCTATAGACCCCAGTCTACCAATTACCTACTCCATAGACAAGATCGTTGACATGTTACGCGTGTGATCAGGTGGGACATATCAAGAGATAATGTTTTTTATCATAGGCACGAGCAAGGGTTATGACCCAGGAGAAAGTACTTGTCTCCGACGAAGTTTTGGAAAGTACGATTTCTAATTATAATATTAGAAATTGAAGTTCTATTCAATATTAGTTCTTCTAGATCATATAATTCTGTTGAAAGTTTGCATACTTGCTAGAGCTGTTCTTCCAACTATTCATTATTCTAGTATAATATTCGGAGTGGACTAAACAACCAACCTTTCTCCTACCACTTTCCACTTTCTATGCTATCATCTCATCCTCATCTTTAACCTCACATTTCTTCTAGAGATTTGATATTTATTATAATTTGCGATTGAGAAGCCTCTGGAAGTGGACGGAGTAGAAACTACTCAACAAATAATAAGGGGGTGAAGAAATGAAACTAATTCGAAATTAGAATGAAAAGGTGCAAGCTTATAAAAAAAATAAAAAAATAAAAAGCTAACCGGGAATCAACTAGACTACGTTTTGATAATTGATAGGTATGTTTTAGGTGTAAGGATGGTTGTAATGTGTGAGAAGGCGAGTGCGATTTATAAGATTAGTAATGTGACTATATAGCAAGTGAATGTATGGGTAATAACTAATACTATATATGGTTGAGTTGAGAAACTGGTGAAATTTGGAAAAGGTATCGTATAATTTTGAAAGAACATGTGGTATGTAAAAGAAAAAAGATTTAGTAGAGTATAAGTTAGGAGGTGGGTCGATGTAAAATGTAGAAAGAATAATCTTGCATTAATGGTGACTTAATGAAGTTGTGAGAAAATAGATATAGGATTTATCCCCTCGAGTAAGATTTTAAATTATAAAGGTATGACAGAGGTTTTGAGGAAATATCATAATAAGTAGAAAATGTAATATTGAATTGAATATAAAGATAGGGGTGTGTTTGCGGTAAGACTATGCTTTGATGAGTAAAATTCATGCAAATAGGGGTAAAACATAATAGACGGTGTAATGGGTGAGAGAATTAAAGATAAAGAATAGAGAAGATATGAAAAGATTGTTGTTGATAGATATTGGTGGGGAAGTGAGATAATGTGAGTTAATTATTACCTTAGGATTTTACAAATAATGGATTAGTTGGAGTATGAGTTTGAATCAGAGTGATTAATTAATGAATGTGTTGGATTGACGCAATATAGGTGACATAAGGTTATGAATTATAAATGAGATTGATTTGGGACCAAGAATAAATGATAATCGAAAATATATATTGTTCATTATATATGTTGTGTTAGTACGGTGATGATGAAGTTTGATAAGATATGATTTCAATTTCGAGGACAAAATTTTTATTATGGGGGGGAGAATGTTAAACCTCGAGTTTCAATTCTTATCTCGAAGAAAATAAATAGTGGAATTTTGAGAAAATCTTGAAAGTGGGACTTAGGGGTAAAACTTTAGGATGTTTCTGATAATTTTTAATGAAATCTGATCATACCATTGAATTCAAAATGATTGAAAAACACACTTTAGCCTGTAAGCATGCTCAAGTGCGAGTCCGAATAGAAAAGTTGCAAAATCCTCGATAACCGAATCGGACTAAGCTAAAATAGTAACTTTTTGCTAGAGCAAGAATTACTAAGATTCGATTATACCATTGGATTTATAATAAAAAATTATTAAACATGAAATATTTATTTGTCATTTTTGGAGCACAAAAAGTTGAATTATCGTCAAAAACGAAAATGACGTCAATTTTAGGGGTCACCTCAGGCTAAAAATGTAAATTTTTGTTAGAGATAGAATTTATAGAAATTGACTATACCATTAGATCCAGAATAAAAAATTAGGCGAAATAGAGTATTCATTCGTCACTTTTGAAGTTCGGACGATCAAGTTATCCTCAATTGAAATAATAGGTAAAATACCGATTTCGTCCCAAGATATATATAAATAAATTTTTTTAATTTTTTTTCACTTTCACTCCCATTTTAAACGACCAAAAGTCAGCTAACCTTTTTATAAAAAAAAAATCATTTTTTCTCCGATTTTCAACCTTAAATTCATTGTGAACGGTCCGCTTTAATTGACTAACGCAGAAGAGAAAAAGGTCCGCAGTCTTGATATCTATAAAACCCACCCAAGATCTCTTCGTTTCATCTCCTTTTTCATCCTATATCGTCAAAAATCAGTCATATATATATATATATATATATATATACGGGGGTTTCGTAACTTCGACATCGGATTTCATCCGTTTTGGGGTCAAACCGTCCTCCAACGAAGAAGGGAGAAAGGACGACGACATCGAGATCTTTGAAATCACCGGGCCAGTTTCAAAAATAAGTCACTTTGAAATTTGATCAATCTAGATTTTCGAGTCGATCACCTCGATTTTCGCGCACGTGTTTCAATTCCATCGCCTAGAAATAATAAGAAACTCTCAATTTCTATTAGTAATCGTAAATTGTGAAAATTGCATTTAGGATTTTATTAAAAATTTGTGGTGAGTTTCCAAAATATCAAATTCAATTGGTTATTTTAAATTCACTTCAGAACTTGCATGTTTGATATGTTTAACTATATTTTATAACAAATTATACGTGGGTATGATATTTTACCTGGTTATTTCCGTCAGTTGGGTCATGTGTACCACTTGAACCCCATTTTGATCTAAGTTTTGATATTTTTTTCAATGTTATTGATAACAAAATGAATTTCATAGTTGAAAAAATGATTTTAATATTTAATGAACTCAAATTGAGTTGATGAATATCAGAAAAGTGGATATTTTATTTGAAAGATTGAAAAAGGTAAAAATCGAATAAAGGAAAAAAGAGTATGAAATGGTAAAATGTCAGAGTCACACCCAATGGGTGATGTCTGCATTTTACATTGTTGTGTTGTGTGTAGGTTGGTGAACGGATATCCAGAGACAATGTTTCCAGTTGAATGTTTATTTACTTTCTGTTAGCGCGAGGCACTGTTTACTTTTTCGTTCTGTTATTTATTTTAGGCCGACTGGCCATACTTGCATGGTAGGAAACTGGATATCCATTCTCAATCTTGTATTATTGATTTCTCTTTTATTTTCAAATGAAAATAATATATATATAACTATTTTGTGAGCTGTTGAAGAGTCTGTGAATGCCTGAAGGGATAGTGCGTCATATCATCTGGAGTGGTGTACTATCTTGGAATGTACGATAGGGACCACCAAACTCATACGTGGTATGGGACACGTATGAGAGTGGAGTCACAACTGGAATCTAGGTTTATTCCTCTCTATCTTTATCAGTGAACTTGTAATGTAAATGTGGTCGTATACGAATGGTTTGTATATTTGGAAATCACATGTAAGCCTGATAGGCATAGACGAAGATGATTAGTCAGTGATCACTAACAATCTAGAGTAGTCGAACGTTCTGATACATCGAAAAGTGACCCATTGCTTACGGTCACGTCAAACAGCCAGCCTGAGCCGGATAAATGGTCAATTAAACGTGGTAAATGCAGCGACCGGACACAAAATCAGGAATTAAAAACCAGTAAAGAATTATAACATCATGTCCCGACTGGGAGCGATCTAGTCGTGAATCCCAACTCTCTCATTCCAATACTTCACCATAGTGTATTATATATATGTTGCCTTACTTTGATATATAAAATGAAATGCATGTTTAATATTTCTATTTGGTCAATTAAATTTGTATATAAAGAAAATGCTATAGTGAGTACTGTTGATTGATGTAATGTCAGTTTTAAAATGTTTAGTTGCTCATCCCTGGCTATATGTACCAGTTAATCGTAATTTCTTCTGTAAAATTTTATAGATTTTAAAATGATTCAGTATGTTTATTCGTTCATGTTATGAGAGGTTATTGGCAAAAATTGTTTACTTCCTTATTAGGTAACCATTGTTACTCATCCTTTCCTTCTTCTTTTTTAATTTCAGATCCGAAGCTTGGCAAAACAGGTGTAGAAAACGAGTGAGAATCATCTAGTGGGTCAAATAGACAGCCAGAGTCCGTCACTTGGTGAGTATTGGAGTTATACCCCCTAGTGGTGTCAATTTGTCCAGGATTATTATGAATTTTGTCTTGAGTGTTAGGACTTCTGTTAGAGTGAGGATGTTTGTATAGTTCTGTGTTTTGTTATCCTTCCGTACTCTGATCTATCGTTCGTTATTAGATGTATGTAGGCTTCTGCTATTGTTATATTTTGTATATATATGCAGGATTGTATGTCGTTTATTAGGTGTAGGTTGAACACCTTGGAATACTAACATAAATAGAGGAGACCATGCCGAAATTTCGAGGTTCCACCTAGTACCACGGGATCTGACATGGGGATTTGTGTTAGCGTTTGGCGGGACGCCACATAAAACACAGAGAAAATATTCAGACCATTTTGCTTGTTGATTGGCCCAGTCAACCTTCTAGAAAAGAGTATATTAGATCCTTACATCCAAATGGCTCCTAGTATTGGTGAACATGACGTTTTGACCACTTCTATGACAATTATAGATCATGTTTTACCATTTGTAGAGCATAATCTTGGCTCATGCCTTTGCTATTTTTTAAAGAAAATTTTAAATGTTCAAGCATTATTATTTTCTTATGCAGTTGGTGGCAAACAAATTGGAATAGTTCATAGCAAGGACTTATGCAATAAGGATGATCCAATGCGTATTTGACTTACACATTACTACAATTTAGGTATATACTAAATTTTTCCCATGTTCAATCTTTACGGATCTTTTAGCCAATTTTTCTTCCAACTTTTAGTAGTAGTCTTATCTAGCTTATTGTTTTATTTGAAGAGAGAAGTGTAACACCCCGAATTTTTAATTCGTATCTCGAGGAAATTAAATAGTGGAATTTTAAGAAAATCTTGAAAGTGGGATTTAGGGGTAAAATTTTAGGATGTTTTTGATCATTTTTAATGGAATCTGACCTCGCCATTAGATTCAAAATGATCAAAAAACATAGTTTAGCCTGTAAGCACGCTCAAATGCGAGTCCGAATATAAAAGTTGCAAAATCCTCGATTACCGGGTCGGACCAGGCTAAAATAGTGATTTTTTGTTAGAGCAATAATTTTAAAATTCGATCATACCATTGGGTTCATAATGAAAAGTTATTCAACATGGACTATTTATTTGTTAGTTTTGGAGATCAGAAAGTCAAATTATCATCAAAAACGAAAACGACATCAAGTTTATGGGTCACGTCAGGCCAAAAATGTAATTTTTTGATGGAGACATAATTTGTAGAAATTGACTATACCATTAGATCTGGAATGAAAAATTAGGCGAAATAGAGTATTCGTTTGTCAGTTTTGGAGACCGAATGACCAAGTTATTGTCGATCAAAACAATAGGCGAAATACCGAATTCGTCCCAAATATTATATAAATAATATTTAAATTTTTTTTAATCTCATCTTCCCCACTCGTCCAAACAGTGCGGAAAAAAAAAACGAAAAAAAAAAGAAATTTGTTTTTCCTCCGATTTTTCCACTTCAGATCTCTCGCAAACGGTCCACTTTCGACGATCGCCACAGAAGAGAAAAAGGTCCGCAGCTTCATTCTTTACAAAACCCACCCAACCTATCTTCATTTAACTTTCTATTTCACCCGATATCGTCAAAAATCAGCCGTATTTGGATTCGGAAATTTTGAAACTTTGACCTCGGATTTCGTCCGTTTCGGGGTCAAATCGCTTTCCGACGCAGAAGGGAGAAACGTCCGCAGCCTCATTCTCTACATAACCCAACCAAGTTCCTTCCGTTTTCTCGTCTTTTTCACCCCGTATAGTCAAAAATCAGCCGTATTTTTATACGAAGATTTTCGTAACTTCGACCTCAGTTTTCATCGATTTCGGGGTCAAACCGTCTTTCGCCGTAGAAGGGAGAAGAGACGAGTACATCGAGATCTTCAAAACCACCAAGCCAGTTTCGAAAATCAGCCGCTTCGAAGTTCGATCTGCCTAGATTTTCGTACCAATCGTCTCGATTTCCGCGCACGTGCTTCAATTCCGTCGCCTAGTGATTGTAAGGAACTCTCAATTTCTATTAGTAATCTAGATTGTGAAAATTGCATTTAGGATTTTATCAAAAAATTTGGATGTATTTTTAAAATATAGAATTATTTTGTTATTTCAAAAATTCACGCTAGAAATTGCATGTTTGATATGTTTAATTGTATTTTTAATAAATTATACGTGGGTAGGGTGTTTTAACGGGTTATTGCCATAAATTGGGTCTTGTGCACTGCTTGGACCCCGTTTTGATATGAAATTTGTATTTTTTTTTTCAATATTATTGATAAAAATAAATTCTTTAGTTAGAAAATGTGATTTAATATTCAATGAACTCATATTGAGTTGATGAATATCAGAAAATGATGTTTTATTGAAGAGATTGAAAATTGAAAAAAAAATAAAAAGGGAAAAAAGGTATGAAACGGTAAAATGTCAGAGTCACACCCGAGGGGTGATGTCTGCATTTTACGTTGTTGTGTTGTGTGTAGGTTGGTGAACAGATATCCAGGGATAATATTATTGGTTGCATGTTTATTTCCTTTCTGTTAGCGCGAGGCGCTGTTTACGTTTCCGTTATGTTATTTATTTTAGGCCGGGTGGCCACACTTGCATGGTAGGAAACTGGATATCTATTCTCAACCTTGTATTGTTAATTTCTCTTTTGTTTTCAAATGAAAATAATATATATAAGTAGCTATTTTGTGAGCTGTTAAAGAGTTTGTGAATGCCTGAAGGGATAGTGCATCATATCATCCGGAGTGGTGTACTATCCTGGGATGTACGGTAGGGACCACCAAGCTCATACGTGGTATGGGACACGTATGAGAGTGGAGTCACAACTGGAATCCGGGTTTATTCCTCTCTATCTTTACCAGTGAACTTGTAATGTAAAGGTGGTCGTATACGAATGGTTTGTATATTTGGGAATCACATGTACGCCTGATAGGCATAGACGAAGATGATTGGTCAGTGATCACTAACAATCTATAGTAGTCGAATGTTCTTACACATCGAAAAGAGACCCATTGCTTACGGTCACGTCAAACGGCCAGCCTGAGCCGGATAAATGGTAACCAAGTGTGGTAAGGGCAGCGACCGGCCACAAAATCAGGAACTAAAAGCCAGAGAGAAATTGTAACATCATGTCCCGACTGGGAGCGATCCAGTCGTGAATCCCAACACTCTAATTCCAATACTCCACCATTGTGTATTATGTATCTGTTGTTTATTTTGATATATAAAATGAAATCCATGTTTATTATTTCCATTTGATCAATTAGATTTGTATAAAAAGATAATGTTATAGTGAGTATTGCTGATCGATGTAATGTGAGTTTTAAAATGTTTAGTTGCTCATCCCTGGCTATATGTACCAGTTAATCGTAGTTTCTTCTGTAAAATTTTATATTTTAAAATGATTCAGTATGCTTATTCGTTCATGTTAGGAGGGTTATTGGCAGAAATTGTTTGTTTTCCTACTGGGTAACCATTGTTACTCACCCTTTCCTTCTCCATTTTTTAGTTTCAGATCTGAAGCTTGGCGAAACAAGTGTAGAAAACGAATGAGGATCATCTGGTTGGTCAGATAGACAACTAGAGTCCGTCACCTGGTAAGTACTAGGACTATACCCCCTAGTGGTGTCAGTTTCTCCAAGTAGTCTTATGGATTCTGTCTTGAGGGTTAGGAATTCTGTTAGAGTGAGAAATTTTGTATAATCCTGTATATAATTTTTCTTCTTCCGCACTCTGATCTATCGAACATTATTAGACGTATATAGACTTCCGCTAGTATTATATTTTGTTTGTTATATGCAGGATTGTATGTCATTTATCAGGTGCAGGTTGAATCGCCTTGGAATGCTAACATAAACAGAGGAGACCATGCCGAAATTTTGAGGTGCCACCTCGTACCTTGAAATCTGACATGGGGATTTATGTTAGTGTTCGGCGGGGCGCCACAGATGGTATCAGAGCATAGTATTAGATCTGTATGGGATATTGATCTGCTATGTTTTGAAGAGTTAGCTGATACCACAGATAATAGAGTGATAATCATAGAGTGTCACTAGGAATTCGGTATCCGAGCTCATTAGTAGTTCCGTATTGGAATTATGAGTTCTTTTTGTGTCTAGAAGTCTATAGAGCTTTGTAAGCCTAAGATATGATTCTAAGTTTATTCTGTTAGTAATGGAAATGGTGTCCATTACTAAGTTCCAAGCGACGATAGTAATTCATAGTTAGGTAAGAGCGATTTTGGCCGAATTCTGATAATTACCTTGTTACGGATAAACACAAGCGAGAGGAATAGACGAGGCAGAGGCTGAAACACAATGTAGACGAGACAGATTCTAGACCCGACCACTAACCTAATAGCACAGTTAATGTCGTTCATGGGACAGATGGTTGTGTCTCATATCAAGTCTAAGGGGAAAGTATGAATAATACAACCACTACCTTGAAGCCAAATAGAAGGAAGACAATTAGTTTCTAATAAGCGACAAACAATTACGAAACTAGTAAATTCATAGGAAAAATAACCATACATGAGGAACGAGATGATAGACATATAAACTCAATGGATGGAAGAATTTTATAAGAAATAACATATTCTACTAAATCAGTTGAAAAGAAGAGTTGTGATATATTACGAATGTGGTAAATTGGGATATAAAGGAAAACAATGTTTGGGTCAATATCAATCGATTAAGGATGCGTGCCTCAAAAAGATACCAATTGAAGGAACAATAAGGCCATCAGATTTAAATAAAGTTGATCATGTATTCGTGCCATCCCGAATAGACAAGACTAGCGATTGGAAGTGAGAGATGGTACAAGACTTACCACGATTGTAAGGCACACCACTAAATCCAAGAAATGAGGAAGTGTTGGACTTCTTCGCAAGAAACAAATACTATTCCACCTTAGAGACCATTACCACAAGGTCGTGTCTTTGAAGAATAAGAAAATTTCCCAGTGCAAAGGACATGTAAATCTAAGGATGTGGTTGTAGAATTTTCAATGATTATGTCTATCAAAGATTTGGGAACTTTTCCAATCCGGTTGAGGTCAATGAGTGAGTTTTAAAGACCTGAAAGATTTTGATTATCATGTAGTGCCCAAGAGATCAGTGGATGACGGTGATTACATTCTAGTTGGACGAGAATGCTAATCATTAGTAACATTTTGAGATGAATGTATTGGGAGATGGATCGTTTGAGTGGGTAAACTTCGAGAGGATATTTCTCGATAGATTTATATCCGAGATTACTCGAGAAATCAAATACTAAGAGTTTTTGAGATTAGTGCAGGGTAATCTATCAATTATAGAGACTAAGATATGATATTCATTAGGTTGACACGATATACGCCCGATCTTATCCTAACAGATTTGCAGAAGGCTCGTAGATTTTTTTGAAGATTATAACCCTACCTAAGGGCCAAGAGGTCAATGATTAAGATTACCAATTATAGAGATACGATGAATCGAGCTTAAAGGATAAAACGAGAAGATATGAAGTTACAGACTTCTAGAAGACAAATTAGTCGACCTTAGACTTCTTTTCCTCCCAAATCAAATATGACCAAGAGGTCGATGTATTCAAGGCCATTCTCCTCCAAATCAAGGTATCCATAATATAGAACTCCTCCATTACTAAGTTGTAGAGTTTTCCCATCACTGAGTTAGAGAGCAGTTGAAGCTCCAATGATGCCAACAGGGCCAAAGGAATCAACAAGGCAGGTTCAGAGCCTACAGACCCTAGTCTTCCAATTACCTACTCCATAGAGATCTACGAAGACAAAATCATTGACTTTGTTACGCATTTGATCAGGTGGGACATATCAAGAAAGAATGTCCTCTATCACAGGCGTAAGTAAGAGCTATAACCTAGGAGAAAGTACCCATCTCCGACGAAGTTTTGGAAGTAATGATTTTTAATTATAATATTAAAAAGTGGAGTTACATTCAACACTAGTTCCTCCAGATCCTATAATTCCACTGAGAGTTTGCACACTTGCTAAAGTTAGAAACTACTGACACGAATCAAATAATAAAATTATTTATACCATTGGGAAGTCTTGCGAAGAAAGAATAAGATTTTTGGAAGATCATTTAAGAACTTGCAAAATAGGTATTAGAATAATTGTAAAGTGTGAAAGACAAGTGACGTTCAATTGATACGCTAGTCTTTATATCAATAGTCTAATCAATTACTCGTATATTATACTAGTAGATAAGCAAATACTTCTTGTATATCCTTCATGTCGAGAGCTATTTCCTCGAATATCAACACAGGAAGTTGCGTATCTTTCTTTTTGATTGAAGATGACTTAACTTTAAGAGGCCTAACGACTGAACTATTAGATAAACCAGCTCTTGCTTTACGACTTCTTAAATCGATTCTCCTCCTTTAAAAAGATAAATCATCTTTTTCCTTTTATCTTTCTATCCTCGGTGTCGGTTCTAACTCTTCTTTTGCCTTCTCCTTTCACGATCGCCTCAACTAGTATTTTGATACATCAAAAGATTTCATTAACAAGAGATGTAATACATCAAAACCTCAACTAGTATTTTGATATTAAAATTTTTTTTTTGATAAGGCAAAGATCTTCATTGCTAACATAGTTGAGGAGACCATGAAGCAAAGTACAAACCAAATAAGTAATAAAAAAAACAAATCTATTTTTTAATTGAGCAATTATCTCTATGGATGGAATTATGTCAATAGGTATCACTTTGAAAAACTCTTCAAAAGGAGTTGGGTAGTTTTAATAAGATGTTTCAGTCACTCATGTCTTGTTTATATTAGTTAAAGTTGGTTGATTTCTAATCAGTTTAATTTCTACCAGTTTAATCATTTTTAAGTGCACAACACCTTTTACTTTTTAGTAGTTGAAAGAGCTTTTGATTTTTCATGATAGTGTAATGAGTATTTTGGATATTGTTATCAGGTAAAGTTGTTAGTGAGTTTTGTAGGACTAAAGAAAAAATGTGCAACTTGTGGTAAAACAACTTATCCATTGGAAAAGGTAAAGTTCCAAATTCTTAAAAACACTCCTAATAATGTGTTAAAAATGCCACTTTTGAGGTAATCATTCTTATTATTTTTGAAGTCTTCCCAACCATAGTAGCAAATGTAGAATGCTAGACTTCTCAAGGCCTGAACTTATGATATAAAACAGCATTGAATGCTTGTTATTTATTTCAAAATCAAAGCATATTGATGAATATTATAGAAATCTCAAACTTCCCACATATCCTTATATTATTTTTTCTGATAAATATTTAACTTAGAATCACAATTGTGAAATTATAAAATAGGCCAAATGAATGCTAAAGAAAATAACGAAATAGATAAATTACTTTTCTAACGCACATTTCATTTTCAGTAGATAAGCATGCGTGTGAATGCTTTCTTCTATAGTAATTTCTTCAAGTTGAGTTCTCATGGGACTTTTAATAGTTGTACATGATTTTATTAAAGAAATAATACAACATGTAAAAAATTTTATTCAAGAAATAACCCTCTTATTTTTTTTTTGGTCTGTTACATTTTACTTGAAGCAACCTTGATTTGTTACTTTCTTTGGAGAATTATTAATGGATTATTTTTGAATTCTCATAGCTCATGCACTATTTATTATTGTTGTCATTATTCTTGAATATTTATTTATGTGTGCCGCTTCTTCTTATGAACTTTTAGTTTATATTGAGAAAAACCTATTTATGGCATTGTTGTTGTTCTTGAATTCTTGAACTTTTTAGTTTATACTTAAAATCATGGTTTTAATTATGTGATTAATGAATCCATGTTATCTTCCCCACAATATGTCCTCATGCCTTCAACTTCAATTGTGTTGCTTTGAATATGAATCATGGAAACAAAACTTGCCCAATTTGCATCCTACGTATCTAAAACTTCACCAAACTTCTGTAACTACATATATACATTCACCATTAGCCTTTGAACTCCCTCACCCTATAGTCGAAGGTTAACAAGAGTGTAGATTTAAGACAACCCCCCCCTCCTTCACTCATTCCTTCAATATAAGTCTTGATTCCATTGAGTGTTAAAACTTAGTTCAAATCCTACCATTATTTATGCACAAATAAGGGAAACAAAATTAATGTTTATTGGTATCAAATGTCTAAATCTGGTGTATATATATATATCCAAAGAGCCTTTGAATCCTTAGTGATCAAGCTGATCATTTAAGTTTACATAATCCCAATTTCATGTTAATGCCCTATATAGACTATGGCCAATGATTAAGGCCATGATAGAGCCAACTTCACTGGAGAACATTTTTGAAGAAATATGGTAGCATTCATTATCTTAAGATCTGTCAAATATATGGACAAACATCAATTCAGCCAATGAGTGAAACTAGTTGCTATTAGAATCCTAATTGGTGTTACACACCGAAGGAGACCACACAAATAAGTTAAGACAAGGCTATGAAATGTCTTGGATTTTCAATGAAAATAAATTTTTTGCCTGCAATGCAATAAAACTAATTCATAGCTTTGTTACTTGGTAGACCATACTTGGAGTTTGAAGAACCGAGATAAATTGGTAACTTGCAAGCTGATTAGCCAATCGATTTGTTTTTCCTTTTTTTTTTGTGAATTTCAAGAAGAAAAATCAGTCATTTTAGGAATTATGGAAGAGGGTCTTCTCTTATCTTGATTGGATAGAATAATTTCCAATCGTTCAGCAGAGTTTGACTGGATTTTAATTACCTTTAATAATAATAATCCTGTATTTTAATTCATCAAAGTGTAGACACCCCATTTTTGCACTCACCTTATTAATCAACTCGTCAACCTAATTGCGACGATTCCCAATAATGAATGAATATTCCAATATTTTTATTTGTTAGTAGATATGTTTCAGAAATTTAGATGAGGTATCTCAAGCAAACAAAACTTTAGAAATCACGCTACGTTAAGAAAATATGACCCAAAAAATATAGAAATCATCATTTTGCAGATAAAAAGAAGTTTTACAATAAAAATCACTAAAAAATGACCAAATTAATAAAATACTCCTAACATCGAAACATCCTTAGAGCCCACAGTACGCTTAGAAAAACCTATTCGAACACATAAAATAACAAAGTGAAACCAAATAAATCATTTTGTCAATTTTTACCAAATTTGACAAAATTACAAAAATGCCCCTCATAGGGTTTACAATCGTTTCATGCAAAAATTTTTGTAAATGACACAAACCCATAATCCCATTGAATTCCTTACGAAAAACCAATTCAAAAAATTCCAAAATATTGAAAAATGATTTCTCAACACAAAAGTCCTCTACGGAAGCAAAGCGGTAACTTTCCTATTTTAATAATTTTAAATTTTGAAATTAATAAATAAAACATTAATTAACGTAAAGTGAAATCCTAACTAAAATTTTTAAACCAATCAATCAAGCTCTCAGGCAAAATTATTGATGGTTGCCCACTTATTTAAGTGGAGCCCCCTAATTTTTATCAAAGGACCCCCCATCTGGGGGTCTAAAGAATTAAAATATAATTAAAGGGGGTTCTTCAAAAATCAAAATATATTATTTCATTGTACGTAAGAATTAAAATCCTAATCTAAAGAAACCTAGTCAATCAAATAAGACTTAAGTCAAAATCCTAATTCACCTTATCTAAAAGGAGACTTAGTCAAACCCTAATTCTTCAAAAAAAAATCTATAAAAACGAGCCTCCATAACCTAATTTCGCAGGTCAAAATAAACCCTAGAAAAAGTAGGTCAAAAAATCTTCCTAATCTTCTCCAAACCCTAATTTTGAAGTCCTAACTCCCTACCTATCATCTAAACCCCAGCTTTTACTCAAAAAATACCTAGAAACTTTTCAAAAATATCCAGAAATCCTTAAAAAAATATAGAAAACACTCAGAACTAGATACCTCAACTTGGAGATTATAAGCAGATCCAGTGACGGAAACAAAGCAAGGAATCTCATACGATGAGTCTATCCGTCAGCTTTGAGGGAACAAATCGTTGCGATCATCTAGGTATTCTTCTTATTTTTTATTTATTGATTTTAGGTCTTTTAGCAATGTAATCCTTTTTAGAAAATAGTAGAGACCAACGTTTGCCGGGGTGAAGTTGGTGCCTAACACCTTCCAACCCTGTAACGTGATCCCTAGACTATAGTTTCTTTTTATTTTTAGATTAGTTGTTTTTATCTATTTAGAGTTAATACTCGATTCCTAGACCGTAATAAATAGGTGGTGACTCTGTAGACACCCCATTTTTGCATTCACCTGGTTCATCAACTCATCACTTCCGAGCAAGTCTACTATCCCTTTGCGTTCACGGGAGATAAAATGATCCCAATCTGAATTTCTTGAGGACTTTCTTTTGTTCTGAGGTTGATAACTTCTACTTCTTCTATTAGAGGTTGAGCCCGACGTTCATCTTCTTGTTCAAGTAATTTGATTATTTTAGGGGAATGTTCTTTGTCAGAAAACTCACTCTGAAGCCAAATTATTAGTTAAATTATTATTGTGCTCGAGGTAATCAAATATTTCTTTCATTTCATTAAAAAGAGATGGGGTAACAGGACTCATTGCAGACTTGACAGACTCAATTGACTCAGTAGGACAAACAGACTCACTAGAAATAACAGACTTAACAGAAACAACTAACTTAAAGGCCTCATCCGATATGTCAGACTGAACAGGACTAATGGGACTGACAGACCCAGCCTTGACGTGCAATACATGACTAATTACATGATAGTTAGAGAGACACCCTTCTAAACTGACAACACTAGGACACTATGATTTTCAATGAATAGCTGATCAATATTGAGAGAGTCCAGATCGAGCTGCCAGTCTTCAACTTCCTTCTCTTCAACTTCTGTGCTTGCTTCCTTTTCAGGCCATTCCATGCCAAAGAAAATTTCAAACCCTGTTAGACGAGTACTTGTGATGTGATCAATGAATGGTTTTGGGAACCCATAATAACGGAAGTCTTCTCCTTCTTTCACGAAATAGCCATTAAGGGTTTTACGATAGGACTTCATTTTAATGAGATCCGTGGTGCGTCTTTGCCTTTTTGCAACTGCCTTGTCCCGCTTCGTCTTCCAGTATTGGGCCTAGTCTTCCTTAGTAGGCTTATATCCTATCCTGAATGTGCTAATGACTTCTTTAATCACTGGTGCTTCTTTAATACCTTGTTGTTTGCAACCTAGGCCCATACCTGAGAAAAATCTCATTTTTTTGAACATATTGGACATGTAACAGTTAGAGGTGTTCTCAATAGGTAAATATTCTTTCATGGAGTGATCCCATTGAACTGATCAAATTTTCTCAAATTCAAACCCGCTAAGCTCTATCCCTTGTTGTTCTGGCAGAATCTCAAGCAACGACTCATTCTTAGCTTCAGTACTATTTACAATTCCTACAATTTTAGCATCTCCATGAAGAGTAATCACTAGTCCATCCTTGATAAACTTGACCTTCTGGTGCAACGTAGAAGGGATGGCTTTGATTTGGTGTAACCATGACCTCCCTAATAGTAGATTGAAAGAAGACTAGATATCGATAACTTGAAATTACACAGGAAATTCAGCTATGCCTGTGGACAATCGAAGGTGCAAAATTCCCAGTACATCCCTCTTGGTGTTATCATAGGCCCTAACTCCTTGATTAGTGGCTTTGAGGTCTTCAGCCTTAAACCCGAGACAAGTAGCCGTCTTCAAAGGGCAAACATTCAATGCACTCCTGTTATCAAACAAAACCAGAGGTACCCTCATCCCGTTACAGTCAATTGTGATGTGCAACGGCTTAGTGTGGCTTGTCCCTTCTTTTGGGAGATCTGAGTCCGAGAAGGATAGGATATTCTCCACGTAAGTTGCCCCTACTATATTGGCCAGCTGATCTGGAGAAGTATCAAGGGAGACTTGGGCTGTGTTTAGTACTTTGAAAAAAGCCTCCCTATGAGCAATGGAAGCCATGAGTAAACCCCATACTGAGATATTGGTCCCTGATTTCTTCAACTCCTTGATCACAGAGTTATCTTCTTCGATGTTTTCTTTGATGGGATTTTCTCCTTCTTTCCTTGCCAAGGCTACATGATTATCAACGCAGAGCTCTTGTGGCTTAAAAACTCTTCCTCCTTGAGTCATATGTCTAACTTCATTACAGGAGAGGGAGAAAGGCTCATCTTCTTCAGTCAACAAGTATAAATCTTCATCTGTCAAAGATACATGGCTTTTCAGGTTCATTTGAGCCAACAGGTAACTAGATGCGTGACTACTGTAGCGAGACGGGGATAAATAATATGTATCATCCGAGGTTAGATCAAATGATTCATAGTTCGTAGTAAAAACCTCATCAGTGAAAGCTATCCCTACAAAGGGGTAACTAGGCGGTTTGACTTGGATTGGATGGATAAGAGAGATGGGATCGAATAGTAATAGGGTATAAGAAACCATATTCAGGGTTGGTGGAGGTTGATAGGTAGGTAGTGGATTAGTGGTGACATTTGGTGGGCTAGGGATTGTGATATTTTTGTTGTCAATAAGGTTTTGAATGACATGGCGCAAGGTGATACATCGATCCGTGTGATGGCTAGAGTTTTGATGGAACTCGCAGAACAAGTTAGAATTGTGTCCAGCTGGCAAGGGATTAGGCAAAGGTCGGAATTGGATAGGGGTAAGAAGTCTTTTTTTCATCAATTTGTGAAGAGCTACAGTGAGACTCATCCCTAGATTGGTAAATTGACACGGAGTTCGAGGTTGACTTGGGTGAAAGCGCCCTCGATCCGCGGGGTGCGCGGATCCGCTTTTGACCCTTGAGGTTTGGGAGTCGCCACCTAGTTATTGTGGTCTAGGAACCAAACTGACTCTAAAATGGATAAAAACTAATCTACTATAGAAATCTGAATCCGGGGATCATGTTACGGGGTTGGAAGGTGTTAGGCACCAACCCCGCCCGGCCAATGCCGGTCTCTACTTATCCCAAATAAATCTACATCGCTAATGACAAACCTAGATTAAAAAATAATAAAAAAGCTTACCTTTGATCTGCAAAAGTGTTATTCCCTCAGATCTGGTGAAAATAACTCCTTGTATCGTATTCCTTCCTTCGTTCTATCTCTGGATCTGATTTCTGATCTCCGAGGTAAGGTATCTCCTTCTTGGATCTGGGTGCTTCAAATTTATTGTGGATTTTTGAGATATTTTTGAGAGGTTTTTGGGTGTTTTTTAGGCTAAAATCGGAGTAGGGGTGTTAGGGAAGGAGTTGAGACTCCAAAATTAGGGTTTTGGGGAGGTTATGGAGGCTTCTTCACCTACTTTTTTCTAGGGTTTTTTCCTTGATACGAAAATAGGGTGTGGAGGCTCCTATTTATAAAGTTTTTAGAAGCATTTAGGGTTTGATTAGGGTTTCTTTTAGGGTTTCAATTAGGGTTTTGACTTAGTCTTTAGGGTTTTAGGGTTTTGACTTTAGTCTTATGAGATTGACTTGATTAGTTTTAGATTAGGATTTGGATTTAGGGTTTTGACCTTAGTCTTATGAGATTGACTTGATTAGTTTAGATTAGGGTTTTGATTTAGGGTTTTGACCTTAGTCTTATGAGATTGACTCGATTAGTACCTTGACTTCAGTCTTGCTTGATTGACTTTAATTTTGACTTCAGTTTCATTTGATTGACTTTAATACCTTGACTTCAGTCTTGCTTGATTTACTTTAATTTTTGGAGAACCCCCTTTTATATCTTTAATTCTTTGGACCCCCAAATGGAGGGGTCCTTAAAGAAATATCCCACGAACCCTCAACAATTTTGCCTGAGAGTCCAATTAATCGATTTTTTAGGTTCAACTTTTTAAATTAATTTCATTGATGTTTCACTTTAATTATTTAATGTTTTATTTATTAATTTCGAATTTTTTAATTATGAAAATTATGAAATTACCGTTTTGCCCTCGGAGAGGATTTTTTACGTTTTAAGTCGTTTTTCAATGTTCCAGGATATTTTGGAATCAGTTTTTCGTAAGGAATTCAATGGGAATGTTGGTTTTTTATCATTTATGAAGTTTTTTGTATGAAATGATCGTGAACTTTATGAGGGGTATTTTCGTAATTTTGTCAAATTTTGTGAAAATTGGCGAAGTGGTTTACTTGGTTTCGATTTGTTGTTTTATGTGTTTGAACAGATTTTCCTAAGCGTAATGTAGGCTCTAAGGTTGTTTTGAGGTTAGGGGTATTTTGGTAATTTAATCATTTTTAGTGATTTTTATCGTGAAGCTTCTTTTTGGTTTGCAAGATGATGATTTCTATGTTTCTGAGGTCGTATTTTCCTAGCGTAGCGTGGTTTCTAAGTTTTGTCAATTCGAGATACCTCATCCGGATTTCTAAAACATATCTGGTAACAAAATAAAGCATTGGAATAGACATCCATCATTGGGAACTTTTGCGATCGGGTTGACGAGTTGATTAATCAGGCGGTTTGATTTGGATTGGATGGATAAGAGAGATGGGATCGAATAGTAATAGGGTATAAGAAACCATATTCAGGGTTGGTGGAGGTTGATAGGTAGGTAGTGGATTAGTGGTGACATTTGGTGGGCTAGGGATTGTGATATTTTTGTTGTCAATAAGGTTTTGAATGACATGGCGCAAGGTGATACATCGATCCGTGTGATGGCTAGAGTTTTGATGGAACTCGCAGAACAAGTTAGAATTGTGTCCAGCTGGCAAGGGATTAGGCAAAGGTCGGAATTGGATAGGGGTAAGAAGTCTTTTTTTCATCAATTTGTGAAGAGCTACAGTGAGACTCATCCCTAAATTGGTAAATTGACACGAAGTTCGAGGTTGACTTGGGTAAACCTGATTATTAGTCCGGGATGGGGGTTGAGTTGGGGTAGCTGGCGTGTTGGCTATGTAGACATGGTTGGTACTAGGTTTGGGAACATAAGATTTCTTAGATTTGTTATCCGAGGGGTAAGAAAGAACCCCAGAGGCAAAAACGTTCTCGAGTTGGCTTCTGACTTGTAACAAGGACTCAAAAGTAGGGAGATATTGGTCCACTAGGTGCTGAGCAAATCCTTGTGAGAGGTTATTTAGGTCTATGAATAAGTAGCCCAATATCTCCCTACTTGTTCCTTCTCCGAAGGTCTATCCCACATTTGGGCAGCCTTGGCCCTCTAACGACCAATGAAATCAGTAAATATCTCCCCATTTTTTTGTTTAGTTGCCTCCAAATCCCTTCTTGAAGTCTCAATCTCGGTATTGTACTTATACTGATGTTAGAAGGCCTTTGACATGTTCTCCCATGTACCCATAAAGTTCTTTGAAACAATAACGTCATTTGTTCGTCGCTGAGCTCCATAGTGCGCATGTTGGTAACATACACCTTAAGATGTATTTTCGCACACCCTGTCCCACTAAACTTGTCCATTTCAGGCATCACAAACTTCTCTGGCAAATGGATTCTAGGGATGCGGTTTAGAGCTTCAATGCCTGCTGCAATTTCATCGATACCCTTTATACTCTTCATAGTTGACTCCAATTGAAACATTCTGTTAGATAACGCTAGATTTTCATCAACATACTCTTCGTCTCCGTTGAGTTTGAAGACTTCACGTGGACGTTTCTCTTCTACTTTCTATCCTTTTAGGTCATCTAGGGGATTGCCCGTTGATTTCGAGGTCTGTTCTAACACTTCCATTTTGCCTTTCATACTGTTGATATCATTGGCAAAGGCTGCCAAGATCTTACGGATCTATGTGAGCTTAGATTCTGAAGCCATCTTTACTTCTTGACTTGGTACTGTAGTTCGTTCTAACCGACTGGACTTACGACTCCAACTGGGAGGTGGACACTTGAGTTTGGGCGCAATAATAATCTTTTCTGACCCCATCAAAGGTAGATTTAGTCAATTTCAATATTACCCCCTTGATAACATTTTAAGGAATCATTTTATTGAGGTTTGTGCACCAATCCATTAATTAATCCATTCACGCAATGATCATTTAAAAGATAAATAAATATTTATTCAAAAGAAAAATAGCTTTATTGAAAATGATTGACAAATAAGTGTTCTTATTAAAACATCTTTCCACAAATTTGACTTGAACTATTTTTTACATGAACGCTTGGCTTTGTCTTGATGGTCATCAGGATTGCTGTTAGGCTTGATCCTCTTGGCTTTAACAACTGGCTCTTTGAATTCTGCTGGCCCGTCTGGATACCCTAAGGTGCGTTTGTTCCAAGCCTTCTCAATGAGATGCACTAATTTTTCAGTCAGTGGCTCAGGATGAAAGAAAGCTTTGGGTTGAGGCAAAGAGACCTCTGTAGGTACTTCGTACTGCTCTGGGGTCAAATTAGGGTGGTAAAAAGATGTTTCTTCTAAACCGATCAAATGACATAGTAGGATCATTTGGTTCCTAGAACAGGGGGATCAGTCATCTACCAAGGGCATCTTAAACTGATATGACGAGCAAGGCAAGAGTCTAACCATTTGCTCTAAGCCTTGACTGAGTTGTGACGCACTAATAGGTTTCTTTTGGAAAAGCGTTCTGACCTATACTGGAGGTTTGAAGGAACATCTACAATTTTGAGACGATCAGAAAGCCATATATAAAGTAGGTGTGGGTTTCCTTTGAAGCTTTCCCGCTTACCATTTTTTATGGCATCTAGACCTGAGAAAGTTTCAACTAGGAAGAAAGGTACTGGGTTGGCTTTCTTTAAGAGTTGAGATGCTATATCTATGAAGGATTCAGAGATAGTTTGGCCATCACTATTGGAGGTCAGTACGTATTGAGCTAGGATTCCTAGGCACAATCGATAGTCTCTAGTGGCACGCCAAGCTTCTGGTTTTATATTGACAGGATAACTGCGGGAGCGATACGAGCCCAGTAAACGTACTAAGTCCAATCTCCCGTTATAAACTAAGGCCTTGGCTTCTTCTTTGGAAATGTTCAGTCCTATGGCGAGGTCACCAGAATATTTGATCTTCAATGAGGGCCTGACTAGAGGTCCTGAAGTGGATATCCCCATGATGTCACAATAATCCTCGTGAGTGGGGCATAAGTGCATATGCCCAATATGGAATATGTGAAGGTAAGGGTTCCAGCGCTTAGCCATAGCGAGTAAGAGGTTCCAGTCTATCTCAAACTCGTGGAAGTAGAGAGCACTCCTCAACATGAATCTCCCAAAATTGATCTTCTCTACAAGGTGCATCCCTATGACGGTTGTTTTGACTAACTGATCGATTGGGTTATCGCCTGCGACTAACATCCTGGTTTGACACAAAAGGGTATTTTAGTACTCTTCTAAGGTCCATGTAAAATATCAATTTTCTTTTAGAAAATATTTTCCTTTTAAAAAATCTTGTTCTTATGGAAAATATTTTTTGGAAAATATTTTTTCTTAGAAAACATTTTTTTCTAGAGAACAACACTTTTTCTGGAAAATATTTTTTTTAAAGAACACTTCTTTTGGAAAACACTTTTTCTGGAAAATACTTTCCCTTTGTAAACAATTTTTCTTCTTTGAAAATTGGATTTCTATTTTGATTTAAAAGACCCAGCACATCATGATTGTTGGATCAATTTGGACTGGGTCATTATTGTAAAAGAATGGATTTTTTATTGGGTAGGTGCACCATTTTAATCAGTTAAATTAAAAACTTTAATCCTTGAGGACAACCATACATTTTGATCTCATCATCCACATCATTCACATACATTCATCAATCACAAAGTCTCATAAACAACCCGAGAACACCCAATAAGTTCGAGTCATGACCTATAGGGGAGGTTTCTAGACTCTAAGCTTACTACGTGCAATGCATTTTTATCTGGTCACCCTTGCCCAAATACACCTATATACCTCTCGATACATGGTGACTTGGTTTGATATACTGTATAGGTGATAATCTAAAACTTCAACTCACTTCTCTGAAACTAAAAACAGCCAGTTTGATCCCCACTTTGAGAGGTGGCGCACGATGCTGAGCAAAGGCCCACTTAAATACCTCTCGTCTAGAATAGACGTAATCTATCCCCCTCGTACAGTAGGGTACAATGGCTCAGGATCTCGCTTATGCACTAGTTTTGACCAAGAAGTGCAATTGATGTACTTGGATTATCTTTTATATACCTACGGGTACGAGTCAAGAGTTGTAACTTTCATAAATTGTTTGGCATCCCACGAGGGGACCGACCACGTACTAGTACTACGTTGGCAATTGGGACATGTGACTGTGTGGCTCACAATAGGTCAAAGGCTCAGGTCACTTCAGCCTGGGTGCATCGATATACCTTTTAGAGTCACCTGATCAGACGGTACTGATGCCCCAATTTGATATACCTTAAGGTACGTGACTGGAGTTGTGATTTTCATGAATGACGTCGCGTCTCCGAAGAGACCAGACCACGCACTAGTACCACATTGGCTATATGGGACGTGCAAGTGTGCAAAACAGTAAACGTGAATGTGGTGTGTGCATAACTGGGTCGGGTGGGCCCGGGGCCTTTTTCAAACAAATGGGCCCATAGGCCTAATTATACCATACAAGCAAAGGTCTTATACCACACAAATAAATGCATACATTGATCAGAAACATATTCATATAGTTCAATTTAAGCTTTAAACATGCACATATCCTGCATACATCAATTATGGTAAATTAATCAATGGCATATAATAATTGATCAAATTCGATCATCACCATAGACATAATTTTTGTCCAATTCCAAAGATTTTTTCAATCAAGGGTTATTTGGGTGATTCTAGATAAATTGGGACTTCAAAAAAAAATTAAACCAAGGGCGAAATAAAAATTTTCGAGAACCAACATGATTATCCAAAAAAAAAAAAAATTTTATTTATTTATTTTATTTATTATTCTTTTACTTTTTATATATATATAATTTTTTAAAAAGAAAAAAATAACAAAAATAAATTTACTAAAAAAACATCAATATCAACCTAACAAAAACTTATTGTCACACTAATCGGTTCGCAATTAAATAGAGAAAACTTTAATAAAAAATATGATGTAATGTGCTCTATGTAGAAAGATTGGTGTGATAATAGATTTATAAAATAACCCAAAACAACACATAAATCATAGGCCTTAGAAGATCTAAAAGAAATTCTCGATGAAGTTGAAAAATTCAGCACCCTTTTTTCACAATAAATGTTTTAAAATTAGAATGATCTACGTCCGATTCGAAATTTGATCCCATTCTTAATTGTTACACAAAGGGGCTGTTAGTCCTACCTCTAGATGGCTGTAAAAAAAAAAGTTACTTAGTTGATAAACTCGACTCACAAAACCTCAAAGCAGCAAGGTAAAAATAAAAATCAAGCCTATCTACCCATGTAGTTTTTTTTTTAACAGAGTGATCGAATATAGGTTTCAATATAAGTTCAGCCGAAACAAACAATTAATCAAACCGGATCTGATACTAAGATGAGTCAACCAATCGGTCAAAATATCTAGCAGTTCTATTTGAATCCAAAACATTTGATGTTCCTTTGAAATTCCCAAATCACTCGACCGATAGAATCTGATTCTTAAGAAACCGAGCACCAATGATCATTCTAAAACATATAAAAAAATCCAGCATGTTAAGATTAGGAAAAAAAATTCGCAAGACTCTCAAATCGAAACGTCGATCACCAATTTTAAACCAACTGATTCTATGGTTCGGTTGAACAAAGCAGCGAAAACAAAAACTCCTCTAAGGTATGAGCAAAAATCGATTTGGAATATCTTTATACTTGATCTTGTGTTCGGATTTTAGAGATTTTTTAACAATCTGAACCGGTGAACCTCGAGTTCTTTTTTCTTTTTGGTAAAAATGTTTAAGCCAGAATCAATTTCAAGATGAAAGGATGGTTCTTAACTTTGAATCATGAGAAAACGATGATTTATGTGGGGTTTCAAATCGATCTGGACTGACTTCCACTGATCGAACAGAGAGACTGAATCGGTCTTTGTCGAAGTCGATGTCATTGGGTAAACTCTAACTTAAGAAGATGAAGTTATGAGAGAGAGAGAGAGAGAGAGTGAGCAAAGAGCAGAGGACGTTTCTCTTTGCGCTGTTTTCTATCTTCTTCTATTGGAGAAGAAGATAAAAAGAAAAAAAACCTGATTTTTACTCTTGGCACACCACTTACAAAAAAAAAAAAAGCTTAGTTGTTGCTGTTAGCCAACAGCACGCCCAAAAACTAATTTTTTTTTTCTTGTTGTTAGCATAACTTGCCTTCTTAAAAGAACTGAATACATAAAAAAAATCTTTTGCAACCCCAAAAATAGATCGACATTCACCTAAAAAAAATGAATAAAAAAGGTAAAAGATCCCCTTTTTTTAGTATTCCATCCTCAATAATCATCTATTTTGAAATCTCGCATTATTTAGGGTCTTTTCAAATAACCCTTTGTTGAACCATAGAAAATCATATGCCAAATCAAGGCATTCAAAATCGACTTGAACGATGTTAATAGAAGATAATACAGACCCAATAATCCAAATAATACAAATGGGTCATTCCCCATGTCATTAACCTTCGATATCCTATATTATTTAGGGTTATTATGAATGACCCCAAATTGGACCATAACAAATATGCGCCAAAAAAATATCAACATCCCAATCAATGATCAACAATAGAGCCAAAAGAATGATAAAAATCAAAATAAATAAAAAATAAATAACTAAAAAAAATAAAAAAAAACTAGGTCCTACTGGCAATGCTTCCCACACTTGGGGTATTTCAAGTTTGATCCTCAAAAGTCCCCAACGGAGTCGCCACTGAAAGCGCCCTCGATCCGCGGGGTACGCGGATCCACTTTTGTCCTTTGAGGTTTGGGAGTCGCCACCTAGTTATTACGATCTAGGAATCGAACTTTGACTCTAAAAGACAAATAAACTAATCTACGAAAGAAAAATACGGGTTCGGAGATCACGTTACGGGGTTGGAAGGTGTTAGGTACCAATCCCACCCGGTAAACGTCGGTCTCTACTAATTGTCAAATAAACTATATCGCTAAAAGACCTAAGTAATAATAAATAAAATTAAGAAATTTATACCTTTCCGAAGACAACAATCTCATTCCCTCAGATCTGACAGAGTAACTCCTTGTACAATATTCCTCGCTTCGTTCTGTCTCCGGATCTGATTTCTAATCTCCGAGGCGAGATATCTCTTTCTTAAATCTGGATTCTTCGGATTTTTTTATAGATTTTGGGGTGTTTTTGAAGGGCTTCTAGGTATTTTTCAAGCTAAAATGGAAGTATGGGTGTTAGGTAAGGAGTTGGGACTTCAAAATTAGAGTTTATGGGAGGCTAGATAAGTTTTTTGACCTACTTCACTTAGGATTTATTTTTTTATCCGAAAATAGGTTGTGAGGACCCCTATTTATAAATTTTTTAAGTATTTGTTTAGATAGAATTAGTGTTTAATTATAATTCTTTTCGTTAGAGTTTTTTTTAATTAAAATTATTTTAGATAGAGTTATATTTTAATTAGAATTGTTTTAGGTAGAGTTATATTTTAATTAGAACTCTATTAAATAGAGTTATTATTTAACTAGGATTATTAAATAGAATTATTATTTAATTAGAACTCTATTAGGGTTTTGACTTTTGGTCTTATTTGATTGACTTTAAGATTTTGACTTTAGTCTTACTTGATTGACTTTAATATCTTGACTTTAGTATTGACTTTAATTTTGACTTTAGTCTTACTTGATTGATTTTAATATCTTGACTTTAGTAGTGACTTTAATTTTGACTTTAATCTTACTTAATTGACTTTAATATCTTGACTTTAGTCTTACTTGATTAACTTTAATATCTTGACTTTAGTCTTACTTGATTGACTTTAATTTTTTGGAGAACCTCCCTATATTATATCTTTAATTCTTTGGACCCCCAAATGGAGGGTCCTTGAATAAATATTTTGACAACCATCAACAATTTTGCCTAAGAGCCTAATTGATCGATTTTTTTGTTCAAAATTTTAAATTAATTTTATTAATGTTTTACTTTAATTATTTAATGTTTTATTTATTAATTTAAAAATTTTTAATTATAAAAATTGTAAAATTACCATTTGGAGAGGACTTTTTGTGTTTCAAGTTAGTTTTTGATGTTCTAGGATGTTTTAGAATCGATTTTTCGTCAGAAATTCAATGAAAATATTGGTTTGTATCATTTATGAAATTTTTTGTGTTAAATGGTCATGAACTTTATGAAGGGTATTTTTGTAATTTTGTCGAATTTTATGAAAATTGACGAAATGATTTATTTGGTTTCGATTTGTTGTTTTATGTGTTTGAATGGGTTTTCGTAAGCGTAATGTATGCTCTAGGGATGTTTTAAGGTTAGGGGTATTTTGATAATTTGATCATTTTTTAGTGATTTTTATCATGAAGCTTTTTTTTGTCTGCAAAATGATGATTTCTAAGTTTTTGGGGTTATATTTTTCTAGCGTAGCGTGGTTTCTACAGTTTTGTCAGTTCGAGATACTTCATCCGGATTTTTGAAACATATATGGTAACAAAATAAAGTATTGGGACAAACATCCATCATTGGGAACTGTTGCGATCGAGTTGACGAGTTGATTAATCAGGCGAACACAAAAATGGGGTGTCTACAATAACCTGATGAAATATCCTACCCACGTATAATTTGTTGTCAAATACAATTAAAAACATAAATAATGAAGGTTCAGGCGTGAATTTGAAATAAAGAAAAGAATTATACATTTTTTTAACTGATAACAAATTTTTTATAACACCCTAAATGCAATTTTCTTAATCTACGGTTATCACTAGAAATTGAAAGTCCTTACAAATCTCGGGGCGATAGGATTAAAACGTGTGCATGAAAATTGAGATGATCGACATGAAAATCGATGTGATCAAAGTTGCGACTACTGATTTTTAAATCTGGCCTAGTGGTTTCAAAGATCTCGATGCCGTCATCATTTCTCCTTTCTATGGCGGAAGACAAATTGACCTCAAAATAGGTGAAATCCGAGGTTTAAAAATAGAAATCCTCGTACTATATACGACTAATTTTTTACGAAACAGGACAAAAGAGAAGAGAAAATGAAAATAAATTGGGTGGGTTATGTAGAGGTCGATACTACGGATATTTTTCCCTTCTATGTCGGAAGTCAACGATGACCTGTTTGCGATGAATCTAAGGTTGAAATTTGAAAAAAAAAAAATTTCGTTGTAAAATCTTCGATTAGTTAAATAAGTTATATAAAGAGATGATGAATAATGATTTCGTTTAAAAAAATTTATTTAAATAAGTTACGAGACGAAATCGATATTTTTTATATTATTTCATTTAATGATAACTTAACCGTTCAGACCCCAAAAGTAATGAATGAATACTCTATTTTGTATAATTTTTATTCTGAATCTAATGGTGTGGTCAAATTCTATAAATTATATCTCTAACAAAAGTTCACTTTTTCGGCCCAATGGGACTCTAAAATTGAAATCGTTTCCGTTTTTAACGATAATTCTACTTTTTTAGGGTCTAAAAATGACAAAAAAATAGTCCATTTTCTATCATTTTTCGTTATGAACCCAATGGTGTAATCGAATTTTTAAAATTTTTACTGCAGAAAAAAGTCATTATTTTAGCCTGGTTCGACTCGAAAATCAAGGATTTTACAACTTTTCTGTTCGGACTTGTATTTGAGCATGTTTATAGGCTAAAATATGTATTCCAACCATTTTGAATCTAATGGTGAGGTCAGATTTCATTAAATTTTACATTATCTGCCTCTTAATAAAAATTTCGTCTTCAAAATTGAAGTCATACCTTATCAAACTTCGTCGTCGTCACACTAACATAACATGTTTAATAAACGATACCTATCCTCAATTATCATATATTCTTGGTTCTAAGCCAATCTAATTTTTAATTCATAAACCTTATGTCACTTATTTTTCATCAACCCAATATATCAATTAATTAATCATTTCAAATCACTCTCATATTCCAAGTAATCCATTATTTGTATAACCCTAAGACAACAATCAACTCACACATACCAATTCCTCACATACACATTTTCACGTATAATGTTCTTTTCTACCCTACTCTACGGTGCATATTTCATCAACATTTTTTACCCTATACTACTCAACAACTTTTTATCAATCATAGTCTCCTTGTGGTGTAGATAATTTCATTACTCGACTCGTGTCAGTAATTTCTAACTCTAGCAAGTGTGCAAAATCTTAGCAGAATTATGTGATCTAGAGGAACTAGAATTGAATAAAACTCCACTTTCATATATTATACCTAAAAATCTTACCTTCCCAAACTTCGTCTGAGACAAGTACTTTCTCTTGGGTCACAACACTTGTTTGCGATTGGATAAAGGGCACTCTCTCCTCGTATGTCCCACTTTACCATAGGCGTAACATGTCAACGATTTTGTCTTTGTAGGTTTCTGTGAAGTGGACAATTGGTAAATTAGAGCTTGAATGATCTAACCTACATTATTGGTTCATTTGGCCCTGTTGGCATCATTGGAGTCTCAATTATTTTTTACCTCAGTGAGGGGGAAATCCTGTAACTCGATAGCGAAGTAGCTCTATACTATGGGTTCACTAAGTCGGGAAAGATTGGCCTCGAATACATCAGCCTCTTGGTCGGGTCTAATCTAGAAGGGGAAGAGGTCTTAGGTTGACTGGTTTGTTTTCAAGACATTTGTAATTTCATTCCCTCTCTCTTTCGACCACTAGTTCGGTATGTTTTCCATGGTATAAGTATGTCATCGACCTTATTAAAACCCGATGGCTTTATTGTTCCTTGAATTGGCCCATCTAACGTTTTTCTAAGTCATGCATATTTAATCGGTTGCCGTCGACCCAAACATTGCTCCCTTTATGTCCCAACTTACTACATTTGTAAGATGCCACTACTATTTTTTTTTTACTGATTTAATATTATATATTGTTGTTTTTTCCATCTCTTGAGCAGGTATTTCTATAGTCTCGCTTCTTATGCATGATTTTTTTTCCCACGACTTTGCTAATTTCATAATTGTTTGCTTCTTATTAGATTCTAACTACCTTTCTTCTACTAGGCTTTGACGTGGTGATTGTACTATCTTTATTTCCTCTCGTAGTAGTCCCTGTGGTGGGATATTTACTCCTTGATCATTTTGGGATTTATCCTTAAAATGGTGGTTGAGCCTTTTTTCTATTCTCTTTTAATCGTTTTGTTAATTGACCCACCATGATTATTTCGACTTCAAACATCTCCGATTATCGTTTTTCCATGTGAGCCTGACTCTGGGATTACTCAGAGATTGCTTCTATCAACCGTTCTATCTTGGTGAGTTTACTAGACCCAGGTAGATCTTCTCCACCAGTTTGACTTCTTATCACGGGTCCAGTTGCACCTCTATTTTCTTGCATCCCTCATAACTTGCAAGTTCAGTAATATTTAATTTATCAAAAGCAAGGCATTTTTAGAACCACACCAACATCATTCTCATGGAAGCATTAACTACTAGTGTAATAAATAATCTAGTAATGATCACCATTTTTATTACTAATAGAATAAATCTAGAATCTTAACCTACGATTACTAGGTTTTAAGGACTTCTAAACTCAGAAGAGCTCGTAATCTCAATACGGAACTACCAATGAGCTCAAATATCATATTCCTAGTGATACTCTATGATTATCTCCAATGTCTGTGGTATCAGCTTATTCTCCAAAACATAACATATCTGTATCCCATACGGATCTAATGTTATGCTATGATACCATCAAGGACCTCCCGCCGAAACACTAACAGAAAGCCCCATGTCAGACATCAGGGCACTAGGTGGGGCCTCAAAATTTTGGCATGGTTTCCCCTATTTATGTTAGCAATCCAAGGCGTTCAACCTGTTCCACCTGATAAACAAAATCCATACTATCCTGTATATACATACAAATATACTTATAGCGAAAGCCTATATACATATAATTATGTACGATTGTTCAGAGTGCAGAATGATAAACAAGATACAAGATTATACAAACATTCATCACTTTAACAAAAATCCAAACGCTTATTACAAAACTCACAATACTACCTGAATAAATTAATACCACTAGGGGGTATAGCTCCAATACTCACCAGGAACGGATTCTAGTCATCTATCTAATCTACCAAATAGTCCTCAGTCGTGTTCTACACTTACCTAGCCAAGCTCCAGATCTGAAACAAGAAAATAATGGAGAAGAAAAAGGGTTAGTAATAATGGTTATCTAGTAGGGAAACAAACAATTTTTATTAATAAATTATCATAACATGAATGAATAAAAATACTGAATCATTTTAACATATGCAAAGTTTTACGGAAGAAACTACGATTAACTAGTACACATAGCTAGGGATGAGCAACTAAACATTTTAAAAATCACATTACATCCATCAGCAGTACTCATTATAATATTTTCCTTTTATACAAATCTAATTGACCAAATGGAACATTAAACATGCATTTCATTTTATATATCAAAATAATGCAATATATACATAATACACAATGGTGAAGTAGTGGAATTAGAGAGTTGGGATTCACGATTAGATTGCTCCCAGTTGGGACATGATGTATCATAATAAAATATTAGTTCTTGATTTTGTGGTTGGTCGCTGTTTACCACACTTGCGGGACTATTTATATGGTTCAAGCTGGCCGTTTGACATGACCGTAAACAATGGGTCTTTTTTCGATGTGACAAAACATTTGATTACTATAGATTATTAATAATCACTAACTAATCATCTTCGTCTATGCCTATCAGGTGTCATATGATTCTCAAATATATAACCCTATTCGTATACTAGTACCTTTACATTACAAGTTCACTAGTAAAGATAGAGAGAAATAAATCGGAATTCCAATTGTGACTCCACTCTCATACATGTCCCATATCACGTATGAGTTTGGTTGTCCCTACCATATATCCTGGGATAGTATATCACTTCGGATGATATGACAGACTATCCTTTAAGGTATTCACAACCTTTTTAATAGTTCACAAAATAGCTACATATATATATATATACGTATCATTTCTTTTTTTTTAAATAAATAAGAAATTAACATTTTAGAATTGAGAATGGATATCCAATTTCCTACCATGCAACTATGGCCACGTGACCTAAAATAAATAACATAACATAAACATAAACTGTGCCTCGTACTACAAAAAGTAAATAAATATGCAACCAATATCATTATCCCTAGATATCCGTTCACCAACCTACACATAACATTACAATGTAAAATGCAGACAACACCTTTTGGGTGTGATTATTATATTTTATCGTTTAATCCCCTTTTTCCCTTTTTATTCGATTCTTGCAATTTTTACATTTTCAAACACAATATTCATTTTTCAAATTCATTCACTCAAATATTCATTTTCTAGTATCAAATCCTTTTTTACACTTTAAAATTCATTTTTATCATTTAAATTGAAACTTTACAAAACTTATATCAAAACGAGATCCGAGTAGTGCATAAAACCTAACTGGCTAAAATAACCCAATAAAATATCCTACCCACGCATAATTTGTTATTAAATACAATTAAACACATCAAAAATGAAGGCTCGGACGTGAATTTGAAATAGAAAAAAGAATTATACATTTTTTAAACCCATTACAAATTTTTGATAAAAATCTTAAATGTATTTTTTGTAATCTACGGTTATCAATAGAAATTGCGAGTCCTTATAAATCTCTATACAATAGGATTCAAGCGCTTACGCAAAAATTGAGACGATCAACATGAAAATCAATGCGAATTGAATGTTGAGGCTGCTAGTTTTTGAATCTAGTCAGATGATTTCGAAGATCTTGATACCGTCATCCTTTTTCCTTTATGCTGCGGAGGACGGTTTGGCTTCAAAATAGGTTATACCTGAGGTTGAAAAATCGAAACCCTCATATCACATATGGCTGATTTTTGACAAAATAGGATGAAAGAGAAGAGAAAAAGAAAAGAAATTAGGTTAGTTTTGTAAAGGTCGATGCTACAGATATTTTTTCTTTTTGTGTTGGAAGTGAATGATGACCCATTCATAACGAATCTTACGTTGAAATTTGGGAAAAAATCAAAATTTTTTTTTAAAGCCTTCGACTAGTTTTGGACACATATTAAAGATGATGAATAGTGATGTCGTTTAAAAAAATTATTTATATAAGTTGTGGGACAAAATTGGTATTTATTATATTATTTCGTTTGATGATAAATTGACCATCCGGACTCCAAAAATGATGAAAAAATACTCTATTTTATATAATTTTTCGTTCTAGATCTCATGGGCTGGTTAAATTCTATTTCTAACAAAAGTTCACTTTTTCGACCCAACGAGACCCTAAAAGTGACGTTGTTTTCGTTTTTGACGATAATTCGACTTTTTAGGCTTCAAAAATAACATGTAAATAGTTTATTTTCTATAATTTTTCGTTACAAACCCAATGGTGTGATCAAAATTTTAAAATTCTTACTCTAGATAAAAGTCATTATTATTTTTTAGCCTAGCCTAACACAAAAATCGAGCATTTTGTAACTTTTCTGTTCGGACTTTCATTTTAGCATGTTTATAGGCTAAAATATATTTTCTGACCATTTTGAATCCAATATTGAGGTTAGATTTCATTAAAAATGATCAGAACAAAATCCTAAAATTTTATCTTAAGTTCCACTTTTAGGATTTTCTCAAACTTCTACTATTTGTTAGTTTTTTTTTATATGTATGAATAAAAAACTCAGGGTTTTACATTCTCCCCCTCTTAATAAAAATTTCATCCTCAAAATTGAAGTCATACCTTATCAAACTTCGTCGCCGCCACACTAACACAACATGTATTATAAACGATACCTATCCTCAAATATCTTTTATTCTTGGTTCTAAGTCAATCTCATTTTTAATTCATAAACCTTATGTCATCTATTTTTCATCAAGCCAATATATCCATCAATTAATCACTCCAAATCACTCTAACATTCCAACTAATCCATTATTTGTATAACCCTAAGACAACAATCAACTCACATTATACCAATTTCCCACAATACACATTTTCACATATAATGTTCTTTTCTACCCTACTCTACTATGCATATTTCATCAATATTTTTTACCCTATACTATTCAACAACTTTTTATCAATCGTAGTCTCCCTGTGGTGTAGATAATTTCATTACTTGACTTGTGTTGGTAGTTTCTAACTCTAACAAGTGTGCAAAATCTCAGTAGAATTATATGATCTAGAGAAACCAGCATTGAATAGAACTCCACTTTCTTATATTATACTTAAAAATCGTATATCCCTAAACTTCGTTGGAGACAAGTACTTTTTCTTGGGTCACAACCCTTGCTTGCCACTGGGATAGAGGGCACTATCTCTTGATATGTCCCACTTGACCACAGACGTAACATGTCAACAGTTTTATCTTCGTAGGTTTCTGTGGAGTAGACAGTTGGTAAACTGGAGTTTGCATGCACTGAACTTGCCTTGTTGTTTTCTTTAGCCCTGTTGGCATCATTGGAGTCTTAATTATTCTATGACTAGGTGAGGGGGAAATCTAGTAACTCGATAGTGAAGTCGCTTTATACTGTGTGTTCACGGAGTTGGGGGAGATTGGCCTCGAATACATCGACCTCTTGGCCGGGTCTGATCTGGAAGGGAGAGAGGTCTTGGGTTGACTGGTTTTTCCTCGGGACATTTGTAATTCATTCCCTCTTTCTTTCGATCACTAGTTCGGTATGTTTTCCACGGTATAAGTATGTCATCGACCTTGTTAAAACTTGATGGTTTTATTGTTTCTTGAATTGGCCTATCTAACATTTTTCTGAGCCACGCATATTTAATTGGTTGACGTTGACCCGAACATTACTCCCTTTATGTCCCAACTTACTACATTCGTAACATGCCACTACTTTTTTTTTGACTGATTTAATATTATATGTTGTTATTTTCTCTATCTCTTGAGCAGGTATTTATATAGTCTCGCTTCTTATGCATGGTTGTTTTCATTACAACTTTGCTAGTTTTGTAATTGTTTGCCTCTTATTAGATCTTAACTACTTTTCTTCTACTAGGTTTTGAGGCGGTGATTGTTCTATCCCTATTTCCTTTCGCAGTCTTCCCTATGGTGAAATATTTACTCCTTGATCCTTTTGGGATTTATCCTTAAAATGGTGGTTGAGCCTTTCTTCTATCCACTCTAATTTTTTTGTTAATTGACCCACCATGATCATTTGGGCTTCAAACATCTCTAATTGTCTTTTTTCCATGCAAGCCTGACTTTGGGATAACTCGTATATTGCTTCTATCAACCATTCTATCTTGGTGATTTATTAGACCCAAGTAAATTTTATCCACTTGTTTGACTCCTTGTCACGGATTCAGTTGCACCTCTACTTCCTTGCATCTTTCTTAACCTGCAAGTTCAATAATCTTCAATTTATCAGAAGTAAGGCACTTCTTAGAACCACCCCAACATCATTCTCATGGAAGCATTAACTTCTAGTATAATAAGAAATCTAGTAATGATCACCATTTTCATTACTAATAGAATGAACCTAGAATCTTATCCTACGATTACTAGGCTTTAAGGACTTCTAGACACAGAAGAGCTCGTAATCCCAATACAGAACTACTAATGAGCTCAAATATCAGATTCCTAGTAACACTTTATGATTATCTCCAATGTCTATGGTATCGGCTTATTATCTAAAATGTAGCATATCTGTCTGTCATACGGATCTAATACTATGATATGATACCATCTAGGACCCCCCCAAAATACTAACATAAAGCCCTATGTCAGATCTCGTGGAGCTATGTGGCATCTTGAAATTTTGGTATTGTTTTTTTTATTTATGTAAGCATTCCAAGGCGTTCAACCAGTTCCACCTAATAAACAAAATCCATAATATCCTATATATACATAATGAAAGCCTATATATATATATATATATATATATCTAATAATGTACGATTGATCAGAGTGTGAAAAAATAAACAAAATATAGGATTATACAAACATTCATCACTCTAACAAAATTCCTAACGTTCTGTATAAGACTCATAATACTACGTGAACGACCTAACACCACTAAGGGGGTATAGCTCCAATACTCATCAGTTAATAGTCCTCACTCGTGTTTTATACCTACCTCGCCAAGTTACGGATCTAAAACTAAAAAAATAGAGAAGGAAATGGTGAGTAACAATGATATCCAATAGGGAAGCAAATAATTTATGCCAATAACCTCTCCTAACATGAACGAATAAACATACTGAATCATTTTAACATATGCAAAGTTTTACAGAAAAAAATTACGATTAATTGGAACATATAGCTAAGGATGAGCAACTAAACATTTTAAAACTCACATTACATCCATCAGTAGTACTCATTATAACATTTTCTTTTTATACAACTCTAATTAACCAAATAGAACATTAAACATGCATTTCATTTTATATATGAAAATAAGGTAACATACACATAATACACAATGGTGGAGTATTGGAATTAGAGAGTTGGGATTCACGATTGAATTACTCCCAATTGGGACATGATGTTTAATAATAAAGTATGAGTTCCTGATTTTGTGGCTGGTTGTTATTTATCACACTTACGAGACCATTTATCTAGTTTAAACTAGCCATTTGATGTGATTGTAAGCAATGGATCTCTTTTCGATGTGTCAGAATGTTTGGCTACTATAGATTGTTAGTGATCACTGATTACTCATTTTCGTCTATGCCTATCAAGCGTCATATGATTCCTAAATATATAACCCCATTCGTCTACGACTACCTTTACATTACAAGTTCACTAGTAAAGATAGATAGGAATAAACCGGGATTCCAGTTGTAACTCCATTCTCATATACGTCTCATACCACGTATGAGTTTGGTTGTCCCTACTATACATCTCGGGATAGTATATCACTCCGGATGATATGACAGACTATCCTTTCAGGTATTCACAAGCTCTTTAACAGTTCACAAAATAACTACATATATATATATATATATATATATATATATGAAAATAAATAAGAAATTAACATTTCAGAGTTGAGAATGAATATTCAATTTCCTACCATGCAACTATGGCCATGCGACCTAAATAAATAACAGAACATAAACATAAACTGCGTCTCGTACTACAGAAAGTAAATAAACATGCAACCAATATCATTATCCCCAAATATTCATTCACCAACTTATACATAGCATTACAATGTAAAATGCAGACAATACCTTTTGGGTGTGATTCTTATATTTTATCGTTTAATCCCCTTTTCCCTTTTTTTTTCGATTCTTGCAGTTTTTACGTTTTCAAACACAACATTCATTTTTTGAATTCATTCACTCAAATATTCATTTTTTGATATCAAATCCTTTTTCACACTTTGAAATTCATTCTTATCATTTAAATTGAAACTTTACAAAACTTATATCAAAACGGGATCTGAGCAGTGCATAAAACCCAACTAGCGGAAATAACCCGATAAAATATCCTACCCACGTATAATTTATTATCAAATATAATTAAACACATAAAAAATGAAGGTTCGGATGTGAATTTGAAATAAATAAAAGAATTATATATTTTTTAAATCTACTACAAATTTTCAATAAAAATCCTAAATGTAATTTTCATAATCTACTGTTATCAATAGAAATTCTGAGTCCTTACAAATCTTTATGTGATAGGATTCAAGCACGTACGTGAAAATCAAGACGATCGACACGAAAATCGATGCAGATCAAATTTTGAGGTTGTTAATTTTTTTAATTTGGCTCTATGATTTCAAAGATCTCGATACTGTCGTCCTTTTCCTTTTCTATGACGGAAGACGTTTTGGCTTCAAAATAGGTGAAACCTGAGGTTTAAAAATCAAAATCCCCGTATCACATACAACTAATTTTTGATGAAATGGGAAGAAAGAGAAGAGAAAATGAAAAGAAATTGGGTGGATTTTGTAGAGGTCGATGATGCAGATGTTTTTTTCTTCTACGTCGGAAGTCAACGATGACCCGTTCGCGACGAATCTAAGGTTGAATTTGAGAGAAAAAATCAAAATTTTGTTTTAAAACCTTTTATTGATTTGGATGTATATAAGTGATTTTGTTTAAAAAAATTATTTATATAAGTTACGGGACGAAATCAGTATTTTTTATATTATTTCGTTTGACGATACTTGACCGTCTAGACTCCAAAAGTGATGAATAAATACTCTATTTTGTAGGGGTGCATATTGGATTGGGTAAATCCGAGATCCGAACCAATCCGAAGCCTTTGGATTGGATTGGTTCGGATTAAACACACCCACGGTTTGGGTACGGATCGAAGAAAAACAAATCTGATTAATTTGGTTCGGTTCTGGATTAGGATATAATAGAACCGAACCAATCCGAAAACCAAAACAATTATATATATATATATATATATTTAAAAAATAAAAATTTTGATTTTTAATTTCTTTCTTCTTCTTCCTATTCGAAGAATTTTGAAAACAGAACCCTAGCCGCCGTCGTTCTCAATCTCAGTCGTCTCTCTCATTCACCTCACCGCCTCGCCAACTTATCGAAAAACGAAGATTGAACTCTCTCTCTCTCTCTCTCTCTAGTTCAAGAAACTTCGATAAATCTCTGAGCTATCGATCTCTCAGGCGCCTTCAATTAACGGTAAACAAATTTAAATTCTTCTCGAATGGATCTTCAATATATTCTTATTTGTTTAGGAGAATAACATAAAATGGCTTAAATGCCATTATTTTAAACCTCAAGCCAAAACCCCTTCATTTTTCTTAGAGGATTTTTTTTTTCATTTTCAACTTATTGAACTCATCTTCTATAAAATATATTGTTTTCTACTTATTGAACCTCATCTACATCAAATTTCTTAAATGAAATATAGAAATTTTTTAATTTTTTTACTACCCCAAAGTCCACGCTTAAAAAAAGTCCTACTTATTTTTAAGGTTTGAAGATTGGAGGAGATAGAATGTTTGGATTGAGGAAGAAGGTATCTATCTTCAATAAGTATGAGAACCGATAATCGATCCAAACCAATTCGAACTAAGATTGGATTGGATTGGTTCGGTTCTATAGGGTAATTGGATTGATTCGATTTCAAATTTGTAGAACCGATCATGTTTGGTTCGATTCCAATTTTGCCAAAATCCGAACCAATCCGAACCATGTGCACCCCTACTATTTTGTATAATTTTTCATTTTAGATCTTTTGATGTGGTTAAATTCTATAAATTTTGTCTCTAACAAAAGTTCATTTTTTCGGCCCGATGGGACCTTTAAATTGATTTCATTTCCATTTTTGATGATAATTCGACTTGTTGGGCTCCAAAAATGACAAGTAAATAGTTCATTTTCTATAATTTTTCATTATGAACCTAATGGTGTGATCGAATTTTTAAAATTCTTTCTCTATAAAAAGCCATTGTTTTAGCCTGGTCCAACTCGAAAATTGAGGATTTTATAACTTTTCTGTTTGGACACGCATTTGAGCGTGCTTATAGGCTAAAGTATATTTTTCAATCATTTTGAATCAAATGGTGAGTTCATATTTCATTAAAAATGATTAAAACAAAATCCTAAAGTTTTACCCTAAGTCCCACTTTAGGATTTTCTCAAACTTCTACTATTTATTATTTTTTTCGATATACGAATAAAAAATTTGGGGTTTTACAAACATAAAAAGATGGTTATCAATGCATAAACATGAAGCTACTCCTTAAGAAACAATAGAGAGAGAGGAATACTGACTATTTTATTATTACAATTAGTATGCTTTGTAATGATTGGCATATATTTGTAGTCTGTTGCTTATAACCAATTTTTGCAGATACTTATAGTGAAGTCTAACATTGTTGGATGGAGAGCCTTTATAAAGGTGGGTAGACAATATTTCTTTTTGTTTCTCAATATTTTTCACTATTTCTTATCCGGACTTGGGTTTAATGTGATTTCAGAACCGTGTTAACAAAAACAATTACCTTGGGGAATACGTCGGTTAATTGATCTCCTACAGAGAAGTAGACAAGCAAGGGAAGATTTATGACCATGCAAACTCGTTTTTTTTATATTTGAATGACTATGCAAGTGATAAGATTTATTGATTTTTAATTCCATTAGCCTTCATGGATTGAAGAGGTGTTCATTGTAGACTTAACATGAGAGGCTTCTAATGTATTTTTCCCTCTTCGGTGCTTATTAAGTATACATTAGTTTTCTTTTTTCATAGACTTGTAGTTTTAAGTTCTATATAGAAAACTATAATTTGGAAAATATAGGAGTACATAACAATATATTTTATATGTATTCTACTTGTTGAAGCTTTCTTCCATGGCTATAATCAACGATTCTTGCCTATGGCTAAGTCCTACATCTCCAATTTGCGTTTGTGTTTCTTTCCATTTGTATTTTATACTTTGAACCATTTTAAAAAAAACTAATTTACGGACACAATGTGTTTTGGTTTTCATTGGTGTAGATTGGTTTAAGGAAGACATATACAATGGGTACCAATTACACATGAGAAGCAAGAGTGGTGGAATTATTTAGGTCTCTTGGTGAGGAGTAGTTTTGAATTTGGAACCTACATTTTTGTTTGCCTTTCTTAATTGTAGTTGAGCAATTTTTTTTACTATGTTGTTTGTAGTAGTGCAACTAGGTTTGATTTGAGGTCAAATTGGAACCGAACCGACATAGGTCGATTCCAATAAATAAGAACCAGAACTGAACCAAATTCCATTGGAACCAAATCAACCCAAATTGAATTTAAGTTGGCTTGGTTCGGTTTGGTTCTACGGATTGCCAATATTGTATAAATTGTAAGTAATATTGTTTAACAAAAAAAACAAACATAAAATAAACATAAAATTTCATATAATAAATCACAAAGCTATCCATAAAAAGTCATTAGTTTATTCATAAAAGATCACTAATCTATGTCCTAACTCTTAAAATAATTCATAATAATTATTGTATACATATATATTTATTTCTTAGGGATTCGATTCTTGGTTTGGTTCGGTTCTCCATTTTTGTAACCCAAAATTGAACCACAACTTGTTCCAAACCGAACCAAACCACCCCAAAGCTACCGGTTTGGTTTGGTTTTCGGTTTGAACCGGACCAAGTTGCACCCCTAGTTGTTTGTGAATTAGTTGGTATTGCAATGATACATTTTGTATTTTGTTTCTAATTGGATTTGATATGAATTGAGTTTCTTGGGTGGCCAAGATTTGGTTTATATGAGTGAATTTTTTTTATTGTTTCATTTGTTGTGACTTGTGAATTAGAATATCATCATATTGTTTGTAAAACCTCCATATTCGACAGTCATAGACTATGGATTGTTTTTTTGTTTTTTAAAGCTCATCCTCCAAGGGCTGTCAAAAAAAATTCTATAAGAAAATATTTGACAGGCTGGTTCGTCAAATTTCTCATAATTTGACAGGCTGAGGTTGTCAAATATGAACCTTTTTCACATAGTGAATTGGAGCTATTTGAACTTCGATGCTCAAATTTGGTTGCCCCCTCAATATGTTTAGGAGAAGACTAGGTATAATAGGTGCTTGGGAGCTTTGAGATTCATGGTTTAATAGGTGAATAGTTATATATGATGGGGGAATAGGATTATTGTGGCTATAACCATAGAATATATTAACTTGTATCAGACACCTCAAAACTTTGAATGGCAAGGCCAAGAAGGAGAAAATGACCTCTCTTTTAAAGAACAAACAGTACCACAAAAGAAATCCACATGGAATCATGACCTAACAATGAAGACAATTACCTTAAACTCAGTTGAGAAATAAAACATGGATCACCTAAACAAAGAAACAATAAAAATCCAATTAAGGCTTTTACTTGACAAAACAAGAAAAAATCAATCACAATGGATATCACCATTGGACTTAAAATGAAAATTATTTGCACCACACAATGAACTCCTACTAAAATGCCATAACCTCAATTCAACTCCCGTAAGACCTAATAATTAGAAGAAAAAAATGGATTGAAGTGTGCTACCTTAAATGCGTCTTCATCTAACCGCAAGGGGTTGACCTAATGGAAACCTGAGCGTTGATAAGCTCCTCAAGAAGGGTAGGTCAAGTGTTCGAAGATCCTTGAAGCAATGAATTCCTTGGGGCCACCCTCCAGGGTCTTGTTGACTCTTGACTCAACCAGTTGCATGTAGGACTTTTCGAGGAGGGGTGTATGTAACTGTGAGATTAGTCTCACTCGTGGAGTCAGGATACCCATGATAAGGAAAAAAAATGTGTCTTCATCTGTACAGTCGTCTCCAACATATATTGGGAGCACATCATCACATTCCCTTAGTCTGTACCTTTTTCTATTTTTAGGAAATAATAAGATGAAATTGTGATATTTAATCCTTAATAATTTTCCAAGATTAAGAGTCATTATATATCTCAAGCAACCTATTCATGCTCCTAAAGATTAAAGATTAAGGTACTTACCTTGTGGCATAAGTTAAATTGATAAACCAATTTGCTGGAGGTATGCCTTTCCCAATTTTTGTGCTTGTGATCCAATGTCCGTAAATCTCTGATCGTTCTCTAATTTCCAAACTCACCCCCTCTTGCCTTTTTATATTGGTCCGACCTAGGGCTTTAGTGATTGATGGAGATCACTATGATCCAATCTCAGGGACGATGATTGACATTATTTTATACAATCACATGAATCTTGATCTGAGGCTTTTACACCTTGGAAGCATAAAAACAAAATCACCTGAAGTATGACTCCCACCTAAGCTGAAGTCTTCGAATAAAAACCCTCTGAATTCATCAAAGAGTTTACAAAAAACAATTAGTAACCCGAGGATTGACAATTTGATATCCTAATTTGAGGCTTTTAGTTTTTGTGAGCATTTTTCGTTCCTTTCCAACCACAAACCCCTCTGAATTCATCTAGGTGTTTACACCAAAATAAAGAGTATCCTAAGGATGGTCAATCTGATATCCTTATCTTGTTCCTTTCCAGCTACAAACCCTAAACACGATTTGCTTAGGACTATTATATTAGCAAGCCAATATGAAAAAAATGGTAAAAGGACTTCATATGGACATGTGCTTAAAAGCTTTTATGGTTCTGAGCATGGTCTATTTCAACTTGTTCCTAGAACGCAAGGTTGTAGGAAGACACTCTAGCATTGTTCCTCTAGTTCATTATAGCTAGGCTTGCAACCTAGTATAGACACCATATTTTAGCACTTGCCTGATTAATCAACTTGTCAACTCGATTGTTACGGTTTCCAATGATGGATGAATATTTCTAAAGTTTTTATTTGTTCCTAAATGTGTTTCCAAAGCTTGATGGAGATATTTCAAGCAAACAAACTTTAAAAATATTGCTACGCTAGGAAAATATGATCTAAAACATAAAAATCATCTTGAGATAAAAAGAAGTTTTACGAGAAAAATCATAAAAAAAATGATCAAATTACTAAAATACTCTAACACCAAAACACCCTTAGAGGCTACATTACGTTTAGAAAAACCCATTTGAATACATGAAATAATAAATTAAAACCAAATAATTTTCTCAAAATTTGACAAAATTAAGAAAATACGCCTTATAGAGTCCGCGATCATTTCACGTCAAAAATTCATAAGTGATACAAACCAATATTATCATTGAAATCCTTATGAAAAAATTGATTTTGAATTCCAAAATATCAAAAAATGAAATCCCAACTCAAAAGTTTTCTTTTAGGGCAAAATAGTAATTTTTCAATCCTAAAATTTAAAATTCTGAAATTAATAATTAAAATATTAATTAATGTAAAGTAAAATCTTAACAAATAAAATTAAAATTTTTGAACAAATAAATTCAATTAATTAAACCCATGGGCCAAATTTTAAGTGATGACTCATTTATTCAAGAAAGGTCCACTTGATATTTAATAAAGAACTCTCCATTGGGTGTCCCAAAGAATTTAGAACAATTTAATAAAGAACTTCCATTGGGGGGGTGCATTCTCCAAAAGTTAAAAAATTCTCATTCTACGCAAGTTTAAAAAATCAAAATAAAGTCTAATTAAAAATTAATTAAAATCTTCTCTAAACCATTTAACAGATTAGTTAGAGATAGACCTCATCTCTAAGAGACCCAATCAAACCCAAATCCTGTCAACAAAGCTCTTTAAAAGGGAGCTTTCACCACCTAATTTCAAAGGTCTTGTGAAATCTTAGAAAACAAATGTCAAAAACTCCAAAACCTTCCCAAAACCCTAAATTTAGAGTCCCAAGTCCATATCGAACCCTAAAACCCTAATTTTCAACCTCTTAAACATCTAAAAACCTTAAAAATACTTTTAAAAAGTTAGTAAAATATTCATATCTCAAAGAAGAAAGTCTCATCTTGAAGATTGGAAGTAGATTTAATAAAGATAAAACGAAAACATTCACACGAGGAACACTCATTACCAATTCCTAAAGGAACCAATAATTGCAATCACTCAGGTAAAAATAAAAGTAATTTTTTTAATCTTTATTTTAGATTTAGGCTATTTTATAATGTGATTTTTTGAAAAGAGTAGAGACTGACTTTCATCGGGTGAGATTAGTATTTAACACCTTTCTATCCCCAAACCCATAATTTATTCGTAGCTTATTGTTTTTTGTCCATTTAGAGTCATTTTTTGGTTCTTAGGACATAAAATTAGGTGGTAACTCTCAAAAAATAAAATTAGATCCGTACCCGTGGATCGAAGACGCTTTTAGTGACGACTCTGCTGGGGATCATGTTTGAGGATCAAACTTAAAAATCCCAAATATTATTACATTTCAAGATCAACCTAGTTTTATTTTATTATTATCATTTATTATTTTTTTTTTATATTTTTTTGGCATGGTTGTGGATTGTTTGATTGGTTTTATAATTTTTGGGTAGTTTATTTTTTCCTATGATTTAATCAAGGGTCACATTTGATGATCCAAAACAATTCAAGATTCCAAAAAATAATAATGAATTGAGGATGGAATGATGGTTGTTGAGATGAGAAGCCATGAAATTTTTTGGTGTGTGTACTTGTCCTTTGACAGCAAAATAATAAAAGGCAAAAGGAAAATAAGTGTGCTATTAGCAACAACAAAAATAAATAAATAAATTTAGTAAGAGCTGTTGTGCGTGGTAAACGAGTATTAAAAAAAGGGAAATAAAAAATGGTTACGATCTCTCTTAGTTTAGGTCAAGTGAATCTCCCAATTCTGATATCTACAACTCCACTAGCTTCTTCCATGGCTTCGAACATAGAGAGAAAGGAGATGCAAATCTTTGTGAAAATCAAAATAGAGAAGAAGATAACCTTAGAGGTTGAAAGCAGTGGCACCATCTACAATGTCAAGGCTAAGATCCAAGATAAGGAAGGAATTCTTCTTGATCAACTGCGATTAATCTTTGTTGGAAAGCAACTCGAAGATGGTTGAACCCTATCTGACTACAACATCTAAAAAGAATCTACGATGCATCTAGTCCAGAGGCTTCGAAGAAGGATGAGCCTTCTTTGATGGCTTCTGTTAGGAAGTATAATCAAGACAAGACGATTTATAAGAAGATCTTGTTAATCTCTTTATATCCATCCACACAAACATTTTTCTGGCTATTTTGACAATTAAAAAAAATAGTGCTAGGAAGAATCATCTCTAGTGAGAGAAAAATTGGATCCTCATTTCCCTCTTCTCCCCATCTCTCTCTCTCGATCTATTAATTTTGAAATTTTCCCAAAAAACCTTTAGATTTACATTTTTCTGCAACAAGAGATCAACATGCGGAGAGGGAGAGGATCAGCTGCTGCAGCAAACGTAACAACAGTATTTGTAGTTGTGGCGGTAGAAGGATCAAGAAACCAAATGAAAGAGATGAGATTCAGAGGGATTAGAAAGAAAGAGACCATTGGGAAGATTTTCTGCATAGACCAGAAAGCCATGGAAGAAAAATCGTGTTTGGCTCAGTACCTTCGACTTAGTCGAAGATGCAGCTCTAGCCTACAATGTAGCCCCAAGGAATCTTCGAGGATCAAAAGCTAAAACTAATTTCCCCTTATCTTCTCCACCTTCATTTTCTCTTCATTTGGCTAATCCAACCAAAACCCTCTTCTAACCTACCAATACCATCATCATTCTCAATTCACCATCCTTTTGAGAAGCATGTGAAATATCTGCAACAAGATATCGAAATCGATGACATTGAGAATTAGAAGTTAATGGAGAAATTGAAAAAATTAATTGAGGAGCATAAGAAGATAGACGAGGTAACGGTGGATATGAACGAATGATCTCTTTGTCTTTGCCTCTTCTCTCTTTCTCTAATTCTTCCCCTTTCTCTTCGTGATCCCAATTTTTGTCTAAATCTATGACCGTTTGTCTCAAATTTCAGATCTCCTTTCGTTTTCTCCTCATTTCGTCCTCAAAACCTTAACCACAATTTTAGCAGATTTATGATGGTTTAGTTCTTCTCTCGATCTCTTATCTCTTTAGATTTAAAAAATTTATATATAAAAAAATAAATAAAAAATAAAGACATACTAGCAACCTTCTTTATTGGAAAGAGTAACTTTTTGTGTCATTTGAGAGTTGCTATAGCCACACCAACTGTTACTAATACTACATCGACTATGTGCAATTATTTTAATGGTTTATATAAGAATTGATGAAACACTAGTAAAAGTTGATGTGGTAATAACAGCTCTCTTGTGGTATACATGAAAAGTTTTTTTTTCATTAACATGCGCTACACTCTAAGTTTTGTTATTTATCTATTTTTTTTTGGGTTTCAAGTAAATAAGATTAACTCACTATCTAAGGTTCGTTGAGCTTGTATTATGGCATCTAAAACATGATTTAAGAGATAAAAATTTTATACTTTGAATTTTTTTTTTCAATACAACTATTTATCACCAAAGTTTTTTAATTTTTAATTTGATTTTATAACCACCCATTTTTCAAAACCTTGGAATTAAGTTTATTATTTTTAAAATTAAATTTTTGGGTCCAAGCCTTTTCCCATCAAATCAAAAGGTTGTGATATTGGACTATAGATGCGATGAACCACGTTGGCCTAGTGACCCTTAGTAAAATTTGAAATCTAATGAGTTGGTCAAGTTAGCCTATGTTCTCAAATAGTTTCCCATGCATATCCCTAAAAAGACAAAAAAAAAAAAAATTATTTTGCCTATCTCAATGGTTGGTCGATGATTGATATTATTTTGTATTACCATGATTGATTGATCATCTTTTTTCCTTTTTACATTATCTTGATTGATTGCCTGTATGATATGCCATGATCATAATTAATATATATATATATATATATATATATATATATATATATATATATATATATATATATATATATATATATTTGATGTGTGTGCATTGATCTTAAATGATGTTATGGATACATTTATGCTTTATGATCATATTTTTCTGATATCCATACTTTGTTGATGTGATGTGGCCCATAGGCCCATTTATCTGAAAAACCCCCCGAGCACACACCACTAAAACATCTAGTTTATGGTGCATTGGACACTTGCATGTCCCTTATACCTAACATGGTACTAGTGCGTGGCCCCAACTCCTCGTGAGATGCGATGTCATTCATGAGAATCACAACTCCAATCATGTACCTCTATGATATATAAAATTGGGGCATCCGTACCATTCTATCAGGTGACCCTAAAAAGTATATCGATACACCCACGTTGGAATGACCAGAACTTGTGTCCTACTAGTCACAAAGTTACATGTCCCGATTGCCAACGAAGTCCTAGTACGTGGTCTGTTTCCTCGTGGGACGCTAAATCATTTACGAAAGCTACAACTTTAGACTCGTACCTATACGGTATATCAAACCAAGTCATCACGTACCGCTTGATTGAGTGCACTCGAGAGGTATTGAGACGTCCCGCCAAACGTTAACACAAATCCTAAGGTAAAATCTCAAGGTACTAGGTGGCATTTCAAAATTGTGACATGGCTCCCTCTGTTTATGTTAGTGTTCCACGGAACTTGAAGATCTGATAAACCAAAATCCAAAAAATCTTGTATAAAATATATGCCAAAAGTATCTAAGGTATGTAAGATGGTAAATTACGAACGACATAAAGATAGATCAGAGTTGCGTAAAAGATAACAATATACAGGATTACAAAAATTATCTCACTCTAACATGGACCTAATCTCTCAACCCAAAAAATATATACATCTCTTGGGACATGCAGGCTCTTAGGAGAAGTAGTCCCAATGCTGATCGGGTAATGGACTCTGATCGTCGGTATAACCCACCAGATGATCCTCGATCGATTGCTCTACGACTGCCTCTACGACTGTAGGTTCTAAAGTTAAAAAAATTATGAAGTGAAGGGTGAGTAACAATAGTTATCTAGTAGGTCCACAAACAATTCCTACTAATAACCCCACCTAACGTGATCGAGTAATCATACCGAATCATTTTAAAACATGTAAGCTTTACAAATTAAACTACGGTTAATTGGTACATATAGCCAGGGGTGAGCAACTAAACAGTTTAAAGTTCTATATAACATCAGTCATTCATACTCATTTTACATTTTCATTCTTATACAAATGTAATTGACAACAGTGAAATAGTAGACATGCTTTTTAATTTATAATTCAAAATAGAACAACACGTACATATTACACAATGGTGAAGTAGTGGAGTTAGAGAATTGGGATTCACAACTGGATTTAGGCATTCACAGATATATATATATATTTATATATCATTTTCATTTGAAAATAAAAGAAAAATTAATAATATAAGGTTCAGAATGGACATCCAGTTTCCTACCATGCAACTATGGCCACGCGGCTTAAAATAAATAATAGTACTCAATGCCTTACGCTAATAGAATTTAAATAAACATGCAACCAATTATTATCTTTGGATATCCCTTTGCTAACCTACATACAACATACAATGTAAAATGCCAACATCACCCCTCGGGTGTGATTCTAACATTTTATTGTTTCATCATTTTCCCCATTATTCGATAATTGCATCTTTTGAATTTTCGAATAATTTTTCTTTTCTCGGTGTTTTTCAACCCAATCTAATTTCATTCAATATCAAATCATTTTTTTAATTGATTTTCATCATTTATATTGAAATATTACAAAAGATTGGTCAAAATGGGGTCCTGAAAGTGCACAGAAGTAAACCATTGAAATAGTTTTTGGAGACAGTTGGTGGTGGTAGAAGCTTGATTCTGTCAGTGGCACCGTCAAAATAGCCTGTGGTAAGTGGTGGTGGCTCCGTCAGCTCTTGCTGATAGCATTGAACAACTTCATGAACTTTAGATTTTTCGATCATTTTTTTTGTTTCTCTTCTGTTCTTCAAATCCTTCGACCCACTCACAAATTTAATGTTTAAATTTGATAAAAACACATCAAATCCCTAATTCTAATCATGAATTGAAAATTAAACAAAAGATTTCTCTGATTTAGAAATACAACTATGTTCGATAAAAAATCCTAAATTCATATTTCAAAAATTACGGTTACTACAAAGAATTCCCCTACCAAAGTTCATGGATGCCAAAGGTGCTGAGCTAGCACGAGAATCAAGGTTGGGTGCAAAATGAGCGAGGGTTTGAAAATCATTCAACGAGGGCGCTCTCCCTTTCTTCTACGATGAGAGATAGATCCAACTCCTAATTCGATGAAGCCTTCAAATGGAGTGTGTCGAGTTTAGTGATCAATAAATCCTATAGAAGATTGTAGTAAAGTGATTTGTAGGGTATCGTTATTGGCCGGGGATTGCGGGTACTCCTATTCTAAAGAGTCATAACAAATTTTAGTTAGTTTTATTAACAAGTTGGAAACAAACATATTATACAAATTTAAGGGGGTTTCAATTTTGGCGATTCGAATTAAAAAAAAAAACATAAAAAGAAAGAAATAATAAAAATAAAATAAAAATTAAAGAAATAAATATTTACAATTGATCATCTTCTCTCACAATTCAGAAATTCAAATTCATTAAATGACTAATCAAATTGCATCAACATAGACAAAACGAATTTCACATGCATTTTATAAATTCCTTCTTTGATAAACCCTAGGATTTTTGAAAAGTCCATCACCTAGTTATTTTGATTAAGCAATCAAGTTAATACTCAGCGTATCCTTACAACTTCTTAAACAAATCATTAAGATTAAAAGGAATTATGATTCAATAACCTACTCTTCAAACCTATGGAAAAGTCCATGGCTAAAGAACATGCAATTTTTATATCACAACTATTGTTCATAGTTTTTACCACTTTTAAATCATATCCCAAATCAATTAGGTGATTAGAGATACAATTATGGTTTTAATGACAATTAATATCAAAGTTTTCAATATAACCAAACTGAAAATTCAGTATACATAATTAAAATTCACTGATTCATGTGTCTACATATGACCAATCTGAAAATCACTAACTCATTGAACTAAAAATTTCCAACTTAAGAATCCAACAAGATGTTCTTTAATCAATAGCAACTAGGGTTAAAATAACGAAAATAAATAAAAGTCATAAGGATTACACTTTTTAACACAACCAAAGAAGTTTGAGATGTGTTGGTGGTGATGTTCCTCACGGTGATGATGTTGATGATTGAAAACGAATACAAGCAGCAACGTTGTAAACTTCTTGGCAATAACGTTGAAAAATTTCAGCAACTTCTCCTTCTTCTTAACAATAACGTTGCTGAAAAATTTCAGCAACAACTCCTTCTTTTTATGGTCGTTAGTTCCCCAAGTTTCAGCCTTTCTTTCCTCAAGAAAAGATTAAAATCAAATAATAGAGAGAGAGAGAGCGAGAGATAGAGAGAGAGATCCCCTCCAAGTCTCTTCCTTTTTTTTTTCTTCTACACGTTATTTTTTTCCTTCTAGAAGCCTACAAAATCTCCTAAAATATTCTAAATCTTATCCTCCAATAACAATATCAAAATCTGACTAATTAAGGAAAAACTATTTTAAAAAAATAAAGTCCTAATATAATTAGAAAAGTGGTGTTTTTAGTTGGAATTTTCGTGCACTAGATTTGAAAACTTTCGAAAATAAACCTCGTGTCAAATTTGTATCAAATTCGCGTCAACAGTGTACGTATAGCAACTTCAAACCCAATTTTTACCTTGATACAATCATTATCTCTCAAATCTCAAAACCCAAAGTTGTAGATCTTTTTCTTAGTGTTCCATAGCATTTTTAATCATCTCAATCGAAGTTCGGATGAGAGAGTTATGCCCAGATTACGAAGCGATGTCGAAACTGTCCAAAATCGCCTAATTAATTTCGTTTTGCACTTAACACCTCCATTTACATCCTAAATCAAAATAAAAGAATAATGAGTACATTTAGGCACTAAATATGTATAAAGGACTAAATATTAAAGGAGAAAAATATGACATTTTGCATTCTTATCAACGACAATAGGTAAATATAAATGGTGAGGTTGTAGTTCTCGTCGTAGCCGACAACTTTGCTTTTTTCGTCGAGGTTCAACTCTGGCTTGATCTTAATGGGTCCTAAGGATAATGAGTCGAAACCTTTGTGCTGGAAAAGAGTTGGTTATTTGCGAGTTAAATAGGAGAGAAATGAAATAAAAATGACTTAATTTTTTTTATAAGAAGTTGGAGGGTATTTTTGTATTTTTCATTCGTTTTTACTTGTGGCGATAATTTGACCACTCGGACTAGAAAAATGACAAATGAGTATTCCATTTTGAAGAATTTTTCATTGCGGACCAGATGGTGATGTTGAATTTTTTTTTATTCTCGCTCTAACGAAATTTCACTATTTTAGGTCTCACTCAACACAAAATTCGAGGATTTTATAACTTTTTCATCTGAACTCGAATTCAAATTTTTTTACAGGCTAAAATATATATTTTGACCTTTTTAAATCCAATGGCGAAGTCAATTTCCATTGAAAATGAACATACAATATCCAAGTATTTTAATGTAAGTTTTTTCCTTTAGGATTTTCCCACAATTTCATTATCAGGTTCTCTCAAGATACGAGTAAAAAACTCAAGGTATTACATTCTCCAATTTTAATAAAAATTTCGTCCTCGAAATAAAAATTATACCTTAGTCTCATAATATTTTTGGGTACTTAGCCTGCATCTCTGCCTCTTTTTCCCACATGGCTTCTTTAATGTTGTGATACCTCCGCAATACTTTGACTAAAGGAATAACTTTGGATCTGAGTTGCTTTACTCTCTTGCCAAGTATCTGTATCGCACATTCCTCGAATGATACATCCTCGTCTACCTCTAACTCCCGCAAGTCAACCACATGAGAAGGATCTGGTAAGTACTTTTTCAACATAGACACATGAAACATATTGTGAACCTGCTCAAGCTGTGGGGGTAGAATCAATTTGTAAGCCACTAGACCTATATGTTCAACTATCTCGAATGATCCCACAAATTGTGATTTTAACTTGTCCTTCACACCAAACCTAGAGATTCCTTTTCGGGGGGATACTTTATCCCCAACATGGAATTCTAAAGGTCTACGCCGTTTGTCTGCATAGCTTTTTTATCTACTTTGAGCAATTTTTAGTCTGTCCCATATAATGTGTATTGTCTCAATAGTTTCCTCAACAACCTCTTGTCCCAATACTGTGGCATCTCTTGTCTCTGCCCAACATATTGGTGATCAACACGGCCTACCGTATAAAGTCTCAAATGGTGCCATGCCAATGCTAGCTTGAAAACTATTATTGTAGGAGAATTCCACCAATGGTAAGTGACGTTTCCAATCTCTTCCAAAATCCAAAACATATGCCCATAGCATGTCTTCTAAAATCTGAATAACTCGCTTAGACTGTCCATCAGACTGTGAATGAAAAGCTATGCTAAAGTTCAGCTGAGTACCCATGGCTTTATGTAGACTCTCCCAAAATCAAGAAGTAAATCTGGGATCCTTGTTTGACACGATAGAAACTGGTACCCCATGTAGTCGAACTATTTTAGCTATGTATATCTAGCTCAGTCTATCAACGTCGAATGAAGCTCTGATTGGGGGTGAAATGTGCCGATTTCGTTAGTTGATTCACAATCACCCATATGGTATCTGACTGGTCATTGGCTCTCGGTAACCATACTACAAAGTCTATGATCACATTGCTCCTATCTATTCTACTATGGGTAATGGTTGGAGTAAGCCTACTGGGTTGCAGTGTTCTGCCTTGACTTGCTGTCAAGTTAGGCATCTACCTACATATTCTGCAATTACCTTCTTCATACCAAAAAATCAAATATTTCTTCGCAAATTTTTATACATTTTCATACCTCCTCGATGGATAAAATATCGGGAACGGTGTGTCTCACCCAGTATGCCGGGCTTCAATTGTGAGTCCTGCGGTATTCACATCGTGCCTTGAAATCTAAGAACCTTGTCTGATCCTTTTGACCAATCTAGGTCGGTCTGGTCCCTAGCTCTTGGCTCATATTCTTTCAAATCTTCATTTACTTTCTGGGCTTCCCTAATTCGTGCTATGAACTCATTTTCGATCCTCATTGTACCCAAGTAAATATGCTATCTATACATTTCTCTCAGTGTCTCAAACATTGTTTTTATGGCTTGCTCAAGCAATTGCCATTTTTTCATCGTCATATAAGCTACAATGTTTCTACTGAACGCACTCAAGGGTAAAGTCATAATCCTTAATGTATTCCATCCAACATCATTGTCTCATATTTAATTCTCATTGTGAGAATACGTATTTGAGGCTCTTATGATCGGAGAATACTTCAAACTTCTCTCTGTATAGGTAAATGCCTCCCAATATGTAGTAGGAACACTATAGCAGCTAATTCCAGGTCATGAACGGGATAATTTTTCTCCCGATTTTTCAACTTCCTAGATGCGTATGCCATTGCCTTCCCAAATTGCATCAATACAGCTCCCAAACCAATCCCAAAAACATCTGTTAAGATCGTCAGACCTTCATCCAGAGTTGGTGATACTAAAATTGGAGCGGTTGTCAATCTTTTCTTCAATTCTTGAAATGCAGTCTCGCACTTGTCATCTTACTCAAACAAGCCATTTTTCTGTGTCAGTCTCGTTAATGGTGATGCAAGAGTGAGGAATCTCGTAATAAACCTTCTATAGTAGCAAACCATCCTAAGAAAACTTTTGATATTTGTCACTGTCTTCAGTTGTTTCCACATCAACACGACTTCGACCTTAAAGGGTCTATTGCTATCCCTTCATTGGACACCACATGTCCTAGGAATTTTACCTTCTGGAGCTAGAACTCATACTTGCTAAACTTGGCGTATAGTTTATGCTCTCGTAGAATCTATAGTGTGACTCTGAGGTGTCTTTCATGATCCTCCTTGGACTTAGAGTAAATTCGGATGTCATTTATGAACATAATGACAAATTTGTCGAGGTGCTCCCAAAATACTTGATCCATTAGATCCATAAATGTTGTCGGTGCATTGGTCAGACCAAAAGGCATCACTAGATACTCGAAGTGTCCTAGTCTGATCTAAAATGCAGTCTTCGAAACATCCGTTTCTTGAATTCTCAATTGATGGTACCCAGATTGCAAGTCGATCTTAAAGAAATACTGGGCACCCTGTAGTTAGTCAAATAGATCATCGATGCATGGAAGCGGGTACTTATTCTTGATGGCCACTTGATTTAGCTTCCGGTAGTCGATACATAATCGAAGTGACCCATCATTTTTCTTGACAAACAAAATCGGTGCTCTCTAGGGTGAGGAACTCGGTCAAATAAACCCCAAGTTAGTTAGCTCATGAATATGCATTTTCAACTCTCGGATTTCTACAGGGACCATAGGGTATGGTGCAATGGAGATATGTCCTATGCTTGGCACCAAATCGATAGAAAACTCTATCTCATGACATAGAGGGCAAACCCAGTAACTCGTCTGAAAAAACATCCCCAAATTTTCTAACTACCTCTACCATATCCGACGATCTCTCTAGCTCCGATATATTCAAAGTTCCCAAATGGTTGTATAAAGGATCGTTTCTTCTATACTTGGATCCTCGAACCTTTAATTTTGGATATCCCAACCGTTTAAAAACTACTGATCTCGTGAAACAATCAATATGGGCATGGTTTTGTACTAGCCAATCCATCCCCAAAATGACATCAAAGTCAGAACAATCTAATGTCATGAGGTCGGTACTCATCTCCTGGTCCCCTATCCAAATTACATAGTTTTGACATAATTTTTGAGCTATCTGTCTATGAGCAATGGTGTATATAGTTTCATTACTCGACCCATGTCAGAAATCTCTAATTTTAGCAACTATGCAATCTTAGTGGACATATGATCTAGAAGAACCGGTATCAAACAAAACTTGAATCCTAATATTGGAAATCAAAATTGTACCTTCTAACACCTCGTCCAAAATTGGTATCTTCTCCTAAGTCAGATGATATACAATGTCTTGGGGTCTGGGTGGTTTCTCCTGATATGTCCTGTCTGCCCATACCCAAAGCATACCAATGGTCTTGTCTGTATAGGTCTTTGTGGGACGGGTGATCTCGAAATTTGTTTGGCTGGTCCCTTGGCCCTGTTGGCCTCACTGGAGCCTCAATTGGTCCATAACTCGGTAGTGCAGGAGCTCAATACTGCGAATATGTGGGTACAGAGGCACTCAACCTAGAAAACATCAGCCTATTGGTTGGATCAGTCCTATGAGGAAAAGAAATCTAAGGTCAACTGGTCTGCCCCCTCGAAGTCTGCAGCTCCATCTCTTCTCGTTCAATCCTCTGAGCTCGATTTACTGTGTCTCTATAGCTGGTGGTCTCAATCACTAACATCCTGGCCTTAGGTAGGGTCGCAGTCCTCTGAAAAATCTACGGGCCTTTTGTAGATCGATAGGAATGAGCATGGGTGCATATCGCGACAATCTAGTAAACTTCAGCTTGTAATCCGTAGTGATAGATTGCCTTGCACCAACCCTGAAAATTCTTAATGTTAAATCTCTTAGGCCGTCTCGGATATGAATCTGTCTAAGAACATCCTATCAAAGTTGGCCCACTCGAAAGGTCCATCCCTCAAAACATTCTTCTCGGACAGTCACCAGTGGTTGGCATCCCCGTCGAACTGAAATGTAGCCACCGTTACCCACTGGTCTCTCGGGCACTGCATGACACTCAACATCTCCTGGGTTTTTAAAACCCATTCATCGACTTCAACTAGATCGGAAGAACCTCCAAATCGGGGTGGATGTAGTCATTGGAAATTTTGTAGCCACATCCCCGTATCTGTCTATGTTTGGGGCGGTTAAGTCCTCGCGACCCTCGATGGTACAACCTGTGGCTGTGGTCTCTGTGGTGGATCCTGAGGTGGAATGTGATCGGCCCCCTGTGAAGAAGCCTGGTGCTCCCTCAACTCTACCACCTCCTCGGCTAGTCCAGCCTGTAACTGAAATATCTCCTCTCTAAACTTGTTTTGGGACTCAGTTATCTGCCTCATAAACGACATTATCTGGGCTATCGGATCAGGGGTCTGATCCGGCACCTGTTCCGCCTCTACGACGTTTCAGTCTCTCCCTCGACCTCTGCCTCTACCTCGTCTGCTCATCACGTTTTTGTTCATCAGCAACAAGGCATTTATCATCATATAGCTAAAGTCGTTACTATGAAAGCATCAATTACTATTTTAACAAGGGATTTAGTAATGAACACCATTTTCATTACTAATGGAATGAACCTAGAATCCTATCTTAATTATACTAGGCTTTATGGACTCTAGACATGAAGAGCTCGTAATCCTAATACGAAACTACTAATGAGCTCGAATATCAAATTCTTAATATCACTTTAATATCTGTGGTATCAGCCCACTTTTCAAAATATAGTAGATCTGTATCCCATACGGATCTAATACTATGCTTTTATACCATCTGTGACGCCCCACCAAACGCTAACACAAATTCCCATGTCAGATCTCGAGGTACTAGGTGGCACCTCGAAATTTCGACATGGTCTCCTCTGTTTATGTTAGCATTTCAAGGCATTCAACTTCTACCTGATAAACGACATACAATCCTACATATATACATACAAAATAGAATACTAGCGGAAGTCTATATACATCTAATAACGTACGATAAATTAAAGTGCGAAATTTTTTTTTTATATACGAGATTATACAAAAATTCCTTTCTCTAACAAAAGTCCTAACGCTTAGAACAAAATCTATAATAATTTTGATCTAGCTGACACCACTAGGGATAATAACCCCAGTACTCATCAGGTAATGGACTTTGGTAGGTTCTACGCCGGTCTCGCCAACTGTAGGCTTTGAAACTAAAAAAAATAAGAAGAAAATGGTGAGTAACAATACCTAGTAGAGAAAACAAACAATTTCTGCCAATAACCCCTCCTAACATGAACGCATAAGTATACTGAATCATTTTAATAGTACAAAATTTTATAGAAGAAACTACGATAAACTGGTATATATAGCCAGGGATGAGGAACTAAACATTTTAAAACTGACAATTACATCAATCAACAATACTCACTATAGCATTTTCTTTATATACAAATCTAATTAATCAAATGAAAACATAAAACATGCATTTCATTTTATATATCAAAATAAGACAACATATACATAATACATAATGGTGGAGTAGTGGAATTAGAGAGTTGAGATTCACGACTGGATCGCTCCCAGTCGGGACATGATGTTACAATTTCTTACTAGCTTTTAGTTCCTGATTTTGTTGCTGGTCGCTGCACTTACCACGTTTGGTTGACCATTTATCCGGCTTAGGCTAGCCGTTTGACGTAACCCTAAGCAATAGGTCTCTTTTCGATGTGTTAGAACGTTCGACTACTATAGATTGTTAGTGATTACCAACTAATCATCTTCGTCTATGCCTATCAGGCATGCATGTGTTTCCTAAATATACAAACCATTTGTATACGACCACCTTTACATTACAAGTTTACTAGTAAAGATAGAAAGGAATAAACCCAAATTCCAGTTGTGACTCTACTCTCATATGGGTCCCATACCACGTATGAGCTTGGTGGTCTCTACCGTATATCCTAAGATAATACACCACTCCGAATGATATGACGTACTATTCCTTTAAGCATTTATAGACTCTTTAACAACTCACAAAATAGCTATATATATATATATATATAAGGAACGGTTCGGCAGCCCTGCTCTCTGTCCTCTTTCGTGCCTACTTTTTATGGCCATACGATAAAAACGAATCCAACGCTCATTTGCTCTAACCGGTTATAAGTTTAAAAATTCACTAATTAACTAATGCCCCTGTTCAGTTTTCTATTCATTCATAAATCCCTCACATAAACTACTTCTCCTTTTCAATCAAAAACCTCTACAGAACGAATCCAACTTTCTCCTCTTCAATCAGAAACCTCTACCCCTCTCTCTCTCACTCTAATACGACGCCATCGCCGTCGATCTCTACCCTTTAAGATGGTGTGAAGCTCATAAGCAAAGACATACCTCCTTTGCGTATTCTCGGCATAGGCTCTGATTGTTCTACCATTGTGATCTCTGATGATTCCACCTTCTCATCTTGCATCACCCCTAAGGGACCCATCCATGTTGAGCATATGAAAGCCTTCAAGTTACATCTTATGGGCATTCTTAACTCGAATCGTGGGTTCAAACACCAAGAGGACATGAAAGATCTATTAGAAGTATTGTCTTCTATGCTAGGATCCATGCCTTCGATCCTCAGCTGCACATCGCTCACAATTAAGCTTTCAATAAGGTTATGGGTCATGTAGCTACTCTTGAACAAAGAAAGAGGGTAGAGATCAACGACGATGGCGTCGCGTCGTTCGACGTGACGATAGAGTTTGAGAGAGAGAGAGAGAGAGGGTAGAGATTGACGGCGATGGCGTCGTATTAGAGTGAGAAAGATAGGGGTAGAGGTTTCTAATTGAAGAGGAGCAAGTTGGATTCGTTCTGTAGAGGTTTCTGATTGAAGAGGAGAAGTAGTTTATGTGAGGGATTTATGAATGAATAGAAAACTGAACAGGGGGCGTTAGTTAATTAGTGAGTTTTTAAACTTATAACTGGTTAGAGCAAACGAGCCGTTGGATTCGTTTTTATCGTATGGCCATACAAACTAGGCACGAAAGAGGGCAGAGAGCAGGGCTGCCGAACCGCTCCCATATATATATATATATATATGGGTCCCGTTCAATGGCTAACTTTTTAGCAAACATTTTGGCAAAAAAATTTTCAAAACATGAGTTAGAAGTTTTGAAATGGGCTGATTTTTGGTGAGGATGATCTTTACGGTGAGGAGATCATCATCACCAAAAATCAGCCCATTCCAAAACTTCTAACCTCATCAAAAATAGTTTACAAAAAATGGACGGTTCATGATTGTTCAACTTGTAAACATGGGTTAGAAGTTTTGGAATGGGCTGATTTTTGGTGAGGATGATCTCCTCACCGTAGAGATCATCCTCACCAAATATCAGCCCATTCCAAAACTTCTAACTCATGTTTTGAAAAATATTTTGCCAAAAAAAGTTAGCCATTGAACGCTACCCTATATATATATATATTATTTTCATTTGAAAATGAAAGAGAAATTAACAACACAAGGTTGATAATAGATATCCAGTTTCCTACCATGCAACTGTGGCCATCTAACTTAAATAAATAACAGAATGGAAAAGTAAACAGCGTCTCGCGCTAATAGAAAGTAAATAAATATGCATACAGTAATATTATCCTTGGATATCCGTTCACCAACCTACACACACAATACAACAATGTAAAATGTAGACATCACCTCTTGGGTGTGACTTTGATATTTTATCGTTTCATACCTTTTTTCCCTTTTTTTAATTTTTACAGTTTTTAATTTCTTAAACAAAATATCCACTTTTTGATATTCATAAACTCAATTTGAGTTCATTAAATATTAAATCATTTTTTCAATTATGAAATTCATTTTTATCAATAACATTGCAAAAGTACAAAACTTATATTAAAACGGGGTCTAAGCAGTGCACAGGACCCAACTAACAAAAATAACCCGATGAAATATCCTACTTGCGTATAATTTGTTAAAAAATATAATTAAACATATCAAATATGTAAGTTCTGACGTGAATTTGAAATAATCGATTGAATTCTATATTTTTTAAAATACATCACAAATTTTTAATAAAATTCTAAATGCAATTTTCATAATCTACGATTATTAATAGAAATTGAGAGTTCCTTACTATCTCTAGGCGATGGAATTGAAACACGTACGTAGAAATTGAGGCGATCGGTGTGAAAATCGAGACGATTTGAACTTCGAGATGACTAATTTTCGATTCTAACCCGGTGATTTTAAAGATCTCGACGCCATCGTCTTTTCTCCCTTCTGCGAAGGAGGACGATTTGATCCAGAAACGAATGAAATCCAAGGTCGAAGTTACAAAACCCCCATATATATATATACGACTATTTTTTGACGATACGGGACGAAAAAAAAGAAAATAGAAGGAAATTGGGTGGGTTTTGTAGAGAACGAGATTGTGGACATTTCTTCCTTCTGCGTTGGAAGTCGACGGCGAGCCGTTTGCAACGAATCTGAGGTGGAAGATCGGAAGAAATCAATTTTTTTTTCATTATTTCGTTGGCTAGTTTTTGGGTTGAGAATGACGTTGAATAGTGCTTTTAATTTAAATATTATTTATGTAATGATTGGGACGAGATTGGTATTTCTCCTATTATTTCATTCGGTAAAAACTTGACCGTCCGGACTTCAAATGTGACAAATGAATACTTTATTTCATCTAATTTTTTATTCTGGATCTAATGGTTTGGTCAATTTCTACAAATTTTATCTCTAATAAAAATTTACATTTTTGACCCGATGTGACCCTAAAATTGACGTCGTTTTCATTTTTGACAATAATTCGACTTTTTGGACCCGAAAATTGATAAGTAAATAGTCCATTTTCAATAATTTTTCGTTATGAACCCAATGGTACAATAAAATTTTAATAATTCTTATTCTAGCAAAAGTCATTAGCCTGATCGACTCAGTAATCGAGGATTTTGCAACTTTTGTGTTCGGAATCACACTTGAGCATGCTTACAAACTAAACTATGTTTTTTGATCATTTTGAATCCAATGGTAAGGTCAGATTCTATTAAAAATTATTAGAAACCTCCTAAAGGTTTACCCCTAAGTCTCACTTTTAGAATTTTCTCAAAATTTCACTATTTATTTGTTCTCGAGATACAAATAAAAAACTCGGGACTTTACACAACCTGATTTAGCAATTCATCGGGACGTTCGGATCTTTAAAGGTAAAACTCTCATCGAACTAAAAGGTTATCAAGTCCTTGAATTTTGAAAAATTTTCCCTGACTAGTGCAAAAATGTACATGTGTGCAATAGTGTGATACTTACGGAGTATTCCTATCGGATCATTGAGAATAAACTCTCATCGATTGAAAAAGCGTCAAGTCCTAAAAATCTTCTCTCAATGACAATAATGATTCAAATTGAAGTATACTTACACAATGAAAACAATCATACGATATGAAATTATGATAAGGTTGAACAACGAGGTAATTGGAGTCATAGCATTATTATCATCAAGTAATATATGAGCTTTATTAAATTCTATTTGGCATTTTTTTAGATTTCGAAAAGTTTGACTCTCGTTTATCGAAGTTGAGCTTATAGGAGCCACATTTCTTGGGTAGGAATTTTTTAAAATTACTTTATATTCTATGATTCACAAAGATGGAGTCTCGTTTCTCGGACTCGAACTTACTAGAACAACACTTCTCTAGCTTGAGTTTGCAGGAACTTATTAAAATCCTACTTTAACTCGCATTTTATGATTAAAAAAATTAGAATCTCGCTTCTCAGACTTAAACTTACCAGAACCACGCTTCTCGAGCTTGGGTTTATAAGAAATTATTATAATCCTACTTTAAATCATAATCTATGATTCAAAAAGTTGGAGTCTCGTTTCTCAGACTCAAACTTATTGGAGCAACACTTCTCGGGCTTAAGTTTGTAGGAACTTATTAAAATCCTACTTTAACTTTCATTCTATGATTTAAAAGTTGGAATCTCATTTCTCAGACTTGAACTTCTTGAGCCACACTTCTCGGGTTAAGGTTTGTAGGAACTTATTAAAATTATACTTTAAGTCACATTCTATGATTCAAAAAGTTGGAGTCATATGTCTTGGACTCGAACTTATTTGGGCTTGAGCACAAAAATTGAGAGATTGCACATTTATTTGCTTATTATGCATCTAGATTCATAATAGCATTGGACTCTACTAGACTTTTAGACTCTTGAGTATGATTTTCTTTTTTGACCATGTGATTAAGAATAAAAACTTTGGAATCATAATGAGTTTCAAAAATGCCCCTAGTTTCAAGGTTGGCCTCTAATCGGAACTTGACTATGAAATTGAAGAAATGGATTGCACTTGAAAAGTATGGATGAGAAACTATGGATTTTCATAAATAACAGATAAAAAATTTCTTTAAATATTCAAAACTCTTAAGATTATCATATGTACAATAAGGAATTGATCATTTTTTCTGAATTTATATTTGAAAAATGCTTGAGCTGGACTTAAAATCATGATAATTATTAGAATAAAAGATCTTTCTCTTCAAAGTGGTCGATGATTTTTCATTGTCTTTTAGAGAACACTTGAACAAATAAATGTACTTTTAAAGATCTAACATATTTAAGATGGCATCTAAGTTTCTTCAATTTCAACATTGATTTCGTCGAATGTGTGCTCCTAACTGAAAAATGGATGTTGTGACTTGAATGATTTTCTATATTTTCCAATTTCTACGTAAGCTTCCTAGTGAATTTTTCTTTTTGGTGGGATCTTTCATTTTCATTTTTCTCTTTGATGCCCTAATTTTGCTTAGATTGCCTTTTTAGGTTTTTAACCTAATGGGCTTTGCTTTTTCTTTTTTTTGAAGATGCCCTAATTTTTGCCTAGGTCACCTTTTCAAGTTTTCAACCTAGTAAACTTTTTTTTATATTATTTATGGTTATGTCTTAACTTTTGCCTAAGTCACCCTTTCAAATTTTCAACTTATCGAGCTTCTTTTTCTTCTTGATGGTCTCGAATATTCAGCTCGACAACTTTTTTGGTTCCCTGTACATAAATCAAATTAATTAGCATTCAGGATGACTTAATAGGTGGGCTTAGGATAGGATTTAAAAATAAAAGGTATAAGGCTTAACTTCCCATGATTCCCCTAATCTAATATTCTTTTTTTTTTTGTCAATTATTTCGAGTCTCTTTTTTTTTCTAATGCCCCTAGTTTGACATTTTTTTCTTTTTCATCAATTATTTTGATTCTTCTTTTTTCTAATACCCCTAGTTTGATATTATATTTGAACCTTTACCTTTTAGATGACAGTTTCTTTAAGAGAATATAATTATTTTTTTGTATTTTTTGTGTGATCGAACCTGAAATAACTTCTCAGATTGCCTATGTATCTCAAAAAAGTTTTCACTTTTTGGATCAGGTCAAAATGTAATTCATACAAAACTTTCCTCCCAAGGTTGGTTGGTGTGGTTTAGAAAGAAAAGGTTATTGATTTTTTAGAGGCTACAAGGACTAAAGAAGGTTATCTTTTTTTTGTTAAGATAGGAAAATGATTCGACCAAAGGAAACCTCCTTTGGTGAAATATTACTTGATTTGATCAAGGTATTGATAACTCGATTTCTTGATTTCTCTATCGAGTAAGGCCTTCTTTTGAAAATGAATCGCCTTCAATCTTCTTTTGTGAAATCAAGTACGATTGAGTTTTGGGTATTTGACATTGACTTGTTTAACCCTTTCTGAACTTTGAAAAAATCTCATATTCTTTTATGAATGAGAACTCTTATCTCTCGAGTAAAAAACATGATGGATCCCATTTGTAGGTCTTAGCACCTTTGTTGATGATTTCAACTGCATCACCCTTGACTGATAATATTTGATTTTGACTTTATGTCTCGATCTATTTTTGTGCAATCTATTCTGATGAAAGACAACATGGTGTTTATGATTGACATATTCTCATTGGACCATATGAGAACACTATTGAATTTCTTCTCTAAGGATAATGTACAACCAATTTGTACTTCTTGAGTGTCCACTTTAATTCAAATATTTATCAAGTTTGATTAGTAAGCTTTGAGCTATTCTTTATGTTAGATTTTATGTTCAACTTTTTATTATGCGCTTGATAATCAAAAGATTCCTTTATTTTATTGGAATTAAAAAATATATAGACTGACAAACTCAACTAATGCTCGAAAATTAAACAAGCTTAATAGGACTAACTAAGGGTGCTTAACTACAAAGTGGGCAGATCAAACATACTCCTAGGGCCTATGCCACTTGGGATATCTTCATGATGGATGACTTGAGCTCATTTGTTTTTGATATCTCATCATGTTTTGATTTGAGCCTGTCCGATGCTTAGTAACCCATTGTTTCAATAATCTCTTTGTCTTCAAATTTCATTACTATCTCAGGTAGATGGACTCATTCTGGTATATTGAGAATAGACTATTAAGACAAATCGAGTGAATGAAGGAAATTGAATCAATTGATTTAAACTTGAATAGGGATATTAGGTTCAAAGCAGGCGGATAATGATTTTGAATGGTAAGCAAAGGATTAGTTTTAACATTACACGTGGTAGGAGTGAGTATGATGACTTTTTCTTACTCAATAAGATCTTGAATAGCATGACAGAAAGTAATACACCTATAAAAAACATGGCCAGGCATTTGATAGAATGAACAGAATTGCCTATTATCCAAGTTTAGAAGGAGAAGATTAGGCAAAAGCTTAGGTTGCAATGGTGTCACTAATCCCCTTTTCATTAATTTTTGAAAGATGATACTAAGAGACATTCCAAAATTAGAGAATTGCCTTCTAGGCTTGACTTATGAGGGTTGCATGACTTGAGGAGTTAGTGCAAAAAAAGTATTGGCACTAGATTTGAAATTTTTAGATTTTGACTTAGACGAGTTACTAAAGAAACCCAAAGAGTAAGCATCCTCAACTTGATTTCCAGCATCAAAGAAAGATTGAAAACTTGAAAAGTATTAAGGCATCAAATTCTTGGCATAACTTGGAGTAACATTCTTAAGGATGATCTTGATTTGTTCCTTGTCTTGAGGTCGGTCCCACAATTGAGTTGTTTTAGCTCTCCATCGAACAATGAACTCAGTGAAGGTTTCCCTGGGCTTTTGCTTGATTATTTTTAAATCTCTTCTTGTGAATTCAATATCTATATTGAATGAATATCGTATTAATTCATGTTATGTTTTTACACAAGATGACTCTAGTGACATTAACTAGTGTAAGGTCGATCATTTAGACCTTGAGATTGCATGATATGGACATATACTTTCAAGTGAGTCCTAGGGCTTCTAATTTCGTCAAACTTATCCATATCTGGCACTGTCAATTTCTCTAGTAGATAGACAATAGGGAATAATGTCATTGCCCTAATCCAAGAGCAAGATCATTTGATTCCTTGATATTCTTCAAGACAGTTTCAACCTGAGTATTTCGATGGTCTAAGATTTGGTCAACGAGTAATTAATCATCTTCTTGGTCTTTGACAAGGTCAAACATAGTTTGAGATTTTATAGTTTTATATTTTTTCTTTTCAGTCTTTAGGACCTCAATTTGTTTTTGAAAATAAGCAATAATCTATGCTTGAAAGGATTCCAAAATTTGACGTAGTGCTGCTTCATCCATGTACGTGTTTCTTCTTGTGGCAAAAGCTAACTATTTGGACTTGATGATGGTACTGTCGCAAGATGACTCTTTTGACGGACCCAAAGTGGCACAAATGACTATTTAGAATGTCTAGGATCAATTATTACTTGTTTGGAATGAAATAGCATTAACCATTGGTTTTGAAGGTTGGATCTTAACCACATAATTAAAATTTTGACACAAATTAGTCAAAGTTCGGTAGCAAACATCGAATCCAAATGCATTATAAGTATATAATGGCCATAAGGGTGAGAAAGATTAGTCATAGGTCTACTCTGATGGGGTTGAACCTTTGGACAGAAAAATTAATTTGACCATAGGGCGAATCTTCTTGGTGTAAATTAGGTCGAAACCTTAAATCTAAAATCAATTGGTCCAACCGATTTAGTATTGGTCGATTAGATTCACTTTCCAATTGAGTTTGACCAATATTACGGGTTTAATTTGAGAGGTATGGACCGGTCCACCTACTTACCTTTTGGATGGATTGAATAAAGCAACCCGGGAGCACCCATGGTAGGTTCGGGTCTTGACCTATAGGAAGGTTTGTAAACTCTAGGTTTATTTCGTACTCAATCAAACAATACGTGGTGACTTGGTTTAATATATCGAATAGGTAAGAGGCTATGGTTATAGCTTTCATAAATGGTTTAGTGTCCCTCAAGGAGACTGATCACGTACTAGTGCTACATTGGCAATCATGAGATGTAACTTTATGGATTATAGTAGGATAGAAGCTCAGATCACTCTAGCATGGGTGCATCGATATACCTTTCAAGGTCACTTGATCAAATGGTACTAATGCCCCAATTTCATATACCATAAATATACGTGTTTGGAGTTGTGGGCCACACATTCATACCACATTGGCTACAAGGGACATGCTAGTGTGCAATACATCATAAATTAGACATGTTAGTGGAGTATGCAAATAAAGTGGGGTATGTCTGGGGCATTTTATAAATAAATGGGCCCATGGGCCACATCACATCACTAAAGTATGGATATTTGAAAAATATGGTCATAAAACATAAATGTATCCAAAAGATCAATCGAGATCAATGCATACACATCAAAAATATATATTAATTAAGATCATGACACATCATACAAGCAATCAATCAAGATAGTGCAAAAAAGAACAAAGATGACCAATCAATCAAGATAGCCAAAAATAATATCAATCATCAACCAACCATTGATATAGGCAAAAAGAAACTTTAAAAAAAATTGAATTATATTTTATTAAACAAAACAAAAAAGAATTTTTTTTTTTTTGTGAGAGATATGCTTGGCAAACCTTCTTGTTGAATTTTTAATACAAAATGCCCTTACTCTATGATGTTTGTTACCTGAAAAAATTTGTAAGTGAGAACATAGGCTAACTTGACCAACTCATAAGGTTTCAAATTTTACTAAGGCTTATTAGGCCTAAGTAGTTTATCGCATTAATAATCTAATACCATAACCTTTTTCATTTGAAGGGAAATATCTGGGATCCAAGAATAAAATTCAATTTTTAAACCAATAAACCAAGATTCAAGATTTTCAAAATAGGTGGTTATGAAATCAAATTAAAAATTAAAAAACTTGAGTGACAAATAGTTGTATTGAGAGAAATTTGTGTTTTCAAAGTACGAAAATTTTGTTTCCTAAACCATGTTTTAGAAGCCACAATGCAATCTCAAAGACCCTTAGTAAGATATGGAATTTTACTAGGTTAGTGAGTTAATCTTGTTTACTTGAAACCCATAAATTCTATCATTAGAACTTAGTGTTGGTTAAAAAAAATTGTTCATGTGAACAACAAGAGAGTTGTTGTTGCCACATTAACTTTTACTAATGCCCCATCAATTCTTATACAAATCATTAAAATAATCACACATAGTCAATGTAACGCTAGTATCAGTTGGTGTGGCAATAGTAACTCTCGAATAACACAAGAAGTTATTTTTTCCTCCACAAACATAAAGGGCTGCCATGGTATGTCTTTATTTTATTTACTTATTTATATATATATATATTTTGTTGCTAACAACACATACACTTATTTTCCATTTTTGTTATTTTTGATTTTGCTGCCAAAGGACAGATTCAAGCACCTAAATTTTTTTATTGTTTTTTTATACTTTTTCATGGCACATCTCAATAACTATCGTTTTATTCCCAATTCATTATTTTTTGAAATCTTGAATTGTTTTTGGTCATCAAAGGTGACCTTCGATTGGACCTTAGAAAATAAAAAAAAAAATGCCAATCCATAACCATGCAAAAAGAATAAATAAAAAAATAAAATAAAAGTAAATGATAAACATAAAAATAAAAAGAACTAGGTCAATCTTGCAATGCAGTAATATTTGAGATTTTCAAGTTTGATCATCATATAATAAATTCTCAATGGAGTCGCCATTGAAAGCGCCTTCGATTCGCGGGTATGGATTCAATTATTCTTTTTGGGAGTCACCACCTAGTTTTATGATCTAGGAATCAAAAAATGACTCTAAATTGACAAAAAACATAGAACTATAAAGAGATTAAGGGTATGTGGATCAGATTACGGGGCTGGATGGGGTTAGGCACCAATCCTACTCGGCAAAAATCGATCTCTACTGTAAACACCCCATTTTTGCACTCGCCTGATTAATCAACTCTTCAACCCGATCGCAACGGTTCCCAATGATGAATGATTATTCCAATGCTATATTTTGTTGCTAGATATGTTTCAGAAATTCAGATGAGGTATCTCAAACGAAAAAAATAGTAGAAACCACGCTACGCTAGGAAAATATAACCCCAAAAATACATAGAAATCATCATTTTTCAAACAAAAAGAAGCTTCACGATAAAAATCACTAAAACAATTGACCAAATTATCAAAATACCCCTAACCTCAAAACATCCCTAGAACCTACATTACGCTTAGGAAAATCCTTTTAAACACATAAAACAACAAATCGAAACATCCCTAGAGCCTACATTACGCTTACGCCAATTTTCACAAAATTTGATAAAATTATGAAAATACCCCTCATAAAGTTCACGACCATTTCGCACAAATTTTTTGATAAATGACAAAAACCAATATTCCTATTGATTTTCTTACGAAAAATCGATTCCAAAACATCCTGGAACATTAAAAAATGACTTAAATTGCAAAAAATCATTTCCGAGGGTAAAATGATAATTTTATAATTTTAATAATTAAAAATTTAAAATTAATAATTAAAACATTAGCTAATGTAAAGTGAAATCCTAATTAAAATTCAAGTCAATCAAGTAAGACTTAAGTCAAAATCCTAAAGTCAAATAAATCAAGTAAGACTTAAGTCAAAATCCTAAAGTCAAGTCAATCAAATGAGACTTAAATCAAAACCCTAAATTCTAGTCAATCAAGTAAGACTTAAGTCAAAACCCTAAATTCTATTCAATCAAGTGAGACTTAAGTCAATCAATCTAATAAGACCAAAGTCAAAATCCTAATAGAATTCTAATTAAACTCAAAAACTATCTAAAAGAATTCTAATTCAACTCTAAAACTATCTAAAAGAAACCTAATTAAACTCTAAAACTATCTAATAGAATTCTAATTAAACTATAAAACTATCTAATGTAATTCTAATTAAACACTAACTCTATCTAAAAATAATTCTAATTAAACACTAACTCTATCTAAAATAATTCTAATTAAACACTCTATAAATAAGGGTCCCTACAACCTATTTTAGTGTCAAAAAATAAATCCTAAGAAAAGTAGGTCGAAAAGCTTCCCTAGCCTCCCATAACCCTAATTTTGAAGTCCTAACTCCTTACCTAACATGCAAACCCAACTTTAGCTCAAAAAACATCTATAAGCCCTTTAAAAAAATTCAGAAATCGATAACAAATTTGAACAATTCAGATTTAAGGAGGAGGTACTTCGTCTTGAATATCTGAAGCAAATTCGATGACAGAACAAAGTGAGGAGTGCTGTACGAGGAACTGTTCTATCAGATCTGAGGGAACAAAATCGTTACTTTCGTAAAGGTAAATATTTCTTATTTTTTTTAGTGGTTAGGTCTTTTTTGCAATGTAATATTCTTAAAAATTAGTAAAGACCGGCGTTTGTCGGGCGGGGTTGGTGCCTAATACCTTCCAACCCCGTAACGTGATCCCCAGACTTAGTATTTTTTTTAAGTAGATTAGTTATTTTTATCCGTTTCAAGTCGATGTTCGGTTCCTAAACCGTAATAACTAGGTGGCGACTCCCAAACCTCAAAAGTCAAAAGCGGAACTTCACACCCTGCGGATTGAGGGCGCTTTCAGTGGCGACTCCGCTGGGGACTATTGAGGATCAGATTTGAAAAGTCCCAAGTATGGGAACATTGCCAATGACCTAGTTTTTTTTATTTAATTTCTAGTTAGTTTCTTTTTATTGTTTGTTTATCGATTTTTTTTATATTATTCTTGTTGGTCCGATCATTTAATCATTTGGTTCTACTTGGAGTACCTTGATCCAACATATTGTTTTCTATGGTTTAATCAAGGCCCATTCGGAATGACCCTAAATAATGCGAGATTTCAAAGGGTTGGTTTCATTGAAGATGGGATGATGATGGTTGCACAATGAAAATTTTATTTTATTTTTATTTTTTTTATTTTCTTAAGAAACGTGTGTAGATTTTTTTTAGGTGTGTGCGATTCATCTTTCGACAGTTTTTTTTTTAGTTTTTTAAAATTTTGTTAGTGTGTGTTTAAACTATTGGTTGATTTTTTTTTCAAAAAAAAAAAAAATTTAGACAAGTTGTGCTGTCCATTGACAGCAAATAAAAAAAAAATGTTTTTTTTTTTTATGCTGTTAGCAAACAGCATCCTCTCGATCAATTTTAGGGATGGTATGCCCATAGCAGAAACTCATATTTAAGTGTAAAACCCTTAATGTTTTAGGTTGATATGTGGTGTCCCATTAGAGGTAGATGGGTTTTCTTATTTTTATCTTCTTTTCAACTTGAGAAAGAAGAGGACGAAAATCAGCGAGACAAGAGAGAAAAACGTTTCCTCTATCTCTCTCTCTCTCTCTCTCTGTATCCAAGTCCACAACGTTAGGGTTTTGTGTTGCTAGCCTCCTCTGAAGATATCTTATATGACTTCCATCGTCACTTAACTTTTAGACACTACAGATTTGCTACAGAAATTGTCTCTTGATTCACAGATCAATACTCTTGAAGTTCTTGAGGCTACCAAGAAGCCTTCTTCCATTCAACATGGGTTTGTTGATGCTGGCGGGGCTTACAATCCAATCCAATCGTACGATTTCTCCATAAGTCCTCAACTGCAGGAATTCACGGACCCATCTTTGTACTATATTTCTAATTGATATCCATCTTCTCCATATAATTACAGAGGGTATGAAGGGTCGACCAATGGGTGGGATGGCATCCTTAGTTATATAAATACAGATGGAGTGGAGATGCCCGCTGGAGTTTACGAAGACAATGGATCTTTTGTGTATCATCCCCATGGGTATAGTTATGCACCTTATGGTGCATACTCGCTAGCCAGTTCCCCGATTCCCACCATGGGACACGATGGTCAGTTGTATGGACCTCAGCGCCCATTTTTACCAGTCAACAACTCCAACTAGTGGGCTATACACTCCCAACCAAGCCCCTGCTACTGTCCAGGCTTCTTCAATGGTAGCAACAGCTAATGGAAACCCAAATGGGAGTGTCAACAGCACTAACAATGGGTCAATGCCACTTATACCAAGCCATTTGAATTATAATTCCTATGGAAGGGGTATATTGCCAGGTGGCATCCCTGCATCAGGTTATCAGGATACTGGATTTGGTTTTGATGGGATGTGGTCACCTGTTCCATGGTTAGATGGCCCAGCTTTATCTGTTGAGCATCCTAGACCTACTACAAGTAGCTCTTTCTCTTCCACCTTTTCACACATGAACAATGTTCAGCTTAGAAGGGAACAAAATTTCATGAGGCCAACATCTAGATTCATGAACAAGGTGTACCCAAACATCAAGATGTATGGTCAATATGGAAGCACAGCTAGAGCTGGTGGTAGTTTTGGATCTAATGGTCATGATTCTAGGACTAATGGTGGGCGTTGATGGTTGGCTGTTGATAATAATTACAAAACAAGGGGTCGATCTAATGGTTTCTATAGCTATGGCAATGAAAAAATGGATGGGTTGAATGAGAGGAACAGAGGGCCAAGGGCCAGAGGATTCAAGAACCAAATGATCATCCATCAAGATAGCTACCCTGAGTGTGGTTATAGGTGTGTGGTCTGTCCTTTGGCGGCAAAGTTAAAAATGCAGAAAGAAAATAATTATAAGTAGGTGGTTTGTTAAAAAAAAATTAATAAAAAAAAATAATAAAAAAGGGGTGGTGAGAATTGGGGTGCTGACAGTAACATATTCAAAAGAAAAAGAAGAAAGTTGAAATGTGTGTTGGGTCTCATGTGTTGTGGCAGCATGGCAGCAACATGTAAAAAAATGTGAGTTGTGCTATTGTATGTATAGAAATTTGGATGAGGTATCTCAAACTAACAAAATTATAGAAACCACGCTATGCTAGGAAAAAATAACTCCAAAAACATAGAAATCATAATTTCATAGACAAAAAGAAGCTTTACAATAAAAATCACTAAAAACTGACTAAATTATCAAAATACCCCTAACATCAAAACAACCTTAGAGCCCCCCTTATGCTTAGAAAAACCCTTTCGAACATATAAAATAACAAAGTGAAATCAAATAAACTATTTAACCAATTTTCACCAGATTCGACAAAATTATGAAAATATCCCTCATAGGATTTGTGATCATTTCATGCCAAAAAATTCGTAAATGACACAAACCAAAAATCCCATTGAATTCCTTACAAAAAAATCGATTCTAAAACATCTTGGAACATCGAAAACCAACTTGAAACCCAAAAGTTCTCTTTGGGGTCAAAACGGTAATTTTCCAATTTTTAAAATTTTTAATTTAGAAATTAATAAATAAAATATTAATTAATGTAAAGTAAAATCTTAATAAAATTAATTTAAAAATCTAAACCAAGTCAATCTCATAAGATTTAAATCAAAACCCTAATCTAAAGAAATCAAGTCAATTTCATAAGACTTAAGTCAAAACCCTAATCGAATAAGACCAAGTCAATCTCATAAGACTAAAGTCAAAATCCTAATTTACCTTATCTAAAAGAAACCTAATCAAACACTAAGGGGCTGTTCGTTTGAAATTTAAAAGCCAGCTCAATTTGCTTTTTTAGCTTTTAAGCCAAAAAAGCTCTATGAGCAATGTTTGTTTGAGCACTTTTAGCTCTAACAAAAATCAGCAAAAGCCAAAAACCAGCTCTTATTTAGAGACGTTAGAGAGAGGCTTTTTTAATTTGCTTCTGTGCAGAGCCGATCACCGAAAACGGCTAAGGTATATTGACCTAAAAGCCCTTCATCTTTATTTGTATTTCCAACGAAGAAACCTTAACCCTATTTCATTATCGACTCCGAACAAATGTAAACCTCTCCTCGTCACTCTCTACTCTGACTCGCAGCTCACACAAATCAATTTCTCAAGGGTAAACCCCTCCTCGTCACTCTCTACTCTCACTCTCGGCTTCCTTCTTAGTTTAGATCTCTCTTGGCTCACGCAAATCGATCTCTCAACACTCTCTACAAATCTCGAATCTTGGGTTTCCTCATCTCTCACGAAGGTAAAATCTCCACTATCTGCTCTCGATTTTGTTGCCTCTGTGTTATACTCTTCTCTCACCCTCTCCACTCCAAATCTAAACAAAAAAATTTAGTTTTTAATACAGAAATAAAACTATGGGATTTCCTGCAACTAATTTATGGGTTTTGTTGGGGTTGTTTGATAGAAAAAATGAACAACTTGCAACTTGTAATTCGCTTCTTGTGTTTTTAATTTTGTTTTATAAACAATCTAGTTTTGTAATTTTCACGAATTTTATTTTATTTAATGTTTTTTGGCAAAAATTTGAATTGGTTTTGCTATTGGGATTTAATCTAAAAGCATGGAAATCTCTTTTGATTCTATTGGGTTTTCGTTGTGGGTAAGTTTATTTATATTGTTTGTAGCTTTGAATGACGAGTTTATTTTGTGTATTTTTAAAATTGTAATTGGATAGGTGTGGAATGGGTAAAAAAAAGCTGGAAATTGATGATTCTTATATGTTCAGGATTTGTGGTTGAGTTTCTTCATGATGTTTGAAGCTTTTGCTAATTTTTTGATTGAATTTGTTATTTTCTTCAATGATTCTGTTGAAAACTTGGATTGGATTGGTGTGGGATTGATAAAAAAGATAAGTTGTTCTACTATTTTTGGGTTGTTGAGTTCTTCGTTGAGATTTGAAGCTTGGTTTTAAGTTATGGTTTTTGCTATTCTTCTCCATGTATATCTTTGGACAATCTGGAACTTATGGGGAGGTAGGTGAATCAAATGCATTGAAAAGAAAATTGGTAGTGGAGAGAATGCACCAACAATGATTAACCTTATGTGCAAAGCTTATGAACAAACTCTTTAAGAGTTTTAATACCAAATACCAACAAAGCAAAACAAGTTAATTCTATGCACATGGGTTGTTCAATACTTATATAGAATTGGGTTCAGCTAAATAAGCTCCTAACACTTGCTAATAACTGTATTAGCTAAATTACATATATTCAGACAGAATTCCTCACATGACAATATCACTTTTTAAAGTAAAAACTGTCATTGTCTCTTAATACTAGGTCTCGACCCTTCTTACAATTTTTATTTTATTTTTTTAAGTTGGGTTCTATTTTAATTGGGTTTAAACTCACCATTGCTGGAAAAGATTTAAAACCATGCTTGGGTTATGCTCAAGTTGTCTAGTTGTCTTAGTCTCGAAAGAGATTTAAAACCATGCTTGGGTTATGCTCAAGGTAGAAATTGTACAATTGTTTCCTTTCCATCAAATTTGAAGTAAAGTGTAGGATAATGTGATTAATTTTATGGATCTACCACTTTGGGGATTCATCTCTTTCTTTTTATGATGAGGATGCAAGCTTACAATCTTAGCTAAGGTACAACTAAAAGCCTTCCTATAGTGTAATTTTAGTGTTGATTCTACCTTTCTTTTAACTTATATTCAAATTACATTTATACACCTCCTATCTTTATTATATAAAAGAGTTGGGTTTTGATAAATGTGAAGGGTAAGAATGGTAAAAAGGTAGAAGAAAGGAAAACAACAGTTTTGGTATGAAAAATGTAGAAATTATTATTCATTTTTTAAACCATTTGGTTAAAAAAACTTATTTATGAAAATAGTAAATTACCATTTTCGGAATTAATTTGAATAGTGCAATGTTTTGGGAGTTTTTCAATTTTCGTGCTCCGTTTTGGTAATTTATTCTTAAAAAATTCTAAATGTGGATTCCTTCTCAATGCCCACATTTTATCTTTGACTCCTGTGAATAGTACTTTATGAAAACAATACCCACTCTTTATTCCCCATATGCTGATAATTCTCATCAATGTATACTTGGAGAGATTATATTGCCTCACCAACTTTTTTATGTAGCAACCCAATCGACAGAAATGCATGGAGTTTGGTGTGTAGATAGCAATTATACATTTTGGGTTGAGCTTGGGTTAATGAGCTTTAACCCGATGTTCGGGTTGGGGGTTCTACAACCCGCCCAGATTGTAGTCCTATTATGATACCAAATTAAAGTGAGAATCTTGATGCTAAGGATGGTTCAAATTTAGGAGAATAGATTGTTGCATATTTTAGCATCAAACTAATGATTGTTGCATATCTTAACATCAAACTGATGATTGATCCTTTTAATAATGGTTGTTATTTTGATACTTGTGCATGCTATGTGGAGACAACCCTTTTGGTTCACCTTCAATTTCCAATGTTTTCAATTTCTACATAACCATGTGGTTTGTTGATGAGGATGAGCACTTAAAGTAATTATAATCGACAGAAGGTAAGTTGAAATGCAACTTACCTTCATTTCAAAATTTATGCAACTTTTTCGTAGGAACTTTTGAATTTTAATTGATTTAGGAGATGTAAGTTGAAATGCATTCCGATTCATTTGATTTGTTTGATGTATTTGTTAATAGATAATGGGATTTTGAACTATCTAGGTCTCGACCCTTTTTGCAATTTTAATTTTATTTTTTGAAGTTGGGTTAGATTTTAATTGGGTTTAAACTCACTATTGTTGTTTTTTTTTTTTTTTTTTTTTTTAAGTTGGGTTCGACTGTAATTGGGTTTAAAGAGGGTGTAATTCTTGCAGTTGAGAAGTGTATCAATCCATTACTGGTTTGTTTCTCTTTTTTTTGTTTAAACTCACCTCACATGCATAATTTATATAGATAAATGCAAATTTATATAGTTATTTGTTTTATGAATTGATGGACTAGATTTCTTGACATTTTTAGAGATAATTTGTTTCAACAAATTTTTTGACTTGCTATGATTTATTGATTATTCCTTATCTATTATTTTTTTAAATGAATATTTAAATTATCAGATGCCTAGACAAAAAGTAACAGAACAAAAAAAAAACATGGTCAAAAATTGATTCTGCAAGATGGACACCCTATCTTCATAAGACTTGGGTTGATATCTGCGTGGAATTAGTTAACAAGGGAAAAGGACCCGGTACTTAATTGAATGTATCGGGGTATTCATCTTTAATGAAGTAATTCCAAACAACGATGGGACTCAGTTATACCAAGAAGCAACATAAGAATCATTAGGATAAAAGTAAAGCTATGTGGGCTAGATGGATTAAGTTAAAAGCATGTAGTGGTGTGGGTTACGATGCTGTTAATAATAGGGTATTAACGAGCGATGATTGGTGGAACTCTTGGTTGGAGGTAATTTTCAATTAAATTACCAAATAGGAAAGTCACATTTACCTATTCAAACCAATTGAACAAGTTTATTTATTTTATAGAAAAATAAAATTGATGCACAATGGCGTTATGAGGGACTCGAACATGTTGAAGAGTTGGACATACTTTTTGGAGGGACCTATGCTACAAGTGAATATGTTGCAAGCTCTTGTAATCCTGGTGTGCGTCCATCCACTGAGTCATCTAGAGTAGTTGAGCACGAGCTTCTGGATGATGATGATGATGATGATAATGATGAAGATGCGTTTGTTCAAGAAACGCAATCACCAGAGTCTCAACCATTAGGTTCCCAACCACCTGTCCATATTTCTTCTGATGTTGATGTTGATGGTATCCCTCTATTTATTGCACCATCACACAAGAAATCTAGAAGTGACATAGATTTCTAATAGCATTCCAAACAACAAAAAATAACGAATATCGTTATGTTGAGACGAGAAATTGAGCATTTGGTTGAAGCAGTTTCATCTAGGACAAGTGCGAGTAGTGCAACACCCCTACCACCATCACCTACATAACCTGGTAGCATTAGGAAGTGTATTGATTTGTTGGATACAACAACAGAAATCATCCCTAATAGTGATCGTTATTTATTTGCACTGAAATTATTCAGTATGAAAAAGGAGTACAGGCAAATTTGGTGCATGCTGAAAACAAATGAACTTCGTGTTGGGTGGTTGGATGGTGAAATGGAAGATGCCCGAGTTCATCATTTTAAATAGTGTGTGATTTTAATGTGGCTTTAATGTATTTATGTATTGCCATCTTTCATTGATGGTTATGACTATATGTCACCTCTATGGTGGTATGACAATGCCTGTTTATGATAAAGCTTGATCTATTTTGGATTTGTTATTAAAAAAATTATATTTCTCTTTTTGTAAGACATTGTAATACTTTTGATTTCTATATAAGATGTATTTGTTTGAATGTTAATGTGTATGGGATGCTATGTGGATATCAGATTGTGTATGGGATGTTATGTGGATGTCGGATTTGTGTATGGGATGTAATGTAGATATCAGATTGTATATTATGCATATATTTTCTTTATCAAGAAAATTTCATATGTCCATTTTTAGGAGGAGATGCTGCCGAAATTTCGATAAAATCATAAAATTTATACATTTATTTAAATTGAAAATAATTATTTTAATAATTATTCAATATAAATTTACATATATATATCTATATATATATTAGTGTAATTATATATTTATTATATTCTGGTCTTGTGCATTTTGGGTGTATTATTAACATAAAGGGTATTCTGATCATTTTACTAGAATCTAGCAATAAAAAGCTATAAAACGAACAGGCTTTTTTGACTTTTGTGTTTCTGTAACGAACAAGCTTCTACTGAATATGACTTTTCAGGCTTCTAGCTTCTACTTCTTTCAGAAGCCAGCTTCTGGAGCTGGAGCTGGCTTCTGTAAAGAACATACCCTAACTCTACCCAAAAAACTCTATAAATAGAGGGCCTCTACAACTTAATTTCGCAGGTTAAAGAAAATCCTAGAAAAAATAAGTCAAAAAGCCTCCTTAGCCTTCCAAAAATCCTAATTTTGAAGTCCTAACCCCTTACTTATCATCCAAACCTTAGTTTTTGTTCACAAACTCCCAGAAACTCTCCACAAAACATTCAGAAATCTATTAATAAATTTAGGAAACGCTCAAATCTAAGAAGGAGGTACTTCATCTTGGAGATCCAAAGTGGATCCAGTGACAGAAACAAAGCGAGAAGTATCGTATGAAGAACCATTCTACCAGTTCTGAGGGAACAAATTGCTGCGATCATATATGTATATTTTATTTTTATCTTTTTTTTTTGTGTTATTTATTTATCTTAGGTTTTTTTAAGCAATGTAATCTTCTTGGGAAAATAGTAGAGACCGACGTTTGCCGGATGAGGTTGGTGCCTAACACGTTCCAACCCCGTAACGTGATCCCCGGACTTAGTTTCTTTTTGTAAATTAGTTGTTTTTATCCATCTTGAGTCAATGCTCAATTCCTAAACCGTAATAACTTGGTGGCGACTCCCAAACCTTGAAAATCAAAAGCAGATCCGCACACCCCGCAGATCGAGGGCGTTTTCAGTGGCAACTCCATTGGGGATTATTGAGGATCAGACTTGAAAAGCCCCAAGTATGAGAAGCATTGTCAGAACGACTTAGTTTTTTATTTTGTTTTTAATTATTTATTTCTTTATTTATTTTTATTTTTTATCATTCTTTTTAACTCGATTGTTGATTACTTGTTTAAACAATGAATATTTTGTTTTGGCACATTTTTTATGGTTCAATCTATGGTAACTGGAAATGACTCTAAATAATGCAGGATTTCAAGAGGGTAATGATATGAAATAATGATTGTTAACCCATTTTTTTTATCTAGTTTATTTTATATTTTTGGGTTGTATTATCTTTTCTTGGCATTATTTGGATTGATTTTGGGTATGTTATTTTGGAGTATCACTTTCTATGATTCAATCTAGGGTCATTGTGGGATGACTCTAAACAATGAAAGATTCAAAATGAGATATGAATTGAGGATGGAATGATAGTGGTTGGGATGAGAGTTATGAATTTTTTTTAGCATGTTAATATGCATGAGTGATAAGTTGTGAAAATAAATTATTTGTCAGTGATGTGCTAAGAAATAAAAAAAATTCTTTTTTTTAATGTTGTTTGGGATAAGGATAGAATTCCAAGAAAAAATATCAAAAAATAAAAAAATAAAAAAAATATTTTTGTGCGTGGTGTGCCGTTAGCAGAAAATGTTTATTTTTATTTTTCATCTTCTTCTCAAATAAATTATTTATGAGTGATGCGCTAAAAAATAAAAAAATTACCTTTTTTAATGTTGTTTGTGATGAGGAGAGGATTCTAAGAAAAAAAATAATAAAAAAATATTTTTTTAAGTGGTGTGCAGTTAGTAAAAACGTTTTTTTCTTCTTATATCTTCTTTTCCATATGTGTTGAAAGAAGAGGACAGCAATAAAGGAACAAGAGAGAGACGTCTCTCTCTCTCTCTTTTTCCTCTCTCCAACTTTCCATGCTGCTTCGTCAGCAAACCTTTTCCTCTACTCCTTTTTTGTGTCCATTAATCTTTGAATAAACAGACTAATCACCTCGAATTCAAGATCTTCATATCAGAACCAGAAACATCAGGGTTCTTCGGTTCAAATTGTTAATGATTTGTTTACAGATTTTTTTTAGAAGATTATTGTTGGACAACTTTGATTGATTCGTTGAGAATATGGAGTCTTTCGAAAGCGAATCAGATTCACATCAGAGAGGTTGGTTTGATAATCTTGAAGAAGGATTTGCTCTAACTAGGGAAATCATAGATGATTGCCCATACATCACCATGGATACAAAGTTTCTTGAAATTGTTTTTAGTTTTGTTGGAAATTTCAACAACAGTTTTGATTACCATTATCAGACATTAAAGGTGAATATCAATATGTTGAAATTAATCCAGTTAGGCTTAACCTTTTAAGACGAGGAAGGAAATATTCCTACGTGTGGAACCGAAATTCTGTATTTAGCAATTTGATTTTCGCGAATTTAACGTCAATGACGACATCTTCGTGAATGATTCCCTTGGGCTTTTAAGCCAGAGCGAGATCGTTTTCAGGAAGGACATCAAGATGGGCATCGACGTGCATTGGTTTGGTGATCTATTGATGTCATCTGGGATCGTTTTGAACAATAACGTTCATTGGGTGATGTTCCATAGTAGATATGATATTGGATATTTTTTAGTGCTCTTTAACTTGCCAAAATTTGCCAAAAACTCAGGTTGGACTCCTTGATCTAATTAAAATGTATTTTCCAATTGTTTATGATATTAAACATCTTATGAAGTTCTGCAATAGTCTTCATGATGGATTAAACAAACTTGAGGAGTTGTTGGAAGTCGAGAGGATTGAAATCTGTCATCAAGCGGGTTCGGATAGTTTGCTTATAGCTTTTCTTTCAAGAAATTGAAAGATTCTGTCTTTAATGGATCAAGTAAGAGGTATGCAAGTGTGTTGTATGGTTTAGGTGTTGAGAATGGACGGAGTACTAATTGAAAATAATAAAAATAAATAAATAAATAAAAAGGTTGTATTAGGTTGCTGGCAACAACACATAAATAAGAAAAAAAGAATGAGTTGAAGTTCTGTGTTGTTCGCAACATATTGCAGGTTGACAACAACATGATGATAAAAGACAAATCGTGAGTGTTGCTGGCAACAACATAAAAAGTTTTGTTTTATAATTTATGTAACCACATGCATAGATCTTGATACAATCACATTGCTATACATTTAAAATAAATAATGTACCACGAAATTAGTTGTCCCCTTAGACATTCTAGCAAAAGAAATCAACTCAAGCTGTTTTGTATGTTTATATGTCAAACTAGACTATTAAATTAGTAGAACTCCATAATAATGAGGTGATATAAACACTTCATTGCAGATATAAAACATGGAGAACTAACCAAGATAACTATATTGTTATACATATACGACACGCATTTCTAATGAAATATGATTTCTATTTGATGTAACAATCAAAAGAACGAAGGTCATAAATGAGTAAAGGCAGAGTAAAAGTGGTCCAATGAAAGTCATAAACTAACAATTCAATCAGTTTTCTCCTTTGACGATGACAGATCAAATTTTATTTTTATAAATATATAAATCTCCACAAGGTGAGTACTTTGAGATCAGATAAGTAAGAGCTAACATCATTAAATAACGATAATTCTGAGATATTGTGAGATGCCATGTTCAATGAAAATTTCTCAATAATAAAAATTAACATTGAATTTCTATACACCCTGTGTACAGCAAGCCCAAGTCAGACTCAACGTCTTAACCTAAAAGTAATGCATCGTAATTGCAATCAGTTTCTTGGTCTAAATCTTGTACTTTCTCATCCACTGAAAATAACAAAGAAAGAAAAATAAATCTTATGTCATATTTCAATCAATATAAATGCGTATTATCTTACAAACATAAATTTAATTACCTTCGATATATCCAATCTACTTTCTGTTTGGATTTTCAAGACAAATTCATTTCTCATGCCCGAGTTTTTGACGTAATGCACACTTCCTTTTTTTTCTTGTATTGGTCCAACTCAACACTACTTTTAAATCTACCAATATACTGAATCTTTTCTTTTCCCTTTTCATCCTTCTTCCTATCCTTTGTTTGTGAGACATTTGGATCCAAAAGTAACAAATCCATTTGGTCATTACTGTTTTTCTCTTCTCTATTATCAGATGCATCAACTGTAAGATTCCTTTCCTACTAAAAGTCATTGATCTCACCTTGTGGCACTCTGAAAAGATGATCCAACGCCACGTGCTTGTGGCGGATGAAATTCTGAAAAATTTTAAAGTAATATTTTCAAGAAAATTTTTTAAATTAATTTTCATTTCGAACTTTGATTTTTAAATTTGAAATTTCATAATCACTTGTTTTCAAAACCATGGACCTAAATTTCTCATTTTTAGAATTGATTTTTTTCTCTTTTGGTCAAAGTCTTTTCTGTCAAATTTAAAAGACTATAGTATTGGATTATCGATGCAACAAATCATGTTGGCTTAATGAATCTTAGTTAAATTTGAAATCTTATGAGTTTGTCAAGTTAGCCAATGTCCTCAAAAGATTTGTCATGCATGTCTTTAAAAAAAAATGAGTCATCCTGCTTTATCTCAACAACTATCGTGTTATCCTCAATTCAATATTCTTTAAAATTTCAAATCATTTTTGGGTCGCCAAAAGCGATCCTTGATTGGACCATTGGTTTTTATTTTTTTTAAATCCTTTTGTGTTTTGTGTGTGCCTGTTTCAATGTTAGATCTGATTGATTATCTTTTATGTTATATTCATTGATTGCCCATCTACTATGCTATGATCTCGATAGATATATTTTTAAATGTGCTTTCTTTGATCTTGATCTCGATGCTATAAATGGTGTATTCTCTAATTAGTATTTATGTGGCACCCATATGTTGATGGATTGATGGTTTGATCAGGTCTATGGTCCCATTTATTTGAAAAAACACCCCGGGCACACCCCACCCGCACGCACCACTAGCAAGTTTATTTTAGTGTATGGCCCGGTCTCTTCGTGAGATGCGACGTCATGTATGAAAATCACAACTCCAGTCACGTACCTTTATGGTATATAAAACAGGGGCATCAGTACCGTTTGATCAGGTGACACTGAAAGGTATATCGATGCACTTAGGTTGGAGCGACCTGAGCCTTTGTCATATTGTAAGTCGTAAAGTCACATGTCCCGATTGCCAACCCTAGACTCGTACCTATACGGTATATCAAAGTTCATCAATTGCAGTTCTTGGTCAAAATCAGTGCCTAAGCGAGATCCTATCCCGTTGTATCCTATTGTATTAGGGAGATAGACAACGTCTATTCTAGACGATAGGTATTTAAGTGGACCCTTGCTCAGCATCGTGCGCCACCTCTCAACTAGGGATTAAACTGGCTGCTTTTTGACTTTTGAGATTTGGGTTGGAGTCTTAGATTATCACCTATACGGTATATCAAACCAAGTCACCACGTATCGAGAGGTATATAGGTGCACTTGGGCAAGGGTGGCCAGATGAATTGCATTGCACGTAGTAAACCTAGAGTCTAGAAACCTCTCCTATAAGTCACGACTCGAACTTATCATGGGTATTCCTAGGTTGCTTGTTGGAATGGACCCTACAAATGATGAGATTAGGAATATTCGGTTTTGTCCTCAAGGATCAATATTTTATGTTTAACCTGATAATTGATTGCACCAACCCAATAAAGAATCCATTTTAAACTTGGCAATGGTTCATAATGACCCAGTCCATTTCGATCAGACGATCATGATGGGCCGGACCATTTAAATCGGAATGGAATTCAAACTCTTTGCTAATTCGGGTTTCAACCCATTTTAAAAGAAGAAAAATATTTTTTAAAAGAAAAGAAAATGAAGGAAAAATGATTTACAAAAGATTTATTTTTTGCATAGACCTTGAAAAATTATTAAAATATGTTTTTCTAAAAAAAATGATTGCAAAAAATAATCAGATTTGTGAAAAAATTTTATTCAATGAAAACATTATTTGTCAATAACTTTCAAGAATGCTATAAAATTATTTTCCTTCTGAATAATCATTGCATGAATGAATTTTTTAATAGATTGGTGCACAGAATTCAATAAAATCTCAGGATTCATTAAAATGTTATCAAGGGGGTAACACCCAAACTGGTTAAATTCACTTTCAATAAGGTTTAAGGGTTATCATTGTACCTAAGCTCAAGCGTCCACTGTCTTGCTAGAGTCATTAGAACGAACGTCAACACTAAGTGAATCATTAGAAATGACCCCAAAATCTCTCAAAATTACATAGTACTTCAGTCCTGTCGGTCATAGGAATTGTCTCGAGTCCACAGTCCGTAATCAAGCCCATTGTGGGTACTTGTCTTGAGTTTTCATGAGTCATTTTGGCTAGTTCAAATTCAATTTTTTTTTTTATCAATTCAGCAAAGACATGTTTTCTTTAGATTGAGTCTAGTCTTGTTAAGCCGAGTTAGTTTGTCAAGTTTAGAACGACGTCTATTGTCCCATTTGAATAAAGAAAATTTTTTAATACTTCGAGCGCATTAATGGATTAACTAAAAATTATGGTCGAGCTCAACCTTTAATCGAAAAAGCAAAGGACATTGATCTCGAAATAGAAAATAATTCCTAAAGAGATTCGAATAGAAACCATCCTATCCCTAGAGGAACATGAAGGGATAATGAATTTACTCAGAAATTTTAAAAGACTTGTTCGCGTGGTCTGATGAGGATATGTTAGGTGCAAGCTTGAGTGTTGTCTGACATGGAATAGATATTCGCTCAATGAAATGGAAATACTAATGAGATCAAATAAGATGTTACAAAATGTATCAGTATTGGACTTTTCAACATGGTGAAGCTCCCATAACATATTACTATTCTCAGACCAATAGAAAAGTTGAAGCAGCCAATAAAAAATCTCAAGACAAACATCAGAAAAATGTGTCGATTGCACCAGGATTGATTAGAGAAGTTACCATTCACACTGGGGGCAAATCGTACTTCAATACAGCCTTCCATTGGAGCTATTCCCTATTCTCTATTGTATGATATGAAAGTTGTCTTACTAGTTGAAAGAGAAATCCCGTATCTCAAGGTCTTGATAGAAAGTCCATTGCTAAAAACAGACTAGGCTTGTTATTGGGTACGAAAAGCTAAACTTGATTGAAGAAAAACAACTTAGAAGTTTTGTACCACATGTAAACTTATAAGAGAAGAGTCACTCGCACATTTGACAAAAATGTTAAAGTTTGCCACTTACAAGTCAATGATTTAACCATCAGACTTCAAAGAAAATTAAGCACTCTTCCTCGACTATAGGAAGAAGTCTGAACCCAATTGGAGAGATTAATTCATTAAGGAAATACTATCTGAAAAAGCCGTCTGATTTCAAGATCATGATGGAATCAAATTACCAGAACCAACCAACCTTGACTAGATCAAGTGGTATTACATTTAAGGAGGCCACCTTCGGCCGAATCAATTTTCCTGCTACCTAGTTCAATATCTTCTTTCTTAGCCCTTTGCAGCCTTTTTAAAAAATAAAAAATAAATAAATAAATAATCTTTTTCTTTTTCAGCCCGATCACCTAACCCAGGGGAGGGAATGATTCGAACTACATTTTGGTCTGATTCCAAAAGTCTGGGGTATGTAGGCAACCTGAGAAGTTACTTCAGGCCCAACCACATCAAAATAAAAAATAATAATAATAATAATAATAGATTTTCCTACACGAAAAAAAATAAAAAAAAAGATATTGTCAAATGGGGAAGAAAATTCAAGGAAAAAGAGAAAATGCCACACAAGGGGCATTCGGGTATTTGAGCCTCAAAATTACCTTCTTTTTATACCCAATCCTAAGCTTACCCATGAAAATCCTCCTAAGTACTATGTGAAAAAGTCAAGGAAGGTAGCAAATCATGATCAGATAGTAATTCCAAAAGTTCAAATATGAAGAAAAAGAAAAATGGGGCATGTTAGGTTGAAAACCCGAAAGGGTGAATTAGGCAAAAATTAAGGCAAGCTCACAAAGTTGAAAATCCAAAAGAACGGTCTTGACAACAATTAGAACAAATAAAAAGCCTGCTAAGTTGAAAACCTGAAAGGGCGACTTAGGTAAAAATTAAGGCAAGTTCATGAGATTGAAAATTCGAAAGGACGGTCTTGGCAAAAAAAAAGGCTTGCTAGATCGAAAACCTAAAAAGATGATTTAGTCAAAAGCTAAAGCATGCTCGCTAGTTTGAAAACCTGAAAGGACAATCTAGGCAAAAGTTAAAGCAACAAAGAAAAACAGAAGAAAATCTTCATAGAGTTGAAAAGCTAAAAGGCGATCCGAGCCGAAACATCTAAAGTCTGAATCATCGAGTTCAACACTTAACTTGAACCAGGCAAAGACTCAGAAGCCACAAGTATCTTGTCTACGATTGATCTGAAAATTTTTACTTCCCTAAGTGAATCAAGGGGGAGAAGGGTGAATTCCATGATGAATCTCAAAAGAAAATGTTTTGCTCTCTTGAGCCTGATTTAAAATCTTCAATTAAAATTAAAAGTTGAATCCTTATTGCGCTTGTAGCAATCAAATATTTCAAACCTTCATATAAGGGGCACTTTATTTCTTCTTTGATATGTAGTTTCCCCCTTATACTAAGGGCATTTTTTTAGAAGATGTATTCAATACAATTTTTTCTATCAAACTATGGGCATTTTTGTTCTCGAGCTTGATCAATGTTAATCCTAAAGGATAATGGGAACCCCGAATTTAAGGTTACCCTCTTGCTAACCATTTTTTGAAAACCCTTGAGGTTCAAAAGAAGTTAAAAATTCATAAATTTTGAAAGACTTTGAGGTTCAAACAGAAGCATTTTTTATCTTATATTTGGTTTTGCCCAGAGATTAACTCATTACCCTTTCACCTATAATAGGAGATAGGGCATTCTTTCATTCCCAGATTCAATCATTATTTTTCATATTCATTTTCAATCATTCTTTCCCAGATTCAATCATTATTTTTTAGATTCATTTTCAATCATTTTTTCCAAAATTCATTCATTCATTCCTTCACAGTTTTACTCAGCCATATGCCGCCAAGGATTTTCTCTGAATTATGTTAAGATGTCACAGAGGATTTTTTCAAAATTATGGTCAGATACCGTCGAGGGTTTTCTCAAAATTAAGCTCAGATACTACCGAGGATTTTCTCAGAATTATACTCAGATCCCGCCGAGGGTTTTCTAGGAATTATGCTCAGATGTAGTTGAGGGTTTTCTCGGAATTATGCTTAGATGTAGGCGAAGGTTTTCTCGAAATTTTGCTCAGATATTACCGAGGGTTTTCTTGAATTTTACTCAAATACCGTCGAGAGTTTTCTCGGAATTATGCTCAGGTGTCGCCGAGGGTTTTCTCGAAATTATGCTCAGATACCACCGAGGATTTTCTCAGAATTATGCGCAGATGCCGCCGAAGGTTTTCTCAGAATTATACTCAGATACCACCGAGGGTTTTCTTGGAATTATGCTCAGATTATGTGCAGATTATGCTCAGATTATGTGCAGATTATGCTCAGATCTAGCTCAAGCCATCTCTAAGATTTCGAGTACACACACTGGCACATTTGTTTCATTAGTCAAGGATAATTTTTTTAATTCAAAGATCTGACACTGTCAGTGAAAGCTCACGCTCAAGGACCTGCCAACTTTTTAGTTCGGGGATAGTTTTACCTTCAAAGATCCAAACATCCTTACGAATTTCTAAATCAGGCTGCAAAATGAACTGTCACTAGCTTTGGCATTCGGATATCGCACTATCTACCAAATAAACTATTTCACCAATTTTCACCAGATTCGACAAAATTATGAAAATATCCCTCATAGGGATCTCGATCATTTAATGCCAAAAAATTCGTAAATGATATAAACTAATAATCCCATTGAATTACTTACGAAAAATCAATTCCAAAATATCTCGGAACATTGAAAATCGACTTGAAACGTAAAAGTTTTCTTCGGGGGCAAAACGATAATTTTTCAATTTTAAAATTAATAAATAAAATATTAATTAACGTAAAGTAAAACCTTAATAAAATTAATTTAAAAATCTAAATCAAGTCAATCTCATAAGACTTAAGTTAAAACCCTAATCTAAAATATTAACTAGGTGGCGACTCCCAAACCTCAAAAATCAAAAGCGAATCCGCACACCCCGCTGATCGAGGGCGCTTTCAACTAGGAAATTTTTTTTAACTAACCAAATGAAGCATGGCATTGGCGTTGATACCACAACCAGATTTTAGATTTCTTCTTCTCCCCCTCAGACCCATCTGTTGTCAAGGCTTGTTGTAGTTTGTTGGAATCCTTCGAATGCAAATCTAAGTAATACAGCTTCCCACATTTAATACCACAAGTAATTGTCTGTCCTGTTTGGATGTCCTTAAATACACAAAATTCAGGCCAAAAATGACAATACAAGATAAGGCTACACTGATTTGGGAAACTGACAAAAGATTATAATCTAAAGATGGAACAACTAAAACGGTGTCCAAATTCAAAGTATTAGTAAGGGTTAAGGATCCTTCCCCAATAACTGGGGTCATGTCATCTTTTGCTGTGGAAACAATTTTTTGTGAGAAAGGTTTAAGGGGTGATACCTGTCTAAAATCAAAAGTCATAAGATCTGTATCACCAGAATCAATTATCCATGTACTATTAATAACAGGTGCATAAATATTTAAAACCTTACCACCATTATCCATAGCAGCTACCAATGCAGAGGCCTTATCAACAACATTCTCCTTTGTTCTCATTTCGACAATAGCTGTAGTGGAAGTCTTCTTGGAATCCTTCTTTCGCTGATCGCGATTGTGATTCCACCATTCTAGATATCCCACAAGTTCAAAGCAGCGACTCTTGGCATGACCAGTCTTATTACAATGAGTGCATTTGAAAGTTGACTTATCAGCACAAGGGTTCATCTTAGTATGGTTGGTCTTGGATCAATCTTGCCAATTTTGGGTTGATTTCTGCCAAGCTACCATTGTGGAGGTGTCAGGATTGTCAGATTCTCCTTTCAAAGTAGAATGACGTATTGCCTCTCGATGAGCTAATGCATAGCATTCTTCCAAATCGGGAATTGGATCTTTACGAAGAATCTCTCCTCGAACCTGTTCGAAGTCACCATCCAGTCCAGCAAGAAAAATGTGCACTCGTAGTCGTTCAATGGATTTTCAGTATGCTGCAATGTCGTCAGAGTCTTTCATGACTACCTTATCTCGATGATCCAATTCACGAAAAATCTTCGTTAACGCTCCAAAATATTCAGAGAGAGACTTCCCATTTTGTTTGGCAGTAAATGCCTTTTGATTCAAAGTGAAAACTTGCAATTTATCACTTCCATCATAGAAAGCCTTTGATAATGCACTCCAAATTTCTTGGGCAGTGGGTAGGCGTAAGTACACCTCATAATTTCTGGACTCATGGACATTAATAGCCATCTTTTCACCTTCTGATTTTTAGCATACCATTTTTCATATCAATTGTCCAACTCTATAGGTGGTTTTGTCTTACCCCGAATGTAGGAAAGTTTTTCCCGTTCAACAATATGCATCTCCATTAGTTGTGATCCAACATCATAATTGGATTCAGTGAGGATGATTCCTGCATTAAAATTACTTTCTGACTGAACAATAACTGGAACTGGTTTTGTTCCTGATGATTCCTGCATTTTTTTCCTTTTTTTTTTTGGAATGGAGTTAAATAGAAGAAGCACTAGGCTTCGTACAACAAACTCAAAGACTAAGTAATAGTGAGACCATTCAAGCTATGATGAAGATCACGGCGCTGTTCACGATGTTCGAATCATAACACTTGTGTGGATGACAGAGTCACGATTTTACAGCTGTAGAAGTTATTTGTCTCCACTCTTCAATGGTGACAACAATGGAAGAACCTTGTTAATCGATATAAAGGAAAAGAAAGATCAGATCTAGAGAACGGTCGACTGTGTCTGTTCTTTGATGAATTTCAGGCAGTTTTCACTGAGAGAACGAAGAATATGCAACGATTACTTCTTAAATCAGAATCTGGAGGTGTACCAACGAAGAAGAAATAAAAAAAGATTAAGTAGAGATCGATCTTCTGAAGAGTTCTTGGATGACGATGTTGAAGATTTCAATGGAGAAGAACAGATCACAAAAAATACCACCAATTCAACGATGGCTTCAAACAATAACGATAGTGGGATACCATGTGTTGACGTGGATAATTTGTTTGACGAAATGCCTGTTAGACATCATGTGCTGGAATTGCTAGAACATATGGGAGAATGACCACCTAACAATGAGGATTTCAACAGAGAAGAGCATTGGGAGAGGTTACAATGGATCTGAATTTGAAGGCCCAAGCATGGTCAACCTGATCGCAATATCAAAAAACTGACCATGGCTCTGATACCATATTCAAAAAGATGAATGGTATTTTATATTTTTTTCTTTTATTGATTTTCGTCTGTTATTATAGAACCAATATATAGAGGAGAATTTCCTACAATTGAGTCAATCACATCTAATCTTTCCCTTCTTAGCATGATCTCCCAACTAATCTCAATCAGACGAAGAAAGGAAAGAATCACAGCTAATCTCAATCATGCTAAGGGAAAGAATCACAAATGATTCTATATCACTAATCTCCTAAAATCTCAACATATAGCATCTAAAATCCTATATATTAGGTGGTGTACATGGAAAATGCTAGCAAGGGAAATGCCTTTATTATTTTGATTGCTAGCATAGGAACACGAATTGATTGATTCATATGCACTTACGAGGGATCGCACACATCTATGTGTTCTAAAGATATGGATGACTTATGAGTGATGTTACATTAGTCCCTGAGTTGATGATGAGCAATCAGATTACCCACCCAGTATCTACATGTGACTTATCCTGTCTACAACACAGACAGATGAATGAAGAAAAGGAAAATAGATTTAAGTTGGACTATGTTTTTGAAGAGGGTTTGACAAAGACTTGTTAAGGACTGTATACGTATGATTAAGATCATAACCAATGGTGGTGGCTGTGGTAAGGTGAAGAACAGTAGTGGTGATGCATGATAGTGATCTAACAAGATGTTTTATCACAGTGATGATGGTGATGACTGAAGAAGGTGAGAAAAATTCAAATTTTGGTTGGGTGCTCCTATTAAAACGTGTGCCCCAACTAATGTACATAATTTGGCAGTAAAACGGGTGCGCCACTATGAAAATGGGTGCCCCAATTAAAACCAGGGCGCCTTTAGAAATACATTTGGTTATATTTACAAGGCTTTACCTTGAAGATTAGTAATTCCATTTATTTTATTCAACATAGTTGGCTTGCTTAGAAAGTAAAAAAAACAGATACTCCACTCATGCTCAAAATATAATTTTATTTAGAACTGTAAGGAATTATTGGGAACGTACCTTCTTATTGTAGCGAAGATCCAAACCTTGAGTCGTGTCACGTTGGGTCAATCTCAGGAGATCAGAAGTCTAAAAAACCGTCACGTCGACGCTACTAGAGCTGTCGCTGTTTCCACACCTTAAACCCTAGGGTCCTCTTGATAGAACCCCAGATACCTGCAACTTAGAGAGAATAAATTTCTTTTTGGGAGAGTCTTATTTTTTGTTATCCATATTCTTATTATTCATGTCCCACATCTTATCTATATATAGAGAAAATAAGAAGTCAACCTTATTAGGACTCTAAACATGAATAATAAGAGTTGGGTCCACATGGACGCTCAAAAACAACTAACATCTCCCACTCATCTATGGTAGGACTCAACAATCATCTCCTCATCTCAAGTTATGCATGTATTTTCTTCATACAAGGGAATTAGGTGTGCGACTAACGGGAGTTTGACTTCCAGAGAGAACATTATTCTAAGTTTCTATCTAATTGACAAAACACATCTCATCTCCTATAACTTACATATGCCCCAGACTTATTTGACTACATCGGATTGAGCATTTTCCAAACGCTTATGAGCCTAAGCTCAGAACAATGTTCAACCCTGTACACAATGCACGATCTTTCTTTCAAAAAACAAAATAATTTGTAAAATTATACATTTTGTTGAATATAAAATATTATACTTTAAAAAAAAATTGAAAGTAGAAATATCAATGCCGGCACAAGCTCCAGTCATTATGTACAATTTATCATTAGAATGTGATGCAAAATAATCTTTATCAAGCCCTCATGTTTCGTAGTTTTGGTTAAGTTACTTTTCTAGTCATGTTCCATTAGACCTTATCAATCCTAGTCATAGGTAACATGCTAGAGTCAGTAAACATTAATCTCTACTTTACAACATAGTCATAAGTCATTAAGGGCATAATAATTACTTAATTATTTAAAATACTCACATAGTAAGGAAATAGGGAATCATTCACTTACTCGTATAGGTAATAATAAAGGTAAAAAATAAATAGCGCATGTAGTATGACTTAGATGCTATGGTGGAGCTCCTCAAGAGTTCGTCCACCTCAACACCATACAGATCCAAGTCTAGTTGCACTGTGAGCGCCTAACCTGAACTTTCCAATCCAATTGCTTACCAAAGCACCTGATTAAAGTTCACATCCGGCTTTCTCAGGCTTTATGATTCTACAAGTCTATGAATCATAATCGATTTCTATGAATCTCATTTCGACAATATTCGAGGTGACAATAATACCATTATGAAGCTCACAATCATTGCACCTTGTAAAATTGATTCAACCCTTAAGGTTTAATTGTCTAATTAATACCTTCCTACTCGCAGTCTATGCGCTAGGGCGGTCATTGTGTGAGTGAATGACTTTTTCCTAATAACGAAAAGCAAATCCATATTCAAAAACATAGTAAAAAATGTGTGGGCGTAAGATAATAAAAAAAATGTAATATTATGATGATTTAATCAAATGGAAGGAATAAATAATTATATATAAAAGAATCAAAAATCACAAATCAAAACTTATGAAGTCCCAAACTCCTAACATGAGTATAACAAATGTCTCATGGAATAGGTTGAGTTAGAGGATCTACTACCATTGACCCGAAGAAATATGTGATAAGACTACGTCCTTCTGTGCAACCATATCTCGAATGAAATAGTAGCGAATGTCGATGTGTTTCAATTTTCCATGGTATTTAGGATCCTTGGCATATGCTAGTGCTGGCATGCTATCACAATACAATGATACAGGATGTGAGGTACTATACACTATACTGAGTCAAATAAGGGACCTTCTCAACCACACAGCTTCTTTAACCGCAGTACTACATGCAATATATTCTGATTCCATCATGGATAATACAACACAAAATTATTTTTTACTAGACCAAAAAAACAACACCACCTCCAAGCAAGAATGTATAACCTGATGTGGATCTACGCTTATCTAAATCACTAGTCCAATCCACATCACTATAGTTTTGTAATCGCAAATCTACTTCCTGGTAACAAAGTGCATAATTTACAGTTCCACACAAGTATCAAATAATTCTCTTTACTGCCTTCCAATGAGCAATTCTCGGATTACTTTGATAACGACTAATCGTTTCTACTGCAAAGAAAATATCCTTCCAATTGCATTTGCATAGGGCACTTGTGCCATCTTTTCCTTCTCTACATCCGTTATAGGACAAAGACCAAGATGTAAGGAATTTCCCTTCTTGACTGAAGTGTCTATGGGTTTACAATTTTGCATACGAAAACACTCAAACACTTTATTAATGTAAGTCTCCTAAGACAAACAAAGAAGTCTCTTAGAGAAATCACGAGTGATCTTAATTCCATGTACAAAATTCACTTCACCTATATCCTTCATTTCAAAATTTAAGGATAACCACTTCTGAGTGGCAACAATCAATTCCATATCATTTCTAGTCAGTAAAATGTCATCAACGTACAGAAATAATATTAAGAAACTCTTTCCACTTCGTTTTACATACATACAATGGTCCTCTTCCATCACCGTAAACCCATTTGTAATAATGGCTCAATGAAAACGAAAGTACCATTGCCTGGATGATTGCTTCAAACCATATAAACTTTTTAAGCTTGCAAACTTTGCGCTCATGTTCTATTTTGAAACCTACAAGCTAATCCAATAGATCTCCTCATCTAAATCTCCATTGAGAAATACTGTCTGAACGTCCATCTGAAAATGTTCTAAATCTAAATGTGCGACAATGGCTAAAATGAGGTGAACGGATGTGAATCTTACTATTGGTGAGAAAGTCTCATCATAGTCAATACCCTCTATTTGGGTATATCCTTTCACAACCAGACGGGCTTTATACTTATCAATAGTTTCATCGGCCTTTCGCCAGATTTTTAGAATCCATTTGTTTCCAACAGTCTTGCATCTAGGCAGAAGATCAACCAGTTCTCAAACTTGGTTCTTCATCATAGAACTAATTTCATCTTGCATAACAGTCATCCATTCTTTAGAAGTAGATGATGACAATGCCTCCTAGTAATTCCTAGGTTCATCATCATCAAGTAGAGCAAACATGAATGATTTCCCTTCAATTTCAAATCGACGATAGGGTATTGTTCCACGTTTATTCCTACGTAACTGAAGATCATCATCAGTAATATCTAGTGGTACACTCTCACTATCCTCGATGATCATCGGATCATCAGAAGGTTTAATTACCCTACCCTCGTCAAGAATAGGTGGAGGTTCCTCTTATGATTTTGAGTTGGTTCTATCAACTCATAGAACTCATGTGATGTCTGAGTTTTCTTTCTACTTGGGAAATCATTCTCAATGAAATCCACATCTCGCGACTCAATCTCTACTATTCCACCATTAACTCGTTCATAAATAAACACAAAGCCCTTAGAATGCTCAGAATATCTTATAAACGTGCATTTCATAGCTCTCATGTGTTACTTCCTAACCTGATGGAAAGGGATATGAACAAAACCAGATGATCCCCATGGACGTAGATGACCCAGATCAGGTTTTCTACCTATCCACAACTCATAAGGGGTGGATGTAACAGATTTAGAGGGTACCTGTAGACATCCCATTTTTACATCCGCCTAATTAATCAACTCGCCAACCCGATTGCAACGGTTCCCAATGATGGATGATTATTCCAATGCTTTATTTTGTTACTAGATATGTTTCAGAAATTCAGATGAGGTATCTTGAACTAACGAAACTATAAAATCACGCTACACTAGGAAAATATAACTCCAAAATATAGAAATCATCATTTTATAGACAAAAAGAAGCTTTACGATAAAAATCACTAAAAATTGACCAAATTATCAAAATACCCTAACCTCAAAACAATCCTAGAGCCTATATTACGCTTAGGAAAACCCTTTCAAACACATAAAATAACAAATTGAAACCAAATAAATCATTTTACCAATTTTCACAGAATTCGACAATCATTTCGCACAAAATTGGCGTAAATCATTTTACGAAAATGCCCCTCATAAAGTTCACAATCATTTCGTACAAAAAATTTCATAAATGACACAAACCAATATATCCATTGAATTCCTTACGAAAAATCGATTCTAAAACATCCTGGAACATAAAAATCGACTTGAAACACAAAAGTCCTCTCGGGCAAAACGATAATTTTACTATTTTAATAATTAAAAATTCTGAAATTAATAAATAAAACATTAAATAATGTAAAGTGAAACATTAATTAAATTAATTTAAAATTTTAAATTAAAAAAATTGATCCATCAGGTTCTCAGGCAAAATTGTTGATAGTTGCCAAGATATTTATTTAAGGACTCCTCCATCTGGGAGCCCAAGGAACTAAAGATATAATAAAAGGGGTTCTCCAAAAAATTAAAGTCAATCAAGTAAGACTAAAGTCAAGATATTAAAAGTCAACCAAGTAAGACTAAAGTCAAAATCTTAAAGTCAATCAAATGAGACTAAAAGTCAAAACCCTAATAGAGTTCTAATTAAATAATAACTCTATTTAATAGAATTCTAACTAAAGAATTACTCTTTATAAAAGAATTATAATTAAACCTTAACTCTATCTAGAAGGCACTTAAAAAAGTTTATAAATAGGAGCCTACACACCTTATTTTCGTATCCAAGAATAAATCTTAAGAGAAGTAGGTCAAAAAGCTTCCCTAGCCTCCCAGAAATCCTAATTTTGAAGTCCTAACTTCTTACCTAACACCTATACCTCAATTTTAGCTCGAAGAACACCTAGAAACCCTTCAAAAATACCTAGAAATTCATAAACAAATCCAAAGAATCCAGATCTAAGAAAGAGATACCTTGCCTCGGAGATCAGAAATCAGATCCGGAGACAGAACGAAGCAAGGAGTACTGTACAAGAAGTTACTCTATCAGATCTGAGGGAACAAGACCGTTGTCTTCAGAAAGGTATACAAATTTCTTATTTTTTTTATTATTACTTAGGAATTTTAGCAATGTAATTTATTTGAGAATTAGTAGAGACCGGCGTTTACTGGGTGGGTTTGGTGCCTGACACCTTCCAACCCCATAACTTAATCCCCGGACTCAATTTTTTTAGTAGATTAGTCGTTTTTATCCGTTTTGAGTCTATATTCGGTTCCTAGACCGTAATAACTAAGTAGCAATTCCCAAACTTCAAAGGTCAAAAGCAGATCCGCGTATCCCGTGGATCGAGGGCACTTTCAGTACCCTATTGAGGATGTAGGCTGCAGTCAAAAGTGCATCTCTCCAAAAAGAAATAGGAAGGTTTGCTTGTGCCATCATTGATCTCACCATGTTTAAAAGAGTTCTATTCCTTCTTTCTACTACGTCATTTTGTTGTGAAGTAGAAGGAATTGTTAATTGCTTACAGATATTTTTTTTCTTCACAGAGCCACTTCATAGTCTCTGATAAATATTCGTGTCCTCGATCAATTCAGAGAGTCCTAATTTTCCTCTCTAACTGATTTTCAACTTGTAACATAAATTTTTGAAAGTAATTTGTTACTTTATATTTATGTGAAATCAAATAAACATATCCAAATCACGAATAATCATCAATAAATGTGATGAAATAGGTCGCTCCATGGCGGATCCTCACATTAAGTGGTCCATAGATGTTAGAATGGACTAACTCTAAGAGAAATGACGCATGTATCGCATTTTCAAATGATTTCCTACTCAACTTTCATGCAAGACAATGTTCACAGACCAGAATATCAACTTTTGAAAGTGGACCTAATAATTCATCCTTTGTTAGTCTTTTCATCCTATTTTGCCCAATATGGCCTAATTTAGCATGCCATTTCACAGAATCGAAAATAATATCATAGAAAATCGAATAAGCATCAAGGTTTAAATTACTGAAATCAATATGTAATTTAAACAAACCATTTGAATTAAAAGCGTATCCATAAACAATTGAATCCAAAGAAATGTTAACATTTTTTAACGAAAAATGAAAATCAAAACCTAAATATAATAGGATGAAACTAAAAGCAAACTACGAAGAACTCTTGGCACATAAAGAACATTGTGGAATAACAATGTGCATCCTATGCGCATTCGTAGTTGGTATGTTCCCGCTCCTACTACATCATCACTAGAACTGTTTCCCATGAAAATCTTCATGCTACCATGTAGGACTTGACAAAACTTACGAACCCTACTCTATCCCTTGTTATATGTTTGGTTGTTCCGGAATCTATAATCTAATCAGGATCATAAGAATTAACAACAAGCACCTCTGTGCAAACAAAACAATGAAAGGGGGTTTTAGAGTTAATTTTTACTTTCTTCGATTCAATGCATTCACGAGTGAAGTGTCCCAGTTTCTTATAGTTGTGGCATGTCATTTTAGATTTGTCTTTCTTTCCACCATATTTTCCTCTACGGTGTTTGAAATTTAGGTTATTCTTAGGTGTAATTTCATTAGTTTGAGTTCTTTTTATTAGTTTGTGCTTGGATCTGAAGTTCCCGCACTTATCGAATTCAGCAGTGAAAGTGATACTATTAGTCTTTGTAGACTGACGTTTAGCTTCTAATTTAAGATGTCATGATAACTAAGAAAAGTTGGTAATACTCTCATTGTGTGTCATATTGAGTTTCATTTTCTCCCATGAATCAGGTAAAGATCTCAAGACAGAAAGAATTTGCTGTTTATCTATCAGAACATTTCCAGCAACTTTCAAATCGTGTATCATTTGAGACATTTTTCTAAGATGCTCAACCATGGTGTCATTGAAAACCTTCTTATATAAATCAAATTTTAATGTCAATGCGCGCAATTTGGTTGCTGAAGTGCCCGCAAATGACAGTTTCAAAGCATCCAACATATCTTTGGCTATTTGATAATCTTGAATTTACCAATAAGATCATTGTGCATGCTACTCAGCTTAGTAAAACGAGCGCACCGATCTTGTTTCTGCCAATTCAAGTATGTGTCCATGCTATGATGGTATTGTGTAGAAGTCCCTTATTCTAGTTTGTCCATAACTATAGTCAAAGTATCCAGGACCTCTTGCTCATCTAAGAGATACTGGATCTTGCGGTGCCAAATATCATAATTATTACCATCCAGTTTCTCTTCCTTATTTAAATATGCAACTACGCGTTTAGATGCCATTGCAAAATACTGGAAAAAAAATTATAAAAACGTGTACAAATTAAAATTTTTTTTGTTATATCTATCAATTATGCTACATACAAAAAATTTGCTCAATCCCTCAGATCAACCAATCAAGATCAATGTTATGACATTAGATCGAAAGATTAAACATTTACAATTGTCAAAGTTAGCAATCATCTCTTTTGATCATAATTTTGATCTTAATTGCTAAATCTGTGACGCGCAAATTTTAAAGAGGAACCCCAAAGGTTACCACTCTAAATTGTAATTAAAATAATAACTATTTAAATTTGATCCCAAAAATACTTGTTGACATCATGTTATTCTAAGAACTGTAATCAAACAAATAATCATGAATGTAAAAAGTATTATTTACCCAATTACACATCTATGTGATAGACCCACCCTTTGGTGAATCAAATTCTTAGTCAACACTCATCTTACTAGCTAGGATAGTGTGTTGATTTTTTATTTCATATCAAACAAAAGTTCATTAAAAGAACTCCCACATATTATTGCATGACAGTGACAATTTTTAGAAAAATAAACAACATCAAAGCATAGATACACGCGGAGTTTAAATTAACAAAAATTATTGCTGGAAATTCCAGTCATACAATAAAAAAATTGCATACTATATGTGTTAAAGAATTACATCAAACACATGCTGTATAAGGATGTATTAAACAAAATCCATTTAATTTCAGCAATCTCAATGCAATTTATTAAAAAACTCATTGCAATTTAACAATCATAGAGTTCTGATGAACTCAGTGTTGCACACTTGTATATTATAAACTATTATAACCAATGTCATTAAATAAAACAACTTCTAATGTATAAAAAAAAAATGTCAATGCCATTTACTTATACAACTACTGTTGTATAAAAAAAAATTTAAAACAATCTATGAGTAAGAATAGAGTTCTGTAAAACTCTATTTTCCTTATTTCTACTTACAGAACCAACACCTTGTAATAAAAGGAAAAGAAAAAAAAATTGTTTCAACAGAATCTCAAGCCATCATAAATGACTCAAGACCAAGTTATAAAGAGGTGAAGTAAAAGATAATTAAAGGAAAGTTGGGGAATTTGACGACCAAGTAACAACCTTTGCCGTGCTGGAGCTTCGATCTAATAGACGAATTGAGTGAATTGGTAGCCATAACATGGATTTGAGGCAGCCTAGGTATGACTAAATCCAGATCAGAAGGTCACAAGATCAATCCATGCTTGCCGCACAAAATCGACAGATCAGGTGTGTCTGATATGTTTTCTTTTCTCATGTTCTTCGTCTAAAACCCTTTTTTTTTATTGTACCCTCTTCTCATTTTTTTTAAATTTATTTATTTATATTAAATTTCACCAAGAAGTAACATTAATTGAAAGAAAAATAGGGTCTAAGTGTCTGACGAGGGTTTGACGAAAAACCCCCAATTTTCTTGTTCAAAATCGATTTAGGGATCAAATAAATTCCTACTAGATAAACTCTTAAGGTGTTTAGTCGATCTAATAAAAATCGATTTGGGGTTTTTATTCAAACAACACAACGGAGTACAAAATAAAACTTTTACACTCTGATATCAATGTAAGGAATTATAAAGAACATACCTTCTTGTCGCAGCGGAGATCCGAACCTTGAGTCGTGTCACGTTGAGTCAATCGTCGGAGATCGGAAGTCCAAAAAATCATTACGTCAACACTACTAGAGCTGTCGCTATTTCCATGCCTTAAACCTTAGGGTCCTCTTGATAGAACCCCAGAAACCTGCAACTTAGAGAGAAGAAGTTTCTTTTTAGGAGTCTTATTTTCTATTATCTATATTCTTATTATTCACGTCCCACATCTTATCTATTTATAGAGAAAATAAGAAGTCAACCTTATTAGGACTCTAACTCCAAAAAGGAGTCCTAATACATGAATAATAAGAGTTGGGTCCACATGGATGCCCCAAAACAACTAATAAGAATACAAAAAGAAATACAGGACTGACGGTAATAACAGGGAAATAAATAGATAAAAGGCGACAAAAGTTTTTGGGAAAGACTAATGAATGAAGTAGTAATAAATCCCAAAAATTCAGTAAAACCAAATAAGTTTGAAAGGAAACAAAGGAAATTTGAAGTTATTACAAGTGCTTATGAAAGTTTCCTTCTTTTGAGATTCACCAACCCAAAAAGACCCAATTATATAGAAATAAACTTCCTACCTTTTAGATTCACCTACACAGAAAAACCCAATTATATAACAATTATTGCTATGGAGAAGCGGATTCCAAATAAATGTGGGATGAGATACCTAAGTGCTAATTTTTCAATCTGCTTCTTTCATTATTGCCTAATCTTTTTTTTTTTTTTTGTACTTTGTTTAAGTTCAAGTTCTTTACAATGTAAATCTTTTACTTACCTTCAAGGGCATAGGGTGGAATACAGTAAGTATTCTCCTTGAGAAGCCATCTTCACCTTTTAAGTCCTCAATGAGTTCTACCACCTTAGTGTCAAGCTTTTAGTTTAATTTTATTACTTTAATGGCTTAGGAGTGAGAGGATAATCTCTCTTCATTGAAGTAATCTTCTCCTTCATAAGTCCATTTAGGCATACACCTTGAGTAGCCACCATTTTGCTTATTTAAAAAAAAAAAAGGTTACAAGTTAAAGGTGAAGAGGTCTTCATAGACCTACACTTAACTCTCAAAGCCAACAAAAAAAAGTCCAATTAGGACACATGGACATGGCCCAAGGACTAACTAGTAAAAGAGTGTAATCCAAATAGAATTACACTTTAGTCCCAAGCCCAGAAAAATATCTAGCAAGCACCCATTTTATATTTAGCTAGCTCATGATCTCTTTTGCTTATAAACAAATTGAACTATAGTTCATTTAACTCTTAACTCCTTTCTTATCCCTTTTAATCTCAAAAAATTAGTTTTTCTACTTTATTATGGGCCATGTTTTTGTAACCATCACTTGATGGGTAGGAGAAGGTGCCTAAAAACTTCCTTCTCCCTCTATTGAACCTCCCTACCTAGTTTCTTAGGTAGGCCATCTTTTTTTCATTGATGTGAGTCTTTATGAGCCAAAAAAATAAATTTTATAATAACACTTTTGGTGTCCATTTACACCTTAAACCTTGAATGGTGACGACTCCTAAACCCATTGTAGATTTGAAGTTTATTATCCTTAAACTCTCAAAGACCATATTTAGAGCTTGATGACTCCATTGGAAATGCAAAAGGGTTCAAACTACTTATCAAAGTGAACGAGAATCAAAGTGAGGGTTAGATGTTGAGATTATGAAAGTACCTAACTTCTTCGTGAGATTATTCATACTACTCATTAAATTGGTTATGACATTCTTGAGATTAGGGCCTGTTTTAATCTCATACATGCCAGACTTCTTCATTGGATCGTCTCTATCAAACTCTCCATGATTAGTGCGTCAAGTTTGAGTATGCTAAGCTAATTCAATAAGAAAATCATGTGTTTGGTTGAGAGTCTGGTTCATGAACTAACCTTTATAGATACACTCAACTAAGGTACATTCATTCATAGTTAATCCTCTATAGAAACACTATACCAACTATACTTTTTTAATGCCATGATGTTGGAATTTGACTAACAAATCGTTGAATCTTTCCCAAGTTTGGGAAGATATATCATCACAATGGCCTCTAAAATTCTTAATGGCATCCTTCATTCTCTCAATTTTGGCCATCAGAGAAAATTTAACCATGAATTTCTTGGATAAAATATCGCATGAAACTATGGAATTGGAGGTTAGGGAGTTTAACCACGCAATTATGTGATCTTGAGAATAATATGAGCTTGACACTCTCCTTATTTAGATTTTGATTTCTAAAGGTTTGACAGATGATCAATAACTGATTAAGGTAGGTGTGAGGTTGTTCAAGTTCTAAATCATAAAATTTAGGGTGCATGCTAATTATGGTTGCCCTAATTTCAAACTTAGCAGCATTGTTTAAGGGTAAAATAATGCAAGTAAGTGGGGTAACAGAAGTTGGAGCAGAAAACTTGTTAAGAATTCACTCTCAATCACCCATTATAGTTAATGATGATTTCCTACGAATTCTACTAATGGTAGGTTTGATCTTGGGATCAAAAAGTTTTAATGAGTCAATCCTCAAACATCTACCAAGTATGTAAACACACACAATCGATCAAACAAAAAAAAAAAATGGACCTAGATAGGTTGCCAAAATCTAGGTAGCTCCTTACTAGGTAGAAAAAACATAACTAGCATTTCAACTCTATTTTATCAATTAAATTTGACCAGTTTGATTTTCAGATTAGAGGTGGAGCACAATGCATAAGCAATGACATTTTTAAAACACCTCCTTTCTTGAGTAGACTGTCTATCCCCTCAAAGGGCAAGATCATCTTAGACACTAAAAATGATCAATAAGCGCAATCAGCATGATGTGAGGAAGATTTTTCCTATCAAGATTGTGGGCCCTACTGAGTCTAATGAATTTTATTAATTTGATTTGACTTTAGACACCCAATTTTTGTATCCGCTTGATTTGGCGATCTGTCACCCGGTTGTTGTGGATTCCTAATGATGAGCGCAAAAAACTCGAAAGCTTATGAGAGGCATTCTTCTAATTCCCTCTGTTTGTTGATTCCGTTCTCTTCTTTCTTCTTGCCACGCGACATAGAATTTTGCACGCTTATGATCATTACACTATATACTCGATTTAGTAAGCGTGTATACTTAGATTCACTACACATTTTGATAATTTAGAGACCTCGCTACGCTAGAAAAATATGACCTCGTGACTTAGAAATAATCATGTTGGGAGTGAAAGAAATCTCATGCCAGAATTCTTAAAAATCTACAAAAATTATCAAAATGACGAAAATACCCCTCATAAGTTTCGGACCTCCGAAAAGTCTTGAAAGTACCTTCATTACCTTTAGAATATGATTTTGAGTCTAACAAAACTCAAGTCAACGAAAACAAAAAAATTTATGAAAAATCGTAAAATGACCGAAATGCCCCTCAATGTTCGACTTGTACATAGAAACCTTGACTCTTAGGAAAATAGAAATAAAAAATTCTAACTTCAGTAATCAAATTGAATTTAAAATCCAATCGATCAACCAACTGAAAATAAAATCGACTAATCAACATTCAAATAAAATTTGATCAACTAATCAAATTGAAATTAAAATCCAATCGACCAATTAACATTCAAATTAAAATTCAATCGACCAATCAAATTGAAATTAAAACCCAATCTATCAATTGAATTGAATTTAAAAATCAATTGACCAATCAATATTCAAATCAAAACACAATCAATTAATCGAATTGAAATTTTAATTTAATCAACCAATCAAGATCAAAAAGTAAAACACAATTAACTCGTAAAATTAAAATTTTAACTTAATGAAATCAAAATTGATAATTAAAAATTAATTTACCTAATACATTTGAAATTTTAACTTAATCAATCAATGAAAATAAAAAAATTAAAAATTAATCACTCACCAATGTGCCACGGGTTGTTAAGCATGGGATAATGGTCATTTTTTTTTCTTCCATTTAAACCTAAATAGAAAGAGAAAATCTCCCTTTGGTTTAGACAAAGAAGAAACAAATAAAAGGAAGAATAAATAAATAAAGTAAAAAAAGAAAGTTGCTGAAAACAAAGAAAACCTAAAAACACCTATAAAAAGCCACTTACCACCTTTCAAAAGGGGGGTTCTCTTTTGGCTTTACATGGGCTCTCTCTCTTTCTCTAAAGTCCAAATTCCCTCCCAAGCATAACAAAGAGGACTCTTTCCTTCAACTCTTTTCTCACGGACAACAACAAGAGAACAAGAAAAAAAATAAAAAAAATATTAAGGAAAAGAGATGAGAGAATTCATTGTCGTCTTCGACCAACTACACCTCATCTTACTTCTCAGTCGAGCATCATAGCACCTCCTCTTCATCTTCAGCCACTCTAGCTACTCTCTTTACCATCGTCCTCAACTCATTTCTCGTAAAAATAGCAGCCATGGACATCTTTTTTATCTACATCACAGCATCGTCCTTCTCACACTCATAGTAGACACAACTATTAATGTTCGTGCCTCTTTTTTCTTTCAAAACCATTAACACTTCACTTGTCTTCTTCACCTTTTTCACCATTATCAAACAGCCCTCATGATCTCACAATCACCACAACACTTCTCCTATCATTTTTCAACACCCAAAAACTCTCATTATCTCACGTTTCTCTTCTCTAACTATCCACAACACAGTTGGAAGACTCTCCCCATCTCACTCTTTGTCTCTTGGTTCAATCCCATAACAACCTACTCTTCTTTTCTCTCTCACGTCCTATACCCCCTCTCTGAGCCCTCTTTATTTTTCAGACAGTAGCCAAAAAAAGAATAAAAAAGGAATAAGATGTAACAGAAGAAGAGAAGGAAGAAGAAGAAAAAAAACTAACATGACGATGCCTCCCTCTAGCAATAGTCACCACCACGAATTTATCCTTCACTTCCATTAACACAACACTCTCTTCTATTCTTTTCAACGGCTAACACAGCCACAATATTATCCTCATTTCTTTTCAACATCCAACAGCACAGCCTTCGATGACAATATTCTTCTCTTCCCTTAAACCACCCACAACAGTCATCATCTTATATTCTTCTTACTTTCTCTGGCATCTCACATTTTTCGAGTTTTATTTGAAGGAATCATTGTAGCCACCATCTCGTCATCGAGGTAAGTTTCATATAGTTATATTTTTGATTTTTTTCTTTATTTTTCTTTTCTTTCTCCTCGTGTTATGATCTTGATTTTTATTTATTCATTTTTTCGATCATTGCAGTAGTCTTTTCTATTTTTTTTTTAATTATACACATCATGTGGTTTGGGGTGTAGAATTTTTTTATTCTTTTATTTTTTCTCATTATTAGTTTTTTAGTAGGATTATAAATTATATTATTTTTGTGAAATTCATGATCACTAGTTAAGTTGACTTTTATATAATGAAGTTGAGGTTGTTTAAATTCCTTTTTTTTTGGTAACTAGAATGATTCGAATTACTTTCGTAATTATCCACGTTTAGGAATAAATAATGTTCAATTTAATAGGTCCTAACATCTGATACTTGTGTCGTGATTTAGACGATGATGCCATGCAATAACTCATTCGTTAAATTGATGAATATTCAAGATTAATGCTTTGAAAATTCAAAAATTGGCATAAATTTCTTTTGCTGATTCAAAAGATGACACATGTCATCACCACCCTTCACCTCCCTCATCTAATCACCCACCCCCATCACCATTCTCTAAACAACTCATCTAACACATCACTTCCCTCCAAAATCACCTCAACCCAAACCCTACCCTAACCTAACCTATCCCCATCCTCTAACATCATCAACCACCCACACCTCAACCCATACCCTAATCCATCACCATTATCTAACATCATCAACTACCCACATCACCACCTATATCTCTACCCATCATCTTCCTTAAAACACTCCAATAAAATCACCTCAACCCATACTTCTCTCATCATCAACTAACTAACCCATACTTCTCTCTCTAATCAAACTGCCACCATCAACCAATCAACCAATTTCCTCACCACACTCTTTCATCACATATGCCACATGGCATCATCCCCTTTCTCCTCCCAAAAACCAATATACCCACCTCTTACACTACCCATCCCTCTAAATCTCTCACCTTACCTCTTCCATCAACCCAACACTCAATCAAACACCTAACACCTTACACCCCCCTTCTCCATCACTCATCTCATCTCACCAAACACTCCACCCAAATGGATTTGGGTAGGATCCAACCCATTTGGATCTAAACCTCATCCACTTCCATTCATTACACAATTACCCTCACCTCCACTTTAAATTTCATACCTTTCCCCTCTAAAACAAATTCCATTATCCATCCCTTCAAACTTTCACCCCATTATACCTTTCAAACCATCCTCTAAACACTATAAATACCCCTCCCCTCATCCCAAAAATGGTTACCAAGTTTCACCAAGTCTTACAACAAAAAAAGATATTGTCTCTACTCATCTCTTCTCCACTATTCTCTCATACCACTTTCTAAAAAAGGACAACTTCACTCTCATACTTCACTAAGGATCTAAGAAGCATAGAAGAAGAAGAAGAAGTGAAGAAACAAGAGTGAACTTGGAGCTTCAAGGTGGGTTCAAAGCACCCTCTCTCTCTCTATCCTCTCTTTCTCCCTTTTCTAATACCCCATTTCTACTCTGTTATTTTTATTTTTTAGATGAGTGGACCCCAAGGCTAAAGGTTCATAAGGGTCATTTCCATCAATGAAATGACCCTATGATCAAGCCGAAAATGAATCCCTATCGAGGGGACAAACACTTCCACGTGGCACTTTATTTATCGATGTTCTTTAAAACCAAAAATGACCGAATTATGTTGAGATTACCGCCACTTGGCGGGGAGAAAAGGGTGCCTAACCCCTTCCCTTTTCTCCAACCGAGCCGCTTACCCGAATCCCTAGGTTCAATTAGTTCCCTATCTGTTGCGAGTCACTAATGCCAAAAATGATAATTTTCTGAAAAATGTGCATCGGGTGACCATTCACACCCATTTACAATTTGAATGGTGGCGACTCCAATAAATCGTAGATGTGACCATCGTAATGACGAAAACCACATATCTACAGCTAGCAACTCCACTGGGGACAAATGGCTCATCCCTCGTGGGTAACTTGGTCATTTGAGAAAAAAGAAAAACAAACAGATTTTTCTTTTACTAATGTTGTTTGTTGTTTGTTGTGTGTGTATAGTTTGCTTTTTCTTTCGTTATTATGTTCTCGATGTAATATTCACTTACATTTTTGTTGCTTCATTATGATGTTTGTAAGGGGGTCGATGAAGAATAATGAATGGAAATGCACATGTGCACTTGCGAGCATAGCCCCACTTCCGAGCCACCTTATCCCCAATATACTTAACCCCGATGCTTAGTAGTTCCACGGCTTGAGATCGTTATTTCAAGTGTCGGAAATGAACACATCAAACCCGATCACCAACCAACGACATGTGTACTTCGGTATGCATCGAGGTTTGAAGATCGGGTAACCGTGAAGCCACCCATTAAACCACATGCATGTGCCCGATTAGATGAGGCTAGGACATAATTTTTTAATGCTACAGTGACCCCCAAGCAAAGTTGTAATTGTACAAGTCGTAGTCGGGCCTCGAAGTCCAAGTTGTAAGCCCCAAAGAGGCACGCGTAGATTGTAAGATATCTATTTTCGTTTTCCTTCCATCTCCCCTTAGGTAAAAGGGAAGGAATGCATCGCATTCATGTTCAAAAAAACAAAAAAAACAGTTAGCAAAGGACTTAGAATAATGGGAGACATCCAAAATAGTGGCAAGGAAACCAGTTTCTGTGATTTGCAGAAACTGGGTTTCTTTATGGTCCGTGCCCATAACACGGTTAGGTAGGAATGTGTCTCATCCGTTCCAGAAACATGGATGAAACATTAAGTACTTCATCCGTTCCAGAAGCACGGATGAGACAATGGATATCTTAACCGTGCTCCAAACACGGTTGAAGCGACAAATTACCTTATCCGTGTCTTGGGTACAGTTGGAATAATAGGTGTCTCATTCGTGCCATTAACACGGACCAGAGTGAACTCTACCCTACAGGATGAACTCGACAGTCTATTTTTTGAAAGGGCCCACTTACAATTGATCAAACGTTGACGGTCTCTTAGAAAAGTCCCAAGTTTTAGACGAGTTAAATAAAATGGATTTTGTTAATCAATGTTTTTAAAAAAAAACAAAAAAAAACAATAATATATAAAAAAAATAATAAAAACAAAAACAAAAACAAAAAAAAAGGGGAAGAATTTGCGGATTTTCCAACTCAAAACAATTTTATGAACCGGGTCCCCCCCATTTGTATCCATTTAAACTGGACCCACGATCCAAACCAATCCAACTGGGTCGACGACCCAGATCCAATCCAACTGGGTCCACGACCCAGATCCAATCCAATTGGGTTGCGACCTAGATCAATTTCCAACTGGGTCCACAACCCAGATCCATTTTCAACTGGGTCCACAGATCCAATCCAACTGGGTTGCGACATAGATCCATTTCCAACTGGGTCCACGACCTAGATCCAATCCAATTGGGTTGCGACCCAGATCCATTTCCAACTGGGCCCACGACCCAGATCCATTTACAACTGGGTCCATGACCCAGATCCATTCTCAATTGGGTCCACAACCCAGATCCATTTCTCAACTGGGTCCACGACCCAGATCCATTTCTCAACTGGGTCCACGACCCAGATCCAATCCAACTGGGTTAAGACCCAGATCCATTATTCAACTGGGTCCACGACCCAGATCCATTCCAAATGGGTCCACGACCCAGATCCGACCTAGGTCTATTTTCAACAGGGTCCACGACCCAGACCCATTTTAATTGGATCCTCAACCCGGATCTACTACAAACCGGACCCACATCAAATTTCAAACCGAGTTCATAATATAACAAAGATAACAATCGATCAATCGACTCAAATGCATTCAATTTAGAGAACTGAATAGGAGTCTACCAAAAACACGGGATATTCCAACTCGATTTATCTGATGAAATTACCTTTTCAAATATTTTCCGACTCCGTGTCGATGCCAGCTCCGTGGTGATGAAATTACTTGTTCAAAATATTTTCCGACTCCGTATCGATGCCAGCTCCGTGTTGATGAAATTACCGTTCAAAATGTTTCCCGACTCCGTGTCGATGCCAGCTCCGTGCTGATGAAATTAATTTTTCAAAATGTTTTCCCGACTCCGTGTCGATGCCAGCTCCGTGCTGATGAAATTAATTTTTTAAAATATTTTCCCGACTCCGTGTCGATGCCAGCTCCGTGCTGATGAAATTACTTTTTCAAAATATTTTCCCGACTCCGTGTCAATGCCAGCTCTATGCTGATGAAATTACTCTTTCAAAATGTTTTCCCGACCTCGTGTTGATACCAGCTCCGTGCTGATGCCAACTCCGTGTTGATGCAGACTCCACGTCGATGCCTGCTCCGTGCTGAGATAATTCTGCTTTCAAAATGTTTTCCCAACTCCATGTCGATGCCCGTTCCGTGCTGATGAAATTACCTTTCCTAAGATATCTTACCGACTCCGTGTCGATGCCAGCTCCGTGCTGATGCCAACTCCGTGTTGATGTCGACTCCATGTCAATGCAGGCTCTGTGCTGATGTAATTCTTTTGTAAAACATTTTACCAACTCTGTGTTGATGCTGGCTCCACGCCAAGAAATTATTTTTCTATTAAAACTCACAATAAACAACTTTACCAGATCTAATAAAACATCATGCATCTTCATTTTTGTAAACAAGATAGTAACGCTTGGTCTTCTGTACCCACAGGTGGTCAAGCGAAAGAAATACTAGCAGCCAAAAGTGCCTTCCTATTTTCTCAGATCGTCTACCGTCACCATGAGTTCTTCTGAACCAGCACAACCTCCAGTAACCAAAGCATCAGGTTTCGACCCACAAATAACAGTACTATTAAAGATAATTGAAAGGCAAGAGAAGATAGTGAGTACCGTGTTAGCCAATACCAGCATCCTACAAGCTTAAACGATACAGCAGTACGCATCCGGGTCGAATTAAAAGTTACCCGAGCAGCTTCCACAAGGACCATAGACCACAATGCCACCTGCAGTACCTGAATATCAGGGGCCACCGCTCTATATTCCACAGAATTGACCACCCCCAGTGGTCATTCCCGACGATGAATGTGAATACAGGGCTACGGAAGCCAAAAGTGCAACAGATGAAAAACTGGCTCAGCAGATCGAATCTCTACAGGAAGAGATCAGGAGGATGAAGGGCCTCAACACTATGAGTGGAACCTGATTCAAGGATCTGTGCTTCTACCCTAATGCTCAATTACCGACCAAGTTTAAATGTCCGGAGTTTGAAAAGTATAACGGAGTAGAGTGTTCGCTGTCGCATCTGAAGTTGTATTGTGGATCCATGTGCCAGTATGGCGAGGATGACAGGTTGTTGGTACAGTTGTTTCAAAGGAGCTTAACGGGGTCGGGACTCAAATGGTTTTCTAGATTGGATCACTCACTTATTAAGAACTGGCAAGACTTAGCCGAAATGTTCTGACAAAATTACCAATTCAATACTGATGTGGGGCTAGATCGAAATGACATGGCCAAAATACAAGAAAGCAGAAGGAAACGGTGAAAGAGTATGCGCAGAGATGGCGAGAATCCGCCTTAAAAGTGAGGCCTGCAATGACGGAGCAAGAGATGAATACTACGTTTATCTCGACACTAGGGCACGCCTTCTATAGGCATCTGGTGGGGCACACCACAAACACATTCTCAAACCTGGTACAAGTGGGGGATAGGGTCGAAGATGGGATCCGAACCGGTCTGATCTTTGATTTCACAAGTTTAGAGGGAACGGCAGGAATCCCTTCTCAAAGAAAGCCAGTGCCTCCCGGAAAAAAGAGGGAAGAAACTCAGGTCAATAATGTATAGCCTAACCAACCCCTCTTCATCCCTTCACCAGCACCAAGACCATAAGCACCGACAACTTCATGGGCACCAGCACCGCCGACATGAAACCCTCCACCTCAAAACCAATTCAGGGCAAATCCTCTGCCAGTAGCACAACAGGCACCACTATACGGGCAGAACCAGCAGGCACGACCCAACAGAGTAAACAGAGTATTCACTAGGTTACCTATGACACTATCAGAGTTACTGCCAATCCTACTCAGGGGTGAATACCTGGTAAAACGTCCACCAAACCCCGAGGCTACCAAAGAGCTAGGGTACAACCCTAACCTGTTATGTGAATTTCACATGGGTGCGCCAGGGCACTCTACAGACCAATGCTAGCAGCTCAAGCATCAAGTACAGAACCTGATCGATAAAAAAGCTCTCATCCTAGATGGGCCTGCCAACCCGCCCCAACAACAGAATATCAATCAAAACCCCCTACCTATTCACAATGGAGAGGGGAGTGGGCACAGGGTAAATGTCATTTGCGGAGAACTCAACTTTAATCCTTTTGATCTGATAGCACCTATCAGGATGAAAATTAGGGTCCACCTAACCAAGGAATCCAAGGCATCAACGGTTAACACAGTCAACCACTACACAACTAACGCATCCCAAAACTAACTACCACCACTCAATTTGGCCGACCGCACCATCCATCCCACTCATCAAAATACGACTACTCGACCACCCTTAGTCATACCTTACAGATCACCCCATCATCAAAATTTGACCCCGGTCCCCCTTGTCATACCTTACGCACCACCATATTCTCAAGGACCAACTCGACCCCTTCTTCACATACCATACCCTTCGTCTCCACGTCTACCACTCTTCATTCCATCAGCTCCTCACGTAACTCCTCCTACTACCACTGCCTCCAAACCGTCACCACCACCCCTTATTCTCAACATGAAACCCGATCCACCTCCCATTCCCCTATAGCTCACCTAAACCATTCCCCTATAGCTCCGATCAGGCAGTCCCCTAGAGCTATGAGACCACTATCACCACAACAGCGGGGGTCGAAACAAAGAAAGAAACAATAGTGGCTGATATCGGCCATGTGACAAGGGCAGGAAAATGTCAAAAAATGTCAGAAAGTGGGAAAGAAACAAAAGAGACAGCAAAAGAGGTGACAGATGAAGAAAAAAGGAAATCGAAGGGAAAGGGTGACAGACAAGGAAGCTGCAGACTTTGTTAAGCTCGATCTCAAGAGTGAGCATCATATGGTGGACAGATTGAACAAGCAGCCAGCTCAAATCAGTATCCTGGGACTGATGCAAAAATTGGAAGAGCACCAAGAGGCGCTACTAAGAGTTTTGGGGAGATCACATGTACCCGCAACTACCTCACCGGCGTAGTTGGAACAAACAGTCAGTCAGATCATGGCCCCCAATCCGATTATTTTCACAGAGAATGAATTTATGCCTGAGGGAATGGGGCACGTCGAATCACTGAACATCATGGTGGTATGCAAGGGCATGATGGTCGCCAGAGTATTGATTGATAATGGCTCAGCGCTTAACTTCTGTTCGCTTGAAACCTTTCGGAAACTCAACACTGATTAGTCACATGTGAAACCCAACAACAAAGTTGTTCGAGGTTTTGATAGCTCAAGAAGGGATTCCCTGGGAAAAGTAGACCTACCTATCACGATAGGCCCGTGCACCTTTGAGGTAACATTTGAAGTCATAGAGATACTGACAACCTTCAATTTACTGCTGGGCAGGCCGTGGATTCATATAGTAGGGGCCGTACCTTTTTCTCTACACCAGAGAGTCAAATTCATCATGGGGTAGAGAATGATATCGGTACTAGTAGAGAACTTGATCCTGGCTGGCAGAGCTCCGGACGTGCCATTTATTGATATACAGATGACGAAGGACAAGACACTCTACCACTCTTACCAATTCGCTACTGTCAATCACATCGAGAAAGGAAAGGAGAAGATAAAGGCAAAGCTATCAAGAACAAGTCTGATGATTGGTCGGGTCATGAAAAGAGCAGGCTATCGACCCAAACAAGGGTTGGGACCAAGAGGGAGAGGGTGAGCTACATCGATCGAAGTAAGAAAGCATACTCCTTATTTTGGTTTGGGGTTTAGGCCCACAAAAAGGGATATTGCATAAATGAATGATAAGAAAAAAGAGCTTCGACTAACGAGGAGGCAAAATCGTGAATCGAACATTTGGAATTTGGGTCGAGTCCCTCACATCACTGTTAGCTTCCCAAGATCACATGCTAGACCCGACAGTTTATCAGAATCACAACCAGCGAAAAAGCCGAAAAGGGTAAATGTCGCACCAATGCACATTCAAGAAGACCAAGTCGTTGAGTCCCAAACATCTTTCATAGAAGGCATTGATGTTCTATTCAATGGAGATTCTGATGGAAGTCTATCAAAGACAGCTCAAGAATCCACCAAAGTCGAGGTCACTACCAACCAAGGAAACAACTCACCATTTCCAATAGGGATTGACTGGGCATCAGTTGTCATCCCACCAAGTTTGGGAGGGACTATGCCCCAATCTGACAACCATCAAGCGGAGATCATGGTCATCTCCAAACCACCATCCAAATCATCCAACGAATCACTTGCTCATCTCATCCGCCCCCTTAGAGAAGGGGAGACATTGCACAACTGGGAAGAATTCCCATTGACACTTGAGACTGTTGAGGCCTAAAAAAAAAATACTGTTAGGCGACATCAATTTGCCCGAGGATCATAACGAGCCCTCGTCCTCGGGTAAAGACTATTTTGGGGGCTCCCCATATTTATTAACAAGTTTGCATGATTGTTCTTCTTATTTCAGGTATCCAGAAAATCACAAAAAAACAAATATTTCTCAAAAAGTAAAAAAGTCAAAAATTTCTCAAAAATAAAAAAAACCAAAAAGCTTTCAAAATTGCAAAAAAAAATAGATATTTTCCAAAAACCAAAAAATGAGTTTTCAAGGGATCTGTCTCCATCAAATGAGTACCTAGATAAAACAGAATTTGAAAGGGACGAGTATGATTTCGATCTTGAACTCGACTTCGACCTCATGGGGATAAAAGAAGAGTCTAAGGACGAAATGAAATACCCATCCAAAGAAATTAAAGATTTGGTAGAATGTCACGAGATAGGTGTTCAGCCAAACATTGAGGATACAAACTCAATCAATCTTGGTACCGAAGAGGACCCACGAGTCATCAAGATCGGAGCTTTATTAACATCACAACAAAAGGAAGAAATGGTCGAACTATTACGAAACTATCAGGACGTCTTCGCATGGTCATACAGAGATATGCCGGGGTTAGATACAAATGTCGTCGTTCACAAGTTGCCAATTGCTTCTTGAAGTAAGCAATCAAGCAGAAACTGAGAAGACTGAAGCCTGAATGGACTCTCAAGGTCAAGGACGAGGTCATGAAACAGTTCGAAGCTGGATTTCTTACAGTTTCTACGTACTCGGAATGTCTAGCTAACATCATCCCAGTACCAAAGAAGGACGGAAAAGTACGCATGTGTGTTGACTAGCGAGAGTTGAACAAAGCCAGTCCTAAAGATGATTTTCCACTTTCACACATAGACACTCTAGTTGATAGCACAACAGGGCACGGCATGTTCTTATTCATGGACGGTTTCTCAGGCAATAATTAGACAAAAATGGCAGAAGAAGACCAAGAAAAGACAGCGTTCATCACACCATGGGGTACTTTCCATTGCAAAGTTATGTTGTTCGGGCTGAAAAACGCAGGGGCGACTTACCAACGAGTAATGACCGCACTATTCCACGACATGATCCATAAGGAAATGGAGGTTTACATAGATGACATGATCGCTAAATCCGGCATTGAAGAAGACCATCTGGTAAATCTGAAGAAGTTATTCGACAGACTCAGAAAGTACAGTTTAAGGCTAAATCTGGCAAAATACGTATTCAGAGCAACATCGGGCAAGCTACTGGGGTTCATCGTCAGCAGAAGGAGCATTGAAATAGATTCGACTAAGACTAAATATATCCTCGAAATGAAAGCACCTGTCACAGAAAAAGACGTTCGAGGCTTTCTGGGAAGAATACAGTATATCAGTCGATTTATAGCACAATTGACACCTATCTATGAACCGGTATTCAAGTTACTGAGGAAAGATACGCCGAAGAAGTGGAACAAAGACTGTCAGGAAACATTCGACAAGATTAAGCAATATCTACTCAATCTCCCAGTCTTAGTCCCTCCTACTCCAGGACGACCTCTGCTGATGTACATCTCAGTGCAAAAAATATCTATGGGGTGTGTGTTAGGGCAACACGATGAATCAGGACGGAAGGAACAGGCCATCTACTATCTCAGCAAGAAATTCACTGATTATAAAAAAAATATTCGACACTTGAGAAGACTTGTTTTGCATTAGTCTGGGCATCTCAACGACTACGTCATTATTTGCTCAGCTACTCGACTATGCTTATCGCTATGATGGACCCCCTAAAGTACCTATTCAAAATATCAGCACTAACAGGCCGCACAGCAAAATGGCAATTATTGCTATCTGAGTTTGACATCACCTATGTCACTCAAAAAGCCATCAAAGGACAAGCCATCGCGGACCACCTCGCCGAGCACCCATTGCCTGACTAAGAGCTGTTAAAGATGAACTTCCCGGATGAAGCTATATTATTTACTAAGATTGAGAACGATGATGATGACGAAGAACCAGGCTGGAAAATGTACTTCGACAGAGCAGCCAATCAAAAAGGAAATGGAATAGGGGCAGTCTTCGTTAAACCAGATGGGTCCCATGTGCCACTTGCCATCAGATTGAAATTTCAATGCTCTAACAACGAGGCCGAATATGAAGCATGCATAGCAGGGTTGAAAGCAACACTAGATCTCGAGGTAGATGAGATTGATGTTTTCGGAGATTCAAGCCTAGTAGTCTATCAGACGACTAGAGAATGGAAGACTCTGAAACAGAGACTAGTCCCTTACCACGAGTATCTGAAGGAACTAAGCTTACACTTTGACAGAATCTCATTCACATACATGCCAAGAGCTAAGAACCAGTTCGCCGACGCACTAGCTACGCTTGCTTCCATGATCAGTATTTCAGAAGATCTAGTCATCAACCCAATTGAGATCGGGATTCAAGACGAGCCAGCCTATTGTCTACCCGTCGAAGTTGAAGAATCTGAAGAAAATCCATGGTATTCGGACATCAAGGCATATCTTGAGGATCGAATTCTTCCCTCAGATGTAACGTCAAATGATAGCAGAACTATCCAAAAATTGGCAGGGCAATTCTTCATCAGCAATGGCATTCTGTACAAGAAATCGCACCACGAGGTCTTACTTCGGTGTGTGGCAGAAACAGAAGCAAAATGATTAATCGAGACTGTACATGGTGGAGTTTGTGGACCTCACATGAATGGTCATATGCTAGCAAAAAAGATTATGAGGATGGGATACTATTGGTCGACAATGGAAAGCGACTACTATCAGCATGTTCACGAATGCCATTTATGCCAGATATACGCCAACAAGATCAATGCCCCACCAGCAGAATTGCATAACATGACTACGCCTTGGCCTTTTTTCGCTCTGGGGAATGGACGTTATCGGGTCAATCTCACCTAAAGCTGCAAATGGGCATCGCTTCATCTTAGTAGCCATCGATTACTTCACCAAGTGGGTAGAAGCTGCTTCATACGCCAACGTCACTAAAAGTAATGTCCTGAAGTTTGTCAAGAACAACATTGTCTGCAGATATGGGCTTCCCAGCAGACCAGTAACTGATAATGCCAAGAACTTCAAGAACAAAGATATGATCAAGATGTGCGAAGATTTCTAGATTACTCATCACAATTCTGTACCCTACAGACCTAAGATGAACGGAGCAATCGAGACAGCCAACAAGAATATCCAAAAAATTATCGAGAAGATGGCAGTCACGTACAAAGATTGGCACGACATGTTACCTTTTTCACTTCACGCCTATCGAACCTCCATATTCCCTAGTCTACAGAATGGAAGCAGTCTTACCTGTAGAGGTCGAGATCCCTTCTCTTCGGATCATAAAAGAAGTAGAGTTGGATGAAGCTAAATAGATTCAAGCTCGGTTTAATCAATTGAACTTGATTGAAGAAAAGTAACTTGCAGCCATCTGCCACGGATAGATCTATCGGCGACGAATGGCTCGTGCCTACAACAAGAAATTCAAGCCCAGAGATTTCTCACTAGGAGACCTGTTCTGAAGAAAATTCTGCCAATCCAAGAGGACGCTAGAGAAAAATTCAGACCAAACTATGAGAGATCATTCATCGTGAAGAAGGTAATGACGGGAGGTGCTCTGATCCTTACGGAGATGGACGGACAAGTATTCCCATAACCGATCAATGCTGACACTGTCAAGAAATACTACGCCTAAGAACGGACCTCGAGACGATGAAAGGCCATCCTTGATATCCAGAATAAACTATCTACCTTAGTCAACCCTTTTGAGCCATCACATTCATTTCTTAACCTAAGACTGGGGTAAGTCAACAACTACAAAAAAATATAAAAGCAAAAAAAAAAAAAAAAAAAAAAAAAGGAGACAAAAGAAAATCAAAGCAAAAGCATCAAGTTACTCCTAGTCCGCATGAGGATAAACTGTGAACGGTTAAAAATACAAAAAAATCAAAAAAGTCAAAAATTTGGACACTTGATCTAAGTTCGACCCAAATCTCCAGCCTAAACAAGTTCGAGAGACTTTGGGAGGAGATATAAATCACCTTTTCGAAACAAAAATAGACAAGCCCAAGGTTTAAATCACTCAACATACATCCATACCTTAACCTTTTTGTACCCTTCCACCACCATAAGCCTAAGCCAACGTTTCATCCCACCAAAATTTTGTTTTGATCAGGGAATGTCCTAGGGCAACACAATGACAATGGCAGCACCAATGATCTTGCAACTTGATCCGGACCTCAAAGTCTTATTAGTCGTTGGAAGACTCGAAAGGGGAGTCCAGGTCGGATATTCGAAAAAAGAGTACTCGAAGTGTATAGTAGCCAATCTTGCAGCTCAACTTGAGTTGCCAAACCACGAATAGTCGTCAGCAAACTCGAGAGGGGAATCCAGATCGATTACTCAAGAAAAAGTGCCGCTACAAGAGTAGAATCGTCGATCTCGCAGCTCAACTTGAGTCACCAAGCCACAGAGACACAGAGACTCCGAAAAAAACTGAAATGTAAAGAACCAAAGATACAAGCATAGTCTGAAAGGACATAGTGAAAACCCGAAAGGGCGCTATGAGTAAAAAAATCAGACTATGGCAAGATCAAAGCCACCGGCACGACGAAAATCCCAAAAAGGACGTCGATGCGTAAAAATGTGGAAACGGGGTCTGGTGAAAATCGTAACTGGCACCGGGGCAATAAAGGTGAACAATATACAAAAAAAAAAAAAAAAAACTCCTGGCCCGCAAGAGTATGAACTGTGAACGGAAAAATCCATCCAAAAGATTCGTGACCCAAAATAGATGATAACCTTCCAAATACTAGGGCACTGGGGATGACTCTAAAGGAACTAAGAGATAATTGACACTTATATCCCCTATGCTTGGCAGAAGCACCAAAATCGTCATAACCAAAGATTTTACAAACTCTGAATTTATCATACTCATTTGATAAAGACATTTCACAAAATTACATGTCAAAACTACTATTTTGGCCAATGATGACAAATCTAGGACTCATTCGATAAAACTTCAGTTTTCGGAAACAATAGATATACCTGAGGCGAAGTAAGTACAAAACCAATTTTCTTTGCATTAATCTTCTAACATTTTGCATACATTCAGATAATACAAAACTGAGAATATAGTGCAATCAGTCAAACATCATAGTGAGAAATGAAAAAAGAGTCAAGGCGCTCCTCCAAAGCATGGATCCGGGCAGCTTGACTCATCATCACTTTCTCGGCATCAGAAGCATTGCAGCTTACCAAATATGCTGTAAAGTCCTCAAAGTGATAACACTGGGCAAGCCGATCTCTCAACTCAGCAACTTCAGTTCGAAGCCTAGCCACTTCACCACCATCACTAGATCCAGACTAGGCAAGGGCAGAAGTCAGCCAAGCGATCTCTTTCTGCATATTCTTCTCGAATTTGAGCCAAATGGCCTGAATTTGATGATGATCAGTTTGAGACTCTTCAACTCCATCTCGATAATCAAAGAAGGACGAAGCGCCAGGGCGTGTTCGGGGAACTATCGATACTGATGGTCTCCCAGAAATGAGCTCTAGAATCCAATAAAGGTATGCCGGGAACAGGTACGCTGCAAAGATGGGCCGACTCAGAACCTCAACTTGACCCCATTCTTTAACGAGTCTACTCAAAAGGGCAGTCGACAAAGGACCGACCAACTCATTAAAATTCTCGGGGATGAGCACACCCTGATCATAACCAAATTGACGAAGAACCCAAAGTGGTATATAATGTGTTGCCCCATGAAGACCAACCAAAACGAGAAAACGGGCACCATCAAATGCTATCATGGGAGACCCTCGAGGTTGGAAGGCACCAACCCATCTCACTTCTTCATCATCCAGGTTACCGATAAAAGAATACCATTCTTCTTTGCCACCCGAGATAAAGGGAGCAACTCGCCTCGACATCATGAGTACGAGGTCGGCGTTAACATAAAATGGACGACTAACGAGTTCAGTCGAAGCCAGATGATCCATGAACCAAAGCTTCAACAACAGGAGCATTCTAAACTTTGGAAACTAGTGAATTCAAGTTTAGATTTAAATCTAAGCTAAGTTTTGAATATACCTGTAGGAGGGGAGTACATCCTCGGAAAATATGATCATGACCAGAAGAACAAGTCGTAAGGGATTGAAACATCTCGCTCAAAAGCATCGGTGCCAACCGGTGTCCCTCCCGGACTTGCTGAATCACGGGAATAAGAGAAAGGTCCATGATGTCGCCGCCACTCAAAAACAGAAGTTGACTCACCACCATCAAAGTGAGAGCATTAAAATGAATCAATGGCTTCGAGGGATCCGTGAGGCGTTCAATCAAGAAGGACTTGGACATTGTCTTCAAAACTGATCCACCATCCGAAATCTTCAAGAATTTGCGGTTTATCCCCAAGAAGTCGGAAGCCTCACTTCAAAATCCATCGCGTAGTGATGGAATCACAACAGGGCCCGATATCTCAAGTCCCAACAACACTTCAAACTCTTCGATGGTGGGAGTCATTTCATGCACCCCGAACTGAAAGAGATTAAGCTCAGGGATCCAATACCCCAACATTGCCTCAATAAAGCTCCATTGCAATGGAACCTTGGGCAAAGAAGGAATGAACCCCAACTTGTTCAAACACCATTGGGCTCTATCATCATTATCCATGCCATCTATCCAACTAATCAAGAAAGAATCAACAATGCCATACGTTTTCAAGTTGGAATGAGTAAAGGGCATCTCCATGGAGCTTGAGAAGAAGCTTTGAGGGAGAAAAAGAGTAAAAATCGGCCAGAAATGAAAAAGGGAAGTGAAAAATCGAATGTTAGGGCAAAATGAGTTGAAACAGACTTAAAAGAGAGAGTAAATCATACTGGTCCGTGTTTGAAACACAGATAAGGACAGATGTCAACTTATCCGTGTCCAAAACACGGATAGAATAAAGTTTAGCTTATTCGTGTTGGAAGCAAGGATGAAACGAACATGTAACTCATCCGTGCTTAAAGCACGGATAAAAGAGGAAATAACCTATCCGTGCTCCTGGCACGGATGAAAGTTAGAGAAACCAATCCGTGTTGGTAACACGGACCAGAACATTTTAAGCCTTAAGGCCTGAGCCATTTGAAATTTTGATGATTCTGGAATACCTAACGATTATCTCAGGGCTCGATATCTTAAAATCACAAAAAGGATGATAGAAGTTCCTACGTGCTTGATAAAGGCATTCAAAACTCTCAATATACGTATCGGGCACGTAGGAACTCGCCAAAACCATATTGGGCCAAAACAAATCTCCAGGGGCCACCTCATTCACCGTGGATCCAAATGACTCACACCACTCAAAAGGCACACTCGAAGGGTCCTTGGGACCCTAATCGCACCCTTTAACCACCCGTAAGCTCACCAACACTCAAAAGGGCTCAAAAGCCCCGATGATCGATATCACACCCAAGAAGTTCGAATCCATTGCACATGTAATCATGATGGGACAACAAATGCAAGGAATAATGAACATAAATGTACACATGTAAAAGTTTAAAGTGTTTACATACAATTTCTAAAGACTAACATAAAACGTCTTTGTTTTTACAAGGCACATCAGTAATCAGATCGAAGGGGGAGCATCATCCCGGGCACTCTGAGTCCCTGGGATCGCTCCAGAGCAAGATCCAGCCACTGCACCCGAGCCAGGCACCCCGGAAGAAGGTAGACCATGTATCCGCAGCCGTCTCTCCGAATTCGTGAAGAAAAACTCAGCGTCCAAGGCAGCATCTTGCTCGGTGGTACCTGCGAGATCAGTGCCAAGGACAGAAGGGCCAGTGGAGGGGGAGGCCTGAAAATAAAGAAACAAGCATATCAAAATATAGGCAGTGATATATACAGCATATGTAAAGAAATGAACAACCAAAATGGAAATGCTTACCCTAAGAGGTGTCGGAGCACGCGCAGAGGTGCTCATTCCGTCTCAGCATCGATAGTAATCCTGAGAAAATCACGAAAAAATCAATCAGAACGGGTGAAAAATATGCTACGATCTACATAGGAAAGAGAAAAAGAAACAAATAACGACATACCATCTTAGCCTGGAAACGAGACTCCCGCAAGGCTGCCTCCAGCTCTAGCCCCTGGATACGAGCTGCCTGGGCCTCAATATGAGCCTCCTGCTACTTGAGCCGAGCAGCCTACTCCTCCACCTCCGCCCTAGAGGCCCTTCACCTATTCTCCATCTCCACTGCCCTCGCTGCTTGGGCCTCAATCACATCGTAGCCCTCTCGGAGACGACGAAGATCATCAGCCTGAAATTGAGAAAATTGACCAAGTGAGAATGGTAAAAGATAAAAAATTCTAAAAAGAAAGAAGGTAATTATAGAGTACGTACCGTAACGACATGCTCCTGTAGCAGTACCCCTCCGATCTCTGTAATCCCAGCTCTGGCAGTAACTGCAGGCATGATGCATCCAATAGACGCCTCTCGGAACCATGCCTGGTAATCTTCAGCCCTCACCAGTCCAGTCGCATCTACGCCCATCTCTGGAGCGAGATAATCCTCTATCTTCATAACCCCCAAGATGGGCTCAGGTGGAGCAACGGGAATACGAAAACTCCCGTCGTGCTGGAAGAACAGGCGCTCCCCTAGGTAAAATGTGTACCTCTGCTCTCCGATAAAGAAGGGGTAGCGCTGTCTCCTGGCGTTACGCCGATAGGCGTTCCTCACCTCCTGCCTCCCGCTGACAGTGCGGGGGAGGTCTCGAAGCGTAACCAAAAAGATTTGCAAAAAAGAGAGTCAAACAACAAATACAGGTAGTTCCAGAGTTGAATGAAAAGAAAGGGTTTGAATACTCACGTCTCGGAAACGACACCTTTCAATATGGGCCCGAGTACTCCTAGGCCTGCTCCTGATAGCCCGGCATCTCTGGTAGCCCAGAATACACCCAATGGATAACCCTCGTCAGGATGACGACGGGTAGGCAGGTAAAAAGGAAAGTATACATGAACAAAAATCTGGAAGAAAAAGCGTAAAATATCAGACAGTGAACGAAATGTCAAAAAGAAAATGGAGGAGGAACAAGATTAAGATCTATCTACCTCAATAAACTTCCAGAAATAGCGAGTGGAGATCCCAGCTCCACGAGGCGCAGTGATGCCCTCAACTACTCGATCCAGACCGGCGAGAATGGTCCCATAAATCAAACTCCCCCGTCAAAATCGTCGATGTGGTCGATGTCATGCATGACTGAAAGGAAGGTGGTAGAAACTGATGAATCATCCTCCTAAAAGAAGCAACTATCGATAAGGAGAAGGAAGCAAATGCGGAAGATGATATCAAAATCTCTGTCTCCGAATCGGGCTGATCTCTCTCTGTAGGTTTGAGGGACCCCATCCTCTCCCACTATCAGCAGGAGCCCCATCAAAACCTCGGTGCTGATACGACCCTGCTTCCCCACCATGGAGGCAGGGACTCTGGTAAGGCCCAACAGCTCGCCTACCTCCTAGACAGATAGCATAGTCAAAGGAAGAGGCTCTCCATCCATCGCAATGCCGGTAATAGCAACCAAATTGGAAGGCCTGATGCCTATCTCAACCTTTGGCATATGAAAAGAATGAGTAGCTGGGAACCATCTCTCCACCATAGCTAAGAACAAAGGGCGATCTGCTCTCAATGCCAGAATCTGCAGGAATGCGCCAAAACCTACTGTAGCAAACTACGTCCTGATATCATCCGAGAACAGGGTAGTAGTAGAAAGAAATACGCTCCACCTCCCTCGGAAGCTAGCTGAAGGATAAGGGGTAGGGATATCTAAGCGGACCAGCATAGAAACATGTCTCCCCAATCCACGAAGAAGAGAAGTGTCTGGAACCCTCTCGCTCTCCTCCGTAGGAATCTCGACCCTGGGGGCCTCATGGCCCACTCTGCCAGCACCTACGGCCCTATCTGCCTGGCCGCGGCTACCACGTCGACCTCTACCACCACTGCTACTCGATAGGTCCTCAGCCGGACCACTATGAGAGGAACTGGCTTCATCTGCCCTGTTACCAGACGAAGAACCGGCCACTGAAGCTGAATCAGGCCTCCATAAAGGCTGTCTCGGCCAGCCATACTCCGTCGCCACACCGGACCCCAAGGCAAAGCGGGTCCGGGTCCGGGGCCTCGCCTCCTCCTCCTCGTCAGAAGAATGTCTCGCTACTCGGCTCCTCCGCTCTCTACCCATCTGCATGTCGCCACATGATCAATCAACAATGCAAAAATCCTATGATCACGTATCTCGATGAAGCTGTCTAGGTTAAACCTAACCAAACCAGTCTACCAAAGATTTAAATCAACGAAATCACGAAGAGGTAAGGAGAAGAATCGTCAAAAGTCGCCAGAGAGAAAGAAAAACCGAAAGAAAGCGAAGAAGAAGGACAAAATGGAGGGGCGCGAAGGCTTTATCATTTGAAATTCATATTGGTCCGTGCTACCAGTATGGGTAAGACAAAGAGTATGCCATCCGTGTCACTAGCACGGATAAGGGGAATTTGGTTGCAACAGTGCCTCCAACACGGATGAAGGAGTCAGAAATGCTATCCGTGTTTCAAATACAGATGAAATCGTTCCAAATGCTATCCGTACCTCAAGCACGGATCAGTCAATGAGCAAAAATCGAAAAAATCAAACAAAAATCTAAAAAATCAAAATATCAAATAAAAACCTAAAAAATCAAAAAATCAAATAAAAATCAAAAAATCAAATAAATAAATCAAAAATAAAAAATCATAAAAATCAGAGAAAATTCAAAATCCTTTCGAGTTGCATTCAATGCCGAATTGCTAAAATACAACTGAGAAATATCCCAATTTCAAAGCTCATCCAACTTTCGTCAAACCCGAGAACTCACACGAGCTCCATGCCATCGAGATCAAGGAATTAATAAGGTAACTTTGTCAGATCCTGTGTTTGAGTAACCATTTTTTATACAAAAGTCATCAATTGGTAATGCGAAGTCGTGTTTTAGAAAATATCGTCTGGCCCATACAAATAGGGGTTTAGTCTATTTTTTGCAAAGAAGGGCAGCTGTAGACACCCCAATTTGAACGGGCCCTTACTCGAAAAGGCCCAAAAACAGTGATTTTCTGATAAATTTGACTAACGGGCCTCGAAGGCCTGAAGCATTAAAATTTGACATTTTTGACAAATCAAAGCCTCTAACACCTCTTAATGGTTTAGTAGGTCCACCAAAAAACTTGACATGCTCCATTCGAAATATCGATTTTCTGACAAAATAGGCCAACGGGCCTTTAAGGCCCAAAACATTAAATGATGACAGTTTTGATTAAATCGATGCCCCTAAGACCACCCAATGGTCTAAGGGACCCACAAGAAAGGTTGTGACCCATCCCACATGTGTTCAACATCACCGCTCCACACTTACATTCAAAAATTGATAAAATCCTTCAAACGGGCCCAAAAAGCCCAATTCGTCAATACGTGGCATTTTTGATCAAATCAATGATTTTCAAATTTTCAAAAAAACCAAAAAAATAAAAATGGGAGACTTGGGATACCTACCTCTCATCTACCTCCCGCCGCCCCACCTCGAGATCCGTAAACATGCTGAGCCCCTTTGAGGCCTACAAACCTTCACTCCTTTCTTAAAAATAATTTCTAACCTTACCCTCAACCCAAAATCAATTCCACACCACCTAAACCCTAAAGTGAACCCACCATCAAAAATCCAACCCACAAACAAACCTTATCCAAACCCAAGATAACCCATAATCCTCCTCAACCCAAGCCCAATACACTAAAAGCCCACTAACTATTATCCATATCCAACTCTTTACCTAACCCATAACCTTAACCCATTATCCATTACCCACATCAACCAATCAACCCTTCAACATCAAAAGATGACACATGTCATCACCATCTTTCACCTCCACCATCTAATCACCCACCCCCATCACCATTCTCTAAACAACTCATCTAACACATCACTTCCCTCCAAAATCATCTCAACCCATACCCTACCCTAACCTAACCTATCCCCATCCTCTAACATCATCAACCACCCACACCAAACCCATACCCTAATCCATCACCATTATCTAACATCATCAACTACCCACATCACCACCCATATCTCTACCCATCATCTTCCTTAAAACACTCCAATAAAATCACCTCAACCCATACTTCTCTCTCTCTAATCAAACAACCACCATCAACCAATCAACCAATCTTCTCACCACACTCTTTCATCACATATGCCACATGGCATCATCCCCTTTCTCCTCTCAAAAACCAATATACCCACCTCTTACACTATCCATCCCTCCAAATCTCTCACCTTACCTCTTCCATCAACCCAACACTCAATCAAACACCTAACACCTTACACCCCTATTTTCCATCACTCATCTCATCTCACCAAACACTATTCCCCAATGGATTTGGGTAGGATCCAACCCATTTGGATCTAAACCTCATCCACTTCCATTCATTACACAATTACCCTCACCTCCACTTTAAATTTCATACCTTTCCCCTCTAAAAAAAATGCCATTATCCATCCCTTCAAACTTTCACCCCATTATACCCTTCAAACCATCCTCCAAACACTATAAATACCCCTCCCCTCATCCCAAAAATGGTTACGAAGTTTTACCAAGTCTTACACAAAAAAAAAAGATATTTTTTCTACTCATCTCTTTTCCATTATTCTCTCATACCACTTTCTAAAAAAGGACAACTTCACTCTCATACTTCACTAAGGATCTAAGAAGCATAGAAGAAGAAGAAGAAGTGAAGAAACAAGAGTGAACTTGGAGCTTCAAGGTGGGTTCAAAGCACCCCCTCTCTCTCTATCCTCTCTTTCTCCCTTTTCTGACACCCTCTTTCTACTCTTTTTTTTTTTTTTAGATGTGTGGACCCAAGGCTAAAGGTTCATAAGGGTCATTTCCATTAATGAAATGACCCTATGATCAAGCCAAAAATGAATCCCTATCGAGGGGACAAACACTTCCACGTGGCACTTTATTTACCGATGTTCTTTAAAACCAAAAATGACCGAATTATGTTGAGGTTACCGCCACTTGGCGGGGAGAAAAGGGTGCCTAACCCCTTCCCTTTTCTCCAACCGAACTGCTTACCCGAATCCCTAGGTTCGATTAGTTCCCTATCCGTTGCGAGTCACTAATGCCAAAAATGGTAATTTTTTGAAAAATGTGCATCGGGTGACCATTCACACCCACTTATAATTTGAATGGTGGCGACTCCAATTCATCGTAGATGTGGCCGTCGTAATGACGAAAACCCCGTATCTACAAGTAGATTTCCTTCCTTCATCCCATGTGAAGGACATGACGTAACTAAGCTCTTGAATCTCTCATAGTAGGCATAAAAGGCCTCATCCTTCCTTTGCTCAATTCTAGTTATTTACTTTCTCAAGACAAAAATCCTTGAAGCGGGGAAGTACTTAGTTAGAAACTCAGTCATCAACTTCTCCCATGTGTTGATATAGCCTGAAGGTAGATCAAACAACCATATCTTTGCCTTATCTTCAAGTGAGAAAGGGAATGACTTCAGCTTCAAAATGTTGAGATCCACATTCTGTGGGCACATACTTGAACACACAAACTGAAACTCCTTGAGATGCTTATGAGGATCTTCATTAGTAAGCCCATGGAATTTAGGCAAATGGTGTAAAAACCCACTCTTTAGTTCAAACTCAGCTACTTTGCCGATTGATAATTCTGGATAAGTAGTACAAGTTGGTACGGTTCCCCCATCAATTGAAGAAGACATTTGTCTAATGGTTTCAGCCATTGGTAATTCTTATTCTTTACTTTCTTCTTTTAAATTAGGTATATTTTCTTCCTCGTCTAACAAGGGATAGGAAGAGCTATCTGACTCTTTTGACTCTTCCCTCTCCTCTTGGTGAGGTGGGGGTTGATGTGCAACTTCTTTTAGCAAGGCCAAGTGTTTTGCAAGTTCTTGAGTCTTTCTTCTAACTGCGGACATTCATGGACCTGAACCCAAAAGCAAAGACAACAATATACAAGTTAGAGTTGAAAGAATAATAATAAGCTTCCCTTCCTAAAAACATCACAACGTGATCGCCATAATGATAAGAAAGATTCATGCAAAAATTTTAATAAGTGTAACACAAGATATATTACATGCAAGCTTAACAAGTGAAATAGAATATTAACAAGTTAAATGACGCTAAAACATAGGGATTTTGCAATCCCCGGCAGCGGTGCCATTTGATAGACCATATTTTTAGTAATCAATTAACCCTGTAGAAGATTGTAGTAAAGTGATTTGTAGGGTATCGTTATTGGGCGGGGATTGTAGGTACTCCTATTCTAAAGAGTCATAATAAATTTTAGTTATTTTAATTAACAATTTGGAAACAAACATATTACACAATTTTAAGGGGATTTCAATTGTGACGATTCGGATTTAAAAAATAATAATAATAATAAAAATTAAAATTAAAATTAAAATTAAAGAAATAAATATTTACAATTCATCATCTTCTCTCACAATTCAAAAAAATCAAATTCATTAAATGACTAATCAAATTGCTTCAACATAGACAACAAATTTCATGCCTTAATTACATATCCGAATTGAATCAAAGTGCAAGTCTAAAAAGATCATGCATTTTATAAATTCCTTCTTAGTAAATCCTAGGATTTTGGAAAAGTCCATCACCTAGTTATTTTGATTAAGCAATCAAGTTAATACTCAACGTATCTTTACAACTCCTTAAACAAATCATTAAGATCAAAAGGAATTATGATTCAATAACTTACTCCTCAAACCTATGAAAAAGTCCATGGCTAAAGAACATGCAATTTTCAGATCACAACTATTGTTCATAGTTTTTATCATTTTTAAATCATACCCCAAATCAATTAGGTGATTAGAGATACAATTATGGCTTCAATGACAGTTAATATCAAAGTTTTCAATATAACCGAACTGAAAATTCAGCATACATAATTAAGATCACTAATTCATGTGTTTATATATCACAAATCCGGAAACATCAATTAAGAAATCTGAAAGTTACTAACTCATTGAATTAACAAATTTCAATATAAAAATCCAACAAAATAATCTTTAATCCAATAAAAATCATGGTTGAAACAAATAAAAAGACTAGTCATAAGGGTTACACTTTTTAACACAACCAAAGAAGCTTGTAATGTGTTGGTGGTGATTTTCGCAACTTATTAATTTCAACAACTCTTCCTTATGGTAGAAATTTATCTCTTTTTTGCAACTAGTTCACAAAAATTCAGCAAGTCTTCTTCTTATGGCCGCTAGTTCCCCAAGTTTCAGCCACTTCTTTCCTAAAGAAAAGATTAAAATAAAATAATAGAGAGAGGGAGAGAGAGAGAGAGAGAGAGATCCTCCTCAAGTCTCTCCCTTTTTTTTTTCTTCTACATGTTCTTTTTTTCATTCTTAGAAGCCTACAAAATCTCTTAAAAATATTCTAAATCTTATCCTAAAATAACAATATCAAAATCTGACTAACTAAGGAAAAATTATTAAGAATAAAATAAAGTCATAATATAATTAGAAAAGTGGTGCTTTCAATTGGAATTTTCGTGCACGAAATTTGGAGACTTTCAAAAATAAACCGCGTCAATAGTATACATGCAGCAACTTTAAGTCTGATTTTGACCATGATGCAGCTAGTATCTCTCAAAACTCAAAATATGAAAGTTGTAGATCTTTTTCTCAACATTCCATATCATTTTGAATAATCTCAATCGAAATTCGTATGCGAGAGTTATGCCTAGATTACGAAGTGATGTCGAAATTGTCCAAAATCGTCCAATTAATTTCATTTTGCACTTAACACCTCCATTTGCATCTTAAATGAAAATAAAAGAATAATGAGTACATTTAGGCACCAAATATGTATAAAGGACTAAATATTAAAGGAGAAAAATATGGTATTTTACATTCTTATCAAGTTGAACGTTCTGACACATCGAAAAGAGACCCCATTACTTACGATTACATCAAACGACCAGTCTGAGTCGAATAAATGGTTCTACAAGTATGGTAAACAATACCAGCCCTAAAATCAGGAACTAGTCCTTTATTATAAAACGTCATGTTCCAATTGGAAACGATCCAATCACGAATCCCAACTCGCTAATTCCACAACTCCACCCTTGTGTATTATGTACATATTACCTTATTTTGATATAAAAAATGAGATGCATGTTTAATGTTTCCATTTGATCAATTAGATTTGTATAAAAAGAAAATGTTATAGTGAGTACTGTTGATGGATGTAATGTGAGTTTTAAAATGTTTAGTTGCTCATCCCTGGCTATATGTACCAATTACGTGTAGTTTCTTTTGTAAAACTTTGCATATGTTTAAATGATTCAGTATGTTATTCGTTCATGTTAGGAGAGGTTATTGGCAGAAATTGTTTACTTTCCTACTAAAAAACCATTGGTACTCACCATTTCCTTCTCTATTGTTTAATTTCAGATCCAGAGCTTGGCGAGACAGGTGTAGAACATGAGTGAAGATTATTTAGTAGGTCAGATAGACAATCGAAGTCCATTACCTCGTAAGTACTAGGGCTATACCTCCCTAGAGGTGTTAATTCGTTCAGATAGCATTATAGGTCTTGTACTGAGTGTAAGGATTTTTGTTAAAGTGAAGAATGTTTATATAATCTTGTATTTTATTTATGCTTCTGCACTCTAATCTATCATACATTATTAGATGTATATAGGTTTCTGCTATTATTATATTTTGTATGTATGTAAAGGATATTATGGATTTTGTTTATCAGGTAGAATAGGTTGGACTCCTTAGAATTCTAAGATAAACAAAAGAGACCATGCTGAAATTTTGAGGCGCCACCTTGTGCTTCAATATCTAACATGAGATTTTGTGTTAGTATTTCGGGGGGCGTCACAAACTCATTGGGTTGCTTACCATAGTTGAGCTCTATCTTGAAGGTCCTCCCTAAAAGAAGTAGACGATGGTCATGTTTTTCTACTTCAAAGCCAACCTCTAAATAGGTAAATCACATTTCATCTCATTCCTCTTCCCAAATTAGTAGTAAAATATCCTTGAGGAAAATAGTGAGAGTGACCTAGATGTTGAGGACATGACTTTGATGGGGACAAATTGAAAGATAGTTTGTAAGAAGAAAGGATGACATAGTTTCGGTAAAATGAGTATCTCTATGACAAAAGGTGACCCATTTGTAAATCTCCTTATATGTCAAAATATGATACTAAAAGCTATAACTATGGAAGCATTGGCCATTTTTCAAAGCTTGTCCCTCGAAACCTAAAACAATTTATTTTCAAAAATCTAGGTGTAAGGAAAAAATTGATTGCAAAAGCCACATTGGATGACTCAAATGAGTTATAAGGTCAGAAATAAGCTTCGTCAAATTTTGAAGACTATATCACCTTCAGGATCCAATATAATATTCACTATGGTCTACATCCCTTTAGTGGATGAAGTTAAGGATGAAAAGATATTGGTAAATCAATCATTTCCTTAAGTAGCCTCCTCTTTTGATTAGAAGAATGAGAAAGGCAATCAAAATGTCTTGGAGTTTGAATCTGCCTTCGATCAAATGTTTGCGAATCATGTTGTACTCATTAAGAAGCATGGTCAAGAAAAGACAAAAAAGAGGGATTAATGGATTTCTTAGAACAAACAGTTGTAGAAAAATGCTCCTTAGAGATTGAGTTATAAAACATGAAACATCCCTTCAAAGAGATTCTAGTGCACAACAGTTGTTGGAGAGAGAGAAGTGAATTGATCAGTAAATCTCAACATTCGAGTATAACTATGCTAGACTTGAGTATAATTATACCCAGGGTAGTGAAAAATATGAAAAGATCTTGGGTATATGAAAACTGTTTGGGGATAAGGGAAATCTTGGCTATGATAGTTATAATTCTATATTGTTTCCTATTCCCATAGTATTTGTTCTTGGAGACTTTTTTCGTACTCCAAGAAAATAATCACTTCTGGAGACACTTTAGATCCCAAGGAGGTTACCATTTCTAAATGTTTTTCTTTCTTAAAGAAATACTTTAAGAAAGTGATCACTTGCAACTTCTACAGAGATATTGGTTGTATTAAATTTAAACACAAGACCATGTATTCCAAAACCAGTGGTATAGAAAAAGGTACATGAGATAGGATAGGTTCCTTTACAGAAAATTGAATTATTTGTGAAAAAAATGAGCCCTCTAAGGCTAAGAAAGTGATAAAGTCTTCATCTTTTATAGTGGACTGTATTGTGAGGGACTTATTTGATCTGATTTCTCTTCTAAATCTGAAAATACAAGAGTCTTTCAAATCAAGTGGAAGAAATCAAAGTCTAGGAAAGAATTCGAAGATGATATCACCTTCAAGATCACCTAAAAATAGTAGGTCTCCTACTTAAAACTCAACAAAGAAAGAGAAATATGAACTTAATAGGAAAATCCCTTCTTTTTCTAAAAACAATCCTCCATCCCAAAGAATTTATTTTAAACTAAAAAGTTAACTCTAGGGATAACTAATGCCTCGTGATTCACACCCTTTCTAAGGTAAGAAATTTCACACAATGATATTTGGATAGTAGTTAGTCCAAACATAAGACCAGTCACTAAAGCTAGTTTAGTCACTTGGTAGAGTTTAATGGAGATTTTGTCACCTTTGGTGATAGTTGTATCACTAAGATTGTTGGGTGTCGCATGGCTAGTAAATTGGGGATGCCAAGGTTGAAATTGTCCTCTATGTGTATGGTTTGAAATATAACCTCCTCAACATATCTCAAATTTGTGATAGAGTTTCAACCGCAAGGTGTATGAGATCTCAGATATTAATGGGAAATTGATTATGAGAAGTCTTCGCACATCCAATGATTGTTATGTTATTGAAGACACTAGAAAAACCATCATTCTGTGTGTGGGTAATGTGACTCGAGTTGACGAGGTCCAATTGTGACTTCAACATCTTGACCATGTTTACTACAAGAACTTGTCTCAACGTGCTTCAAAAAGCATTAGTCAGAGGGTTGCCCAAACTGGGTAGTAAAGCTAGAAATGTCCATGGGAAGTATCATATTAGTAAATAAATTTGTAGTACTCACAAAAAGATAAACGCTTTAACTACCTCAAATCCTCTAGCATTACTTCACATAGATCTTATGGATCCCACAAGAATTCAAACTCTAAGAGGTGAGAGAAATTTTCTAGTCGTGGTAGATAACCACTTCAGATTCTGTTGGCTGCATTCTAGAATAAAAAATTGGATACATTTGATGAATTTATGAATGTCATTAAGCAATTTCAAACAAAAATAAAATCCATTGTTGGATAGATCTAAAGTGATCATAGTGAAGAGTTTGAGAATAATCAATTCATTGAATTTTGTGATAATCATAGGATCCGACATAAATTCTCTATTCTAAAGATCCCTTAGCATTATGGAGTTGCTGAAAGGATTAGCTCTGTTCTACAACAAATGGCTAGTTATACTTCATTGTAAAATTTGAGCTATGGTTATAAATACTACCTGATACCTATTTCTTGTGTATATCTTAGAATAGGATGGATTGATAATCTATGATTTGTGGAACAACTTATCTCCCAGTATTATATATTTTAAGGTCTTTAAGTAGAAATGTTATATTCTTTAGAGACCATTAAAACCTAGGAAAGGTTGTCTTGAAAAATGGCAAGGCTATATGTTAGTATATTCATAGTCACCCTTATCGAGTCATCAATCAGAAAACCTATTCTATTCAAAGGTCCATAAATGTTGTAGTTGATAATCAACTAACAAAGTATATATGTTAAATAGATTCGATGACATTGAGGAAGAAGTGTTTCCTATCCTTCCACGTCGTCGTCCCCGTCTCTCGTACCGGAAAATCCACCAGTAGTTAAGGATCATCCCCTTAGTCAAATCTTTGGAGATCCTCACACTGATGTGTAAAATACACATTAGCTAGATACATTCACTCTTGAGTCCAAAAACTCACAAATTGGTCTTAATTGAAAATTTTGAGTTTTTGATTCATTATCGTGTGCTTTTTAATAAAATTTGAGGTTAAGACCTCATTTATCAAAAAATTTCACGTTGTTGGAGTCAACGTGGCCATGTCATCCAGAAATCTATCTTATTTCAAGAACATGTTATTTATTGGTAAATCTGAAAACTTGTATCAGCACATTATTCTTAAAATGAGTCTAATTATGGATGATAGTACCTCACTATCACTCAGGATAGAGCTTGGCCGTCCAACTCTTCACTCTACCAATTAAGGAAAAAGAGAACTGCGAGGATCTTACTTTCGAAAGAGTCCATCTTTGTGCTCTGTTACTCAGGATAGAGCATGGTTATCCAACTCTTCACTTTACCAATTAAAGAAAATGAGAGCTGCAAGGACCTGACTCTTAAAAGAGCCCATTTCTATGTTATATTACTCATGGTAGAGTAGGGCCCCGACCTGCTCAATATCCTACCAATTAAGGTAGAGTAGAACCACGTAAACTCAGACCCAAGTGAGATTCATTTTAGTGCTATTATATTCGTGGCAAACTAAGGCCTCGATCAACAACCCAAGGAGTTTTCTTTAATTGATAATATTTTTTGAGATTACCAGTATTCTACGATCTAGGCAACTATTTACCGATCATTGTCACTAAGTAGTGACTCCCTTCTGGCCTACTTTTGCTACTCTGTATGGTTCTTCCCAATTTGGACATAGTTTTCCACTATTCTACTCTTCTGTGTTCTGGAACACTTTGCATAGCACTAAGTCTCCTTTTTTGAATTGCATGTGACGTACTTTTTTATTAAAGTAATTCTGTAACTTCTACTGATAGCTCTCTAACCTTATCAACACTGCTTCTCATTTTTCTTCCAGCAAATTCAACTTTGCAATTATTTGTTGGTTATTATGGTTAGTATGTACAACACCTGAAATGAGGTGATAATCTTCTTGGCTTTTGCTTTACTGGCCTAACAGCTAGCTTAACGTTTAAGTGATGGTAGATCACTTTGGGACTGATCCCCGACATTTCTTCTATGGACCAAGTGAAAATATATTTGTTCTTTCTCAGGCAATCTACCAACTCTTCCAACTTCTCTAGACCTAGTTATGCCCTTACCCCAATTTGCATTCCTTTCCTTACATCCACAATTTGGACGTTCTCCAAGCATGGGGGCTCATCGGACTAACTTTTCCCAGTGTAACTGCTATTGCTAAGTGTTTTCCACGAAAAGTTCTTCCTTACCTAATATGCAAACCTAGGCTACTACTTGATCCCTTCGAATATCCCACATCCCTTACAATGTTGGGAACCTTAGGACCTGGTAGTACGCTAAAGGTATTACCTTCATCTCTTAGGTCCACCATCTTCCTAGTATGGCATTGTAAAGAGAGCTTGCTTCAACGATCATAAACTTAGTTATCAAAGTTATTCGTCCAACCAACACAGGCAAGACTATTTCACCCCATGATTGGCTCATTCTCCCATCAAACCCAATTAGAGCAGCTCTTGCTTCGGTGAACTTGCTTCTATTGAGACCCATCTTCAGAAAGGTAGCATACAAGATGTCGATTACGCTATCGTTGTCGATTAGCACCCTCTTGAGAGTGAAAGTGCCTACTTGGAGGGTTACAACAAAAGCATCATAATGTGGCTTTGCCACTCCCACCAAGCCTTTCTTAGTAAAGGCCATATTTTGATTTTCCTAGGGTTCCATCTACTATGTGGGCCCACTTCTTATTGTATAGATGTGAGCAAGGTGCTCTACTCTCCTCCTTTTGGCTCTCTCGTTAGTCTTATTCAGGCCTGACCTTATAGGTTCTTATTTTAGGACAACATGAATAATTGTTGCCCTTCTGTCCTTCCCTTCAACAGGTGGTTGATTAGGCTTCTGATTTATGTCTTGGCGAGGATTTTCTCTCTGTCTTTTGAGCAAGTCCCTTAGTCTGCCCTACTCTGCCAATCTTTGTAGAAATCTTTTCAAGGCCTAGCACTTGTTGGTGTATGGACCTGTACCTTGTAATAATCGTAGTATCACTCGTCTTACTTTATTTGATCTTGAGAAAGAAATGCTTGCCACTCGAAATATGGTTCATTCACGAAGAAGGGTAGAATTTCACTAGGAGGCATAGAGAAATATGTCTCTTAGCCTCTGCTTTCTATCCTGTTAGAACAATCTCTTCCCGTTCTATTGCTGCTTACTGGACTTCACCATAGTGTGTATGACCTTTCCCTTCCCAGATAAATTCCAAAGTCTGATGTATTTTTTTACTCTTTTGAATAGCTCACTTAGTGTTTCTAGTCTCCACTTCACAAGATACCTATATAACCTTGAGCCAAATGGCAAAGAGTTTCTGAAGGCCACTACTGTCGTTCTCTCGGTACAATTTTCTAGGACTATCACTTTTTCCTTGAATCTCTTTGTGAGCTCTCTAAGTTTCTCCCCAGATTGCATTCCCATGTTGAGCAGAGCATCCACATTTTCTCCACTCTTCTTGTTGCCAATGTAACAAGTTACAAAGACAGTGAAAAGCTCCTCAAAAGAAGTTATTGATCCTCATGGAAACTAGTGGAACTAGATCGACACATTTTCCTACAAACTAGAAGGGAATAGCTTGCACATCAAACCCTCATTTCCTTTTTACAGCATAAGCATTTGTTAGAAGTGGAATAAATGCTTTATTGGTCCTTCATCTTAGAATATGGGGTAAAATGCGATGGCATGGACTTTTTCGAGATCTTTCAAGCTAAGATCTTCAAAGTAAATGGGGACCTCTAAATACCCCTGAAGCTTGCATTGTAACTGTGCCAATATCGATACCCTTCATCGTCTCTTTCTTTTTTCAGATCATCATTCGGGTCAGACCCACTGTGGGCACCACTCAAGTAGTAGTAGTGGCAGCTTTCGCTTTTTCCTCCCTAGTTGGGATTCGCGATTGAGAACTACCCTCTGTATTTGAGACATGATCATCTCCTATAGGAGGCTAATGATATCGTGGTGGCAGATCTTGTCTTGCTTGCTATTGATTTTCAAGATGCTGACTTAGATTTATATTTTATTCATCCAAGTCATCCATCTTCTTTTGCATATCTTCTTGCTACTTCCTTATGATTTTTAACATCGCCAGGAGGTGAACATCTACAGTTGCTACCGCAGATGGAGGTGCAATGAATTTGATGGATCTAATAGATCTTCATCATTTCGACTAAAATCAATATGCTATTGGATTCCCACAAATGGTTCCAGATTTGTGGGGTCAGATTCCAATGAATGGTGTTGATGGACTCTACATCACAGATTGAAAGTCACTCCTTCCACCCCTTGCTAGCATGGGTGTGGTACTTGCAAAAAGTTATCCGATGATCAAGTTAGAATAATAGAGGAATAATGGATAAAACTGGTTCTACTCTCAATCGGGGAAACGATATTTAAGTCTATTCATATTGTACTATTCATAGATATTTTCTCTGAATCAGGGCTTCTCATTCTCGTGAGAGTTGATCTTGGAGAATCCCCTGATTTTCAGGATCTTAAATAGAATGGGGATCTTTGAAATGGATATGTTATACTGGAGAGATCTCCTCCGAGATCTCTAGGCTTTACATAGATGCATCAAGATTATGGGTATTCTTCGACCAGGTCTTGTTTATTCTTGTGCTACCCTCCTAGCTAGGCTAGGCATTCTCTACCTTGGCCTACCCTTCTGCCGGGTAACACCTCGTATGTTGATTTGTGCTTAGTACCACTTAACCGGCCTGGACACGTGTATGGTTTAGATGACTGTGCGATTATTTCCCTCTACAGTATCCATTCACACTTTAATTGAATAATGGCGATTCCTAAACCCATCTAGATGAATTTAAAACCTTCCCAAAAGTTTTGAAGCCCTCGTACTACAACCTAACGACTCCACTAAGGAAACCAAGGGTTCAAACTAGAATTTGAATGACCATGGGTGTTGATTTAAAACATTAACTTGTTGTTTTTCCTTTTTTTTGCAACTAACATCGTCTTGCTTCTTTTATGTTCTTTCTCTTTGAGTGGTGAATGTTTACAATAATGGGGAATTTATTTGGGGTTACCTTGTGGGATTGATTTACTTGTAAAGTTGTTATACATTTTATAAAAGAAGGCACTTATGCACCTCTTGATCATAGCCAATGCACAAACCACCTGTCCTATAAAAACTCCCTAGTCTCAGATCCGTGTAATCTTATGCCTAAAGGTCGTTCACCTTAAGATATGGAGACAAAAATATCCAACTCAATCACTAACCAATAAAACACTTGCTTCAACTTGTACAGAGGTTTGAAGATTTGAGAACTTTCAACCTACCTATTGCCAATCATGCATAGCTTTCGGATAGAGGTGTAGGACACATTTTAGAAAAAAGAATCCTAACGGATTGTGTGCCAACTCCTTAAAGTATTGTAAGTCCAAGTCAACCCACGAAAGTCAAGTTGTAAGGCTTTTGATAACCCATGTAATAGATTAGTGTGTCCCACCTTTGGTAAATTGGGATTTACCCATGGCCAAAGAAATTTTTTTCCTAACCATACCTAACCATGACCAGGGTAAAATTGTTGCATAGTCATGCCTAACCCACAGCTAAGGTAAAATTGTGGCCTGGCCATACCTTACCCACGGCCAAGCAATATTGTATCCAGGATCAACCCCCTCTATGACTAAAGGTGGTTTCTCTACCTTCACCCTTGGTTAGAACAAGTGTTTGGCCTTAGTTGAAGTTCAACCAAGACCAAAACTAAACTTAGACTTTTTCCCACTCTTGACTTCTTGTGGTGAGTTTAAATCCAAATCTAATGTGTCTTCAAATTCCCACTTAAGGTTGAGTCGAGGTTTCATTAGTGTCGAAGGCAACCTTGATCTTAGGTTAAGACTCTAGGTTCATCGAAGTATTTCAAATTTTCTCGAGTATAAGATTAGGACTCAAAGTCATCATTACAATCATCATCAGTTTCCTTATGCATTCAAGTGGTCAATCCTTACATAGGTGAACCTGATCGAATAGTTCGAATTTAGAAAATCCAAAAAAAAATGAGGTTAGGAATCTGCTTCGCATCTTTGTCATACTAACTTCTTAGATTTGTGAATTCATTTCCAAATTAGACTTAAGATTCCTATTCTTTAAACTTAGGTACTTCTATGGGTCTAAAAGTAATCGTTATTTCAAATCCTACTCGAATCCGTAAGTTTAAGTTACACTTTAATCTAAAATGAGGTGAAAAGCTTTTCACTTCAATCCACATAATAAGCCTCCACTCTTTCTTCCCTAGAACTTCAATTTTTTTTCAAAACATAGTTCTATCAATCCTCATTTCTTTTAGGTTTGTTAGAACCTCTTATGATAGACCCCACTCATGGGTTACTTCATTATTCTTCATTGTCAACGTTCGTGCAATGCTATCTATCTATTTTAGGTTTGTTAGAACCTCTCATGATCGACCTCACATATGGGTCACCCCAATCGTCTTTCACCGATAAGGATCGTACACACAACCAATTCTTATCTATTAAAAGTTTGTTAGAACCTTAGGTCTCAATCCTATAAAAAAAATTTATGGATTTAAATCTCATACAGTAGAGATACCTATTTCAAGGTTCAAGTGCAAAACGATCCTATACAATAAACCTATTTTAAGACCTTTCGAGATTCAAATCTCATACATTCAAATACTCACTTCCAAGGTTCAAAGGCAAGGTAACCGTATACAATGTAACAAAATATTTTTCAAAATTTTCAAAATTTTATGATTTTCGAAATAGAAAATAAAAAAAAGGTGGAAATCCGGCCCTACACCCCCAAACTTAAACATAATATTGTCCTCAATATTTTAGCATGCATATGCAAATGCAAACTGAAATTGACAAAAGGAAATGAAGCGGGTTTGATAGTATCTAAAAATGATCTTACATTCTTGTGATATCAATACAGTGTCCCTTGAAATGAGACAACACACTACTCACCATTGTCGTAGGGACTATTGTATCTGTCATATTAATTGTGATCATGCTGTATGATGCTTGGAGCAACATGAAAGATACTATCCTCATAATCTGGGTACATGTTTCCTAGGCTATGTTGGATATACATACACCAGTATTTTCAACCAACACCGTTTAAACTAACACAAGACGAAATAACTACGAAAAAGAAAAAGATTTCTAAAAATACTACCAAAATAAATTGTTCTTGAAAGAAAATAGGGTAGTACAATACACAAAAAAAATACTAACAAAGTAAATCCTATTACAATACTTAATAAAACTCCTAATGAAACATCTAATGTTTATGTGCTTTGCCTCTAGTATTGGATATCTCAAACTCTCGTACCCTCTCATGATGTTTAGCCACATCGAGTCGTTGCTCTAGCACCTTCTACCATTTATAACGCTTACCCATCCCCTTTAAGTGTAGGAAAACTAGTGAGCGCCCTTTCTTTGGGCTTAACACAGTCATTGATAAGAGTTTCTAAGATAAGACTGGACATGCAAAAAGTAGGATCTTTAATTTGGATCGCATGCATAATTTACATGTATTTTGTAAAAAGTAAAGTATTATTTTGCGTCCCTGTAAATATACCATTTTTGCACTTGCCTGATCAATCAATTCGTCAACTCGATTGCAACGGTTCCAAATGATGGATGAATATTCTAAAAATTTTATTTATTACTAATTGTGTTTCCAAAGCTTGAATGAGATATTTCATACGAATAAACTCTAGAAACCACATTAAGTTATGAAAATATGACCCAAAATATAGAAATCATCATTTTGAAATAAAAAGAATCTTTACGAGAAAAATCATTAAAAAATGATCAAATTACCAAAGTACCCCTAATGACAGAACATTCCTAAGGACTACATTACACTTAGGAAAACACTTTCAAATAGATAAAAGAAACAAAATAAAACTAAATAAATTATTTAGCCAATTTTTACAAAATTATCAAAATACCCTTCATAGGGTTCATGATCAGCTCACGCCACAAGTGACACAAACCAATACATTTGTAGACACCCCAATTTGACTGGGCCCCTACTCGAAAGGGCCAAAAAAAAATCAGATTTTCTAAGTAATTTGCCAACTGGCCTAAAAGCCCAATTTGCCAATACATGGCATTTTGATCAATCAAAGTTCCCTAAGATACCCTAAAGGTCTAATGGGTCTACCAAATAAGCTTGGCATATCCTCACTTTCCCCACTTTTCATCGCTCCACCTACGAAATCGAATTACCCCAAGCATGCTCAAAGCTCACAAACCCTCAACTCACAAAAAATTCATTTCTCACCCTATCCAACCTAACCTAGACTTAATCCCACATCACCTAAACCCTAAAACACACCCACGCTCAAAAACTTATTCCAAAATAATCCTTACCAATTCCCAATAACCTAACCTTCAAAAAACCCATGCCCAATACACTAAAGCCCATCAGCCATTATCTATATCCAATCTACAACCACACCCATAACCCTAACCCACAAACCATTATCCACATCAACCAATCACCCTTTTGATCATCAAATGGGATACATGTCATCACACCAACTCACCTTTCTTATCCAACAACCTACCCCCATCACTTTTCTATAACAAACCATCTACCCACATCACCTGTGGCGCCCCGCCAAACGCTAATACAAAACCCCATGTAAAAACTCGAGGTACTAGGTGGCACTTTGAAATTTTGGCATGGTGAAAGTGCCCTCGATCCGCGGGGTGCGCGGATCCGCTTTTGACTCTTGAGGTTTGGGAGTCGCCACCTAGTTATTGTGCTCTAGGAACCAAACTGACTCTAACATGGATAAAAAAAACTAATCTACCACAAAAAATCTGAATTCGGGGATCATGTTACGGGGTTGGAAGGTGTTAGGCACCAACCCCGCCCGGCCAAAGCCGGTCTCTACTAACTTCTCAAATATATCACATTGCTAAAAACTTAGATAAAAATAAAAAAATTACATACCTTTCCGATAGCAAGGATTTTGTTCCCTCAGATCTGACAAAAAAGAGCTCCTTGTACTGTACTCCCTTGCTTCGTTCTGTCTCCGGATTTGACTTCGGATCTCCTAGATCAAGGTACCTCCTTGTTTTTGGATCTGAACTCTTCAAGTTTGTTGTGAATTTGGGGGTGTTTTTGGAGGGATTTTAGGTGTTTTCTAGACTAAAATTGAAGGAGGGATGTTAGGTAAGGAGTTGGAGCTCCAAAACTAGGGTTTATGGGAGGCTATGGGGGCTTCTAGACCTACTTCTCTTAGGGTTTTTTTTTATATATGAAAATAGGGTGTGACCACCTCTATTTATAGAATTTTTTTAAGGTTGATTTGGATAGAGTTAGTGTTTAATTAGAGATCTTTTAATTAGAGTTGTGTTTTAGTTAAAATTATTTTAGGCAGAATTGTGTTTTAATTAGAATTATTTTAGGTAGAATTGTTTTTAAGTTAGAAATCTATTAGATAGAGTTATTATTTAATTAGAATTCTATTATGACTTTTGGTCTTATCTGATTGACTTTTAATGTTTTGACTTTAGTCTTAATTGATTGACTTTTAATATTTTTACTTCAGTCTTGCTTAATTGACTTTAATTTTGACTTTAGTCTCACTTGATTGACTTTAATACTTTGACTACAGTCTTTCTTGATTGACTTTAAATTTTTGGAGAATCCCCTTCCATTATTTCTTTAATTCTTTGGACCCCCAAATGGAGGGGTCCTTAAAGAAATATCCCACGAACCCTCAACAATTTTGCCTGAGAGTCCGATTAATCGATTTTTTAGGTTCAAAATTTTAAATTAATTTCATTAATGTTTCACTTTAATTATTTAATGTTTTATTTATTAATTTTGAATTTTTTAATTATAAAAATTGTGAAATTATCGTTTTGCCCTCGGAGAGGACTTTTCACGTTTTAAGTCGATTTTTAATGTTCTAGGATGTTTTAAAATCGATTTTTCGTAAGGAATTCAATGGAAATATTATTTTGTGTCATTTATGAAGTTTTTTGTGTGAAATGATTGTGAACTTTATGAGGGGTATTTTCGTAATTTTGTGAAATTCTTTTAAAATTGGTGAAATGATTTATTTGGTTTCGATTTGTTATTTTATGTGTTCGAGAGAGTTTTTCTAAGCATAATGTAGGCTCTAGGATTGTTTTGAGGTTAGGGGTATTTTGGTAATTTGATAATCTTTTAGTGATTTTTATCGTGAAGTTTCTTTTTGGTATGCAAGATGATGATTTCTATGTTTCTGGGGTCGTATTTTCCTAGTGTAGCGTGGTTTCTAAGGTTTTGTCAATTCGAGATACCTCATCCGGATTTCTGAAACACATCTAGTAACAAAATAAAGCAACGGAATACACATCCATCATTGGGAATCATTGCAATCGGATTGACGAGTTGATTAATCAGGCGAGTGCAAAAATGGGGTGTCTACAGATGCCCTTCTTTGGCAGAGGGTTGAAGCAAGCTAGATAGCAAATCTATTTTGGTAGATAGTGCAATATCTGAATGCCAAAGCTAGTGACAGTTCATTTTGCAGCCTGATTTAGCAATTCGTCGAGGTGTTCGGATCCTTGAGGGTAAAGCTCTCCCCGAATTAAAAGATTGTCAGGTCCTTGAGCGAGAGCTCTCACTGACAGTGTCAGATCCTTGAATTTTAGAGAATTCTCCCTGACTAAAAAGTGCAAGTGTGTGCACTGTGTGAAATTGAGTAAAATCTGAGTAAAACAAAACTCGAGAAAATTTGAATGATATTTGAGACAAATCTGAGCAAAAGTTGGGAGAAAGTTAAATGTCCTACTCTACCTACTCTAGGTGAAAGAGTAATGAATTTATATTTTTTTGAGAGTTTTATTCTACCTACTCAGAGTGAAAGAGTAATGTACTAAATTTTTTTTGGGAAGTTCTACTCTACCTACCCGGAGTGAAAGAGTAATGAACTATTTTTGTTTTCTGTTTTCTTTTTTTGGAAGTTCTACTCTACCTACTCGGAGTGAAAGAGTAATGAACTAAGCTTTTTAGAAGTCCTACTCTACCTGCCAAGGTGAAAGAGTAATGAACTAATTTTTTAAGAGTCCTACTCTACCTGCCTAGGGTGAAAGAGTAATGAACTAATTTTTTTTTTTGGAAAGTTCTACCTACTCGGAGTGAAAGAGTAATGAACTAAAATTTTTTTCGGGAAGTTCTACACTACCTACCCGGAGTGAAAGAGTAATGAACTAGCTTTTTAAAAGTCCTACTCTACCTGCCCAGGGTGAAAGAGTAATGAACTAATTTTTTTGGGAAGTTCTACTCTACCTACTCCGAGTGAAAGAGTAACGAACTAATTTTTTAGGAGTCCTTGATGATATTATCGTTGTTCTTCTCACCGGAGTTAATAATAATCTTACGTTTACCTTACTTGTGGGGCAAGTAGGGATCGAACCCAAGAGAAAGGAGGAATAGAGTTAAGCTAAGAAGATAAAATTCAAATTAACTAAAAGGAATTAAAACTGTTTTTCTTTGTATTTTTGAACTTATAAGAAAATGTAAAATTACTAGAAAAGAAACTAAAGTAAGTAAATTAAAAGCAAGTAAACTTATGAAATTAAAACACCATTAGAGGTGGATCTACCTAGAACATGTTGATGAGCAATTCTTAGTTTCAAGCATTTTTATAACTCAATCGTAAGGGCTTGGTGTTAGCTCCTTAGATCGAAAAGTTTTGCAAATGAAATGAAATAAGGGAACATAAACAAAGTAGAATTCTTTGAAAACTTCCTACTACCAATTATCTAGTTTAAGCATACTTTATCTTGATCTAATCTAAGCATAAAGTATCTATATTAAGAATAAAAGGTGCAAGAAACTTAAAGAGAATTCATAAGCATTTTAAATAAAAGAAAGGCATGAAATTAAAAATAACACAAGAACTTGCTCTAGGCTTTTCCACTCTCCAATGGAGGGGAACTTAGCCTAATGTCATTGCAAGAGAGGGAAGATAAGAGATGAAAGAACTTTTCTTCATTTCATGGAGAAAATTACAACTTCTTCTTCTTCTACTTCTTACAAGACTAATTAGCCAAAAGGAAATAACTAGAAAATGAAAATACAAAAAATAAGAGAATAGGCAAAGAGCCTTAGATTAAAGGAGTCTTGGATAAGAGAACCAAGATGGGACCCTTTCTCTAGAAATGAAGGCTCTATTTATAGAGAAAAATGTGTGTAGAAAAGAGTCTAAAAGTAGCCTCCACTTTTCTTTGCACAAAAAGACAAAAGAGGAGAATATGAGTTAAGGATTAGGGCATTCCAAAGGATTAGGGCATTCCAAAGTGTTAGGGCATTCCAAAGTGGGCCCAAATGCTTTTGCCTTGAGATTTTGATTCCAAATTGTTGATTTTCTGCACAAGAAACACACGTAATTAGATTTATCTAGTAAATGAATTTATTTATATATAATTAAGCCTAATTAACATGCAACGTGGTGGTTTGAGGCTTATCATGATTATTATCTTAATATAGAGAAATAGGTACAAAAATCAAGATAAATATTCGGAAAATGTGCGTATAATTGAGTGTTTGGAGACACTCATCACACCCCCAAACTTACCTTTTTCTAGTCCCTAGAAAATAAAACTGCCACTTTCGCAGGCACCTCGACTGCATTTAGCGAATGCAGCAAGCCCTTGAACCGCTAGGTTACCCCTAGTGGACGAGTTTGACTCGTGAGGGTTTGCAGAAAATATACCCACAAAATTTGAAAATAACTTTGAAGTAAAAATAGTCAAAATCAAAACTTATATTGAAAAGCACAAGTCTTTTTTTTTTTTTTGTCAATCAATTAGAAGTACTGCTTGGTATAGAGTCCCAACCCTTATTTCTCTACGACAAAACTTAGACTTAAATTGACCTTTGAGCGATAGTGATTCTAACTCAGAAATTTAAGAGATTCGATTTCCCAAAATGAGTTTCAACCTTCTAACTACTCAAGAATAACTGGAGTAACTTAGGGTTTAATTCTAAACTTAGCATCCTGTCTGTGGTAGTGAGAAGTGTGGATATTCACTTTAATACCTCTAAGGGGCTTTATCTGTGATATTCCAATATACTCACATTTTTACACTTGATGGCTTTCACCCTACTAAAACTTTACATAAACTTTTGGATCTTTGACATTTTTTTTTATTTTTTTTATTTTTATTACTTCTTCACTATTTTTCTAAGAAAAGTAGGCAGCCCTTTTCAAGGTACCCAGTCTAATTCAATGGTTGCTGTACAAGGTGTATACAATCCAGTTCTGTTTTTCTTCTAATCAACCAACCAATTGAACAAGGAAGTCAAAGTTCATCAAACCTAGTTTTTCCTTAAACTCTAGGTAGAAAGAAGGTAACAAGCTCTTTTAATACAATCTAGACTCTTGGTAACCTTATTAGAAGTGACTATAAACCAAAAGATAACTTTGCTCTAATTTTTGCCTAAGAGAAACATAAATGGGGACTCCAGATCATAGCTTCCAATGAAGACTGATTAAATATTTTCACTAAGTGCTTAAAAGATACAAGCTAAGACTTTGAGAAAAATACAACAAAGTTGCCAACCAAATATTTTTCAATTTTTTTTTGTATAAAGAAGAAAATAATAAGTGGAAATCCAACCCATACACCCCCAAACTTAAACATTATATTGTCCTCAATATTTCAACATATACATGCAAAGGTAAAATTGAAATTGACAAAATGAAATGAAGTGGGTTAGATAGCACCTGAGAAAGACCTTATAGTCCTGTTGATATTTAACACAATGTCCCTTGAAGTGCATGGTTGCCTCCCAGAAGCGCTAAGTTTAACGTCTTTAGCTAGACGAAAACATAGTTAATTTTGATAGACGGGATCATCGAGAAAAAAACTTCCTCCTGCGGAACATACTCGAGAAACGGTTTGAGACGTTGGCCATTCACTTTGAAAGTGGATCCGTCCTTAGGATTAAGGACTTCAACAGCACCATGGGGGTAAATGTTTGGATAATATATGGGCCAGTCCATCGAGACTTAAGTTTTCCAGGAAAAAGGTGGAGTCTATTATCATACAACAAAACTTTTTGATTAGGAATGAAATTCCTCCTAAGAATGTGCCTATCGTGAAAGAATTTGGTACGCTCTTTGTACCTTTTGGCACAATCATACGAGTCATTTCTAATCTCTTCTAACTCGTCTAGTTGTAACTTTCGCTTCTCACCGGCTTTATCAAAATCAAAGTTGAGGCGTTTGATCGCCCAATATGCACGATGTTCTAGTTCTACAGGGAGATGGCAGGCCTTGCCAAAAACTAACCAGTAGGGAGACATCCCTATGGGTGTCTTGAATGCAGTCCTATAGGCCCAGAGTGAATCACTCAATCTCAAAGACCAATCTTTCCTTGAAGGATTGACTGTTTTTTCTAAGATAGTCTTTATTTCCCTGTTAGAAATCTCCACTTGTCCACTTGTTTGTGGGTGGTAAGGTGTGGCAACCTTATGCGTTATGAGGTATTTCTTCATCAACGCAGCAAATATCTTGTTGCAAAAATGCGAGCCACCATCACTTATGATAGCTCGTGGAGTACCAAATCTTGAAAAAATCGTCTCCTTGATGAATTTTATCACAACTTTGTGATCGTTAGTTCTACATGCCACAGCTTCGACCCATTTTGACACATAGTCAACGGCAAGTAGGATGTATTGGTAACCCTGGGAGATAGGAAAGGGTCCCATGAAGTCTATACCCCACACGTCAAAAATTTCGATGATCAAGATAGGATTTTGAGGCATTTCATTTCTCTTAGAGATTTTTCCTAATCTCTGACATCTATCACAAGATTTGCTAAACTCGTGGGCATCACGAAAAATACTAGGCCAGAAAAAACCGCATTGTAAGATTTTCATGGCGGTCTTCTTACCACTGAAGTGCCCTCCGCAGGCATGATTATGGCAAAACTCTAGGATACTGACTTGCTCATAGGTTGAAATACAACGTCTAATGATTTGATCGGGACAATACTTAAATAAGTATGGTTCATCCCAGAAATACCATTTTATTTTTGACAGAAGACGAAGTTTCTCTTGACTAGTCATTTTGACTGGGAATTGACCTGTAACTAGGTAGTTGACAATGTCCGCATACCATGGAGCATTGGCTTGAGAGATTTGCATAAGTTGCTCATCGGAAAGGATTCAGAGATGGGTAAGGATTCCTCGGATGGCTTGCTAACTATCCTAGACAAGTGATCAGCGACGACATTTTCTGCCCCTTTTTTGTCTCTGATCTCGAGATCAAACTCTTGTAGAAGTAGAATCCAACGGATTAATCTTGCTTTAGCATCTTTCTTTGATAGAAGGTACTTCAATGCTGCGTGGTCTGTGTAGATCACAACTTTAGATCCTATAAGGTAGGGGCGAAATTTTTCAACGGCATAGACCACTGCTAGCATTTCCTTCTCCGTTGTAGAGTAGTTAAGCTGAGCATCGTTAAGGGTTTTACTAGCATATTGGATAACATGAGGTTGTTTTTCAATTCGCTGACCCAAAACAGCGCCTATTGCATAATCTGAAGCGTCGCACATAACTTCGAATGGAATGCTCCAGTTTGGAGGTTGAATAATGGGTGCCGAGGTTAACTCGGACTTGAGCTTGTTGAACGCAGAGAGACATGACTCTGAAAAGTCGAAAGGAACATCCTTTCCCAATAGCTCACATAAAGGCTTCGAGATTTTCCAAAATCTTTAATGAATCTACGATAAAAACCCGCATGGCCTAGGAATGACCTAATTTCTTTGACCGTTCTAGGAGGTGGTAATTTTTCAATTAGACCTACCTTTGCCTTATCTACCTCAATCCCTTTAGCAGAAACAATGTGCCCTAGCACAATCCCCGATGTTACCATGAAATGGCATTTTTCCCAATTGAGGACTAGATTGACCTCTTTGCAACGTTGAAGGACCAAAGTCAAGTGATGGAGACATTCCTCAAAACTTGGTCCGAAAATTGAAAAATCGTCCATGAACACTTCGAGATATCTTTCTAGCATGTCAGAAAATATACTCATCATGCACCGTTGAAAAGTAGCGGGTGCATTGCATAATCCAAAAGGCATGCGACGATACGCGAAAGTTCCAAAGGGACAGGTGAACGTTGTTTTCTCTTGATCGATTGGAGCAACAGGTATCTGGTTGTACCCGGAATAACCATCTAAGAAGCAATAATAAGAATGTCCTGCTAGACGCTCTAACATTTGATCAATGAAAGGTAAGGGAAAATGATCCTTAGGAGTCATCGAGTTGAGTTTCCTATAATCGATACACACTCTCCATCCATTTTGGACTCGAGTGGGGATTAATTCGTCGTCTTGGTTCACTACCACAGTGATACCAGATTTCTTAGGAACTACTTGTATAGGACTCACCCAATGACTGTCAGAGATAGGATAGATAATACCCGCATCTAGCAATTTCATCACTTCCATCCGAACCACGTCTTTCATGACAGGATTTAGTCGTCTCTGAGGTTCTAAGGAAGGTTTAGCAAAATCCTCTAAACGAATGTGGTGCATCACCACAGATGGACTAATTCCCTTGATGTCAGCTATGCTCCAACCAATAGCTTCTTGATGTTCCCTTAATACTCCTAACAACTTTCCCTCTTGGACTTCATTGAGGTGAAGGAAATGATCACAGGCAAGGTTTGATTCTTGCCAAGAAATGCATATCTCAAGGTCTCTGGAAGAACTTGAGTTCCAATTTTGGAGGCTCGACATGAGAAGGAACAAGATTGGATGTGCGCACAGGAAGACTTTCATCTTTTGTGCCACCGCACAGAATCTAAGAGTGGAACGGATTCAAGCAAAGCATTGACTTCGCTTATAGACTCTTCTACGTCCAAGTCAAGGCCAAAGTGAGCCAAACATTTCGTTAGGGGATCAGAGTACCCTAATTCTTGATACGTTTGATTGACTAGCGTATCTATCATGTTCACTTCCTCCATACCATCATCTACATCAATTCCTTGGAAATTGTGGAAGACGTTCAGTTTCACTTTCATATCCCCAAATGCTAAAGTCATAATTCCGTTTCTACAACGAATGACTGCGTCAGACGTGGCTAAGAATGGACGTCCTAAGATGATAGGAATATGACTGTTCGAATTGATGACTGGCTCTGTGTCTAAGACAACAAAGTCAACAGGAAAATAGAAATCTTTGACTTTAACTATCACGTCCTCAACTATACCCTTTGGAATTTTTATGGACCTATCGGCTAGACTCAACGTGATATCTGTGGGTTTCAAAACCCCAAACCTAATTGTTTATAAACCGAATAGGTAAAAGGTTCACACTGGCCCCTAAGTCTAAGAGACATTTTTCGACCACTTGATTTCCAATATGAATAGAAATTGTCGGACATCCAGGATCCTTAAATTTTGGTGCAATCGTTTGTTGGATGAGTGACGAAGCTTGGGCTGCCATAATAGCTTCCCGAGGAAATGGTGTTTTCCTTTTAGCTGTGGTCAAATCCTTTAAGAATTTCGCATAAGAAGGTATCTGCTTAATGGCATCTAGGAATGGGATATTGATATGCACATTTTGGAAGACTTCTAAGACACCCTCAAACTGCTTACCTTTTTTAGAATCTCTAAGGCGATGGGGAAATGGAGCTTTTGGAATTGGCAAAATGATAGGAGGATTTTCCAAATCTTTCTTCTTCTCTGTTGGAGACTCTATGGCTTCTTTTTGAACTTTGTCCTTTTCTAAGACCTTTTCTCCCGTATTCAATAGGTTGGACCTTGTTGTCCACCTTCTTTCCCGAACGCAAGGTGTGGATAGCCTGGACTGAGTCTTGTGGAGCTCCAGAATGGCTTCCTACTTCGTATTGACCTTTTGATCCGTTTGGAATCAAAGGTTGACCTCTAGGGTTAGGGATAGTCTGACTAGGAAATTGACCTTTCTCTCTCCCACTCAAGGAAAGAGCTAACTGCCCCAACTGAACTTCCATCTTAGCTATGGATTGCGCAGTGACCTGGTTAATCTGAGTTTGATTTTGATGGGTTTGCTGTTGAGTTTGGATGAACTGCTGTTGCTGCCTCATCAACTCGGCAATCATAGATTCTAAAACGACTGTTGTTGGGCAGGCTGCTGGTAATTGGTCATGGGATCTGGTATGATGGCTCTGCAATCGGTAGATTGTTGGGGTTGATAAGGGACTTGAGGAACAATGGCTTGGTTTGTGGAAGAACCAGATTGCCTAGGAAAACTCCTATTGTAACCTGACGGACCACTAGATTGAATAGGTTCGTTCTGTCTGTATGAGAAATTAGGATGAAACCTATTATCTGGGTGATACGTTTGGCTAAAAGAGTTTGGAGTTGGCTTCTTAAAAGCACTATAGCCATTAATCGCATTTGCTTGTTCAGCTTTGATTTGAGGCAAGGTGGGACAACATTCGACCAAATGGTCATTGCCGTCGCATATGACACACAAAGAACTCGGTTCGACAGTCACTTGCGAAATTGTACGAGGGTCTAGGTGAGGTTTGGATGCTGAGATGGTAAAGGCATCTAACTTCTTCGTGAGATTATTCATCCCACTCACTAGACTACACATGACATTTTTGAGATCAGGGTCTGCCTTCATCTCATACATGCCTGTCTTCCTAACCGGATCGTCTCTATCAAATTCTTCTTGGTTAGTACTCCAGTTTTGAGCACTCTCAGCTAACTCTACGAGGAAATCGTACGCTTGGTTGGGAGTCTGGTTCATGAACTGACCCTTATGCATTGACTCGACTAAGGTACGTTGATTCATTGTTAATCCTCTATAAAAACTTTGCACCAACTGTGCTTTGTCAATGCCATGGTGTGGGCACTTGACCAATAAATCATTGAATCTTTCCCAAGTTTGGGAAAATTCATCATCAGGACGGGCTCTAAAATTTCTAATAGAGTCCTTCATTTTCTCAGTTTTGGCCACGGGGTAGAATTTGGCCATAAATTTTTTTGATAGAACATCCCAGGTAGATATGGAATTGGGTGTTAGGGAGTTCAACCACGCAGCTGCATGGTCTTCCAAGGATAACGGGAATAGAATAAGCTTGATACTCTCCTCATCTAGATTCTGATTTCTAAAAGTTTGACATATAGTCAAGAATCGATTAAGATGGGTGTAAGGTTGTTCACGCTCTAAACCGTGGAACTTAGGGAGCATATTGATGGTGGCAGCCCTAATTTCAAACTGAGGTGCATTGTTCAACGGTAAAACAATGCATGTGGGAGGAGATGCGGAAGCTGGAGCGAAGAGCTCATTGAGAGTTCGCTCTCGATCACCCATCATAACTACTGATGGTGTCTTGCGTATCCTACTGATGGTACGTTCGATCTCAGGATCAAATGGTTCTAACACGTTATTTTGTGAACGTCTACCAAGCATACAAATCACACAGTCGATCAAACAATCACGAAAAGAAAAGACTGGACCTAGATAGGTTGCCTAAAGCTAGACAGCTCCTAACTGGGTAGAAATAGCGCAACTAGCCTTCCAACTCGGTTCTATGAAGTCAAGTTTGAATCATTCGGATCTCCAGATCGGAGGAGGCGCATAATGCATAAGCAAGAGCACGCTTAAATACCTTCCTTTCTTGAATAGACTGAGTCTATCCCCTCAAAGGGCAAGATCTTACTAGATACAAAAATGACCAAGAAACGCAATTGGCACAACTTGAAGCGAATTTCTCCTATTGAGCTCGTGGGCCCTATAGTCAAGTCTAATTGATTTTAATTAATTTGATTGGATGACTAGTGAATTGATTATCCTAATTAGAGCAAGGAATTGGTAATGACTTCCAATCCTTATCTTATCATGCCATCCCTAGGAGAGGGGTGCTCTTTACTACCTAATTAACTATTCCAAGTGTGTGCAAATTGGAAAAATAACATACAAAGGCAAGGAGTAACCCACTAGCAAAGAGAGGCGTGGGTGTTTCGGGATTACCTCCCGTGCTAGACGGGGTGAAGACGGTTTGAGTCGACTTAGGCCACCAACTCCAATTTTGGTGTGCGAACCTAAGGAGCCGTGACGGTATTGTCCACCCGTCGTCCTTCCTTAGTCTATTACAATCCAAGCCTTCTTGGATAATTAATAAAAATTACAAGAAATCCTATACAAGAGTTTCTAAAACAAAAAAATAAACCTAACTAAAGATTAAAGGAAATTGAAAGAAAAGAAGAAAAAAAGAAAAAAAATGTTCACCTACAAGAAGCAAAACAGAAATGTTAGCAGAAATGATAGTAAATGGACTCAAAAACAAATCTGACTTACCGCTATCTTGCTGAACTTTGTCACATTTTATAGAAAATTTCGTTCTACCCCAAATCGATATACACTAATAGATAATCGGAGATCGGAGTAGAAAGTTACAGTCAGTTTAAGTTCTGCTGTCAAGGGTGAAAAAGAAAACAAGAATGACTTTTTTTTTTTTTCAATGTTTTTTTTCTTCTTTCTTCTCTCTTAAAATCTCAAGAACACTTGAACTTATAGAAAGAAACCAAAAGAAAAAAAAAATAAAATAAAAATCAAAAAAATAAATTTTAAATCAAAACTTACCACTACTACCTTTACCTTTCCCCGGCAGCGGCGTCAAAATTCTGATGAGACTATCGTTGTTCTTTTCACCGGAGTTAATAATAATCTTACGTTTACCTTACTTGTGGGGCAAGTAGGGGATCGAACCCAAGAGAAAGGAGGAATAGAGTTAAGCTAAGAAGATAAAATTCAAATTAACTAAAAGGAATTAAAACTGTTTTTCTTTGTATTTTTGAACTTATAAGAAAATGTAAAATTACTAGAAAAGAAACTAAAGTAAATGAAATTAAAAGCAAGTAAACTTATGAAATTAAAACACCATTAGAGGTGGATCTACCTAGAACATGTTGATGAGCAATTCTTAGTTTCAAGCCTTTTTATAACTCAATCGTAAGGGCTTGGTGTTAGCTCCTTAGATCGGAAAGTTTTGCAAATGAAATGAAATAAGGGAACATAAACAAATAGAATTCTTTGAAAACTTCCTACTACCAATTATCTAGTTTAAGCATACTTTATCTTGATCTAATCTAAGCATAAAGTATCTATATTAAGAATAAAAGGTGCAAGAAACTTAAAGAGAATTCATAAGCATTTTAAATAAAAGAAAGGCATGAAATTAAAAATAACACAAGAACTTGCTCTAGGCTTTTCCACTCTCCAATGGAAGGGAACTTAGCCTAATGTCATTGCAAGAGAGGGAAGATAAGAGATGAAAGAACTTTTCTTCATTTCATGGAGAAAATTACAACTTCTTCTTCTTCTACTTCTTACAAGACTAATTAGCCAAAAGGAAATAACTAGAAAATGAAAATACAAAAAATAAGAGAATAGGCAAAGAGCCTTAGATTAAAGGAGTCTTGGATAAGAGAACCAAGATGGGACCCTTTCTCTAGAAATGAAGGCTCTATTTATAGAGAAAAATGTGTGTAGAAGAGTCTAAAAGTAGCCTCCACTTTTCTTTGCACAAAAAGACAAAAGAGGAGAATATGAGTTAAGGATTAGGGCATTCCAAAGTGGGCCCAAATGCTTTTGCCTTGAGATTTTGATTCCAAATTGTTGATTTTCTGCACAAGAAACACACGTAATTAGATTTATCTAGTAAATGAATTTATTTATATATAATTAAGCCTAATTAACATGCAACGTGGTGGTTTGAGGCTTATCATGATTATTATCTTAATATAGAGAAATATGTACAAAAATCAAGATAAATATTCGGAAAATGTGCGTATAATTGAGTGTTTGGAGACACTCATCAGTCCTACTCTACTTGCCCAGGGTGAAAGAGTAATGAACTAATTTATTTTTTTTGGAAAGTTCTATTCTACCTACTCGGAGTGAAAGAGTAATGAACCAAGCTTTTTGAGAGTCCTACTCTACCTGCCCAGGGTAAAAGAGTAATGAACTAATTATTTTGGGAAGTTCTACTCTACCTACTCGGAGTGAAAGAGTAATGAACTAATTGTTTTGGGAATCCTACTCTACTTGCCCAGGGTGAAAGAGTAATGAATTAATTATTTTGGGAAGTTCTACTCTACCTACTCGGAGTGAAAGAGTAATGAACTAATTTTTTTGGGAGTCCTACTCTACCTGGCCAGGGTGAAAGAGTAACGAACTAATTTTTTTTTTTGGAAGTTCTACTCTACCTACTCGGAGTGAAAGAGTAATGAACTAATTTTTTTTTTTGAAGTTCTACTCTACCTACTCAAAGTGAAAGAGTATGAACTAATTTTTTTCTTTTTTAGGAAGTTTTATTCTACCTGCCCAGGGTGCAAGAATAATGAACTAAGCTTTGAGGGAACAAACGGGGGATTAACCTCGCATTTGAATTTTTTTTTTTTTTTTTAATAAAAAGTTGGATTTTATGAAGGTCTGGTAAATATTTTAACTCTCTTTGAATCTGAGGAGTTTTCAAAATTGCTATCAAGAGGGTAACCTTTAATGCAAAGTTAACCTTATCCTTTGGGGTTGAAATTGACCAGGAATCAGAACAAAAATGCCCCTAGTTTGACAAGGAACATTGCACTAGGGATAATTGAATATAATTTGAAAATAAATGCCCCTAGTGTAAGGGGGGAAACTGTACTCTTTAGAAAAAAGGAAGTGCCCTTGTTATGAAAGTTTGAAATCCTTGATTACCGCAAGCGCAATAAAGGTTTAACTTTTAATTTTGACTTTTTATATTGAAGATTTTGAGTCAGGCTCAAAGACATTGGAACAAAATATTTCTTTCTGAAATTCATCATAGAATTTGTTCTTTCTCCCCGTCGGTTCGCTTAGGGACATGAAACTCTTCAGATCAATCATAGACGAGATACTTATATCCACTGAGTCTATATTTGGTTCAAACTGGGTATTGAAACTTGATCATTCAGACTTCTGATATTTCGGCTCGGGCTACCTTTTCAGCTTCTCAACTCAACGGAGATTTTCTTTTATTTTTTGATAGCTCTAAGTTTTGCCTAGATTGCCTATCCAGGTTTTCAATCTAACGAGCATGCTCTAGCTTTTGCCTAGATCGTCTTTTTAGGTTTTCGATCTAGCGAGCTTACAATTTTTTCTTTTTTTCTTGCTTTGATTGTTGCCAAGGTCATCCTTTCAGATCTTCAACCTTGCGAGCTTACCTTAATTTTTGCCTAAGCCGCCCTTTTTGGGTTTTCAACTTAGCAGATTTTTTTCTACTTCTTCCCTTCTGAACTTCTGCAGTTGCTGTCTGATCATGCTTTGCTATCTTCCTTGACTTCTCGTTCGGTACTTAGGAGGACTTTCATGGGTAAGCTTAGGACTGGGTATAAAAAGAAAAGGATTTTGAGGCTCAAAAACCCAAATGCCCCTTGTGTGGCATTTCCTTTAAATTTTTTATTTTTTTTTAAATTTTCTTCCCCATTGTGGATGATATTTCTTTTGAATTTTTTCTTGATTTTTTTTATTGTATGGGAAATATATATTTTATTTTGATGTGATCGGGCCTGAAGTAACTTCTCAGGTTGCCTACGTACCCCAGAATTTTGGGATCAGACCAAAACGTAGTTCGAATTTCCCTCCCCTAGGTTAGGTGATCGGGCTGAGAAAGAAAAAGGCATCATTTTATTTTTAAAAGGCTGCAAAGGGCTGAGAAAGGAGATAATGAACTGGGTAGCAGGAAAATTGATTCGGCCAAAGATGGCCTCCTTAAATGTAGTACCATTTGATCCGATCAAGGTTAGTTGACTCTGGTAGTTCACTTCCATCATGATCTTGAAGGCTGACGACTTTTCCAGATAGTATTTTCTTAATGAATGAATTTCTCCAATTGGGTTCAGACTTCGAGGAAAAGTATTCAATTTTCTTTGAAGTCTGATAGTTAAATCCTAGACTTGTAAATGATGAGCTTTGACCTTTTTGTCAAATGCACGGGTGACTCTTTTTAGATAAACTTGCACATGGTACAGGGCTTTAACTCGTTTTCTTCGATCAAATTTAACTTTTCATACCGTTGGTGAACCCAGTCTGCTTCTGACAACTGACTTTCAATCAAGACCTTGAAATACAGGATTTCCAATTTAACTAGCAAAACTACTTCCATATCATATACTAGAGAGTAGGGAATAGCTCCAATAGAGGACTGCATTGAAGTATGATGTGCCCCTAGTGTGAATGGTAATTTTTCTAACTAATCCCAGTGTGATTAACATATTTTCTTGATGATTATCTTGAAACTCTTACGAGTTGCTTCAACTGCTCCATTAATCTGAGGACGGTAGAGTGATGATCTGCGATGCCAGATTTTGAACTTTGTACACAGAATAATGACTTATGCTTTGAAGTACGACCCATTATCAGAGATCAGTTCAAAAGGTATCCTCATATCGACTGATAATATGTGATTTGCAACTCAAGATGTAGTAAGGATAGTGCACTCAAGATGTAGTAAGGATAGTGCTGATACATTTTATAAAATCTTCTTTGATTCCATCGATATAGACGAGTATCTATTCCGTGTTGAACAACACCCAAGCTTGTACCTAACATACCCTCATATGATCACACGAACAAGTCTTTTGAAATTTCTGAGAAAATTCATTATCCCCTTGTGTTCCTCTAGGGATAAGATGGTTTTTATTTGAATCTCTTTAGGAATTTATTTCTGTTCCGAGGTCAATGACCTTTGCTTTCTTAAGCCCGACTTTTATCTTCTTGTCTTTGAAGCTAGATTATTAGTTAATTCGTTAATGCGCTCGAGATATTCAAAAATTTCTTTTGTACGATCAATTCTGAAGGGGCGATAGACACCTCTATAAACTCGATGAACTAACTTGACTCAATAGAAAAGAGTAGACTCAATCTAAGGAAGACATGACCTTGCTGGAAAAAAGGACTCGAGCTAATCCAAATGACTCATGAAAACTTAAGACAAGTACCCACACGACTTTGATTAGGACTGAGGACTGAGATATTGCTTATAACCGATAGGATTGAAACACTATGATATTCAAAGAACAACTCGACGATGTTGAGAAATTTTGAGGTCATTTCTGACTGTTGATTTGATATTGACGTTTACTCTAACTGACCGGATTTACAACCCTAGCTAGACGATGGACGATTGAGCTTAGACACCATGATAACCCTTGAACCTCTTTAAAGGTGAATTTAACCAATTTCAGTGTCACCCCCTTGATAACATTTTAAATGAACCCTGAGATTTTATTGAATTTTGTGCATCAATCTATTAAGCAATTCATCCATTCAATGATTATTCAGAAGGAAAATAATTTTACTGCACTCTTGAAAAATATTGACAAATATTATTTTCATTGAATAACTACTTCCAACAAACATATTTCAATGCAAAATAGATCTTTTGTAAATCATTTTTTTTGAAAAATATTTTTCTTCCTTTTCTTTTTAGAAAACATTTTCTTTTAGAAAACTTTTTTTTGGAAAGCGTTTCCTTTTGAAAAATCTTATTCTTCTGGAAAATATTTTCTGGGAAATATTTTTTCCTTGGAAAATATTTTTCTAGAGAACAATTCTTTTTGGAAAACATTCTTCTCTGTAAATTATTTGTCTCCTTTTGAAAATTTGATTTCCATTTTCAATTTAAATGGCTCAGCCCACCATGATTGTTGGATCGGGATGGACTGGATCATTATTGTAAAAGAATGGGTTCTTTATTGGGTTGGTGCACCCACTTTAATTTTCAAAAAACTAAAATTTTGATCCTTGAGGATAGTCATACACCCTGATCTCATCATTCACATCACTCACATACATTCATCAATCACATGCATTCATTTAATAAACAACCCGGGAACACCCACGATAAGTTCGAGTCGTGACCTACTGGGAAGGTTTCTAGACTCTAGGCTTACTACGTGCAATGCATTTTTATCTGGCCACCCTTGCCCAAGCACACCTATATACCTCTCGATACGTAGTGACTTGGTTTGATATACCGTATAGGTGATAATCTAAAACCTCAATTCACTTCTCTGAAGCCAAAAATAGCCAGTTCGATCTCCAGTTGAGAGGTGGCGCACAATGCTGAGCAAGGGCCCACTTAAATACCTCTCGTCTAGAATAGACGTAGTCTATCCCCCTCGTACAGTAGGGTACAGCGGGGCAAAATCTTGCTTAGGCACCGATTTTGACAAGGAAGTGCAATTGATATACTTAGATTACCTTTTATACCTACGGGTACGGGTCAAGAGTTGTAGCTTTCATAAATGGTTTCGCATCCCACGAGGGGACCGACCACGTACTAGTACTACGTTGGCAATCGGGACATGTGACTGTGTGGCTTACAATAGGTCAAAGGCTCAGGTCGCTCCAGCCTGGGTGCATCAATATATCTCTCAAAATCACCTGATCAGACAGTATTGATGCCCCAGTTTGATATACCCTAAGGTACGTGACTGGAGTTGTGGTTTTCATGAATGACGTCGCATCTCCGAAGAGATCGGGCCACGCACTAGTGCCACGTTTGCTATATAGGACGTGTAAGTGTGCAAAACAGAAAACGTGCATGTGGTGTGTGCAAAACAGGGTGGGGTGTGCCCGGGACCTTTTTCAAACAAATGGGCCTATGGATCCAATCAAACCAATCATACATTTAATCAAAATCAAAATCATTCAAATCATATGAATATTCAATTAAGATCACATTATTCCCATCACATAAGCACATTAACATTACGATCAACATCAATCATGTATTTCAAGCAAGATCATGGTAAATTAATCAATAAATATGGCATATGATAATGATCAAACAAACATTGCAATAGGCATAATTTTTATAATTTTTATGGTCCAATCAATGATCACTTTTTGGTGATCCAAAATAAATCGAGATTCCAATAGGTGTTACATTGATGATAGAATGACAATGGTTGAGATGAGCTCACTCTCAAGAACATTAATTGTGCCAACATTAGATAAATTCAGATTTTCTGTGAATTAGGAAAATACAATCTGAACTTGCATCGATGATATCTAAGGCTCCCGATAACGAAATCGAGTGAACTCAAGTTCTAAATTAATCTACTCGATAAGATCTACATTTTATTAATAGGTGTCCAGACTTAGTTCTCACCAAAATGTTCTGTAAAAACGTTTTAACGGTTCTGTCCAAACTTTCATTCAGAAATAATTTCAGATTTACAGATTGAACTTACATCGATGATATCTAAGGCTTCCGATAACGAAATTGAGTGAACTCAGATTCTAAATTAATCTATTCGATGAGATATACGTTTTATTAAAGGTTCCCAGACTTAATTCTCACTAAAATGTTCTGTAAAAAAGTTTTAACATTGCTATCCCAACTTTCATTCAGAAATAATTCCAGATTTACAGATTGAACTTGCATCGATGATATCTAAGGCTTTCGATAACGAAATTGAGTGAACTCAAGTTTTAAATTAATCTATTCGATGAGATCTACGTTTTATTAAGAGGTTCCCAGACTTAATTCGCACTAGAATGTTCTGTAAAAAAGTTTTAACATTGCTGTCCCAACTTTCATTCAGAAATAATTCCAGATTTACAGATTGAACTTGCATCGATGATATCTAAGGCTTCCGATAATGAAATTGAGTGAACTCAGATTCTAAATTAATCTACTCGACGAGATCTATGTTTTATTAAAGGCTCCCAGACTTAATTCTCACTAGAATATTCTCTAAAAAAGTTTTAACATTGCTGTCCCAACTTTCATTCAGAAATAATTCAAGATTTACAGATTGAACTTGCATCGATAATATCTAAGGCTTTCGATAACGAAATTGAGTGAACTCAGATTCTAAATTAATCTACTCGACGAGATCTATGTTTTATTAAAGGCTCCCAGACTTAATTCTCACTAGAATATTCTCTAAAAAAATTTTAACATTGCTGTCCCAACTTTCATTCAGAAATAATTCAAGATTTACAGATTGAACTTGCATCGATAATATCTAAGGCTTTCGATAACGAAATTGAGTGAACTCAGATTCTAAATTAATCTACTCGACGAGATCTATGTTTTATTAAGAGGCTCCTAGACTTAATTCTTACTAGAATATTCTCTAAAGCGTTTTAATATTTCTATCAAACCTTTATCATTCCATCATTTTCATAGGTCAATTTGAATCTTTCATTATTTAGGGGTCATCAAAAAGTGATCCTTAATTGGAAAAAAAAATGCAATACCCAAAATGATCTACAATCAAGACAAAAAATAAATAAACAGAAAAAATAAATAAAATAAATCCAACTAAATAATAAAAAAAAACTAGGTCATCTTGGCAATGCTCCCATACTTGGTGTTTTTCAAGTTTGATCCTCAATAGTCCCCAATGGAGTCGCCACTGAAAGTGTCCTCGATCCGCGGGGTGCGCGGATCCACTTTTGACTCTTGAGGTTTGGGAGTCGCCACCTAGTTATTGTGCTCTAGGAACCAAACTGACTCTAACATGGATAAAAAGAACTAATCTACCACAAAAAATTTGAATTCGGGGATCATGTTACGGGGTTGGAAGGTATTAGGCACCAACCCCGCCCGGTCAAAGCCGGTCTCTACTAACTTTCCAAATATATCACATTGCTAAAAACCTAGATAAAAATAAAAAAATTACATACCTTTCCGATAGCAAGGATTTTGTTCCCTCAGATCTGACAAAAAGAGCTCCTTGTACTGTACTCCCTTGCTTCATTCTGTCTCTGGATTTGACTTCAGATCTCCTAGATCAAGGTATCTCCTTGTTTTTGGATCTGAACTCTTCAAGTTTGTTGCGGATTTGGGGTGTTTTTAGAGGGATTTTAGGTGTTTTCTAGACTAAAATTGAAGGAGGGATGTTAGGTAAGGAGTTGGGGCTCCAAAACTAGGGTTTATAGGAGGCTATGGGGGCTTCTAGACCTACTTCTCTTAGGGTTTTTTTTATATATGAAAATAGGGTGTGAGCACCTCTATTTATAGAATTTTTTTAAGGTTGATTTGGATAGAGTTAGTGTTTAATTAGAGATCTTTTAATTAGAGTTGTGTTTTAGTTAAAATTATTTTAGGTAGAATTGTGTTTTAGTTAGAATTGTTTTAGGTAGAATTGTTTTTAAGTTAGAACTCTATTAGATAGAGTTATTATTTAATTAGAATTCTCTTATGACTTTTGATCTTATTTGATTGACTTTTAATGTTTTGACTTTAGTCTTAATTGATTGACTTTTAATATTTTGACTTCAGTCTTGCTTAATTGACTTTAATTTTGACTTTAGTCTCACTTGATTGACTTTAATACTTTGACTACAGTCTTGCTTGATTGAATTTAAATTTTTGGAGAACCTCCTTCCATTATTTCTTTAATTCTTTGGACCCCCAAATGGAGGGGTCCTTAAAGAAATATCCCACGAACCCTCAACAATTTTGCCTGAGAGTCCGATTAATCGATTTTTTAGGTTCAAATTTTTAAATTAATTTCATTAATATTTCACTTTAATTATTTAATGTTTATTTATTAATTTCAAATTTTTTAATTATGAAAATTGTGAAATTACCGTTTTGCCCCCGGAGAGGACTTTTCACGTTTTAAGTCGGTTTTTAATGTTCTAGGATGTTTTAGAATCGATTTTTCGTAAGGAATTCAATGGAAATATTATTTTGTGTCATTTATGAAGTTTTTTGTGTGAAATGATTGTGAACTTTATGAGGGGCATTTTCGTAATTTTGTCGAATTCTTTTAAAATTTGTGAAATGATTTATTTGGTTTCGATTTGTTATTTTATGTGTTCGAGAGAGTTTTTCTAAGCGTAATGTAGGCTCTAGGGTTGTTTTGAGGTTAGGGGTATTTTGGTAATTTGGTAATTTTTTAGTGATTTTTATCATGAAGTTTCTTTTTGGTATGCAAGATGATGATTTCTATGTTTCTGGGGTCGTATTTTCCTAGCGTAGCGTGGTTTCTAAGGGTTTTGTCAATTCGAGATACCTCATCCGGATTTCTGAAACACATCTGGTAACAAAATAAAGTAACGGAATACACATCCATCATTGGGAATCATTGCAATCGGATTGACGAGTTGATTAATCAGGCGAGTGCAAAAATGGGGTGTCTACACATTGTCTCCTCTGTTTATGTTAGCATTCCAAGGTGTTCAACCTGCACCTGATAAACGACATACAATCCTGTATATAAACAAAAAAAATATAGTACTAGCGAAATCCTATATATGTCTAATAACGTACGATAGATCAAAGTGCAGAAGAGGAAATTTATACACGGGATTACACAAAAATTTCTCGCTTTAACGAATGTCGTAACGCTCGTGATAGAATCTATAAGCCTACCTGGAGGAATTGACACCACTAGGGGGTATAACCCCAATACTCACCAAGTAACGGACTATGACTATCTATCTGACCCACCAGATGATTCTCACTCATGTTTTACACCTGCCTCGCCAAGCTCTGAATTTGAAACTAAAAAATAGAGAAGGAAATGATGAATAACAATGGTTACCGAGTAGGGAATCAAACAATTTATGCTAATAACCTCTCCTAACATAAACGAATAAACATACTGAATCATTTTAAAATATACAAAGTTTTACAGAAGAAACTATAATTAACTAGTACATATAGCCAGGGATGAGCAACTAAACATTTTAAAATTCACATTACATCGATCAATAGTACTCACTATAACATTCTTTTTTTTATACAAATCTAATTGATTAAAGGGAAACATTAAACATGAATTTCATTTTATATATCAAAATAAGGTAACAGATACATAATACACAATAGTGGAGTATTGGAATTAGAGAGTTGAGATTCACGATTGGATCCCTCCTAGTTGGGACATGATATTAAAATTCTTCTCTAGCTTTTAATTCCTGATTTTGTGGCTGGTCGCTGCACTTATCACACTTGGTTGACCATTTATCCAGCTTAGGCTGGTCGTTTGACGTGATGTAAGCAATGGGTCTCTTTTCGATGTGTCAGAACGTTCGACTACTATAGATTGTTAGTAATCACTGACTAATCATCTTCGTCTATGCCTATTAGGCGTGCATGTGATTCCCAAATATATAAACCATTCGTATACGACCACCTTTACATTACAAGTTCACTAGTAAAGATAGAGAGGAATAACCCGGATTCTAGTTGTGACTTCACTCTCATACGCGTCTCATACCATGTATGAGCTTGGTGGTCCCTACCGTACATCTCAGGATAGTACACAACTCCGGATGATATGACGCACTATCCCTTCAGGCATTCACAGACTCTTTAACAGCTCACAAAATAGCTACATATATATATATTATTTTCATTTGAAAAGAAATGATAAATTAACAATACAAGGTTGAGAATGGATATCCAGTTTCCTACCATGCAAGTGTGGCCAATCGGCCGAACATAAATAACAGAACGGAAAAGTAAACAGCGCCTCGCGCTAACAGAATGTAAATAAACATGCAACCAGTAACATTATTCCTAGATATCTATTCACCAACCTAAACACAACACAACAACATAAAATACAGACATTACCCCTCGGGTGTGACTCTAACATTTTACCGTTTCATACCCTTTTTCCCTTTTTCTGATTTTTACAGTTTTCAATCCCTTCAATAAAATATCCATTTTCTGATATTCATCAACTCAATATGAGTTCATTGAATATTAAATCACATTTTCCAACTATAGAATTTATTTTTATCAATAATATTGAAAAAGAATACAAATTTTATATCAAAACAGGGTCCAAGCAGTGTACAAGACCCAATTGATGGAAATAACCCGTTAAAATACTCTACCCACGTATAATTTGTTAAAAATACAATTAAACATATCAAACACGCAATTTCTAACGTGAAGTTTGATATAACAAAAGAATTCTATATTTTGGAAATACATCAAAATATTTTCGATCAAATCCTAAATGTAATTTTTACAATCTACGATTACTAATAGAAATTGAAAGTTCCTTACTATCTCTATGAGAAAGAATTGAAACACGTACGCAAAAATCGAGGCGATTGGCACAGAAATGGAGACGGACCAAACTTCAAAGTGGCTGATTTTTGAATCTGACCCTGTGGTTATGAAGATCTCGATGCCGTCGTCCTTTCTCCCTTCTGCGGCGGAGGACGGTTTGATCCCAAAACGGACGAAATTGGTATTTTACCTATTATTTCAATCGATGATAACTTGATCGTCCGGAATCAAAAAATGACGAATGAATACTCTATTTCGCCTAATTTTTCGTTCCGGATCTAATGGTGTGGTCAATTTCTATAAATTCTATCTTTAACAAAAATTTACATTTTTGGCATGAGGTGACCCCTAAAATTGATGTCATTTTCGTTTTTGACGATAATTCGACTTTCTGTGCTCCAAAAATGACAAATAAATAGTTCATATTTAATAATTTTTTATTACGAATCCAATGGTATAATCAAATTTTAATAATTCTTGTTTTAGTAAAAAATTACTATTTTATCCTGTTCCGACTCGATAATCGAAGATTTTGTAATTTTTATATTCGGACTCGCATTTGAGCATGCTTACAGGCTAAAGTATGTTTTTCGATCATTTTGAATCCAATGGTGATGTCAGATTCTATTAAAAATGATCAGAAACATCCTAAAGTTTTACCCCTAAGTCCCACTTTCAAGATTTTTTTAAAATTTTACTATTTTCCTCGAGATACGAATTAAAAATTTAGGATTTTACATTCTCCCCTCTTGAATAAAAATTTCGTCCTCAAAATTGAAATCATACCTTATCGAGCTTTATCGCGATTCCACTAACACGACATAGACTTATGTCTCCCATATTCCATCAACCCAACACATTCGTTAACTACTCAATATAATTCAAACACATACTCCAACTAATCCATTATTTGTATAACCGTAAGATAACAATTAATTCACCTTATATCACTTCCCCACCAATGTTTATCAACCACAATCCTTTCACATCTTCTCTATTCTTCATCTTTATTTTTCTCACCAATTACACCATCTATTATGTTTTACCCCTACTTGCATGAATTTTACTCCTTAATGCATAGTCTTACCGTATAACCAATGGCTTTTTGTGACTCGCCTATGAAAAGCCAATATTTAACTGGACCACGCGTATTTTTTTTTCCTTCTCATCTAAAAATTGCTCATATAAACAAGTGTACCTTACCTTATAAGAAAGGTATGTCTTGATTGCAGACCTTTTCTCTTTAGGATGGATGTGGACACAAGCAGGTGGTAGCCGTTGCTTCTACAGAGTTATAATATTTACTTATAGCGCTTTCGTTTCAAGAAGTGAAAAGGAGCCACGATCGTAGTTTTGAAATGAGCGCTTGTCTATAGAAGGCATTGATCATGTAACGAGAACGACAATAATGAATTCATCTACTGGAAAGCGGTCGTGAAAGGAGAAGGCAAAAGAAGAGTTAGAACCGACATCGATGATAGAAAGATGAAAGAAAAAAGGATGATCTATCTTTTTAAAGGAGGTGAATCGATTCAAGAAGTCGTAAATCAAGAGTTGCTTCATCTAATAGTTCAGTCGTTAGGCCTCCAAAGTTAAACCATCTTCAATCGAAAGGAAAGATACGCGACTCCCTATGTTGATATTTGAGAAAGTAGATCTCGACATGAAGGAAATACAAGAAGCACCTGCTTATCTACTAGTGTCAATACGACTTTCCTTTACGTTGCCTACTGATACTATGCACTAACTAAGCTAATAAGCCCGAGTTATGAGTTCTCGTCTCTTAGGAAGCAGTAGTTCTTATTTTATTCTAGTAACTGTATGAGTTGTTTATATGTTTTTTGTCTTATCTGCACTTTAACCTATTAACTATTAGCTGTAGTTAGACTTTTATAGCTGTTGGAGTAAATAATATGTGTCCCACCTGCCCACACATGTACATGTTAATGATCTTGTCTTTGTAGACTTTTCTAGAGTAGGCAGTTGGTAAACTGGAGCCTACATGCTCTGAAACTGCGTAGTTGGTTCTTTTGGCCCCTGTTGGCATCATCAGAGCTCCAATTACTCTATAACTCGGCGATTGGGGAACTCTACAACTTGATAGTGGAAGAGTTCTATATTGTGGATACATTGATTCGGGGGAGATTAGCCTCGAATATATAGACCTCTTGTCCGAATCTAATCTGGGAAGAAAAGAAGTCTAAGATTAACTAATTTGCCCCCTGGAGGTCTGTAACTCCATTTCTCCCTGCTCTACCTTTTAAGCTCGACTCATCGTATCTCTATAATGGGTAGTTTCAATCATCGACCTCTTGGCCCTTAAGTAGGGTTATAGTCTTCTATAGAATCTACGGTCCTTCTACAAATTTGTCAAGATAAGCTCGGGCGCATATCGTGACAACCTAATGAACATCATATCTTAGTCTCTGTAATTGATAGATTACCTTGTACTAATCTCAAAAACTCATAATGTTTAATTTCTCGAGCAATCTCGGATATAAATCTATCAACAAACATCCTCTCGAAGTCTACCCATTCAAACGATTCATCTCCCAATACATTCTTCTCAAAACGTTACTAATGATAGGCATCCTCGTCCAAATGGAATGTAGTCACCGCCACCCATTGATCTATCGGGCACTATATGACACTCAAAATCTATCAAGTCTTAAAAATCCACCCATTGACCTCAACCGGATCGAAAAAGCCCCTAAATCTCGGTGGATGTAATCATTGGAAATTCTACAATCACATTCTTGGATTTACCTATCCTTTGGGCTGGAGAATTCTCTCATTCTTCAAAGGCACGACTTGTGATAGTGGTCCTATAGATAAAATAGTATTTGTCTCTTGCGAAGAATCCAACGCTCCCTCATTTCTTGGATTTAGTGGTGCACCTTGCAATTGTGGTAAGTCTTGTATCATTTCTAGTTTCTGGCGACTAGTCTTGTCTGTTCGGGGTGGCACGAGTACGTTATCCACTTTATTGAAATTTGGTGACCTTATCGTTCCCTGAATTGACTTGTCTAACATCTTTTTGAGTCACGTATCTTTAATTGGTTGACGTCGACCTGAACGTTGCTCTCATTTATGTTCTAATTTGTCACATTCATAACATACCATAGCTCTTTCTTTCGACTGATTTAATAGTATATGTTGTTGTTTCTTATAAAATTCGTCTATCCATTGAGTTGGTATGTTTATAATATCCCACCTCACGTATTGTTATTTTTCCTAAGAATTTTCTAATTTCGTAATTGTTTGTCTCTTATTACATATTAATTGCGTTCTTTCCACTTGGCTTCGAGGTGGTGGTAGTTGTATTATTCATATTTCTTCTCATGAGACTCAGTCACCTGTCCGATGAATGATATTAGCTGTGCTATCAGGTCAGTGGTCTGATCCAGAATCTGTCTCGTCTCTGTTACGTTTACCTTGTCCATTCCTCTCGCTTGTGTTTATCTGTAATAAGGCACTTATCAGAATAAGGCCAAAATCGCTCTTACGTAACTATGAATTACTATGATAGCTTGGAACTTAGTAATGGACTCCATTTCCATTACTAAAGAAAAAACTTAGAATCCTATCTTAGACTTATAAGGCTCTATAAACTTCTAGACACGGAAGAACTCATAATTTCGATACGGAACTACTAATGAGTTCGGATATCGAATTCCTAGTGACACTCTATGATTATCGCTCTAATATCTGTGGTATCAACCAATTCATCTAAACATAGCAGATCTGTATCCCATACGGATCTAATGCTATGCTCTGATACTATCTGTGGTGCCCCGCCAAACACTAACACAAAACCCCATGTCAAAACTTGAGGTACTAGGTGGCACTTCGAAATTTTTGCATGGTCTCCTCTGTTTATGTTAGCATTCCAAGGCGTTCAACCTGCACCTGATAAACGACATACAATCCTGCATATAAACAAACAAAATATAGTACTAGCAAAAGTCTATCTACGTCTAATAACGTACGATACATCAGAGTGCAGAAGAAGAAATTTATACACGGGATTATAGAAAAATTTCTCGTTCTAACGAAAGTCCTAACGCTCATAACAGAATCTATAAGACTACCTGGAGGAATTGACACCACTAGGGAGTATAACCCCACTACTCACTAAGTGACGGACTCTGGCTGTCTATCTGACCCACCAGATGATTCTCACTCATGTTTTACACCTGCCTCGCCAAGCTCTGAATCTGAAACTAAAAAATAAAAAAGGAAAGGGTGATTAACAATGGTTACCCAATAGGGAATTAAACAATTTCTGCCAATAACCTCTCCTAACATGAACGAATAAACATACTGAATCATTTTAAAATATACAAAGGTTTACAGAAAAAACTACGATTAACTGGTACATATAGCCAGGGATGAGCAACTAAACATTTTAAAATTCAAATTACATCGATCAGCAGTACTCACTATAACATTTCTTTTTATTTTATACAAATTTAACTGATTAAATTGAAACATTAAACATGCATTTCATTTTATATATAAAAATAAGGCAACAGATACATAATACACAATAGTGGAGTACTGGAATTAGAGAGTTAGGATTCACGACTGGATCGCTCCCAGTCGGGACATGATGTTACAATTCTTCTCTGGCTTTTAGTTCCTGATTTTATGGCCCGTCGTTGTACTTACAACACTTAGTTGACCATTTATCCGGCTCAGGCTGGCCGTTTGACGTGACCGTAAGCAATGGGTCTCTTTACGATGTGTCAGAACGTTCGACTACTATATATTGTTAGTGATCACTGACTAATCATCTTTGTCTATGCCTATCAGGTGTGCATGTGATTCCCAAATATACAAATCATTCGTATACGACCACCTTTACATTACAAGTTCACTAGTAAAGATAGAGAGGAATAACCCGGATCCCAGTTGTGACTCCACTCTCATACGCGTCCTGTACCACATATGAGCTTGGTGGTCCCTACCGTACATCCCAAGATAGTACACCACTCCGGATGATATGACGCACTATCCCTTCAGGCATTCACAAACTCTTTAACAGCTCATAAAATAGCTACATATATATATTATTTTTATTTGAAAATAAATGATAAATTAACAATACAAGGTTGAGAATGGATATCCAGTTTTTTACTATGCAAGTGTGGCCAATCGGCCTAACATAAATAATAGAACGGAAAAGTAAATAGCGCCTCGCGTTAACAAAAAGTAAATAACATGCAACCAGTAACATTATTCCTGGATATCTGTTCACCAACCTACACACAACACAACAACATAAAATACAGACATTACCCCTCAGGTGTGACTCTGACATTTTACCGTTTCATACCCTTTTTCCCTTTTTCCGATTTTTAAAGTTTTCAATCTCTTCAATGAAATATCAATTTTCTGATATTCATCAACTCAATATGAGTTCATTGAATATTAAATCACATTTTTCAACTATAGAATTTATTTTTATCAATAATATTGAAAAAGAATACAAATTTTATATCAAAACGAGGTCTGAGCAGTACAAAAGACCCAATTGATGGAAATAACCCGTTAAAATACTCTACCTACGTATAATTTGTTAAAAATACAATTAAACATATCAAACATACAATTTCTGGCGTGAAGTTTTAAATAACAAAAGAATTCTATATTTTGGAAATACATCAAAATTTTTCTGATAAAATCCTAAATGCAATTTTCACAATCTATGATTACTAATAGAAATTGAAAGTTCCTTACTATCTCTATGTGAAGGAATTAAAACACGTGTGCGAAAATCGAGGCGATCGATGCGGAAATTAAGACGGATCAAACTTCGAAGCGACTGATTTTTGAATCTGACCCGGTGGTTTTGAAGATCTCAATGCTGTCGTCCTTTCTCCCTTCTGCAACGGAAGACGGTTTGATCCCGAAATGGACGAAATCGGTATTTTGCCTATTATTTCGATTGACGATAACTTGATCGTCCGGAATCCAAAAATGACGAATGAATACTTTATTTCACATAATTTTTTATTCCAGATCTAATGGTGTGGTCAATTTCTATAAATTCTCTCTTTAACAAAAATTTATATTTTTAGCCTGAGGTGACCCCTAAAATTGATGTCATTTTCATTTTTTAGGATAATTCGACTTTTTTTACTCCAAAAATGACAAATAAATAGTCCATATTCAATAATTTTTCGTTACGAATCCAATGGTATAATCGAATCTTAATAATTTTGCTCTAACAAAAAGTCACTATTTTAGTCTAGTCCGACTCGGTAATCGAGGATTTTGTAATTTTTATATACGGACTCCCATTTGAACATGCTTACAAGCTAAAGTATGTTTTTCAATCATTTTGAATCCAATGGTGAGGTCAGATTCTATTAAAAATGATTAGAAACATCCTAAAGATTTACCCCTTAAGTCCCACTTTCAAGATTTTCTTAAAATTCTACTATTTATTTATTTTCTCGAGTTACGAATTAAAAATTAAGGGTTTTACTCTCTAAAAATCATCTCAACCCATACCTTCCCTAACCTACCCACATCACTTCTCTCTAAAACATCATCTATCCCCATCTCTAACTTACCATCATCATCACTTACAAAACAAACTCATACCCTCTTGGCTAATCAAGCACTCATTTCCAATCAATTCATCTAGTCACCTAACCTCCCCATCTCTTTTTGACACATGTCATCATCTCTTTAACCCTCCCAAAATTCAATCAACTAACCCCCTATACAACCCATTCTCTTAATCTAAACACCATTCCTCTTTAACCTGCCTATCACTCAATCAACAAACCACTTCCTTACACTTTCATTCTCTTAAAATAAATACCCACCATCTTACCTCACTAAACACTTCACCTAAATGGATTAGGTAGGATCCAAACCATTTGGATAAAAAATTATCCATTTACCCTCATTACACAACTACCCTCAGTCCAACACCAAATTTCATACCCTCCACCTTCAAAATCCATGTCATTCTCTACTCTTCCATTATTTCACCCCATTATATCCTTAAAGTAAACTCCGTATACCTATAAATACCCCATCCCCTTCCAAAATGGGTACCATGTCTTAGACAAAAAAGAAAAGAAAATAATCTTCCCTCAACTCCCCTCTACTTTATTCTCACATTACTCTAAATACATTTGCATACTTTACTAAGGACTCAAGATGACATAAAAGAAGATTAAGAAGGAAGGAAAGAAAGAAAAGTTAAAGCTTCAAGGTGGGTAAAAAATAACACATATCCCCCCTCTTTCTCTACCTTCTCCATATTCCTCTTCTACTTTCCCTTTCATCTCTTTAAGTTCCTTTTAGAAAGACATAGGATGTGATGCTCCCCTTCTCCTATCTTTGATAGATCAGACTTTGATTCGATTGAAAGTATAGGGGTTGTAACCATTTTCAAAATAAAATTGTTTTAACCCATCAAACCTTTTTGTGACAACCATAGTTCAGATTCTTCTAAACTTATAAGAATGGACCCATACCATAGCCAATATTTTTCAAAAACTCATGTAGTTCCCAAGGCTAAGTGTTTATAAGGATCATCCCCTTCAATGGGATGATCCGATAATCAAGCCAAAAATAAATCCCTACTTAGAGTACAAGTTTTTGACACATGGCACTTTATTTTATTTTGCATTTTTATCCAAAAATGACTGAGTTGAGTTGAGGTCATCGCCACTTGGTGGGGAGAAAAGGGTGTCTAACACCTTCCCTTTTCTCCAATTGACCCGTTTACCCCGATCTCAAGGATGATTGGTACCTTATCCTAACGAGAGTCACTAAACGTCAAAAATGACAATTTTCCTAAAAATGTTCATCGGGTGACTATTTTCTCCTACAAAATGAATGGTGATGATTCCAAACCTTCGTAGAAGTGGTAACCATATCCGAAAATCATGCATCTACAACTAGTGATTCCACTAGGGAACATGTGTTAAACCCTCGTGTCGACTCGATCATTGTAAAAAAACATATATTTTTATTTGGTTTGCTAACATTTTTTGTGTTTGTTGTTTATGTTCCTTTTCTAATTACGTATGATATGTTGTAATATTTACTTATTTTCATTCTTCCATTACATACTTGTAAGGGGGTCGATGATAAAAAAAAAAAAAAAAATGCACGAGTACTTGCGAGCATAGCCCATTGCACAAGCCACCCAACCCTCAATATATCTAGCCCCGATGCCTAATAGTTTTACAGCTTAAGATTGTTATTTCAAGTGTTGAGGATGAACACATCAAATTCGATCACCAACCAATGACGTGTGTACTTTGGTATGCATCGAGGTTTGAAGATTGGGTAAATGTAAATCCACCTATTAGTTGCATGCATGTTCTCGATTAGATAAATCTAGGACACGAGTTTCTAAGAATGTATCGATCCCTGAACAAAGTTGTATTTGTTTAAGTAGTTGTCGGGCCTCGAAGTCAGAGTTTTAAGCCCATGAAGCCAACTTTGTATAGATTAGGATCAAATTTCCTTCCATTCATTTGCTTTCCCCCTTAGGTAAAAGGGGAGGGAGGTAATTGCTGCATTACATGCAAAGAATAGTGAGGGACATTCAAAATACTGGCTAAAAAACCAATTTTTGTGAATTGTAGAAATTGGATTTCTTTTTGGTCCGTGTTCATAACACGAATGGACAAAAATGTTTCTCATCCGTGCTCGTAACACGGATAGACAAAAATGTGTCTCATCCGTGTTTGAAGTATGGATAGAATATTTAGTGTCTCATCCTTACTTAAAACATGGATAAGACAAGGATAGTTCTATCCATGCTCCAAACATGGACCAGTATGAATCCTGAACATACCAGATTCATGGGAACTCCTACTTGTTGTTTAAACATCAACACCACCTTAATATATATATCCCAAATGTTGGAAAACTAAGCAAAGGGGAATTTCTTCAATATGTCGTCGATGAGCCGAATCAAAATAAATTTTAGACCTTGGGCCTCAAGTGGGTCCATGGCACCTAGTGCAACCATGAGGGTTTTTCGTCCAATCAAGTTGGCCCTGAGATCTGAGGACAAGTGGGATCTAACACCCTCAAGATTTCTACAAACTGTTTTCAAAATATATATATATATATGTGGAATTTCTCAAATCAAATCGATTTTGTAGCCCCACCAATAATCGTTTCGATCCGAGTCACGATCCATATCCATCTCGAATGGTTTATAACCACTATCCATCCAAACAGGGTTCACGACCTGTATCCACTCAAACCAGGTCCACGACCTATATCTATCTAAATCGGATCCATGACCTGTATCCATCTGAATCGGGTCCACGACCTGTATCTACTCGAATCGGATCTATGACCTGTGTCCATCTAAATCGAGTCCAGGACTCGTTTCCAACTGAACCCGGGTCTACGGCCTGTAACCATTTTGAATCGAGTCCACAATCCAATTTCGACCCGAACCGAGTTTAGGATCCATATATGACCCAACAAGGTCAACAAACCAAGCGAACTCAATCATTTTCTAAGAAAATATATTTCAAAAATAAAAAAAATCAAAAAAATAAAACAAAAAGAAACAAAAAAAATAAAAAAATTTCCAATGGCGTCAATTGTAGGTATTGGTCAAAGTCGGTGCCTAAGAACAATCTTGCCATATTTATATGAGGGAAATAAACTACGTCTATTCAAGGAAATGAGGTGACTTAAGAGTGCTCTTGTGAAAGTATCATATGCCACCTCTTCCCTAGGGATTTGATTGGCCAAGCTTGGTTTCAGATAATTGAATTGGAGGCTAACACAAAATGTGTGTTCTTCCAACTCAATTTCGTAAAAATTTGATTTTACAAAATGTCTTCCAACTCCGTGTTGATACCAGTTATGGGCTGATGTAATCCCTTACTCTCAAAATTACTCCAACTTCGTGTTGATGCTAGCTTCGTATAGATGTAATTATTTTCAAAAGTATACAACTCAGCTCCATGTTGACGCCAACTCCGTGTTGATACTAGCTCCATGTTGATGTAATCATTTTCAAAAACATGCAACCCAGTTCTATATTGATGCCAACTCCGTGTTGATATTAGCTCCATGTTGGTGCAATTATTCTCGAAAATATACATTCTAGTTTTGTGTTAATGCCAATTCCATGTTGATGCCAGCTCCGTGCTGATGTAATTCTTTTCAAAAATATGCAATCCAGCTTCGTGCTAATGCCAACTCCAAGTTGATGAAATTATTTTTGAAAATACATGCTTTATCTTCATGCTAATGCTAACTTCATGCTAATGTAATTATTTTCAAAAATACACAATCCAGCTCCATGTTGATGCCGGCTCCACGTCGAATAACCATTTTTTCTTTAAAACTCGTTTATTTTATAATAAATAACTTCACCCAACCTAATAAAACATCATGCATTTTCTTTTTTGTAAATAAGCCAGTAACACTTGATCTTCTATACCCACAAGTGACCAATTGAAAGAAATATAAACAACCAGAGGAGCCTTCGTATTTGTTCAGATCCTTAAGTGCCACCATGAGTACCTCCGAAGCACCACAGCCTACAATGGCTGAAATGCCAAATATTGATGCAAGGATCGCAACATTATTAAAAACTACTAAGCAGTAAGAAAAGATGTTAAGCGTCGTGTTAGCTAATGTTAGTTTTATATAGACCCAAATAGTACAACAACATGTATCAGGGTCAAACCAACATCTAATTGAACGACAACAGACCACCTTGCCACCCACAGTACTGGGATACCAGGGGCCCCTTCTTACATTCCACAAAATCGACTACCCCCTGTGGTCATTCCTGATAACGAGTGTGAGTATTGGGCCACAGAGGCCAAAAGCATGACAAATGAAAAGAAGGCCCAACAAATTGAGTCTCTTTAGGAGGAAATGAGAAGAATCAAAGGCCTCAACACCATGAGTAGAACTTGGTTTAAAAACCTCTGTTTTTATCTTAACGCACAACTGTCAGCCAAGTTCAAATGTCTAAAATTTGACTAATACAACGGAGTAGGGTGTCATCTATTGCATCTAAAGTTGTACTGTGGATCTATGTGCCAATATGGCAAGTATGACAAGCTACTGATACAGCTATTCCAAATAAGCTTAACTGGGCTGGCCCTCAAATGGTTATCAGGATTGGACCACATACTCATTAAGAATTGGTAGGAATTGGCTACACTGTTTTGGCACAATTACAGGTTCAACATAGATGTGGGTCTAGACCGGAATGACGTAGCTAAGATGACACGAAAGTAAAGGGAAATAGTGAAAGAGTATGCTCAGAGGTGGTGAGAGTCAGCCTCCCATGTAAAACCTACAATGATTGAGCAATAAATGAACACCACGTTTATCTCAATACTAAGGTACGCTTTCAATACTCATCTGGTGGGACACACTACAGGTTCCTTCTCAAATCTGGTGTAAGTAGCAGATCAAGTCGAGGACGGGATCTGAATAGGTCTAATATTTGATTTCGCAAGCCTAGGGATTGCAACAGGGATACTTCCATAGAGAAAATCGATACCATTGGGAAGGAAGAAGGAAGAAACACAAGTTAACAATGTGAAACCAAACCGACCCCTCTTCATCTAGGCACTAGTACCGAGACCACAAGCTTCATCAACCTCATGGGCTCTGATGCCTCCACCTGCCTAGACCCTCCTACCTCAGAGCCTATTCCGAGAAAAACCCTTCGCCAGCTGTACCATAAGTACCACAGTATGGGCAGAATTAGTAAACACGACCTAACAGAGTTAATAGGACATTCACCAAGTTGCTAATGACACTATCAAAACTATTTCCAATCTTGCTAAGGGAAGAGTATCTTGTTAAAAGGCCACCAAACCCAGAAGCTGCAAAGGGACCAGGGTACAATCCCAACTTGTTTTGTGATCAGTTCTGGTAACTCAAACATCAGGTGCAAAACTTGATAGATAAAAAAACTCTCATACTAGATGAACCTGCAAACCCTACTCAACAACAAAACATCAATCAAAACCCCCTATCTACCAACAATGGACGGGGAAGTGGGCATGCAGTAAATGTCATTCTCGAAGAACTAGACTTTTATCCATCAGTTTTGATAGCTCCTATCGGGTCGAAGATTCGAATTTACCTAACGAAGTAACTAGAGACATTAACAGTTAATGCCATTACCCGATATACGGCAAATCCTCCTCAAGATTCTCGATTACCATTCAAAATGGCTGATCTTACCATCCATCCTACTCATCAAAGTCCCAAAACTACTACCCGACCACCTCTCTTTATACCCTATACATCGCCAAATCCCCAAAATATGACTCGACCCCCCTTCACATACCCTACATGCCATCCTCACAACCAGCACTTGCCATTCCTTACACTTCATCAACCCCTCTAGTCGCTCTTCCCATCACCACAATAGCCAAAACGCATCCACCACCACTTATCCTCAATGTAAAACCTGATCCACCTCCAATGACCATACACTCACCTAAACCATTCCTATATAAATCTAACCAAGAAGTCCTATGGAGCTACGAGACAATTATCACCACATCAACAGGGGTCAAGATAATGAAGAAGGCAATGATAACTGACATTGGCCACATAACAAAAGCAGGGAGATGTTAGAAAGTATCAGAAAAGTGATAAGCATCAGGGAAGAGACAAAAAAATAACAAAAGGAATAGTGGATGAGGAGAAAAGAAAGGAAAAGGGGAAGGACAAGATAAATGAAGATGACAAAGAAGATAAAAAGGGAAAGTGTTAGATAGAGAGACAGTAAACTTCATTAAGCTTATTCGAAAGAGTAAACATAATATAGTGAAGCAATTGAACTAGTAACCAGCTCAAATCAGCATTGGGGTCGATTACAAAAATCAGAAGAACACCAAGAAGTACTGTTAAGAGTCCTGGGAAAATCACACGTACCTATGACCACTTTGTCTGCACAGTTGGAACAAATAGTTGGTCATATCATGGCTCCCAATCCCATTGTCTTCACTGAAAGTGAATAATTGCTAGAGGGGCGGGGACATGTCAAGCCATTAAATATCATGGTCACGTGCAAGGGCATGATGGTTGTCAGGATGTTAATCGACAATGGCTCAGCCCTCAATGTTTGTCCTCTTGAAACCTTTCGAAAACTAAATGTTGACTGATCGCATGTCAAACCCAACAATAAAGTTGTCCGAGATTTTGATAGTTCAAGAAGGTACTCACTGGAAGAGGTGGATTTACTGATCACTATAGGCCCTTGTACATTTGAGGTAACGTTTGAGGTCATGAAAATATAGACAACATTCAAGCTACTGTTGAGTAGGCCATGGATCCATATTGCTGGGGCAGTACCATCCTCTTTGCACCAAAGAGTCAAGTTTATCATGGGACAGAGAATGATATCTGTCTTAGTAAAAAAATCTCATCCTGGCTGGAAGAGCTCTGGACGTTCCTTTCATAGACATAAAAATGACGAAGGACAAGGCATTGTAACATTCCTACCAATTCGCTGTCGTTAATCATGTCGAAAAAGGGAAAGAAAAGGTAAAATTAGAATTATCAAAGGCAAATCTGATGATTGACTGGGTCTTGAAAAAAATAGGTTACCAACCTAGATAAGGATTGGGACCGGGAGGAAAATGGAAAGCCACTCCAGTCAAAACAAAGAAACCTACTTCTTATTTCGGTTTGGGATTCAAACCTATGAAAAAAGGATATATCAAATATAAACGACATAGAGAGAGAACTTCAACTAGCAAGAAAGCAAAATTGTAAACCAAATATTTGGAATTTGGACAAGGTTTCTCATATCACCGTTAGCTTCCCAAAATTTAAAGCTAGACCCAATAGCTTATCAGAACAACTGCCAACAAAACCAGCCAGAAAGTCGACAATAATAAGTTTCAAACCCCAGCACATTCAACAAAACTCAGTTGTTGAGTTCCAACTATCCTTCGTGGGAGGCATTGACGTCCTATTCAATGGGGATTACAATGAAAATCTTCAAGAAACGACAAGAGAACCCACGAAAATGGAAGTCATTTTGAGCAAAAAGAAAGAGTCACATTTTCCAATCAGCATCGATTGGGCATCAGTCATCATCCTACCAAGCTTGGGAGGGATTGTGTCCAACTCTGACAACATTCAGCCGAAGGTAATGGTAATCTTCGAACCACCAATGGAACCACCTTTTCACCTTATTCACCCCTCAGAGAAGGGGAGATCTTGAACAATTGGGAAGAATTCTCTTAAACTTTTGAGGCTGTTGAGACCTCAAAAAAATGCCATTAGACTAATCTAATTTGCCCGAGGAACGTAACGAACCCTCATCCTTGGGGAAATACTATTTTGAGGACTCCCTATCTTTACTAATGAATTTGCATGATGTTCTTCTTATTTCAGATATCCAAAAAGTAACAAAAAATCAAATATTTCTCAAACTTAAAAAAATAAAAAACATCTCAAAAAACAAAAAAAATCAAAAACCCTTTAAAATTGCAAAAAATAGATATTTTTCAAAAACCCAAAAACTATTTTCAAGGGATTTGTCTCGATTAAATGAGTACCCAAATAGAACAGAATTTGAAAAGGACAAGTATGATTTTGATCTCGAATTCGACTTTGACCTCATGGGGATCGAAGAAGAGTCTAAGGACGAAATGGATTACCCGCTTAAAAAAATCAAAGACTTGGTATAATGTCACGAGAAAGGAGTTCAGCCAAACATTGAGGATACAAATTCGTCAAGATCGGAACCTTTTTAGTGTAGTAGTAAAATAAAGAAATGACTGATCTTTTACAAAATTATCAAGACGTCTTTGCATAGTCATATAGAGATATGCCCGATTAAACACAGATCTTGTTGTCTATAAACTACCAATTGCTCCTAAAAATAAACTAATGAAGTAAAAATTGAGAAGACTAAAGCTAGAATGGACCCTCAAGGTCAAGGATGAGGTCATGAAGTAATTTCAAATAAGATTCCTTGCAGTTTCTACATACCTTGAGTGGCTAGCTAACGTCATCCCAATACCCAAGAAAGATGGGAAGGTATGCATATATGTTGACTACCGAGACTTGAACAAGGCCAGTCCTAAGGATGATTTCCTATCAACACTTTAGTCAACACTACAGTAGGACATGACATGTTCTCATTCATGGATGGTTTCTCATGCTATAACTAGATAAAAATGGTAGAAGAAGACCAGGAAAAAACCGTATTCATCAAACGTAGGGCATTTTGCACAACAAAATTATGCCATTCGGGTTAAAGAACGTAGGGATGACTTACCAATATGCGATGACTGCATTATTCCACGACATGATCGATAAGAAAATGGAGGTCTACACAGACGGCATGATCACTAAGTCTGGTATAAAAGAAGATCATTTGGTAAATCTCAAGAAGTTGTTCAATAGGCTAAGGAAGTATAGTTTAAGGCTCAACCCGGTGAAATGTGTATTCGAGGCAACATTGGGCAAGCTCCTGGAGTTCATCGTCAATAAAAGGGGCATCAAAATAGATCCGATAAAAGCCAAATATATCCTAGAGATTAAGGTGCCCGTTTCAAAGAGAGATGTTCAGGCATTTTTTAGGATAATACAATATATCAATCGGTTCATTACTTAACTCACCCCTATCTATAAGCTAGTTTTCAAGCTACTTCGAAAGGATATGCCCAAAAGTGGAATAAGGACTGTCAGGAAACTTTCAACAAGATCAAGCAATATTAACTCAACCCACTAGTCTTGGTTCCTTTTACACCAGGGTGACCTCTGCTGATGTATATCTCAGTGCAAGAAAAGTCAATGGGGTATGTATTAAGGCAACATGATGAATGGGGGCAAAAATAACAAGTCATCTATTACCTCAATAAGAAATTTATCGAGTATGAAGTAAAATATTTGACACTTGAGAAGACTTGTTATGCATTAGTTTGGGTATCTCAATAACTATACCATTATCTACTCAGTTACTCAACTATGCTTATTGCTAGAATAGACCCCTTGAAATACATTTTCGAGAAACCAGTGCTAATAGGTCATACAATGAAATGTCAATTATTGTTATCTGAGTTTGATATCACCTACAACACTCAAAAGGCCATCAAGGGACAAGCCATTGCCGAGCACCCGTTGCCTGACTATGAGCCATTAAAAACGAACTTTCCTGATGAAACCATATTAATCATTACAATTGAGGAAGATGACAAAGAACCAGGATGAAAAATGTACTTCGACAGAGCAACAAATCAGAAAGGGAATGGAATAGGGACAGTCTTGATCGAGCCAGATGGGTCCCACATACCAATTGCCATCAGATTGAAGTTCCAATGTTTCAAAAATGAGGCATAATACGAATAATACATAGTAGGATTGAAAACAGCACTAGATCTCGAGGTAGATGAAATTGATGTATTCAGATATTCAAGCCTAGTAGTCTATCAGACGACTGGAAAATGGAAAACCCGAGAGTAGAGATTGATCCCTTACCACGAATATCTCAAAGAATTAAACTCAAGCTTCAATAAGATTTCATTCACATACATGCCGAGAGCTAAGAATCCATTCATAGATGCACTAGCTACACCCGTTTCCATGATCGGTATTTCAGAAGATCCAGTCATCGATCTTATAAAGATCGAGAACTAAATGTTACTACCAACCCTTTATCCACTTACCAACCTCCTCAGACTTTAAACATGGTGTCCAACACTCAACTCCCATTTGATCCAGTCCTTCTCATCCGCCTAGTTAGTCCTAAGCTACCCAACCCCCCTCTTACTAGAGTGACGATCCCTAATGAGGTTCTCATAACCAATATGAAACCTTGGCCAAAGGGGAAGAAGTAAGTCTAGACAAGGCAAAGAGTTTTAAGAAAAAGTTCAAGACTAGTAAGCTACTACGAAATCTCTTAACATAATCAAGCCCGATGTGGGTAATGTCTTTAATTTCTCATGAGTCTTGGGTCTAGTTTTTTTTATCAATGTAGCAATCAAGTCTACCCCTTTTTATTTATTTTAAGTTAGTTAGTTTGTCGAGTCAACAATGGCGTCTATCGTCCCATCTGAATTTAATTGAATAAAAGAAAATTCTGAATACCTCAAGCACATTAACGAATTAATTAGTAATATAGCTTCAAAGAGAAATTCCTTTAACAAGGAACCCCCTCCTAAATTAATCGAATTACTTGAATGAGACGATAAATGTTGAGGAAGCAAAGGCCATTAACCTCGAAATAAAAAATAATTTTCAAAAAATTCAGATAAAAAGCATCTTATCCCTAGAGAAACATGAGGAGATGATGAATCCACTCAAAAATTTCAAAAAACTTGTTCGCATGGTGTTATGAGGATATGTAGATTGTAGGCTTGGATTTTGTCCAACAAGGAATAGATACTCATCCGATAAAATAAAAATATTGATAAGATCAAAAATGTTACAAAATGTATCAATGTTATCCTCACTACATCTTGATTTGCAAAGTTCATCAAAGCAAATATCATAAGTAAATACAAGATATCTTTAGAATTGATTTATGATAACGGGCCACACTTCAAAGCTGATGTTATTACTTTATGTTCAAAGTTCAAGATCTGGCATCACAAATCATTTTCCTACCATCCTCAGATTAATAGAGCGATTGAAACAGTAAATAAAAATCTTAAGTTAATCATCAGGAAGATATGTCAATCACTCTGAGATTGATCTAAGAAATTATTTTCTACACCCTTATCATGTCAAACTTTAACTCTATTCTCCACGAGAGCTACTCAATGCTCTTTATTATGTGAAATGAAAGAAAGTTTTTTAAATTTAAATCCCATCTCTCAGGATCTTGATGGAAAGTCAATTGTCTAAAGGAAATTGGGTCCGTCATCGATACTAAGAACTAAACCTGATCGAAGAAAAATGGCTTAAAACTTTCCACCATGTAAAAGAAAGTGAAAGTGCTGGATATGCAAGTTGATGATCTAGTCTTTTAGAATAATCGAGTACCTATCTTTGACCCTAGAAGGAAGTTCAAACCTAATTGGGGAGGTCCTTTCATTATCAAAGAAATATTGCATGTAAAAACCATCAGACTACAAGATCATGATGGCATCGATTTGCAGGAACTAAATAAACTTTTACGAGATCAAGCGATACTACATGTAAAGATGCCATCTTTGACTGAACCAATTTTCCTGTTACCCAGTTCAATATCTCTTTTCTCTGTCCTTTGTAATTTTTTTAAAAAAAAATACCTTTTTCTTTTTCAGTTCAATCACCTAACCCAGGGGAAGGAATAAATTCGATCTATATTTTGGTCTAATCCCAAAATTTTGGGGTACATAAGCAACCTGAGAAGTTACTTCAGACCCAACCACGTCAAAAAATGTATATTCCCCATAAATTAAAGAAAAAAAATACTATTAAAATGGGGAAGAAAATTTAAAGAAAAAAATGTCACACAAAGAGTATTTGGGTTGTAATCCTTAAAATACGTTTCTTTCTATGCCCAGTCCTCAGCTTACCTATGGAAGTCCTCCTAAGTATTGTACGAAAAAGGTAAGGAAAGTAACAAAGCATGATCAGGTAATAACTCCAGATGTTCAAAAGATAAGAAAAAGGAAAAGAAAACATGTTAAGTTAAAAATCCAAAAGGGTGACTTAGGTAAAAATTAAGGCAAACTCGTAAGGTTAAAAATCCAAAAGGATGATTTTAACAACAATCAGAGCAAAGAAAAAATAAAAAATAAATTGTAAGCTCGCTAGATCGAAAATCTAAAAAGGCAATCTAGGCAAAACCTTGAGAACACTCACTAGATTGAAAATCTAAAAAGGCAATTTAGCCAAAAATGAGAGCAACCAAAAGAAAATCTCAGTCGAGTTGAAAATCTAAAATAATAGTCCGAGCGAAAATATTAGAAGTCCAAATGACCAAGCTTCATTAACTTTAAGGCAAACTCTTAATCATCGGACCTAGGAAAGACTCAGAAGACATGAGTATATTGTCTATGATTGATCTAAAAGTTTTTGCTTCCCTAAGTGAACCGAAGAAGAAAAATGATGAATTCTATGTTGAATCTCAAAAGAAAATATTTTGATCCCTTGAGCTTGACTCAAAATCTTCAATATAAAATTTGAAATTAAAAGTTAAATATTTATTGTGCTTGTGGTAATCATAGATTTCAAACCTTCATAACAATGGGCTCTTTCCTTTTTTAAAATGTGTAATTTTTCCCTTTATGCTAGGGGTATTCTTTTTCAAACTGTGTCCAATTATATCTAGTGCAATGTTTCCTGTCAAACTAGAGGCATTTTGTTCTCAAGCTTGATCAATTTCAACCCCAAAGGACAATGATAATCCACAGCAAGTAGAGTAGTGTAGACATGAAATGTTCATTATTGAACCTCAACGCTACATTATTTGGAGTCGCCACTATTCATTTTTGGAAATAGGTGTGAATGGGTACCCAAAATGATTTTTAAATTGATTTTATATCGTAGTGACTCTCATTTGTTGGAAAAGACAAGGTCTACCTAAAATCTTGGTAAGGAGGTCCAATTAAAGGATGGGGAACGTGTTTGGCATCTCATCTTCTTGACCAAAGAAAGTGAATAAAAGTACACGAGAATGCATGCTAGAGATGGTGTGTGCAATGTTCCCTTATAAAAGGGGTTTTGATTTTAATATGACATTAGGGGCATCTTATGAAAAATGATGATCCGTGTAGCTACATTATTTTTTTTATGGACATGAATATTGGTTTGAGCTTTTAAAAAGATTCCATGATGGAGTTCCCTTGAGGCCACAACCTTGATGCATGTATGTATGGCTAGAAACTTAGTGTTTCACCCGATTAAGAATGTGACACATTTCTTCATCATTGCCATGCATAAGTGAGTGTGTGCATTGTGTACAATATGGTGCATGAGATTAAGGAAAATAAGACTTCTACCCAACCCTTTCGATTGGAACTTAATCCAACCTACTAGATGTGGGAAATGGTGTGCATTAAATCCTAAGAGATTTCTAAAAGAGAAAAATAAAAGTGGAGGATTGGAAGTAGAGGATGCAAATTAAACAATAAACCTAGACTACACCCACCTTATCCCTTGATGCTTGAATGAACTTAATCTTTGAGAAGTGAATTTGAAAATTGAACAATATGGTTGAGGGTTGAGTGAGTTGGAGGTTAGAAGATGAGAGAATGAGTAGGGATTTTATTTATTGAAAGTTGAGGGATGGGTGAAAGTTCTTAGGTAGAAGCTTGGGTTGAGAGAAAGTTAAAATAGGTAGGAATTTAGGTAGAGTTTGGGGTAGAAAAATGGGGACTTGAGAACATGAATTGTTCATATAAAGTGAAGGTATTTATAGAGTTTTTAGAAAATTTTTGGGGATAAAGTATTCCAACCTTAAAAATAAAAAAAAATGGACATGAGATTTAGGTTATTTATTTTTGGATTTTTCATTTGTATGAGGGTAAATATAACATTTGTAAAAAAACTAAAAGGTATTATTTAATTTTTGGTTTTTTGATAAATAAAGATAAGAGAACAAAAAACACTTTTGAGATGGTGAATAGGAGAGTGACATGTGTAAAGGTGAAGTGGTAAGTGAAAAGTAGACCTTCGTTCATTTGTAAATAATTCATAAAGTAAGAGTGGATGAATATTTTTTAAATGGACTAATGGAAGAACTAAAATACTTTTGAGAGGGTGAATAAGAGAATAATATATGTAAAGGTGAAGTGGTAGGTGACAAGTAGACCTTGGTTTATTTGTAAATAATTCAAAAATAAGGGTGGATGTATATTTTGAAATAGATTAATAGGAGAACAAAAGTACTTTTGGGAGGGTGAGTAGGGGAGTGACATGTGTAAAGGTGAAGTGGTAGGTGAAAAGTAAACCTTGGTTTATTTGTAAATAACTCATAAAGCAAAGGTGGATGTATATTTTTGAAATATACTAATGGGAAAGCGCCATGTATGTACTTAAATATTTCCATCTTTTGAGAGTATGATTGAAAGTTCTCTCAACTTTATATATTATTACCAAAGGCCAAAGAACATTTTTGTTTTGACCATCCTTTTTGAGAAATTGAGTGCTTATGAGAGAATGAACTTAGAATGGGTTTAGTTTTGGACTTAGAGGATAGACTTAGGTTAAGGTATTTGAGTTAGGAAATGGACTTGGTTTATGGATAATGGGTGTTAGGGCTATGGACTTTATTTATGGATAATGGGTTTGGAGATGGGTTAAGGTCTTAGGGTGACTTGGCTTGATTGAGATATGGACTTTGTTTATGGACTTGGTTTAATGTATGGGTGATGGATCGGTTAATGGAGAATGATTGGATTCGGATTGAATCATGGAAGTGGTGTAAAGTTAGATTGGATTAGGGACAAGGTTGAGCATGTAAACTATATGACATGATACATGTATGCATGTATGCATGAAAATGATGCCAAGTGGCAATGTGGGCCCGTTGAGAGGCTTAAGTTCTTAATTGAAATCAATTTGAGAAAATTTTAGATTTTCTAATTGGATTCGTGCAAATTGGGGTGTTTACAAGTAGGACCCTCAGAAAAAAAAACTTGATTACTCTTTCACCCAAAGCAGGTAGAGTAGGACTCCCGAAAAATAAGTTCATTACTCTTTCATCCCGAGTAGGTAGAGTAGGACTCTTAGAAAATAAGTTCATTACTCTTTCACCCCAATTAGTTAGAGTAAGACTCCCGAAAAAATTAGTTCACTTAATAAAACTCCTAGAATATAAGTTCATTACTCTTTCACCCTAAGCAGGTAAAGTAGGACTCCTAGAAAAATAAGTTCATTATACTTTCACCCAAAACAAGTAAAATAGGACACCTAAAAAATAAGTTCATTACTCTTTGACCCTGAGCAGGTAGAGTAGGACTCCCAAAAAAAGTTCATTACTCTTTCACCCAGAGTAGATAGAGTAGGACTCCTAAAAAAAATTCATTACTTTTCTACCTAAAGCATATAGAATAGGACTTCTAGAAAAGAAGTTCAATACTCTATCACCCAGGATAGGTAAAGTAAGACTCCCAGAAAAAAAAAAAAAAAGTCTATTACTCTTTTACCCAGATCAGTAGAGTAGGACTCCTAGAAAATAAGTTCGTTACTTTCTCACCTAGGGTAGGTAGAGTAAGACATTCAACTTTTACTCATATTTTGCTCAAACTTTACTCAGATTTTGCTCAAACTTTATCCAGATTTTATTTTCCTCAGCCATGTTATTCAATTATTCATTTTAAAGTTCATCATCTTCCTATCATGAATGCGCAAAATGGAAGTATGTATTTTCAAAATCATCATTATACTATTGCATACATGTGCACATTCAATACATTTGCATTAGTACGAGAGAATTTACTAACATTCAAGGATCTGACATCGTTAGTGGGAGCTCACGCTCTGGAACTTGACAACTTTTAGTTCAGGAAGAGTTTTAGTTCAGATATCTGAACATCCAGATGAATTCTTAAATCAGGTTGCAAAATAAACTGTCACTGACTTTAGCATTCAGATATCGTACTATCTATCAAAGTAGATTTACTATTTAGTTTGCTTCAATCCTTTACCAAAGAGGGACATTTGTAGAATCTCATTTTTGCATTCTCTTGATTAATTAACTCGTCAACTCGATTGTGACGGTTCTCAATGATAGATGAATATTTTAAAATTTTTATTTATTACTAGATGTGTTTCCAAAGCTTGAATGAGATATTTCAAGCAAACAAACTTTAGAAATCATGTTGCGCTAGAAAAATATGACCCAAAACATAAAAATTATCATTTTGAGACAAAAAGAAGCTTTACAAGAAAAATCATTAAAAAATGATCAAATTACCAAAATACCCCTAACATCATAACACCCCTAGAGGCTATATTCCGCTTAAAAAAATTCTTTTGAATACATGAAATTACGAAAATGCCTGTGATATAATTCATGATCATTTCACACCAAAAATGTATAAGTGACACAAACAAATACTCTCATTGAATTTTTTATGAAAAATTGATTTCAAAACATTGGAAAACAACCTCTCAACACAAAAATCCTTTTTGATGGCAAAAATTTTTCAATCCTAAAATTTAAAATTTTGAAATTAATAATTAAAAAATTAATTAATGTAAAGTTAAATCTTAATAAATCAAGTTAAAATTTTTAAACAAATATAATCATTAATTATTTTTCTTAAAATGGATGGACATTCTCTTGAGGACGAATGTTCGATGAATATCTCTAGGAAGGATTCTATTTTTTTAAAGAGGTGTTTAAGAACTTTCTTCAATGTTGCAAACGATATAAAAGGTCAATTGTCATCTTGAACAAATTCACGTTATCACCTGTTACCTGCACACTAAGAAAAATATTATATGGGTAACAAAATAAAATGCATGATGATTTATTAAGTTTGATTAAATTATTTAGGGATAGAACCCAAATTTTAAGTTAAATAAGATTAAAACGTAATCCGTCAATGCGAAACTGGCATCAACACAGAGCTAGTATAAAATGGAGCTGACACTAACACGGGCTTAGCATCAGCACAAAGTTGGGTTGTGTACGTGAGCGTAAAACTGGCATCAACACGGAGTTGGCTTACTTGTTTTTTAAAAATAAGGTTATATCAGCACGAAATTGGCATCAACACAAAGTTGGCATCAACACAGAGCTGGATTATGTGTTCGTGAAAAAGTGGATTACATATGCACGGACCTAGCATCGGTAAAGAACTGGCATCAACACAAAGCTGAAATCATCGTAAGACTGGCATTAGCATGGAGTTGGATTACATGTTCTTGAAAAAATGGGCTGCATCAATGCAGAGCAGAGGTAGCATTGGCACAAAATCGGCATCAACGCAGAGTTAAATATTTCTTGAATGTTTTACAAGATATTTAATAAGCACGAAGATGGCATACTACTCTTAAAGTTTTTAATAGTCACATTTGGAATAATGTGAAATCAATTTTTAATGTCATGTACACAAAATTAATGAATTGGTTCATTGACAACATTTTATCAACGAAAATTCGATTTTTGAATCGCCACGTGCACTAAATTAGTGAGTTGATTCACACATTTTTAATTAAAGAAATTTTGATTTTTGAATTGTCATGTGTACTAAAATCAGTAAGTTAACTCACAAATTATTCAGCAAAGAAATCTTAATTCTATGAATTTCCATGTGCATTAAAATCAGTGAGTTGACTCACATGTTTTTAACCAAAGAAATTTAATTTTTGAATTGCAACATGTATTAAAATTAGTGACTCGACTCAACAATTTTAATCAATGAAATCTTGATTTTTTTGAATGGTCGCATGTATTAAAATCAGTGAGTTAACCCACAAATTATTAATCAAAGAAATCTTGATTTTTTGAATTGTCACGTGTATTAAAATCAGTGAGTTGACTCACATGCCCAATTTCATAGAAAATTTTGTTTAAAAATTTTCAATGTACACAAAAATCAATGAGTCGACGCGTTGATTTTTATTGAGAAATCAATTTTTATTTTTATTTTTCGTGTACACCAAAAAGCTTATGAGTAGATTAATATTAATGAGTTGACCCAATAACATCAAAAATCAACGAATCGACCCGATAAATATCAACACCCATTGAGCCGATCCACCAACTTAATATTAGCGACTTAACCAATCAATTTATCGACAAAACAAATGGGCGAATCGATCCACTAATATTTCGGAATCGTAAAGATTGTCATAGTGCCACACATACCCCAAAAATCAGTGAATTAATTCAGATGCATAAAAATACGCCACCAAGAATCAATAAAAATGAAATAACAAGATGGAGGCATAAAAAATACTCTCCTAACCTATCACCATGTGAAAATAAAATAAAATAAATAAATTAATTAATGCACATCCCTTATTATAAATCATCCGACTAAATCATCACATAGCATCTGAGTATAAATAAAGACCTCTTCCATAATAAACTCTACCATAATTAAGGCACTAAAAAAATCAATAGGAGACACCAATGCGAAAGAAAATTTAATTAAAAACACATGAATATAGAGAGAAAGAAAAAAATGAGGAGAACAAACAAAATAAATAAATAAAATTAAGAGACTAAACCGAAAATAAAGATACCTGTTGAATCGATAATAAGTAGTTTATTCCTTCAAGTAGAATCCAAAGCTTGTGAGCATTTATCGTAATGAGGACGTGAAAGTCGAGGGTAGTGAGAGAGAGGATCAATGCGTGAAGAGACTGGATAGTAAAGATGGTTGTGTCGCTGTGACATGAATGCAGCAAGGGGGATGCGTTGTAGGGATAAAAATAGATGAGGACATAAAGGGGTGATGCAGTGGGGACGTGATAGAAAGAGGGCTGGAGAAGATGACTGCTGTGAGGGCGTTTTTAAAAGAGAAGAAGATAGTTGGCTAAGGTTGTGTGGGCTATCTTGGGTGTTAAAAAAAGTACTAAGGTGCTTGAGAAAGGATAGGTAAGTTACTTTTCTCTCTTATTCTCCCTTCTCCTTCCTTTTCTTCTTTTTGGATTATATTTTCATTACTATCCAGAACTGAGAGAGGACTTGAACGAAAGGAAAACATGAGGAAGAGGGAGGCGATCAGCAAGGATCTGGGGTGTTGGGGCAGCCAAAAGAATAAGACGTGACAGAGAGGGCTATTGAGGGCTGTTGTAGTTGAAGAGGTTTGGCTGAGAAGGACGTGAGTGAGATGAAGGAGATGGGACTGGACAGAAGAAGAGGTTTGGCTGAGAAGGACGTGAGTAAGATGAGGGAGATGGGACTGGATAGAAGGAGAGGTTTGGTTGAGAAGGACGTGACTGAGATGAGGGAGATGAAACTGGACAGAGGGAGAAGAAGATGTGACAGAGGATTATTGGAGGGCTTTTGCAGTTGAAGAGGACGAAGAGGAAAATCAAAGAGTCGAAGAAGAGATGCTTGGGTATTTTTTTAGTAGAGAGAGAACCTTGGAGGTAAGGTGCAGTAAGGAAGAAGAAGTGGATGTTTTGGAGTGAGTATGTTGTAGGTTTAATGGAGAAGAGGGAGCTGAAATGCAGTAAGGGAGTTGCAAAGATGTTGCTGAGATTGAGAGCAGTTGGAGAAGGGAGAAGAAATTGTAGTCTTTTTTTTTTCTTCTAATTGATCATGGTGGCTGATTCTTTATAGCCAAGAAAGAGATGGAAGAAGAAGTGGGGAAGAAAGAGGGAGAGAGGGGTGAGGACGTTGGAAAAGAAGAAGTGGGTTGAGGACGTGAGGTAAAGGGGGTGCGTAGGAGAAGAGGTCATGGAGAGAGAAGGAGGTGATGGACGTAGGTCAGCCAAAACATGGGTCTTCCAACGCTTTTTTTTTTCCATATATATATATTTGGAGAATAAGGGTGATAATCGCACATTATTCGTACTACGGTCGCCTCTTGCTAACAAGTCATGATTGGTCGATGATTGATTTTATTTGGGTTTGAATTTTAATTTTGATTTAAATTTTAATTTGATGTTTTAACTTAAATTTAAATTTTTATTTGATGGTTTAATTAAATTAAATTTGATTTTAAATTTCAAATTTCGATTGTTCGATTGTTCGATTAGAATTTGAATTTTGATGGTATTATTGGTTATTGGTTGATTTGATTTTATTTTGATTTGTTGATCAATTCAATTTTAATTTTATTTTTACCTTTTAATTGGTTGATTGATTTTTAATTTGATTTTCAATTTGATTTTAATTTGAGTTTTAATTGATCAATTACTTATGATTTTGATTTTGATGAAATTTTAATCGTTCGAGTCATTTTCATTATTTTTTTTTATTTTCTTTGGATCTTGATTTTTAACTTGTTGATTTTTAATTTGGATTAGATTTTCAATTTGATTTTCGATTTGAATTTGATTTAGATTTTAAATTGGTTTCTTGGTTAAATTTTAGTTAAATTTTCGATTTGAATTTTATTTTCCTAAGGATCAGGGTCTCTATATTAGTGTTGGATGTTGATGGGCATTTTGGTCATTTATATGATTTTTTAACGATTTTTCTTGAATTTTTTTTATTTTCATCGATTTGGGTCCTATTAGACTCGAAATCACATTTTGAGTGCAATGGAAGTACTTTCGAGATTTTTCAGAGGTCCGAAATTTATGAGGGATATTTTCATCATTTTGGTGATTTTTTTTATAGATTTCTCTGTTTTCATCGATTTTGATCCCATAGTATTGAAATCACATTTTGAATGCAATTGAAGTACTTTCGAGATTTTTCGGAGGTCCAAAATTTATGAAGGGTATTTTCATCATTTTGGTGATTTTTATGGATTTTTTATAATTTTAGCGTAAGGTTTCTTTCAGTCACTGTGTGAGTATTTATAAGTTCCAAAGTCATATTTTCCTAGTGTAGTGAAGTCTCTAAGTTGTCGAACAGTGTAGCGAACATAAGCGTACGTGCTTGCTAAATCGGGTGTAAGGTATAGCGATCTTAAGCGTGCGTAAATTTCTATGTCGACTCATGACAAATAAGGGGGATAAAAAGACAAAAAACAAAAGGAATCAAGAATAATATTCACAGGCCTTTGAGTTCTTTATGCTCATTATTAGGAATCCACAACAACCAGGTGATGAATTGTCGAATTAGGCAGATGCAAAAATAGGGTGTCTACAATTATTTGTCCAAAAAAAGTATAAAGTAAGTAAATAGTATATTCATTCTCCCACAAAAATGAAAAATAAAAAGAGACATATAACAAATAATAGTAAATAAAAAACAAAAAAAAAAAAAAATGAAAACAGATATTTTTGTTTTGAAAAAAAAAACGAATAAGAAATGGGTCAACCCGCTATTGTAGTTCCCAGTGGAGTCGCCAAGCTATAAATGTGGCATTTTTGAGTTCAAAGCTCTCTACTATTTGAATATGTAGTCACCACCATTCTTTTTTTTAAGGAATGGACACCCAAAAAAGTATTTTGTTCATAATGACTCTCAAACGGATAACAGTCATTGGTCTACTTAAGATCTAGGTAAGGGGTCCTTGTTAGGAAATATGAAAAGTGTTAGACACCATATTCCTTCCACCATTGGTAGTAACCTCAGATTTGATCATTTTTGGAAAATAGAAAGAAAAATTGGAACAAATCGATTTGTACTTTCGAATAAGAGAGACTTCGATTTTGGCTTAAACCAAAAAGGACTTCCTTATTGAGAAGAAAACCTTATCATAGTCCATGCCTTTGAAAAGTCTTTAAGTTTTAGACTATTTGACCAAGAGCCCATTTTCATAAGGAAAGAACTCAAGACCTTATTCTCAATACCTTTTTGTGGTGTGTGTATATGGGTAGGGATTTTTAAAAATATTATTAAAAAGGGTTTTAAACCTCTATCCATTCGACCAAGCTGGAGCCCAATAAACCGAAAGTAGATGAGGGTTTGCATTACATCTTAGGGTTTATCCAAAAATAAAAATAAAAATAAAATAAAATTAAGGGGTAAAATCTAAGGGGGAAAGATCGAAAGGGAGAAAGAGAGTGGAATTACTTTCTTTTTTATTTTAGTCATTTCTACATTGTTATTCTCCCTCTTTGACTTTCTTCTGAAACTTCAAGTGATATAATTTGTTGACTTAGTCTTGGTATGATGAGGTGTAGAACTTTTGATGTTTGAAGGATATAGGTGTAAATGTCATGAAAAAAAGGTTGAGAGTTGAGAGTGAATTGAGAGAGAGGGGGAGTGGGTTGAAAGTTGAGAGAGAGTAAGGCTTGATAGAAAGTTTAAGTCATAGGGGATTTGTGATAAGAATGGGGGGATTTATATGATTTTGGAGGTAAATTTTAGGGATAAAATGGGGTAAAAAGGTGAAAAGGAGTAGAATGGTGTGAGGTTTATGAATATGGTGTGTGTAATTTAAAGGTGGTGAAAATGTATTTGTAGAATAGGGTGTAAATGGGTTGTCTTTGATCCAAATGGGTTTAATCTTTCTACCCATAGGAGTTAAGTTTTAGGTAAGTTAAGGGAGTGGATTTTGGTTAGAAAAATGGTGATGTAATGGAGTAGTTATTGATATTTCAGAGGGTAGAGAAGATGATGACATGTGTCCAATGGTATGGGGTGAGTAGGTTAGGTGAATTTATTAAGAAGATTAGCTGTGAAGATGGCTTGTGATGAGGGTTTAGTGAAAGTGATGGGGGTAGGATATGACATGAGGTGTGGGTTGTGGTATAGGTTGTGTAATTTTTAGATGTGATAATGAGGTTGTGTAAAATGATTTGGGAAGACGGATTGTGATGGTGACATATGTCTCATTTTGATGATCTTTGATCTTTGTGGCTGTGCGATTGGAATCCAGTAGACGGCTCTGATGGACTTTGTCACATTGATCCGAAGTTGTTCCAAACACCTTCCTCCTCCCCGTGGCATGGTTACTGCCAAAATCACTTTGACGCTCAAGTTAAATAAATAGAGGAATAGTCTACGATAACTGGTTAAACTCTGATTCCTCTAAAAGGACCCCCCTACCAATAGTGCTATATATTGTGCCTCACTGTGAATTAGGGTTTCCCTCTTTTTAGGCGAAAATCCAGGGATATCTACTGAATCTACGGAATTGTTCACCCAACGAGGATCTTTCGGATCGATTGTACCATGCTGCAGAGATCCCCTCTAAGATCTCTGAGGTTGACGTACGCATATCAGACTCACGATTATTCTACGACCACCTCTGCCCTGCTTGGCTAACATGGTTTTATTTAATATTGCACTGTTTTGCCAGCCTGGCTAGGAAAGTTTCTGCTCTGACCTGCCCTGTTTGGAGGGCAACGCCCGTGTGCTAATCTATGCCTAGTACCACTTAGCTGGTTTGGACACATGTTCGACCTAGATTAATGTGCGATTAATTCCCTCTACAGTGGTGATTGGTGGTGATCATTGGGCTTGGGTAGAGACTTGGGCTTAGGATAGGGTAATGGTTTTGGATTGGGTTTTAGGTTTAGTGGGCTTAAGAGTTGGGTTGAGTTTGATTAGGTTAGGGTATATATAGGATTGGATTAGATTGAGAAGTGAGTAGTGACCCATCATTTTTATTAGTGTAGCGGCCCGCTAAACGCTAAAACAAATCCCAATGCCAAACTTGAAGGTACTAGGTCGCACCTTGAAATTTGGACATAACCCCCTCTGTTTATGTTAGCATTCCACAGAACTCGAAGACCTAATATCTATTACACAACAAATCTTGTATATAAGAAAAATGTAAACACGAGATAACAACGAAAAACTAAATATATCTAACACGTGAGTAGATCAGAGTGCGGCAGTTTAACAATATACAGGATTACAAAAAGTGTTCTCACACTAACATAAACCTAACACTCAACTCCAAAATCTATATACATCCTGGACGAAACTGACAACACTAAAGGTGTAGCCCTAGTGCTCACCATGCAATAGACTCTGGTCATCGATTTGACCGACCATATATTCCTCACTTGTCGACTCTACACTCATCTCGATAACTGCAAGTTCTGAAACTAAAAAAAATAGGAAGGAAAGGGTCAGTAACAATGGTTACCCAGTAAGTCCACAACCAATTCCTACCAATAATCTTTCCTAAACATGATCGAGTAAGCATACTGAACGTTTTGAATACATACAAAGCTTTACAAAATAAAATACGATCAACTGGTATATATAGCCAGGGATGAGCAGCGAAACGGTTTAAAAGTTTACATAACATCAATCATCAGTACTCACTGTATATTTTTATTTTTATACAAATGTAATTGACAACATTGTATTTCAAGAAAAAACAATAGAATTAGAGAATTGGGATTCACGACTGGATCGCTCCCAGTCGGACTTGATATTCCTCAATAAAGTCGTAGTTCCTGATTTTGTGGTTGGTCATTGTTTACGACACTTACAAAACCATTTATCCGACTCAGGCTGGCCGTTTGATGTGACCATAAGCAATGGGTCTTTTTTTATGTGTCAAAACGTTTGACTACTACTAGATTGTTAGTGATCAGTGACTAATCATCTTCGTCTATGCCTATTCGACATACATGTGATTCCCAAGTTATACAATCCATTCGTATACAACCACCTTTACAATACACGTTTACTGATAAAGATAGAAAGGAATGGACTCAGATTCCAGTTGTGAGTCCACTCTCATATGCGTTCCATACCACGTATGAGCTTGGTGGTCCCAACCGTACATCCCAAGATAGTACACCATTCTGGATGATATGACGTACTATCCCTTCAAGCATTCATGAACTCTTTAACAGCTCATAAAATACCTACTTATATATATTATTTTTCTTTAAAAATAAAAGAGAAATTAACATAACAAGGTTGAGAATGGATATCTAGTTCGTACCATGCAACTGTAGCCACCCAGCCTAAAATAAATAACAGTACTCGAAGCCTCTGCGCCAACATAATTTAAATAAACATGCAACCTTTCATTAAACCTGGATATCCCTACACCAACCTACACACAATATATAATGTATAATGCAGACATCACCCCTTGGGTGTGATTTTGACATTTTACCGTTTCATCATTTTTCCCATTCTTTCGACATTTTTACTTTTCATTTTTTTGAGCCAAACCTTTCTCTTTTCAAGCTTTCAAATTTACTTTGATAGTTCAATCAAAAAATTGTCAAATGTTTATTAAAACGGGGTCCCAATAAGTATGCAAAAGCAAACTACCAAAATAGAAAAAGTTTGTGAAAATTTGACTAAGTATCGAAAACTAAATTTTTCAAAATTCTCGAAATTAAAAAACGGATTTTTGGAAATGAAAGCCTTTAACAAGAGATTCGACACAATATAATTTTTATAGTCTAAGTCAAAGTAACTCGAAACATATCAACTTTTGAAAATTTGTCGAAAATGTCGAAATTTACGTTTTGTTCGTCAAACCAAAATTCGGATTTTGATCATTTGAGATTTGGATCTTGAAACCATTTTCGTTCTTCCGAAATGGGGGGTAAAACCTTAATTTTATTAAAGAACTTAAAGTGAACATTATTTTCCATTTACTTAAATGTTTTAAATGAAATAAAGGTGGAAAAACAAGTATAAGTCATGAAGAAAACAACCCAAAAGCCAGAAGTTGTTTTGAATAAATTTTTGTTAGTGGTTGAAGCATGATTCTGTCGATGGAAGCGACAGAATAGCCTTCGATAGGTGTCGGTGGCACCATTAGCTCCTGCCAACAGCACTGAACCATTTCACAAATTCTCGATTTCTCAATCCATTTTTTGGATTTTTCTTCCATTCTTCGACCTACCCACAAATTTTTTTATTAAAACTTGATTAAAACACATCAAATCTCTAATTCTAACATGAATTTAAGATCAAATACAAGATTTCTACGATTTATAAATACAAACAACAAGTTTTCTTAAAACCTAAATGCATATTTTTGAAATCTAAGGTTACTACTAAGTATTGAGAATCCCTTACAGTTGTGGTTGTTGGACACGATGAACTAACTTGGAAATCAAGAATTGATGGTCCGAAACTTTGATATTGGTTGAACTTGGGTGTCAAACCGATCGGGTTGATTGCAAAACCCTTGATAAATGTGTTCTTCCTCCTTCCACGACGAAGAATGAATCTTCCCCTAATTGGATGAGATTTCAAGTGAGTAAAATTGAAACCCCTTCATTGATTTTCGGTGAGAACCCAAGAGAAAGAAAAGGAAATGAAGATTGGATAGGGTGAGAACGTGGAGCTAGACAATACTGACGACTTTGCCTTCTTTATCGAGGTTCAACTTGGACTTGATTACTGGGTTCTTATCGAGAATGGTTTGAAACCCTTAGTAAAGGAAATAGGCTGGTTCTTTGTGAGTTAGGAAGAAGGAAATGAAAAAAAAAATGGGCTAAGTGTTTTTATAACCAAGCTGGAGGGTATTTTTAGCATTTTCCTTTAGTTTATATTTTCGACGGTATCTTAACCATTCGGACTCGAAAAATGACGAATGAGTATTCCATTTTGAATATTTTTTCATTGCGGACCTAATGGTACAGTTAAATTTCTGATTCTCGCTCTAACAAAATTTCATTATTCTGGATCCCACTTAATGCAAATTCGAGAATTTTATAATTTTTTCATCCGAACTCGAATTCGAACTTGCTTACAAGCTAAAGTATATATTCAGACCTTTTTGAATCTAATGGTGAAGTCGGTTTTTCCTTGAAAATGAACAAAAAAATATCCGAGTATTTTACTCTAAGACCCTATTTCAAAAATTTTCTCAAAATATCACCATTTAGCTTCTTTGAGATACGAGTTAAAAATTCTGGGTATTACAATTGACCCACGGACCAAACAAGGTACCTTAGTCATTTATTTGAAATAAAACCATTATTTTGAGGACCCTTAAGCCCATTTTGATAAACATATGTCTTTTTTAGCCTTTTTCGAGTGGGACCTATAGATACCCCAATTAGAACAGGCCCATACTCGAAAGGGGCCCAAAAACAATAGTTTTTCAACAAAATGTACTAACGGGCCTCAAAGGCCCAAATCACAAAAAATTTGACATTTTGATCAAATTGAGGACCCTGAGACCCCCTGAGGATCCAACGGACCCATCCAAAAAGACTCGGCATGCTCCCTTATTGAATTTTCAACAAAATTGGCCAACGAGCTTCAAAAGCCCGAATCACTAAAAATGTGACATTTTGATCGAATCAAGGACCCTAAAACCTCCCAATGGTCTAAGGGGCCCACGAAAGGAGTTTAACCTACCCTACACTTTCCCAACCCTCACCGCTCCGCCCTTGTATCCAAAAATACCTTAATGCTCGATAAAATTCTCCAACGGGCTTTAAAAAGCCCAATTTGCCAACACGTGACTTTTTTTATCAAACCAATGATTGCAAATAACTCAAAAAAATTAATAAATTAAAAAAGGTGAGACTTGGGATGTCTACATATCCTCTACTTCCACTGCTCCACCTCTGAATTTGCAAACACCCTAAGCCCATTCAAGGCCCACAAACCCTTAACCCTTTCCTAAATTAGTTTCTCACCTTACCCCTAACTTAAAATCGATCCCATATCACCTAAACTTTAAAATGAACCTACTCTCAAAAATCCAACCCAAAACAAATCCCATCCAAGCCAAAATAACCCACAACCCTCCTAAAATCCAAATCCAATACACTAAAAGCCCACAAACCACTATCCATATCTAATCCACCTCTAATCTACAACCCATAACCCATTAACCACTACCTACATCAACCAATCACCCTCTTCACACCAAAAGATGACACATGTCATCATCCTCACTCACCTCCCTCATCTAATCAGCTACCCACATCATCATTCTCTAAACAATTCATCTAACCCACTATTACTAAGAAAAATCTCACCAATTCCCTCTTACCAATTCTCCCTTACTAATTCCTACTTACCAAGTCTCACACAAAAAAATACCCTCTCAACTCCTTCTTACTTTCACACTCTCATACTAATCTTCTAAAAAAGAATTACACTCACAAATTCATTAAGGACCTTAGAAGACATTGAAGAAGAAGAAGAAGAAAAGCAAAGGAAGAAAAGGGTAAAGCATCAAGGTGGGTTCGAAATATATCCCCCCCTCTTCTTCTCTACCCTTTACATCTTCCTCTTCTATTACCCCCTTCCTCGTCTTTTATTTTTGTCTTTAGAAGGCCTTTAAGATGCAGTGCTCCCCTCCCTTATCTCTAGTAGATTGAACTTCGGTCCAATCAAAAGTATAAGAATGGATCCATGACCTTAGCCCACATTTTTCAAATATGAATTATGTCCAAGGCATGTCTATTAGGATCATCTCCTTCAATGAGATGATCCTATGATCGAGCCGAAAGCAAACCCCTATTTAGGGTACAAATGCACAACACGTGGCACTTTAATTTTCATTTTTTTTAATCGAATGATCGAGTTGTGTTGAGGTTACCACCACATGGTGGGGAGAAAAGGGTTCCTAACACCTTCCTTTTTTTCCAACTGAGCTGCTTACCTCGAATCTCAAGGTTTGATTGGTATCTTATCCATCGCGAGTCACTACTGCCAAAATGTCACTTTTTTGAAAAATGTGCATCGGGTAACCATTCACACCCACTTATAATATGAATGGTGGCTACTCCAAATCTTACTATATGTGGCCATCATAATCATGAAACCACGTATCTACAGCTGGCAACTCTGCTGGGGAGCAAGGTTCTACCCTCGTGTCAACTCGGTCACTTCCAAAAAATAAAAATAAAAACAAATATATATATATATATATATTATTTGTATTTGATTTACTAACATAGTTTTATTTGTTGTTCATGTTCTTTTCTTTTTTGTTTCAAGTGACATGTTGTAATATTTATTTTTTTTTCCTTCAAGGATATTTGTAAGGGAGTCGATAAAAGAAATAAATGAAAATGCACGTGTGCACTTGCGAGCATAGCCCACTTCATAAGCCACCCCACCCTCAATATATTTAGCCTCGATGCTTAGTAGTTGTACGGCTTGAGATCGTTATTTCAAGTGTCGGGGATGAATACATCAAATCCGATCACCAACCAACGATGTGTGTAATTCGGTATGCATCAAGGTTTGAAGATCGTGTAGCCGTGAAACCACCTACTAGCCGCATGCATGTGCTTGATAAGACAATGTTAGGACACAAGTTTCCAATTTTATATCGACCCCCGAAACAATGTTGTATGTGGTTATTGTAGTCGAGCCTCGAAGCCCACGTTGTAAGCCCAAGAAGGCACGCTTGTATAGATCCTAAGTGGTTTTATTTTTTATTTTTTTTCTCTCCTTCCCTTACGCTGTGTTTGGATTGAGGGAAGGGAAGGGAAGAGAAACTCATTAAGGGAAGGGAAGGGAAGGGAAGAGAAGACTAGTTTCTCTTCACCCTGTTTGGATTAAAATAGAAGAGAAGAGAAAAAATCAAGTTTCTCCTGTTTGGTTAGGATTCATAAGAGAAGAGAAGAGAAATTATTATTGTCAAATGACTATTATACCCTTCATAATCTAAAAAACAATTCTACTTATACAATGATACAAAATATTCTTACTTAAAAGAGATTACTAAGGATTGATCAATTAACATCTCATTCATCTTCCTCACTATTTATTTATTTATTTATTTATTATTATTATTATTATTTTACTTTATTTATTTATTTATTTATTTTTTGCTAACCGAGTGTCTGGGCCAACTTGCGCGCACCACGACTAATCTCGGGAAGGACTACCACAACAACCCCCTGCCATGGTCCCCCAGTTAAATCATAAGAAAAATTCAAGAGAAAAATCGAACCCGTGACGTGCGCCTAACCCACACTTCATGTGCTCGCCCTTACCACTTAGGCAACCCATGGGTCCTCACTATTCTTTATTGTTAAAATGGACAACGAAACTTCAATTCCTTTGAAAATTTTCTCTTCGATGTCAATCGTAAATGAGTGAATTTTAAGAATGTTTTCATTATTTTCAATCGTAAATGAGTGAATTAGGGGTAACCTTAATTTCGCCAATTTCACAAGGGGTCTTACTAAAATACCCTTATCCACGTTCATTATAGTGTACTTGTTAGTTGTCATATATATGACATGAGAGTATGGGAGCCATAGCTCTTAAAATCACTCTTGATCATGTACTTCATTTAGTAAAGTAGTTAACCAACTCCAATTTTTTACTATCGCACACCAAATATTACTAATGACACATCAATTGACCAATGAGGGTCGAAGAGGTGGAGATATCCAATCCTTTTTTTTTCATCACCACCGAGCCCTTTTTCTTCTCCAATTTGTATTTCTAATAACTAAGGGTGTGACATTGAGGAAAGCATTTTTGCTCAACATGTAATTGGTCAAATTCAAGATTCCTAAAAATGCCTTCTTTGACTGTTTAGCAAAAAAAAAAATCCTCTGGATAGAGAGAAGAAATTTCTATTATCACATGGAACTTAGTGCTCTATAATGAATCGAAAAGAAAAATGAAGAAAATAAACTATGTGATAATAACCATCAATTGTCCACTCCTCACAACTAACTATTCTTTCAAGATAAAATCAGTACTTGGAAATGCAAAGATGATTATTCTACAAGTTAGTTTAGTATGATTGCCCCGGTATTTATGATTTCCTACACTTTTGAGTTTGTTGATCCTCCTGTTCATTTTATTCTTCGAGATTTAACGAACTCTTGAGATGTTGCACCAGCAAGCAAGTTAGTGTGTGGAGGGTTTTTAAACCTATCAATGCTTACATAACTTACCAACTTGGCCAGCTAACACCTTCAGACGTTGCAGCAGATTATTCTAATCCATGTGCACAGGAGCACTTCAACAATACAGGCCTGTATTGCAACTAGAACTACCCACATTGACGGTTCGACCTGTTAGAACGAACACCATATACATTTCCTGAGTTGAATGGACAAAACTGGACTAGTAGAGCTCCAGTTCATCGGTCTTCCCAGACCTGGGCAGGTCTTTCCGTGTTTTAGAACACTAGAACAGAGAATATATCTACAGGGCATCAATTAAATTATTATCTTGTATGAATCACTAACTTTAAGGAAAGAAAACAAACTACAAATCAACGACAGCCTGATTAGACTTCATGAACTAAATTAGTTTTTAGCTTACAAATGGCAAAAAGAAATGCTCATGTACATTTCTATTACAAATGACTGAACAAACAACTACCTTGTTATGCTACCCATTATCGTGAAGGAGAAACTGCCATCATCACAAAATGACCACCTTTGTTATATGCACAAAAAATATTCCTTATGGTAGTTTTCAAATGAAAGGGGGAACATGGCCCACAGGGCACATTCAATGGGAATAAAAGCCTTCGGCTTGCAGTCCATGATGTGAGTGTCAGGCTTGGATTCGAGTGTACTACGGTGATTGCATACCACCAAAGCAATGGCACCATCATCTTTTCCCAAATGAAAATGATGATTGTGGACTTAATGGGTATCAATACAAGTATTCGGGAATATCTGCCAACCAGGAAGTAAGCTTGAGATTTTATCAACTCCATCGCATCCTGAAACTGTGAAGGAAGATCCAATTCCTGTTGAATCAGAAGGAAAACAAATCAAGATTTCTTTAAAAAATTTAGGTCCAATATACTAGAATTCTTGGTTATGAAATTACATAAATTCCCCAAATATTCATTTCTTACTGGAAATGTCCTTGGTCCTGCATTTGCTGGATTCTCAGTGCAATTAAGAGAGAAATAGCTTTAATATGAGTGATTAGTTTATCAAATGAGCTCACACATCATGGAAGCAGAGAAAGAACTTCACACTATGGGCCAAAAGTTAGTTGTCTGATTTGCAGATTGCTCTAGCTTAGTTGTGTTGTCATGTGTGTTTGGAATTTTTTTTTTCCTCATAATCACCTAATCTAAAGCATCAAACTATCAACAGAAACAAAAATTTCTATTGATTCACCCAAACCATCGAGTTTGTGAAGGATTTTTTTTAAAAAGCTTTGAACGTCAAACCTTCTAAAGTTAGACGTTATCCAACTACCCATCTATACTAGGATATGATCTTAGGTCATTGAGGATTAGGAATAACACAATAAAACAAAGAGAGGCAAAAATGTGAATTAACACATGGTAGATTGCATCAAACAAGGCAAAAGGAACAACTCCGGGACAATCGAAGGAAGTTCTAATTCCAAGAAAACAAGCAAACCAGCTTTACAAAGGAAAAAAAAAGAACATAATCAAACCCATCCTCTTATAGATCACTACATAGAGATAACATGAGTTTTAAAGATGGGGTTGGATTACATGAATTTCTATAACAGAATTCCGATGTGTTACGAGTCTTCACCATTAACTAAGATCTCCCCAACGGACATTGTGCTTGGCAGCAAGATAATGTGCTCCTATTGGCCCTCTATTGCCATATGGGTAGAGCTCAGGTGCAATCTTCTTCTTTTCTAATTCTTTCAACAATGGTGTGAAAAGTGTCCAGGCTGCATTGAGCTCATCACTTCTAATGAATAGCATTGGACAATTTACCACCCTGAAACACATCTTTAGATACTTTCAACTTGAGTGTACAGTGAACTAGACATACAGTAACAATTATGATCAAGATGTTACAAATCACACAAGTCAATAGAAAAAATAAAATGAGACGTCTATCGTAAATACAACACTGTTGTGATGGTTGTCAAAAGATGAGATCATTGCTATCGACTTTGCAAGGTCAAAATAGAATTTAGCACATCCACAAGTAAAGACTTGCTAGAGAGCTTGTCCGAAATATGTTGAAGGAGATGGGGCTTAAGCCTATATATCAATAAACCACCAACAGGAACCCAAACTATGTGACTGAAGATCCCAAGATCTAGGCTCAAGGAGTAAACCAGTTGTAAGAGTAGTTTGTGGTGGTACTACACTACCCATCCCTATGGAATAGTCGTACACATTTATCATTGAGAGAATAAGCTTATATGACTATTAATGTTTTCTCTGGTTGGAAGTCCCATGGGGTATTATAATAAGTGATACTCTTGATAGAAGCACTTATATGAGTCTAGAAGTGGGGTCACTTTTGATGTGAATTTTGGGTGATTCTCTATAGTGCTCATGAAAGCCTAGGAATGCTCATGGCCGAAATGAGCACACTTTCAAGAGCGATGGTGAGTTAGAAGAGTTGTGTGTGATCCATTGTCTTGGTTTACAACATAAAGTTGGACAGTTCAAGACGAAAGTTTGCTGTAGAAATAGTACACTTGATAGATCTATTTTAAGCAAAGATTTAAGTTGACCTTGTCACTCATGCATGACTTCTCTACTATACTCCAATGCTTTGATTTTTGTTTTGTTTTTTTTCAATCATGTTGGGAATTGTTGTAATGGTGCAAGTGAATGAGACAAATCAGGAGGGACTTAAGAGTCCTAGCCTCTAAATTTCTATTAAGATGCTAGCGTCCAACTCCCAACTGAGAAATTCAAATCTATTCAAACATAAAACTAATTACTAAGGTTGGAAACCATGAATATGAACATGATGCCATTGAAGTCTAAAAAGCCTCAGTTGTTCAAGATGATCACTTTCAATTATTTTCATCACACTTAAGGCATAATAATAGAAAATAGACTCAGGATCCAATACAGTGTTCCATTCCTATTAAGACTAATCCATGAACAATAGCAGAAAAATATAGCTATCTAGAAAAAGTATATCTAATATCAAACTTTCTTGATTTTCAAGAAAATACAGATCTAGGTTTTCAAAAAATTTACCTTCTCGATGACCTTAAGATCGAAGATGATGATTTCCCACTGTTACAAAAAAACAAAAATAAAAACAAAAACAAAAAAATAACCAAAGGGTGTAAGGATTTTTGAAAAAAGAAGATGAAGAGAAATGTGTGCCATTGAAGAGGGTTTTTTGGAGAAAATTAGAAGAATGAGAGAGAGAGAGGATACCTTAGGTCGTCTCCTACTCGAGTTCAACTCTTTCGTTCTACACTTCTAGGGTTTTTGAAATCAAATTTGTTTTTGAGGATTTTTGAAAAAGAAGAAGAAGAGAAAGGTGTGTGGGGTTGAAGAAGAGAAATTTGGGTGACGTTGAAGAGGATTTCTTGAAGAAAATCAGAAGAATGAGAGAGAGAGGTCGTCTTCGAGTTCAGTTCAAGTTCGGCTCCTTCGTTTTGCAAATTTCTAGGGTTTCTGAAATCAGTTTAATCTGATTTATTACATGGGGTGTAAGTAGTAATATATGGTCTGTTAATATAAATAAGTTTTGGAAATTTTAGAAAGAATGAGGGTAAATTTGGAATCGAAAATATGCTCTCTTCTCTTCCCTCCTCGTCTCTCCATTTTCGGAGGGAACAATTTTTTTACTTTTTTCCCTTCCCTTCCCTCCATTTTTCTTCTCTTCCCTCCCCACTTAACAATCCAAACAGGAGAAAGGGTACTGTTTTCCCTTCCCTTCCCTTCCTTTCTCTCAATCCAAACACAGCCTTAGGTAAGAAGGAGGAATCCATTGCATCATTCAATATAAAAAAATAGTGAAGAATGAAAAACAGTGAGCCACATTGAAAACAGGGGCTAAGAAAATCAATTGCTGTGAGTGAATTTCTTTCTGGTCCATGTCCATAACACGGATGGATAAAGATGTGTCTCATCCATACGTCAAATATGGATGAAACAGATGTATATCGCCCGTATCTGAAACAATGATAAGATGAAATGTGTCTCAACCTTTCTTATAATGCGGATGAAACAATGGATGTTTCAACCGTGTTCAAAGCACAGATGAGACAATGACTGTTCCACCCATGCCTCGATCACGGACCAGTACGAATCTCAGGCTTGGAGTTCCCCTATCATTGTTCAAGCGCGAATATCACAAACAAAAAAAAAAACAAAAACAAAAAAATGAAAAAATGAAAAAATGAAAAAAAAAAATGTGTTTTTATTGGCCCAAGCCAAAAACCAGAGGCAATGTGCCTCAATTTTGGACTAATAAAACTTAAAAAAAAAAAAAATTTAGCCAAAAAATCATACTGGTCCATATTTCAGGCACGGATAGGTATAAAATACCCATATCCTACGAATGTAAAAAAAAAAAAAAATTTGCTCATTTTGTTTTCGACATCAGTCTTAACAACTTTTGTTCTCAGGTTTATTTTTCTTTTGACACTTAAGGCTTAAAAATGCTTAAATGGATCATTTTTTATTAAGCTTAGGGCCTATTCCTTGTCGCTTTTCTTTGTTTGATCAACATAGAACTTGCATACATTCTATCGATCAAAGTTGACCCCACCTAATGTAATACACTATCAACCTCATCTACAATCATATCCGTTACCGTCCATCACCAATCTTCAAAAATGGGACCACGACCCCGATCTACTACAACTGGGTCCACGACTTAGATCCATTTCACTTGGGTCCACGACCCAGATTCACTACAACTGGGTCCCAGATCCATTTCAACTAGGTCCACGACCTAAATCCATAACCCAAATCCATTTCAACTAGGTCCACGACCCAGATCCACTACAATTGGGTCCATGACCTAGATCTATCTACAACTGGGCCTATGACCCAGATCCACTTCATCTAGATCCACGACCCAGATCCATTCCAACTAGGTCCATACCCAGATCCACTACAACTGGGTCCATGACCCAGATCCACTACAATTGGGTCCATGACCTAGATCCATTTCAACTGGGTCCATGACCCAAATCCATCTACAACTAGGTCCATGACCCAGATCCATTGCAACTGGGCCCACGACTTAGATCCATTACAACCAGGTCCATGACCCAGATCCATTTCAACCGAGCCCACAAATCCACTACAAATCAAGTCCACGACCTATATATGATCTAACAAGGCTGACAATTGATCAATCAACTCAAATTAATTCAATATTTTTCAACAAATAAAAAAAAACGTCAATTGTAGTTCTTGATCAAAGTCGGTGCCTAGAAAGATCTTGCCCTGTTGATACGAGGGGGATAAACTACATCTATTCAAGGAAATGACGTGATTTAAGAGTGTCATTGTGCGCCATCTCTTTCTTGGAGATCTGACTGGCAGGCATTGATTTCATAGAATTGAATTGCGAGCTAACATAAAAAATGTCTTTTCAACTCGACTTATTTCCAGCAATCAACTTTTTCAAAATATTTTACCAGCTCCGTATCGATGCCAGCTCCATGTTGAGGAAACTATCTTTTCAAAACATTTTATCGACTCCATGTCGATGCCAACTCCGTGCTGAGGTAATTACTTTTTCAAAACATTTTACCGACTTCGTGTCGATGCCAGCTCTGTGCCGATGAAATTACTTTTTCAAAATGTTTCCCGATCCCGTGTCAATGCTAGCTCTATGCTGATAGAATTACTTTTTCAAAATAGTTTCTCAACTCCGTGTCGATACCAACTCCGTGCTGATAACATTACTTTTTCAAAACTTTTTTTCGACCCCGTGTCGATGCCAGCTCCATGCTAATGGAATTTCTTTTTCAAAATATTTTTTCGACTATGTGTCGATGTCAGCTCCGTGCTGATGGAATTTCTTTTTCAAAATACTTTTTCGACTATGTGTCGATGCCAGCTCCATGCTGATGACATTACTTTTTCAAAACGTTTTCCCGACTCCGTGTCGATGCCAGCTCTGTGCTAATGAAATGACTTTTCCAAAATGTTTTCCCGACTCCAAGTCGATGCCAGCTTCGTAATGATGAAATGACTTTTTCAAAAATGTTTTACAAACTCCGTGCTGATGCCGACTCCGTGTCGATGCCAGCTCTGTGTTGAGATAATTCCATTTTCAAATATTTTACCGACTCCGTGTCGATGCCAGCTCCGTGCTGATGTAATTACGTTTTCAAAATATTTCACTGACTCCATGTCATTGCCAACTCCGCGCTGATGCGAACTCCGTGTTGATGCCGACTCCGTGTCGATGCCAGCTCTGTGCTAATGTAATTCTTTTCTAAAGTACTTCACCAACTCCGTGTTGATGCTGGCTCCGCGCTGAGAAATTACTTTTTCGTTAAAACTCATAATAAACAACTTTACCCGACCTAATAAAATATCATGCATCTTCATTTTTGTAAACAAGATAGTAACGCTTGGTCTTCTATACCCACAGGTGGCCAAACGACATAAATATAAGCAGCCAGAGGTACCTTCATATTTTCTTAGGTCATCTATAGTCACCATGAGTTCTTCTGAACCAGCATAGCCCCCAACGGCCAAAACGTCAGGTATCGATCCACAAATAACAACACTATTGAAAATAATTGAGAGGCAAGAAAAAATGGTAAGTGCCATATTAGCCAACGCGAGCATCATACAAGTCCAAACAATACAGTAACACGCGTCTGGATCAAATCAGGATCTACCTGAGCAACCTTCATAGGGACCACAGACCACCATGCCTCCTGAAGTGCCAAAAAACTAGAGGACTCCGCTCTATATTCCACAGAATCGACTACCCCCTGTGGTCATTCCTGATGACGAATGTGAGTATAGGGCCACGGAGGCCAAAAGTGCAACAGATGAAAAAGTGACTCAGCAAATCGAGTCTCTACAAGAAAAAATAAGGAGGATTAAAGGCCTCAACACTATGAGTGGAACTCAGTTCAAAGACCTCTGTTTGTACCCCAATGCTCAATTACCGACCAAGTTCAAGTGCCCAAAATTTGAAAAATACAATGGGGTGGGGTGTCCGTTGTCACATCTGATGTTGTATTGTGGGTCTATGTGCCAATATGGCGAGGATGACAGGCTGTTGATACAATTATTTCAAAGGAGGTTGATGGGGCAAACACTCAAATGATTTTCTGGATTGGACCACATGCTCATAAAAAATTGGCAAGACTTATCTGAGATGTTCTGGCAAAATTATCGGTTCAAAACTAATGTTGGTTAGATCGAAACGACATGGCCAAGATGACAAGAAGCAACGGGAAACGGTGAAAGAGTATGCACAGAGATGATGAGAGTCAACCTCACAAGTAAGGCCTGCAAAGACCGAGCAAGAGATGAACACCACGTTTATCTCGACACTAGGGCACGCCTTCTATACTTATCTGGTGGGGCACACCACAGGCACATTCTCGAATCTGTACAAGTAGCAGACCGGGTCGAGGATGGGATCTGAACTGGTCTGATTTTTTATTTCACAAGTCTAAGGATAACAGTAGGAATCCCTTCTCAGTAAAAGCCAGTACCTATAGGAAAGAAAAGGGAAGAACCACAGGTCAACAACGTACAACCAAATCGACCCCTTTTCATCCCTTCACCAGCACCAAGACTACAAGCGCCATCAACTTCATGGGCACCAGCACCGCCAACATGGAACCTGCACCTAAAAACCAATTCAAGGCAAACCCTACACCGGTCGCACAACAGACACCACTATATGAGCAAAACCAGCAGGCACGACCCAACAGGGTAAATAGAGTTTTTACCAGGTTACCCATGACACTATCGGAATTACTGCCAATCTTGCTCAGGGGTGAGTATCTTGCAAAATGTTTCCCAAATCCAAAAGCTAAGAAAGGTCCAGGGTACAACCCTAACTCGTTTTGCGAATTCCACATGGGTGCTCCAGGGCACTTTACAGATCAATACTGGCAACTCAATCACCAGGTACAGAATTTGATAGACAAAAAGGCACTCATACTGGACGGACCTACAAACCCGTCCCAACAACGGAACATCAACAAAAACCCCTTGCCTATTCATAATGGAGGGGGAAGTAGGTACAGGGTAAATGTCATTCACGGGGAACTCGATGTCAATCCATCAGATTTGATAGCCCCTATCGGGGTGAAAATCAAGGTCCACTTAACAAAGAAAGCAGGAACGCCCACGATCAACACAGTCAACCATCACACGACAAATCCATATCGAAATACACAACCGGCACTCAGATTGGCTGACCTCACCCTCCATCCTACTCATCAAGATCCCAATGCTACCACTCGACCACCTCTTATCATACCTTATACATTGCCAAGTTCCCAAAATACAGTTCGACCCCCCTTCACATACCTTACACTTCATCCACTCATCATCCCCTACACTTCGTCAACTCCTCAAGTAGCTCATCCTATCACCACCACATCCAAATCATCAGTGTAAAACCTGATCCACCTCCAATGACCATACGTTCACCAAAATCATTCCCATATAGCTCTAACCAAGCCGTCTACTGGAGCTATGAGACTACCATCACTACGACCACAGGAGTTGAAACAATGAAAAAAACAATGGTGGTCGACATTGGCTATATGACAAAAATAGGGAGGTGTCAGAGGGCACCAGTAAAAGGGGTAAACATCATGGAAGAGGTAAAAGAAATAGCAAAGGGGACAGAGGAAGAGGACGAAAAGAAAAGGAAAGAAAAAGGGAAACGCAAGGTAGACGAATATGACAAAGAAAAGGAAGGGGCGAAAGTGATAGATAGAGAGGCAGCGGACTTCATTAAGCTCATTTGTAAGAGTGAGCATAATATAGTGGACCAACTAAACAAACAACCTACTTAGATTAGCATTCTAGGTCTCTTACAAAAATCCGAGGAACATCAAGAGGTACTACTGAGAGTCTTGGGAACCGCACAAGTACCTACAACCACCTCGCCAACACAGTTCGAATAGACAGTTGGCCAAATCATGGCCCTCAATCCCATCATATTTACTGAAAGCGAATTTGTACCAAAAAGACGAGGGCACGTGGAACCGTTGAACATCATGGTCATGTGCAAGGGCATGATGGTTGCTAAGGTATTGATTGACAATGGCTTGACCCTCAATGTCTGTCCTCTCGAAACCTTTCGAAAGCTCAATACTGATTGGTCACATGTCAAGCCCAACAACAAGGTTGTCCGAGGCTTCAACAATTCAAGAAGAGACTCTTTGGGACAGGTAGACCTACCGATTACTATAGGTCCTTGCACCTTTAAGGTAACGTTTGAAATCATGGAAATACCGACAACCTTCAACTTGCTGCTAGGAAGACCGTGGATCCATATAGTAGGGGCTATACCTTCTTCTCTACACTAGAGAGTCAAATTCATCATGGGGCAGAGAATGATATCGGTACTAGCAGAAAATCTCATCCCAGCTGGGAGAGCTACGGACGTTCCATTAATTGACATTGAAATGATGAAGGACAAAGTGCTATACCATTCCTATCAATTCGCTACTGTCAATCATGTTGAGAAGGGAAAGGAGAATGTGAAAGCGGAACTATCTAGGGCAAATCTGATGATCGGGCGAGTTCTGAAGAAAACAAGTTACCGACCTAGACAAGGGTTGGGACCAAAAGGGAAAGGGAAAGCTACACCAGTCGAAGCAAAAAAACACAATCCTTATTTCGGATTAGGATTCAAGCCTACGAAAGAGGCCATAACAGAAATGAATGACAAGAAAAGAGAACTCCGGTTAGTCAGAAAATAAAATCGTGAACCAAATATCTGGAATCTGGGCAAAGTTCCTCACATCAGTGTCAACTTCCTGAAGTCTCAAACTAGACCTGATAGCTTATCAGAATCACCGCCAACAAAGCCAATAAGAAAGCCAAAAGCGGTAAATTTCAAACCTGTGCACATTCATGAAGACTCAGTTGTTGAGTCCCAATCATCCTTCGCAGAAGACATTGATATCCTATTCAATGGGGATTCCAATGAAAGTCTATCAGAGAGTACCCAAGAGCTTACAAAAGTAGAAATCACCACAAGCCAAGAGAAAGAATCACCCTTTCCCACCGGTATTGATTGAGCATCAGTCGTCATCCTACCAAACTTGGGAGGGACTATGCCCTAACTTTAAAAAAATTAACCGAAGATCATGGTCATCTCCGAACCACCAACCAAACCACCCAACAAATCACTTACTCATCTCATCCGTCCCTTCAGAGAAGGGGAAATTCTGAACAATTGGGAGGAATTCCCATTAACCCTCGAGGCTTCTGAGGCCTCAAAAAAAAAAGTCGTTAAACGAATCTAGTTTGCCCGAGGATCATAACGAGCTCTCGTCCTTGGGTAAATACTGTTTTGAGGGCTCCCTATCTTTATTAATGAATTTGCATGATTGTTCTTCTTATTTCAGGTATCTAGAAAATCACAAAAAAAAAAAATATTCCTCAAAAATAAAAAAATTATCAAAAATAAAAAATCCTTCAAAATTGTAAAAAAATAGATATTTTTCAAAAACCAAAAAAAGAGTTTTCAAGGTGTCTCGATCAAATGAATACCTAGATAGAACCGAGTTTGAAAGGGACGAGTATGATTTTGATCTTGAACTCGACTGTGACCTCATCGGGATTGAAGCAGAGTTTGAGGACGAAATGGAATACCCACCTAAAGAAATCAAAGACTTGGTAGAACGTAATGAGAAAGGTGTTCAGCCAAACATTGAGGATACAGATTCAATCAAGCTTGGTACCGAAGAAGACCCACGAATTATCAACATCGGAGCCTTACTAACATCGCAGCAGAAAGAAGAAATGCTCGAACTCTTATGAAAGTATCAGGATGTCTTCACATGGTCATACAGGGATATGTCGAGATTAGATATAGATCTTGTTGTATACAAGCTACCAATTACTTTCGGAAGTAAGTCAATCAAGCAAAAACTGAGAAGACTGAAGCCAGAATGGACCTTCAAGGTCAAAGATGAGGTCATGAAGCAGTTCAAAGCGAGATTTCTTGCAGTTTCTACATACCCTGAGTGTTTGACTAACGTCATCCCAGTACCCAAGAAAGATGGGAAGGTACGTATGTGTGTTGACTACCGAGACTTGAACAAGGCCAGTCCTAAGGATGATTTCCCACTACCACACATCGATACTCTAGTCGATAGTACAGCAGAGCACGGTATGTTCTCGTTTATGGAAGGCTTCTCAGGCTATAATTAGATAAAAATGACAGAAGAAGACCAGGAAAAGACTGCATTCATTACACCATGGGGTACTTTCTATTACAAAGTAATGTTGTTCGGGTTAAAAAACACAAGGGCGACTTACCAATAGGCAATGATCGCACTATTCCACGATATGATCCACAAGGAAATGGAGGTCTACGTAGATGACATGATCGCTAAATCCGATATAAAAGAAGACCATTTGGTAAATCTCAAGAAGTTGTTCGACAGGCTCAGAAAGTACAGTTTGAGGCTAAATCTGGCAAAATGCGTATTCGGGGCAACATCGGGCAAGCTATTGGGGTTTATCGTCAGCAGAAGGGGCATCGAGATAAATCCGGTAAAAACCAAGTATATCCTCGAGATGAAAGCACCCGTTTAAGAGAGAGATGTTCAGCCATTCTTAGGGAGAATACAGTATATTAGCCATTTCATTGCTCAGTTTACACCTATCTGTGAACCGATCTTCAAGTTACTAAGGAAAGACACGCCAAAAAGTGGAACAAGGACTGCCAGGAAGCATTCGATAAGATCAAGCAATACCTGCTCAATCCACTAGTCCTAGTCCCTCCTACTCCAAGGTGACCCTGCTAATGTACATCTCAGTGCAAGAAACGTCAATGGGGTGTGTGCTAGGGCAACATGATGAATCGGGACGGAAGAAGTTTACTGAGTACGAAGTAAAATATTCAATGCTTGAGAAGACCTACTGTGCATTAGTCTGGGCATCTCAACGACTACGTCACTATTTGCTTAATTACTCAACTATGCTTATCACTAAGATGGGCCCCCTGAATTACCTTTTCGAAAAACCAGCACTAACAGACCGCATAGTAAAATGGCAATTATTGTTATCTGAGTTTGACATCACCTATGCCACTCAAAAAGCCATTAAAAGGCAAGCCATCGTCGACCACCTCGCCGAGCACCCGTTGCCTGAACTACGAGCCGTTGAAATCAAACTTCCCCGATGAAGCCATACTATTTAACGAGATTGAGGACGATGATGAGGAACTAGGCTGGAAAATGTACTTCGATGGAGTAGCCAATCAGAGAGGAAACGGAATAGGGCAGTTTTGATTAAACTAGATGGGTCTCACGTGCCAATTGCAATCAGACTGAAGTTCCAATGTTCTAATAACGAGGTTGAATATGAAGCATGCATAATAGGGTTGAAAGCAGCACTAAATCTCGAGGTAGATGAGATCGATATTTTTGGAGATTCAAGCTTAGTAGTCTATCAGACGATTAGAGAATGGAAGACCCGAAAGTAGAGATTGGTTCATTACCACGAGTATCTAGAGGAATTAAGCTCGTGCTTTGACAGGATTTCATTCACATATAAGTTGAGAGCTAAGAATCAATTTTCAGATGCACTAGCTACACTTGCTTCTATGATTAGTATCTCGGAAGATTTAATCATCAATCCAATTGAGATTAGAATTCAAGATGAGCCGACCTATTGCTTACCCGTCGAAGTAGAAGAATTTAAAGAAAAGCCATGGTACTCGGACATCAAGGCATATCTCGAAGATCGAACCTTCCCCTCAGATGCAACATCAAATGATCGCAGGACCATTCAAAAATTAGCAGGACAATTCTTTTTAAGCAACGGTATTTTATATAAGAAATCGTATCACGAGGTCTTGTTCCGATGTGTGGCAGAAGCATAAGCAAAACGATTAATCAAGACTGTACATGGTGGAGTCTGTGGACCCCACATGAATGGTCATATGCTAGCCAAGAAAATTATGAGGATGGGATACTATTGGTCGACAATGGAGAGTGATTGCTATCAGCATGTTCGCAAATGCCGTCTATGTCAGATTTATGCCAACAAGATTAATGCTCCACCTTCAGAACTGCATAATATGACCACCCCTTGGCCTTTTTCACTCTGGGGCATGGACAACATCGATCACCGCTTCATTCTAGTTGCTATCGATTATTTTACTAAATGGGTAGAAGCTGCCTCATACGCCAACGTCTTGAAAAACAATGTCCTGAAGTTTGTCAAAAACAACATCATCTGCAGATATGGGCTTCCTAGCGGACTAGTGACTGATAATGCCAAGAACTTCAAGAATAAAGATATTGTCAAGATGTGCAAAGACTTCCAGATCACTCATCACAACTCTGTACCCTACAGACCTAAGATGAATGGAGCAGTCGAGGCAACCAACAAGAATATCAAGAAAATTATCAAGAAGATGACGGTTACATACAAAGACTGGTATGACATGTTGCCTTTTGCACTTCACGCCTATCGAATCTCATTTAGAACTTTGACTAGGGCAACTCCGTATTTATTGGTCTATAGAACGGAAGCAGTCTTACCCATTGAGGTTGAGATTCCCTCCCTCCGAATATTGAAAGAAGCAGAGCTCGATGAAATGGAATGGGTTCAAGCTCGATTTGATCAACTGAACCTGATTGAAGAAAAATACCTTGCAGCCATCTGCCATGGACAAATCTATCAACGACGAATAGCTCGAGCCTACAAAAAAAAAGTCAAGCCTAGAGATTTCTCACCAGGAGACCTTGTATTGAAGAAGATTCTGCCAATCGAAGAAGATGCTAGAGGAAAATTTCGATCAAACTATAAGGGATCATTTATCGTAAAGAAGGTAATGACGAAAAGAGCTTTGATTCACATAGAAATGGACGGACAAGTCTTCCCGCGACCGATCAATGCTGATACTGTCAAGAAATACTACGTTTGAGAACTGACCCTGAGATGACGAAAGGCCATCCTTCATATCCTGAACAAACTATCTACCCTAGTCAACTTTTTTGAGTCATCACGTTCATTTCTTAACCTAAAACTGGGGCAAGTTAACACAAAATAAATAAATAAATAAAAAAGTGAAAAAAAATCAGTCAAAAAAGAAAAATCAAAAGCATCAAAATACTTTGGCCCACATGAGGATAAACTGTGAACGACTAAAAATACAAAAAAATAAAAAAAGTCAAAAAACTATGACACTTGATCTGAACTCAACCCAAATCTCCAGCCTAAACAAGTTCGAGAAACGTAGGAGGAGACATAGATCACCTTTTTGAAACAAAAATAAACGAGTCCCACGTCTAGCTCACTTTAAATTAACCAAGACCTAGACCTTAACCTTTTTGTATCCTTCCACTACCATTAGCCTAAGCCAACATTTCATCACTCTAAAAGTCCTTTTTGATCAAGGAATGTTCTAGAGCAACACAATGACAATGGCAACGCCAATAATGTTGCGACTTGGTCTGGATCTCAAAATCTTATTAGTCGTTGGAAGACTCGAGAGGGGAATCCAGGTCAGATATTCGAAAAAAAAGAGTACTCGAAGTGTAGAGTAGCCGATCTCGCGGCTCAACTTGAGTTGTCGAACCACGAATAGTCGTCAGGAAACTCAAGAGGAGAATTTAGATTGATTACTCGAAAAAAAGTGCCATTACAAGAATAGAGTCGTCGATCTCGCAACTCAACTTGAGTCACCAAGTCACAAAGACACAGAGACTCCGAGCAGAATTGTAATGAAAAATAAAAAAAATGAAAAAAAAACTAAAAACAAATACAAGCATAGTCTGAAAGGACATAGTGAAAACCTGAAAGGACACTATGAAAAAAATTATCAGATTATGACAAGATCAAAGCCACCGGCACGATGAAAATACCAAAAAGGACGTCGATGCGCAAAAACATAGAAATCGGGTCTGGTGAAAATCATAATTGGCACCAGGAGCAATAAAGGTAAACATAAAAAAAAAAAAAAACAACTCCTGGCCTGCAAGAGTATAAACTGTTAACGTAAAATCTTTCCAAGAAAATCCATGTCCCGAGCAGATAACAATCCTCCAAATACCAAGGCATTGGGGATGACTCTAAATGAACCAAAAGAACAATTGACATTTGTATCCCCTGTGTTGGCAAAAATACCAGGATCGTTACAACCAAAGATTTTACAAACTCTGAATTTATCGTACTTATTCGATAAAGACATTTCATAAGATTTCAAAAAACTACAATTTTGGCCAATGACGACAAATCTAGGACTCATTCAACAAAACTTCGTGTTTTCAAGAATAATAGATATACCTGAGGCCGAGTAAGTACAAAACCTATTTTCTTTACATTAATATTCTAACATTTTTCATACATTCAGATAATGACAAGAAAATACAAAAGTGGGAATACAATGGAGTCGATCAAACATCATGGTAAGAAATGAAAAATGAGTCAAGGCGTTCCTCCAAAACACGAATCCGAGCAACCTGGCTCATCATCACTCTTTCGGCATCTAAAGCATAACGGCTCACCAAATATGCTACAAAGTTATCAAAATGAGGATATTGGGCAAGTTGGTCCCTCAACTCAACAACTTCATCTCAAAACCTAGCCACTTCATCACTATCACTAAATCCTGACTGGGCAAGTTCGGATGTCAGCTGAGCGATCTCTTTCTGCATTTTCTTCTCAGATTTGAGCTAGATAGCCTGAATTCGACGATGATCAGTTTGAGACTCTTCTACTCGATCTCGATAATCAAAGAAGGATGAAGCACCAAGGCGTGTTTGGGGAACTATCGACACCGAAGGTTCTCAGAGACGAGTTCTTGAATCCAATGTAAGTATGCTGGGAATAGGTGTGCTGCGAAGATGGGTCAACTTAGAACCTCGACTCGATTCCATTCTTTTATGAGTCGACTCAGAAGTACAGTCGATAAAGGATCAATCAACTCATTGAAATTCTTGTGGATGAACACACCTTGATCATAACCAAATTGTCAAAGAACCCGAAGTGATATATAATGAGTTGCCCAATGAAGACTAATCAAAACGAGAAAACGGACACCATCAAATGCAATCATGGGAAACCCTTGAGGTTGGAAGTCACCAACCCACCTCACTTCTTCATCATCAAGGTTGCCAATAAAGGAATACCACTCTTCTTTGCCACCCGAGATGAAGGGAGCAACTTGTCTCAACATCATAAGTACGAGATCGGCATTAATGCAAAATGGGCGATTAACAACTTCAGTTGAAGCCATATGATCCATAAACCAAAACTGCAATAGCAAGAGCATTCTAAACTTTGGAAACTAGTAAATTTAAGTTTAAATTTTAAATCTCAGCTAAAGTTTAGAATTTACCTACAAGAGTGGAGCACATTCTCAGAAAATTCGATCACGACCGGATGAACAAGTCGTGAGAGATTGGAACATCTCGCTCAAAAGCATCGGTGCCAACCGGCATCCTTCATGGACTTGTTGAATCATGTAAATAAGATAAAGGTCCATGATGTCTCCGTCACCCAGAAATAAGAGTTGACTCACCACCATCAAAGTGAGGGCATTAAAGTGAATCAACGGCTTCGAAGGATCTGCGAGGCATTCAACCAAAAAGAATTTGGACATTGTCTTCAAAACTAATCTACCATCCAGAATCTTCAAAAAATTACCGTTTATTCCCAAGAAGTCGGAAGCCTCGCCTCGGTAACCATCTCGCAAAGGCGGAACAATAACCATACCCGACATCTCGAGACCTAACAATACTTCAAACTCCTCAATAGTGGTAGTCATTTCGTGCTCTCTAAATCGAAAGAGGTTGAGCTCGGGAACTCAACATCCTAACATAGCCTCAATGAAACTCCATTGCAATGGGACCTTAGGCAAGGAGAGTGTGCAAACCAACTTGTTCAAACCCGATTGAACCTTCTCACAAAAAAAATATATATATATATATATAATCAAATTTTTTTTATAAAAATCAATTCTCCCTTACTAATTCCTACTTACCAAGTCTCACACAAAAAAGTACCCTCTCAACTCTTTCCTACTTTCACACTCTCATACTAATCTTCTAAAAAAGAATTACACTCACAAATTCATTAAGGACCTTAGAAGACATTGAAGAAGAAGAAGAAGAAAAGCAAAGGAATAAAAGGGTAAAGCATCAAGGTGGGTTCGAAATATATCCCCCCCTCTTCTTCTCTACCCTTTAAATCTTCCTCTTCTATTACCCCCTTCCTCGTCTTTTATTTTTGTCTTTAGAAGGCCTTTAAGATGTAGTGCTCCCCTCCCTTATCTCTAGTAGATTGAACTTCGGTACAATCAAAAGTATAAGGGTTGTAATCCTTTTTAAAAATAAAATCTATTTTAACCCCTAAATCACTTTTAAGCATTTGGAAACTGGATCCTTTTCAATCCATGAGAATGGATCCATGACCTTAGCCACATTTTTCAAATATGAATTATGTCCAAGGCATGTCTATTAGGATCATCTCCTTCAATGAGATGATCCTCTGATAGAGCCGAAAGCAAACCCCTATTTAGGGTACAAATGCATAACACGTGGCACTTTATTTTTCAATTTTTTTTAATCGAATGATCGAGTTGTGTTGAGGTTACCACCACGTGGTGGGGAGAAAAGGGTGCCTAACACCTTCCCTTTTCTCAAACCGAGCCGCTTACCCCAAATCTCAAGGTTTGATTGGTACCTTATCCATCGCGAGTCACTATGTGCCAAAATGTCACTTTTCCTAAAAATGTGCATCGGGTGACCATTCACACCCACTTATAATATGAATGGTGGCGACTCCAAACCATAGTAGATGTGGCCATCGTAATCGTAAAACCACGTATCTACAGGACCGTTTTAATTGGGGTGTCCACAAGAATCGTTAGATCACATATATTCAACCAATATGTATTGATTACAAGGCACGAGACATATACCTACGATAGGGTGCGATCTAGATCGTTAGATCTGATATCAAATATGATCCAACGACTCCTGAACCAGAAAACATAAAATCATAACTCTTGGTCAACAGACACAGAAATGACTATAAAAAGTCAACTAGAAATTAGATTTCTAAACCAAAAATTTCTTTGCTCTCCAACTTTCAAGCTTAAGAGTTTGGCATCTTCAGTTTCTAAATAATTTCTGTGTGCTCTAGTTTAAATCAAATCATACATAATCTAATTTAATAACTTAAGTGTAAACATCTATGTATCTTGAAGGCAATTGTTCTTAAATCCTATGTGTATTGTGGTTCTTATCAGTAAAAGAGAAAATTATCTAAAAGAGATCAAATCTTGATTTGAGCATTGAAGTTTGATCGAATTATTCTATTTCCGTACACATTTTCCAACAAGTGTTCACGGATTTATCTTAATAAATGTGATCTTCTTAGTGTTATAATACTGGTAGGAGACATGATGAAGCTGCCTTTAGATTTTTGTAATCTGAGCAATATGGCTCGATTTATACAATTTCTGTTTTCTTTTTTCTTTTTTAAGTGGATGAAAAGTTAAATTCCTTAATTTCCAATATCCGAAAACTAAAGTACCAATGCATTATTAGAGATGATCTATGATTGACCATATTTTTAGTCATCAATAAACCCTATAAAAGATTGTAGTAAAGTGATTTGTAGGGTATCGTTATTGGCCAGGGATTGCGGGTACTCCTATTCTAAAGAGTCATAACAAATTTTAGTTAGTTTAATTAACAAGTTGGAAACAAACATATTATACAAATTTAAGGGGGTTTCAATTTTGGCGATTCGGATTTAAAAAATAAAAATAAAAAAGAAATAAATAATAAAAATAAAAATAAAAATTAAAGAAATAAATATTTACATTTGATCATCTTCTCTCACAATTCAGAAAATCAAATTCATTAAATGACAAATCAAATTGCTTCAACATAGACAACGAATTTCATACCTTAATTACATATCCGAATTGAATCAAAGTGCAACAAGCCTAAAGAGATCATGCATCTTATAAATTCCTTTTTAGATAAACCCTAGGATTTTTAAAAAGTCTATCACCTAGTTATTTTGATTAAGCAATCAAGTTAATACTCAGCATATCCTTAAAACTTCTTAAACAAATCATTCAGATTAAAAGGAATTATGATTCAATAACCTACTCCTCCAACCTATAGAAAAGTCCATGGCTAAAGAACATGCAATTTTTATATCACAACTATTGTTCATAGTTTTTACCACTTTTAAATCATACCCCAAATCAATTAGGTGATTAGAGATACAATTATGGTTTCAATGACAATTAATATCAAAGTTTTCAACATAACCAAACTGAAAATTCAGCATACATAATTAAGATCACCAATTCATGTGTCTATATATCACCAATCCGAAAACATCAATTAACAAATCTGAAAGTTACTAACTCATTGAATTAAGAAATTTCAATATAAAAATCCAACAAAATAATCTTTAATCCAATAAAAACCATGGTTGAAACAAATAAAAAGACTAGTCATAAGGGTTACACTTTTTAACACAACCAAAGAAGCTTGTGATGTATTGGTGGTGATTTTCGCAACTTGTCAATTTCAGCAACTCTTCCTTATGACAGAAATTTATCTTTTTTTTGGCAACTAGTTCACAAAAATTCAGTAACTCTTCTTCTTATGGCCGTTAGTTCCCCAAGTTTCAACCACTTCTTTCCTAAAGAAAAGATAAAAAAATAATAAATAAATAATAGAGAGAAAGAGAGAGAGAGAGAGAGTGAGAGATCTTCTTCAAGTCTCTTCCTTTTTTTTTTCTTTTTTCTACAAGTTATTTTTTTCCTTCTTAGAAGAAACCTATAAACTCTCCTAAAAATATTCTAAATCTTATCCTCCAATAACAATATCAAAAACTGTCTAATTAAGGAAAAATTATTAAAAATAAAATAAAGTCCTCATATAATTAGGAAAATGGTGTTTTCAGTTGGAATTTTCATGTACCAAATTTGGAGATTTTAAAAAATACACCGCATCAAATCCGTGTCAAATTCGAGTCAACAGTGTACGTGCAGCAACTTCAAACCCGATTTTGACCTTGATACAACTAGTATCTCTCAAAACTCAAAACACAAAAGTTGTAGATCTTTTTCTCAGTGTTCCATAGTATTTTTAATCATCTCAATCGGAGTTCGGATGAGAGAGTTATGTCCAAATTACGAAATGATGTCGAAACTATCTAAAATCGCCCAATTAATTTCGTTTTGCACTTAATACCTCCATTTGCATCCTAAATCAAAATAAAAGAATAATTAGTATATTTAGGTACTAAATATGTATAAAGGACTAAATATTAAAAGAGAAAAATATGACATTTTGCCTTCTTATCAATCTACGTTGTAAAATTGCTGTGCAAGATTTTATTTTGGCTAAGGTGCTACTTAATTAGATAAAGTTAGTAAAGACTTAAGGAGAGTTGATCCCATGACTTGGGTTCAAATCCCATTTATCACAACTTCCCTCCATTAACCCCTTGCTTGTTTAGAAAAAGAAAGAGCTCTTATTACATCAAAATGAAGGAAATATGTTGATAGACACGCATTCAAGTCCACATCGCATAGATGCCTGCATCAAAATGCACAATAAAAAAGTATATATGGTACAGAGAGAACCACGTGATTGATGGAATAAGAAAGTGACCGATCATTTATATGGATGCCAACACGAAGAATCGCTTGACATTGAAATTGATCTTATTCTGCTAAATCAAAATCTATCTTTCTTGATTGGTTTCCAGAAAAATCAAAATCAATCTTAATCAGTAGAATTTTATATGGTCAAAAGAAAGGGTGAAAATAGTTAGAGAGAGAAAATTTTGTCTATTTCAGAAATTTTATATGGTGAAAAGAAAGGGGCGAAAATAGTTAGAGAGAGAAAATAATGTCTATTTCAGAAAACGTGAAGTAATATTTTGTTGCATGACATTGTGTGAATGAAATGCTTACTTTTTTTTTTCTCTTTTTTATTTCGTGCTTTGGATTGGATAGAGAAGTATCCCTCTTTGGAAAGAATCTGTAAAAGCAAATCAACAATGGAATGAAATATGCGAAACGATAGTCAGCATTTTTTTTCCTTTGTCTCTAATGTGTGATGCCACGGACCGACCACGCATTCCTCTTTATATAAATGAATATAAGCAATTTTTTTACTCGAAAATTTTCACTCGGTCTAAGCGGCAAGTGCACAGAATCATAGTTCTTTTTTTTCGGGATACACAAGAAAAAAGATCTACGGTTCTGTGCACTTGCCTCATCAAATGAGGGAAAATTTTCCAGCTAGAAAATCCTTATTCTATATACATACATATAAAGTTAGACGTTCTATCAGTCACCTTCAATTCTCCACCTTATCCACTCTACTCTACTCTACATGCATTTATCAGCATCTACACAATCAATGAATGTGCAACTGTTGTTTGGATGGTTATACACTAATGGATAAGAGGCATTCTCATAGTGTAGAAGTAGGCATGATTATGTGATATGTAACTCAAGGTCTGAAATCCAGCGTTTCTACATTAGAAAATTCTGACTGGTTCGAAGTTTGGGTTGGGTTCATTTGTGATCCTTTTACCAAATTAATGGGAGCAGTAATTAATATGGATTGAAATATCCATAACCATACCTAAATTGACCAATTCAATTCGAGTCAGACCTAGGGTTTGTGAGTATAAATGGTTGGCCTAGGGTCAAGCATTCCAAATCCAAACTTGAATTGGGAGAGAGAGAAAGAGATTTTTGACGAGTTAGACCTAGCTGTTGAGTAATTTTCTTGTATTCTATTTTTGGGAGTTATATTACTCTTGTTGTATTAGGTTTTGTGTTTTCTTGTGCAAGTGGTTTTCTATGTATTTTAGGCTTAGTGGTAATCAACAACTATCCCATGGGGTTTAGTGTTAGAACCCAATAAGCCTGTGACCCAATTGACCTACATGTTTTAAGTATATAAGTTCCACAAGGATTCTATATATTAAAGATATCAATAATAAAGGATAAATTCTAATGTAATTAAAATTAGAAATATACTCTTTAGGTTTACTAGGAAATCGATGGATAGAAATCTTACTAAAAGAGGATATCTAAGCCCTCTATTTTCATATATTTAAGTAGATTGGCACCGCATAATAAAGAAACGCATACGCATACACTTATAGGGTCTTGAATCGTGGTGATCTCCATCAACCACTAAAACTCTAATTGATCCAATATAGAAAGGAGAGAGAAGGTGAGTCTCAAAATTGAACATGATTGGGGATTTGCGCACATCGGATCATTGGCACGTGGATTACGAAAGGCATACCTCCAACGTAATCTTGGATCATTGTTTTGACTTATGGCACAAGGTAAGTACTATAAATTCGTGATCTTTACGAACATGAATAGGTTTCTTGAGATATATGAATGATTCTTGATCTTGGGAATTATAAACTAATAGTTATGTAAATAAGATATTGTATGTTATAAATCTCACATGTGGTATCAGAGCGTAAGTTCTTGAATTTCTATATCTTGGATTAAAGTCTATTCATGCATGATTGTTGTCATATTCGCTAGATTCTTTTTGAAATCTTGTAGAAACTTTATGATTATTAAATTTATACCCATAGATTTTGATTTTCATCTTGACATCATACACAGATTTAAAATTTCCGCTTCTGATATCATACTTAATGGGTTTCTGTTTATGCATTTATATTTCTATTCTTGTTTATGTTTCTGTTTGTGGTGGTAGTAGTGGTCTTAGTGGTGTTGGTGTTTGTGGTGCTGGTGGTGGTAGCATGGTATAGGTTTCTATTTATGCATTGTCTATATTCTTGTTTCTATTTGTGATGGTGGTGATAATGTTGGTGGTGGTGGTGGTGGTTTAGCATGATTTTATTTTTCCATTTCTGTTTTTGTTTTTGCAGGTTTTTATTTTTTTGTTTTATCATATATGTACAGGGCACTGCCCAGAGGAAAAAAAAAATACTAAAACAGATGTTGATTTTATTGAAACCGACATTATATACGTTATATATTGTCGATTTCATAAAATAAAATAAAAAAACCAAACACATAACGTATATTTCAATAAAATCAACGTTAAATAATAAAAATTTTACAATACATATTATTACGGGTTTACACTTGACGATGGTACATAAAAAACTAATGTCATAACCTTACTTTTAATATGCCAGTCGATTTTTTAACCAACGTTAGTGGCGACAATAAAAGACATAACGTTGGTTATAAATTGATGTTGAAGGCCTTATTCCTACAAGTGTTCACATGTCATTCCAACTAAGTCCTATTTTAGATTGAGGGGAGTTGGTAGTAGGAGTTTCTATTGTAATCACTCGTCTATTGATTGGAATTTACTAGTTCTCAATATCCTTCATATAGCTAAAATTGCCAACAAGTTGATTTTCCATGCGTGACTTAATCAAGGGGTAGGTCAAGCATTCATGAGATCACTATCCCTGAAGGAGTGTGCCACATGGCATTTTGGGAGGGCTTGGGATAAGCAATTTACCCCACAGAAAGCTATACTCAGAATGAACAATGTGCAAGGAAATAAACAATGGAATTTAAATGAAAATAAACAACCAATGAATGTACAATCAATAGAATTTGGGTCAAAGAGGCACAAATCAATGAAATTTCTATGGAAAAATCAACAACAACCATTGATTTTGAATAATTCAAAAACCTTAAATCATAAAATGAAGAAGACGGGCTTTGCCTTGCCTGCAAAGACGATGAACACAACTAGAGGGATGTCAACAACGATGGTGGGTAGCAGAGTGTTGAGATCGACAACAATGGTGGTGACAACAAAGAGTGATGTCAACGGAGTTCGAAGGAGAGAGAGAGAGAGAGAACGGGGATGTTTGGAGGAGGGTTTGTGCATAGGAAGATGAAATGAAAGAGAGCGAACTAAGAAACCAAAGAGCTTTGTTGGCTATGTTTGGATTGAAAGAAGTAGAGAGAAGAGAAACTCATTAAGAGAAGATAAGAGAAGGGAAGTGAAGAGAGGAGAAATTCAATTTCTTGCCACCATGTTTTGATTGACAAGTGAGAACTTGGGACAATTTTGAAATTTTAAAATATCTTAAAAGAGATTTAGGGGCAGAGTTAGAATTATAAAATATTTTAAAAGGTTTTCTTTCCATTTCTCTCCACTTTTGGAGAGAAAGTGGCGAGAAAGAAAACTCAATTTTTTTTTCTCTCCCCACTTAACTATCCAAACAAGAGAAATGGAAAGAAACTCATTTATTTTCTCTTCTCTTCTCTCCATTTCTCTCAATCCAAATACAACATAAGATAGCAACTACTGGAACCCCAACTTTTGATTATTACATACCCTTTATTGCGACAGTATCTTTGGTTAACTGTCGGTGATTCATTATACAGTGAAATATATTTAAGAAGCCATCACTATATCTTGTTGGAAAAAAAATCCCACTAAATTAAAACAACGAAACCTGTATTAAAAAAAATTCCAAGAAGTTAAAATATCAAAAATTTTAAAAACATATTGCAACAACCACTTAGTATGGACGTCGGTGATTCCTTATTTAGAGACGGGAAATTTCAAGACTATCGGTATAACTTGTTGTTTAAAAAAAAACAAATTCCTTCTTCCAAAAATTAAAACATATTGCGACAGAACCTTGGTATGGCCACCGCTTGATATAGTCGATATTAAAGATTTTTTCCCAGCTAAAAAACTCTGGAAAAATAGATACTTTGTTGTGACAGGCATATCGTGGACCATCGCTACACGACTCTATAGTGACAACTAAAATGTTGCCATCACTAAATCTCATCACTGTAAATTGATTTTCTTGAAGTGCTGGAGTGTAGACATCATTGAACTTCAATGACCCCATGCTTACTACATCATTCCCCTAGAAAGGAAGAGATATACTCTTGAGATTTATGAAGAAAGGAATATGTTAAACATTTACCATATAAAAACTCTTTCTTGATCACATCATAGATGTAAGGGAAGTGTTCGGAGGCCCTAAAGAGAGCCAAACATTTTTGAAAATAGGAGTTATAAGTTTTAGAATGGGCTGATTTTTTGTGAGGATGATCTCTATGGTGAAGAGATCATCCTCACTAAAAAAATAGCTCATTCTGAAACTTCTAACCCTAGTTTACAAGTTGAAGAATCGTGGACCATTTGATTTTTATAAACCACTTTTGATGAGGTTAGAAGTTTTGGAATGGACTGAGTTTTGGTGAGGATGATCTCCTCATCATAGAGATTTTCCTCACAAAAAATTAGCTCATTCTGAAACCTCTAACCCATACATTGAAAAAAATGTTTGGCTCTCTTTAGGGCCTCTGAACACCACCCTAGATGTAATATACCAAATTCGAAGATTAAAAAAAAAATAGTAGTAATAATAATTTTTCATTATTAGATTTGAAATTTAAATTTGAGAATTTAGTGGTCGATCCTTTCTTAAAGAGAAACATTTTCCTTACTAGCATAACAAGATTTAAAGCCTTACTAAAGGTTGTTTTGCTCAAATGGATTACCACATTAGCAATCCAACACCACAGACTTCTAGATTTCTTAGAAAGGCTCAAACAAAAAAAAGAAAATTTTTTAAAACATTTTTTGTTTGGTCTTGATTCAAGGTTTTGAAAATAAACAATTACCATACTTTCACCTTACTCCAAAATTTAAAATTAAAATTGAACGGTGAAAATAATTATTTTTGAAATTTCTTTTGAAAGTTCATGGAATTTTGTCCTCTACCACCCAGAAGCATCAAATCATATATCTAGATGCCACAAAGTGAGCCCGAGGACCCTTAGTGTAGAGGGAAAGAATCGCACATTCATCCAGACCGAACAAGTGTCCAAGCCGGTTAAGTGGTACCATGTGTGAATCAACATACGTAGTGTTGCCCAGCAGAAGGGAATGATAAGGTAGAAAATGTCTGGCCTAGCTAGAAGGGTAGTACAGCACCAAACAAGACCTGGTCAACCAAATAGGACAAACCTGGTCAAATAATATTTGTAATTTTGAGTTGCGTATGTCAAGCTCAAATATCTATCTCTTTAATATATCAAAACCAATCCAAAAGATCCCCATTCCATTTAAGATCCGAAGAATCAGGGAATTCTCCGGGATCACCTCCCGTTAGAAGGAGAAACCCTAATTTAGAGAAGGATCTATAAATAGCACAATGGGCATAGGCTTAAGGATCTTTTGGCCGATTGAGAATCTAACTAGTAATATCCATTATTCTTCTACAACTCTAACTTGAGCGTTAGAGAGTTTTTGGCAAGTTGGTACAGTGCTAACAGGGAGGCAGAAGGAGTGACTTCGGATGAGTAAGGCAGAGTCCATCAAAGCCATCACCAGAATTGGACCACACAAATCTGGCGTTGTTCATGGGAACACCAATAACATATTGTTTTCAGTCGAAACACTTGTGAGATTCACTAGAACAACCGAAGTCAATGCACCCCCACCCGTGGCACCAACCCCAAATGCTCACATTCTGGCAATGTTAGAAACCATGAGGTAGCAACAAGAGGATATGTAGAAGAAGATGGATGGCGTAGTTGAACATAATTTAAATCTAAGTCAGCGTCTTGATAACCAGCAAAAAGTAAAGCAAGATATCCTACCGCGAGATCCTTAGCTTCCTATTATAGATGATCGTGCATCGAATGCAAAAGGTAGCTTTTAACCATGAGACCTAACTAGTGATGGAGAAATGGAAGTTGCCGCTACCATTACTCGAGTTGAACCCACAATGGGTCTAACTCTAGAGGAGATCAGAGAGATGATTCAAAAAAAGAAAGAGACGATGAAAGGTGCGAACATAGGTACTATGACGGTGTAGGCCATCAGGGGTATTTAGAGATCCTCTTTTACAATGGAGATCTTGGCTGAAGAGATTCCGAAGAAATTCGTACCACCACGTTTCACCCCTTATTCTAGGACGAATAATCCAGTAAAATACTTATTCCACTTCTAATAGATGCTTACACTGTGGGAAGGAAACGAGGGTTTGATGTATAAACTTTTCCCTTTAACTTGCAGGGAAATGCTTTATCTAGGGTCCACAAGTTGCCATGTGGATCAATAGCTTCCTTTGAAGAGTTTTGTACTACCTTTGTAACTCGTTACATTGGCAACAGAAAAAGTAACGGAGATGTAGATGCTCTACTTAGCATGAGAATGCAATCTGGAAAGAGCCTCAAAGAATTTATGAGAAGATTCAAGGAAGAGACAATGACCCTAGAAAGTTACGATGAGAGAACGGTAGTAGTTGCATTCAGGAACTCTTTGCCATTTGACTCAGGGTTGTACATGTCTGTTGTGAAGAGGATGCTAGAAACGTTAAGTGAACTATTTGAAAAAGTAGATAAATACATCCGACTGGAAGACAATCCTCAGAATTCAACAGGAAAGAGCAAGGTTATACCTACTGAAGCGAAGCCTAGCAAGCAGCAATAGTCATAGTAGTAGAACAAAAAGAAACATTAGAGCAAGCCAGAAAGTGCTAGACCAAGGAAGGAGGGGACATTTTTCCTTATGCCTCTTAGTGAAATCGTACCCCTCATTGCGAATAAACCATATTTCGAGTGGCCAACACTGCTTCCTCGAGATCAAGTAAAGTAAGATGAACGATACTACGAATATCATAAGGTGCGGGCCCACACTACCAACAGGTGCAAGCCTTGAGAAGATTTTTACAGAGATTGGTAGAGCAAGGCCGTTTAAGGACCTACATAGAAAATACAGAGAAAATCCTCCCCAAGACAGGAATCAGAGGCAAGATCAGCCACTTCTTAAAGGAAATGATGGAAGGGCAGCCGTTATTCACATTGTCCTAGAGTAAGAACTTGGAGGTCGGGCCTGGAAAAGATTGAAGAAAGAGTCAAAAGGCAATGAGTAGAGTACCTTGCTCACGTCTATAAGAAGAGGAGTTGGCCTACAGAGTAGATGGAGCCCAACGGAGATCAGACCGTGGCCTTCACAGAGAAAAATCTAGAAGGTATGGTGAGGCTGCACTATGACACATTGGTGGTAACCCTCCAAGTAGGTACTTTCACTCTAAAAAGGGTACTGATTGATAGCGGCAGCTCAGTCAATATTCTGTACGCCTCAACTTTTCTAAAGATGAGTCTCAATAGAAGCGTATTGACCCAAGTAGGAGCCCTTCTAATTGGGTTCGACGGGAGGATCAGCTAACCATGAGGGGAGATAGTCTTGCCTATGTAGGCAAGATCAATAACTTTGATGACTAGATTTATGGTTATTGAAGCAAGTTCTCCTTACAATACTATAATGGGTAGATGGTGAACCCACGAGATGAGGGAAATACCTTTAATATACTGCTAGGTCCTGAGATTCCAACACCACAGGGGATGTGGGACATCTGAGGAGATCAGGTAGCAGCCCAGGTGTGCATACTGGGCAATGAGGAGCTCTCTGAGGAAATCCTTAGCAATAACAGTTACAGTGGGGAGAAGTTGAACCTAGTGAGCCCCCATGCCTGGAGAACATCTAGATGGTGGATGTGGGGGAAGGAAGATAAATTGGAGTAAGGGCAGGACTAAACCTAGATGAGTTGAAAGAGTTGACAGATTACCTGAGGAGGAACAGAGATGTTTTTGGCTGGTCTATAGAAGAGATGCCGGGGATAAGTCCCGAAGTGATCTGCCATCACTTAAATGTAAAGCTAGTTGTGAAGCCAGTAAAAAAGAAGCCAAGAAGACTAGCATCTCATTTTAGGGAAGTAGTAAATGAAGAGGTGAACAAGCTTATCAGAGCAATGTTTATTAGGGAAGTACAGTTCTCAAATTGGATAGCTAATATAATGGCAGTGCCAAAGAAGAATGGGAAAGTCAGAGTTTGTATTGACTTTACAAACATAAATAAGGTCTGCCCTAAAGATAGCTTTCCTATGCCAATGATTGACCAATTAGTAGACACAACTTCAGGTCATGAATGGTTGTCCATTATGGATGGCTACTCTGATTATAATTAAATCCAGCTCAGCCCTATAGATCAAGAGAAGACGACATTCATCATCGAGGAAGGACTATATACTACAAAAACATGCCTTTCGGATTAAAGAATGTGAGAGCAACTTATTAGAAGCTAGTAATGGAACTTTTTAGATATCTGTTAGGGAAGACCATGGAAGTTTATATTGACGATTTACTGGTGATAAGCAAAAAAAAGGAAGATCATGTTGCTGACCTGGAGGAGGTCTTTTCTTGAGTATGGAAGGTTGGAATGAAGCTTAACCCAAAAAATGCACTTTTGCATTAACTTTAGGAAAGTTCATTGGGTACCTGGTCACGAAAAGAGGGATAGAAGCAAATCCAGACTAAATCAGAGCACTACTAGACATTCCCTCCCCAAAAACATAAAATCAAGATCAAAAGTTGGCAATGAGGGTTGCAACATTAAATAGGTTCATATCCAGGTCTTCTGATAAATGAAAGCCTTTGTACGGACTGTTGCGGGAGAACGCCATATTCAAATGGATAAAAGAGTGTGGGCGTGCTTTCACTGAATTGAAGAAATACTTAGGGTGGCCATCCACACTCTCCAAACTAGAAGTTGGGTGGAGTTTGGACTGGACCAGGTAGTTTCTGAGTGTGTGCTCAGCTCAGTCTTGGTCAGAGTAGAGAGAGCAATTGAGTAGCCCAAATACTTCTTGAGAAAGACTTTCACCAATGTAGAAATATGGTATTCAAGGATTGAGAATATGGGACTAGCTTTAGTCTACACAGCCCTGCAATTGAGGCCATACTTTCAAGCAAACTGACTGCAAATCATCATAGAGTACCCTTTGATGTCAGTTTTAGGAAGGATAGAGGGGTCAAGCAAAATGGCAAAATGGATCATACAACTAGTAGAATTCAAGCTTGAATACAAGCCTAGGGTCTCGTTGAAGAGGCAAGTAGTAGTGACCAATTTCTTAGCAAACTTTCCAGTAAAAGAAAAACAAGATTTATTGGTAAAAAAGCTGGAGAATGCTAAAGATAGGCAAGAGATGGGCAATCATCTTGCATGGAAGATCTACGTGGATGGGTCCTCAAATCTAAAAGAATTTGGAATAGGGGTGATACTAATTACTCTTGATAGAACCAGGATAGAGAAAACAGTCAAGCTTGGGTTCAGAGCGTCAAATAATGAAATAGAATATGAAGCAATATTGTTTGGCCTCAATACACTGAATGGGTTGGGGGTAATAGAAGCTACAGTTTACAGTAACTCACAACTAGTAGTTAACCATGCCAACAGAACATTTGAGGTGTGAGATCCCAGAATGCAACTTTACTTAGAGATGATCAGATTTGCCATACCACAATGAGGGAAGTAAAAGTAGAACACATACCTAAGGCGGACAACAGGCATGCAGACACGTTACCTTTCATAGCCTCAATGCTGGCAAGACAAGATAAGAAAGAAATGCCACTAGGCTACTAAGAAAGGCCTATGATAAACAAACTTGAGCTGGTGGTTAGTGTAGTAGCTATGAATCAAGGGTGAATGAACCCCATTTTCACTTTTGTATAGTCAGGATTGCTACCTGATGATCTGGAGGAGGTAAGATATGTGAAGAGCAGAGCAAAAAGGTACACAATCCTAGATGGAAAGCTGTATAGAAAATCTATAGTGGACCTCTTCTATGATGCCTTACGACAAAAGAAATTGAGGAAGTGTTAAGTGAAATCCATGAAGGGGATTGTGGGAATCACTCAGGGGCAAGATCTTTGGCTCATAAAGTATTCTCTCAAGGGTATTTTTAGCCTTACTTACAAAAAGATTCAGCCTTGTACGTTAAACATTGCAATAATTGCCAAATTCATGGAAGGATTATCTGTCAGCGTGAAATGCAACTCTACTCCTTAGTCAGCCCATGGCCATTCCCGCAGTATGGGATAGATCTGGTAGGTCCATTGCTCAAAGCTCTAAGGAACCTAACCTTCCTACTATTACTTTACAAAATAGGTAGAAGCACTCCCTCTTACCAAAATTCGCCAGCAAGAAGTCTAGAAATTCAACTGGGAAAATATAATCTATTGATTTGGTTTGTCATACACAATAGTCTCAGATAATGGGAAGCAATTCGTAGGTGAGTAGATTAAGGATTTTTGTAAAGAACATGGGATAATGCAGTTTTTCTCCACACCACAATACCCGTAAGGCAACGAACAAGCTGAAGCCATAAACAAAGTGTTGATAAATATGCTAAAAAAAGACTAGGAGAACCGAAGGATTGGTGGACAGCAATTCTGCATGGAATATTATGGGCCTACAAGAAAACTGCTAAGACTTCTACAAGGACATCTCCATTCGCCATGGCTAATGGAATAGAGGTAGTAATACCCACAAAGAATAGCTTCCCTACAATAAGATCAAAGGTGGTGCAAAATGACTAGAATAACAATCAAATAATAACAGAGTTAGATTTACTAGAAGAAAAATGAGAATCAACGTTGATAAGGTTACAAAGTTATCAACATAGGCTATAGAATTACTTCAATAAAAGGGTCCGTCATAGACAGTTCAAAAAAGAAGATTTAGTGTTACGCAAAGTATTCAAAAATACAGAAGAGTGGAACAATGGGAAATTAGGTCTAAATTGGGAAATACCATACAGAGTGGGAAAAGTGGGCTAGAAGAGTGTGTACTACTTAGCAATAATGTCTGGTCAAGAGTTGCTTAGACCGTGGAATATTTGTAACCTCAAAAGATATTTTCATTGAAAAAGCTTCTTGGATTGCTAATAGCCTAAGCATGGATATAGTTGAAATGGGCCCCTTTGGGGTTCTAGGTCAACATGATTCTACTCTGCCTTAACTGGCAGGGTATGGAGCTGGTCGGGGCCCTACTCTATCAAGAGTAACATAGCACTAAAATGGACCACTTTGGGGGTCTGAGTCTACGTAGTTCTATTTTGCCTTAATTGACATGATGTGGAGTTGGTTAGGGTCCTACTCTGTCACAAGTAAAATAACATTAAGATGGGCCTTTCTAGGGGTCTGGACCTACGAGGTTCTACTTTACCTTAATTGACAAGGTATTGAGCTAGTCGGGACCCTACTCTGACACGAGTAACATAACCCTAAATTAGGCTCTTTTGAGAATCAGGTCATTGCAGTTCTCCTCTGTCTTAATTAGTGGAGCGAAGAGTTGGACGGCCATGCTCAATCCTGAGTGATAGAGCACAAAATTGGACTCTTGCAAGTGTCAGGTCCTCGTTGTACTCCTCTACCATAAGTGGTGGAGTAAAAAATTAAACAGCCACGCTTTATCCTAAGTGATAGAGCACAGAGTTAGGCTATTTCGAGAGTCAGGTCCTTGCAACTCTTCTCTGCCTTAAGTGGTAAAGTGAAAAGTTGGACGGCCACGTTTTGTCCAAAGAGATGGGACAACAAGTTGGGTCCTTTCAAGAATAAGGACATCGAATCTCCTGTTTGACCTAATTAACTAAGTGAAGATTTGAACGATTATAGTTTCCTTTAAAGAACAAAGCATTAAGATAAAACCCTTTTGTGGGCAAGGGTGTACATGATACCACTATGTCTTGCTAAAAAATGGTATATTGAGTTGAGCGGAATCTTACACTGCCCTAATTAGCGTAACTATAGAACTTTACTAAGAAGGTAGTAATTTAAGGGTATCTCTCAAAGACAATGTTGTTTGACCTAAACACATATTGCTTAAAATCCTAAGTGATATTTCACTATGTACCTACTTTCGAAAAGGTTCTACCTAAGTGTAAAAAATATAAGGTAAAACTTGGGGGGAAGAAATAGTGTGTACAATTCAAGCAATATGAAAAAATAGGTCAAACTTTTAAGAAATAGTGTGTGCGATCAGATTTTTTACTAAAATGCTTAGTAAAGCAAAGTGTACAGTGCAAGCAATGCAAAAAGTAAATCAAGCAGTGTAAAAAGTAGACCAGATTTTGAAATGCTATAGTGTAAAAAAGTAAAGACTTGGCTATTCAACTAAGTTAAGGCAAAATAGCATTTGGCATAACAATATAGTATTTTTTATTAATCCTAAAAGGCGTATAAGAGAAATCCCAAAAATGAGAGAGTATATGAAAAAAGTAGCAAAAGTAAAGTACAGCAAGAAACTAAAAGACAAGCCTTCATTTAGAAGCAGACGACTGGTTGACAGGAGGTGAAACCTCAGCAAGGTTGGGAGGATTGATTAATTCATCCTGATTGACGTCAATGATAGAGATAGGAGGCAGATCACTGGTAGGGGCAGATGAGTCAGTTGGATTGGTTTGATTCAAGTTTATGATCTGCCTTAAAACCAATCCACCAGGGACGTGATCTAAGATAGCAATTGGGTTTCCTTCCTTATCAAACTGGAAGGGAGGGGCTCGTCCATACTCACTAGACTAGTTGAGAATATCTTTGAAAGGAGAACCTTCAAGACCATCATCGTCCTCCTCATCTTCCTCGTCCTTGTCTTCCTTGTACTAAAGCCAAGCAGCCTTAAAACCTTCACGGTAAGCCATGGTAGAAGTTTCTTCTACCACCCGAAAGTATTGGGCCTGTAATTAACCCAATAGTTTCTTGGTTTCTACCTCATCCTCTTTGGCTTATGTTGCCCTAGCTTCGGCCCTTGTTGATTTGAAGCCAACCTTGAGAGAACCTAGTTCAAGTTCTTACTATTGTACTTTCTATTGGAGATCCGTCAGTTTTGCATCTCTCCTCTGTAGTTTATCCTTGTAGTTAGCCAGTTCCAACTAAAGAGCACCTTGGAAACTAATCAGCCTCTTGTTGTTGGCCTCCAAGACAAAGTTTACCTTGGAAAACTAGGCCAAATTTGCCTCCATTTTCTCCCTGACCTCCTGAGAGAATTGACTAAAAGAGGCAAGCTTAGCTTGGAGTAAAATGGGTTTTTCTTTAGTTAGGGTAGCTGTTTGATCCTCAATTTCATGCTATTTCAAGAAGGCCAGGGTACCAAAGGAATTGGCTTACAAAAAAATAAAGCAATTAAATGAATGAAGCTCAAAGTGTAAGGAAAAGAGAGGAACGAACATAAAATTACCTGCTAGAGGCCATGAATGAGCCGACCAAAGCCCAGATCAACATTGGTCTGATCCACAACATCCTAGTCCTTGGAAAAATGGAATGGGAGAGCAGAGAGGCGACGACAATAGGATTTCTCACCCACAACTCTTATTGAAGACATGGTTAAAATGGGGTCGGAAATTGTTGTTCTCATTTTCATCTTGGAGGAAGGCCCCACGACTCCTCCAGGAGAAAGTTACTTCCTCTAGGGGAGTCATGAGATCACTAAGGCCCTCTTGTTCGAACTCTTCTTGGGGTAAAAGCCTCATCAAGCTCTTTCTTATGAGTCTGCACCTCTTGCACAGTTGAAGCTCTAGGACAAGGTTGAGCTCCCTGATAGTATCCGAGCTCTGTACTACCTGAGCTTGAACCTTTCAAGAAGCTCAACAAAAGCAACAACAACAGTAGAATCAGAAGCAGAAGTAGAAGCAGAAGTAGGAGTAGCTTGCTTCCCACGCACAAATGGTGACTATTTAGCCCCAACAATTTGGGAAGAGGCACACGGAGCTAGATTCCTGTTTTTCTTCTTCTTCTTGCCTTGGTTAGAGGGAAGAGTAGCCCTGACGGTAGGGGTGAGGGAGAGGATACTCTGAGAGGTCGATATTCATGATGTTGGGAGATCCGAAAGGAAATAAAGGTGAGGGAAGGAAAGGTATTGGGGTAGGGGGAGAAGGTAAGCCTTCCAAGATCTACTTGGCCTGATCAAAAGGAACCTGTCGTGCAAATGGCCGAGACAAAGAAAAAGGGGAAAGGCAAATCTGATCTCCTTCTATCACCCTAGTTTGGAGACCCACTGCCACTAACCTCCTATCTTTGGATGCTCTAAGCTACTCTTTCCTAGCCTCAACAGCAGAAAGGGTAGAAGAATCTACAAAAAAGTAAAAAGTCAAAATTAGAATAGACTTTACACAAAGCTAAAAAATGGGATAGCTAAATGCCTAAAAGTTGGACTTATCCTGAAAAGTCTAAAGAATCTTGAATCTTTCACGAGAAACACCAGAAGCAAACTCCTAGTTCCCAGAGACAATCAGGGGGTCCTTGTACCACACTTTGTCAGCATTAAGGAAAGACGGAACCTGTGCGAACGCTGCACTTTTAGAAGACAGTGAATAATACTTAAGTCGCTGGAGGATAGCTTCCAAGTTGTATTTGGGGAGGAAGTCATTGGGGGTTATACCCATTTTCTCTACTAAAAGTTACTAGACATTTGGCCTAGGGGTCCGATTTATTTTACTCAACACCTCCCTGAGGAAGGGAGAGAGGGGGAAACTTAAGCCAATCTTGATTTGGCTGGCATAAACCATGATTTCCCCTGACAATGCTCATCATGGTTATTGGGTTCTTTGCAAACTCAGATAGACATGGAGGTAGGGATATAGAGCCTCCTCCAAAGTTTGGTCATGTTGGTAGCCATTAAGAAATTAATTTAGCAAAAAAGTTAAGATGAAAAAAAAATATTACCTCAACTTGAGAGAGGTAAAGATGACTGTAAGATAGAAATAAAGGAAGAAACATCAAGTCCGTGGTGGAGGACTCGAGCTTCAATAGGAGCTTTTTTGAGTCGTGGGCCATTGAAGCAAAGTTCAAATTGGCAATACCAAAACAGTGCAGATGGAACCCCCCTCCGAGGCAATGGTGGATGGTAAATTGTGACGGATCTTTAAGAGGAAACGTAGGGGGAATGGGTACTTTAATTCGTGACCACAACGGAGACATCATATGGGCAGCAGCAAAAGGGGTGAGAGGGAGATCCGTGATAATACATGAGCTCCAAGCTATCCACATGGGCCTAAAAAGGGTTGTGGACCTAGGTGGGCAAGCTACTAAAGTGGTATCGGATTCAAAGGTAGCAGTGGAAGCGCTGAAGGGACAAATCACTCCCCCTTGGTATACCGAAAGAATTATTAGGGATATCAAAGACTTAAAGGCTAAGATTAGATATTGTGACTTTTTGTTTTCCTATAGAGAAGCCAACCGTGCAGCGGATTTTCTTGCGGGCTTATGTAACTTAGATTCATATGTGGAGATCCTCCCAGGGGCGGTTCCTACTAGCTTGGCTAAGCTTGTTAAGGAGGATGCCGAGGGAAGGATGGTCCTTAGGTTGTAGTCTCTTCTTGGTTGGGGGTTCTCCTAAACCCCAGATCACCATTTATCAAAAAAAAAAAAAAAAAAAAAAAAAAAAAAAAAAATGAGATCCCAAAGGCAATAGCACAGTAGAAGGAGAAATTGTTGCAAGTTTCTTATTTATAGGAGAGCATAAAGGAGTACGTACGCCTATGAAGATAGCGCTATCCAGCCTAACCGTTGCAACCTAAGACATAGTGAAAACATTAGTGGGATACATGGACGACCACAGATAAGGGACGATTTGTCTCAACCGTCAAAAAAGATTTGAAATGACATTACATTGAATGTGTTTATTTACTAAGGGTAGAAATAATGATAAAGAATCATGACAGCCAATTAGAATAGGGATATGTGTCTCGAGAAGATGGCGAGACTTTATGTCTCCTCAAAAAGGGATAATTGTAGAGGAAAATAAGCACACATTCATCCAGATCGTAGACATGTCCAAGTCAGTTAAGTGGTACCATGTGTGAATTAGCATACGTAGCGCTGCTCGGCAGAAGGGCAGGCCAAGGTAGAAAGCGCCTAGACAGGCTAGAAGGGCAGCACAACAACGAACAAGACCTAGTCTGTCAAACAGGGTAGACGTGGTTAAAGAATATTCATAATCTTGATTTACGCACGTCAAGCCCAAAGATTTCGGAGGAGATCTCCCCAATATAACAAAATCAATCCCAAAGATTTTCATTCTGTTTAGGATCCGAAGAATTAGGGAATTCTCCAAAATCACCTCCCGCGAGAAGGGGAAACTCTGATTCAGATAAAGGATTTATAAATAGTATAATGAGCATAGGCTTAAGGATCTTTTGACCGATTGAGAGTCTAACCAGTAATATTCATTATTCTTCTGCAACTCTAAGTTGAGTGTCGGAGAGTTCTTTACTAGTACAACATTGATGCTAGCAGGGAGGTGGAAGGAGTGACTTCAGATTAGTGAGGCAGAGTCCATCCGAACCATCACAGGAATCTGACCCCACACTTAGTAAGGGTGAAATCATTACTAACCTAGTAAGACGAGTCAGACTCTTTTTTAAACTTTTGTTGAGATAAAAATAATATTTGAATTATTTTCTAGAATCTAATCTAAGGCCATGAACATTTGAGGTATGAAGTGTTATTTGGCCTACGTGACCGTCCTTGGAAGCCCCTAAGTCACATTAGCCTAACTCTTAATTATTTGATCTAAATAAAGGTAATTAATGTTATTTTGTTAAAATGTACCACAACCGTACGGTGGGTCGTCCTATTTTAATTTTTTATAAAGATTTAAGAACAAGGGAGGGTCACTATCGACAAATGATCAGATTTATCTCCGAATCTTATCAAATGGGAAGATTCTCTTTTTTCTCTCATCTACTATGAAACAACGAAGCACATGCATCTATAAATACAGTCTCCATAGAGCTGAAGGTCATCACACCAAAAGCCTTGAACCAATCACATTGCTACGCAGATAGTATTGGATCTCTCGCATTTCCTTCGACTTCATCAATTAACAAACGATGAATAGGGTAACAGATTTGGTATCGCAGAGGCCGGTGGTCATCTTCAGTAAAACATCTTGTTGCATGTGTCATACTATCAAGTCTCTTTTTACTGATATTGGGGTGAATGCTGCCATTTACGAGCTTGATGAGGATCCAAGAGGAAGGGAGACGGAGAGAGTGCTTTCTAGGTTAGCACAAAATCGTCCGGCTGTACCAGCTGTGTTCATAGGCGGTGTGTTGGCGGGTGGAGCTAATGAGGTCATGTCCCTTCATTTACGCGGCCTTCTCATCCCTTGGCTTAGGCGCGTGGGAGCCATCTGGGTTTAATAACCATATCTATTACTCGACTCTGATATCGTATTAATAAAATAATAAAGTGTACCTTCATAGTAAGTACACTATCAAGATATATAAATAGCCTTAAAGAGCTTTCTACTGATTTTGCTATGTACTACGCTAGTAGTAATAAGTAGTTTTTTTTTTCACTATACTAATATTTTCATAATAAATTTCGACCTTTCTTGTGTTTACTATATTGCATTATACAAAATATTAAATTGGCAATATGAATCTTATTTCTTCATTATCATTAGAGTAGTTTGTCAACGTCAGCAATCATCTTTATTATCTAGACTATGAAATTTAAATTGTAGTGACAAATAAGTTATTATACTAAAAGTGATCGAAATAGAAGAATTAAAAGAGAAGAAAGTAAATTGTTTTAATGTATAGATATTATAAATCATGAACCCTAAGTGGGTCTAATTAAATAAAGAATTAATCAATATAAAGAGATAAAAAGAATCTCAATTGACTTGGTTCATCCCAAGACCTTCTATTGTGACGTGATAATACATTACATATAATGCAACTCTCTATTATAAGAGTAGGTGTCAATTAGTTTAGTTGCGTAAAGTCTTGGGTGATTATGTCATAGACTTATGTTTGATTTCTGTTAACATCAAATTATTTATATAGCAACTTTTAAAAAAATGGGCTCGAATTGATGGTCCATGAGATTGACTTGATTTTCTAATAAAATCGAACCAATCAGTGAAACATGGTTTATGAGTTTATGTTAAGGCAGGTAAATATTAAAATAAAAAAACGTATATATAATTCCAGTTTTTTATTTTATTATTATTATTATTATTAATTGTATGTATGTAAATCCGTCGGACAAAACTAATTAACCAGAGGTCTGATCATGATGGTCCAATCAATTGTAAAAAGGATAAGATGAACATTGATTCACATGTCCAAAAAAAAATATCATAAAAGCTGTGCGTGTTATAGTGGTGTCACCTATCAGAATATTTTGGACAAAAACTGACGTTCTCCGCTAGAGTTTGTATACCCTATAGTCCAAACAGTTGGATGCTTTTCGAGATTTGAAACTGGGAATCTGAAGGCGAATTTTACTATCGTTTTGGAGGAATTGAGGGTAAATTTGAGAGGTGCTATTGGCACCCCATTTTTACTTATTACACCTCTATTATAACGAAAGAGTCAATGGCTGAGAGTAGGTAAAAGTTTTGCTCTTCAATTGCGGTTTTGCTGCTAAGGTGTGGTGGCCGGTTTTTCTTAAACATTTCGGGCTTTACTGGTAGGGCTTAGGGCTTGTCCTTGATGGTATGGTGGACTAAAGCCTACCATCTTAACCAGGGGCGAAGTTAGGATTTTTTGTCAGTGGGGACTAAGTACTAACCATGGTCAGTCGATAATCTTGATTTCCTTATATACGAATACAGTCACATAACATTTCCACTAAAATCATAGATGTTTGGACTTTTAAAAGAAAAATTTTGAGCTCTTAATTTCTTCACATCCAATCCAGTTGGGATATCAAGCCTAGTGCAAGTCCAAACATCTATGATTTCAGAATTATCATTTGGCCCACATGGCTACATTGGCAATCCAACACAATAACTAGATTTTATGGTAAAGCTTAGATTTAAAAGAGAGAGAGAGAGAGAGAGAGAGAGTAAAATTCAAAAAAATAATCTTAGATTAAAAAATAAAAGAAAATTAGAAATAAAAAAAAAATTCTTTTCTGAACTTGATCCATGGGATTGAAAATGGATGGCTACTGAGCTCCCAAATTGAAAATTAAAATTCAACGGTCAAAAGTAGTTTTTTCCTTTTTTTATTTATAGTTCATATAATTCTGTCCTCCACTCTAGGTCATCATATCATGTTTTTTATTGCAAAATATTGATGCAATTGAGGAAATGTTCCTTACTTGATGAGGACACTGTTTTTCTATCTTAACAAATCATGGAGTGGGATCCATATCTTATATAAAAATTAAATACGAAAAATGCCCTCGGTTAGTTGTGGAGCTAGCAAGGAGTCAGTAAGGGGCAATTGCTCCCAGTAAACCTTGAGATACCTTGAATTTTTCACTAATTACATGACCCATTTTCCCTCACTCCCTCACCTCCCTCCCTATTTGCCCCCACACCATTACCTCCCTCCAATTTTTTGCCCCACAAAACTTTTGAGATACCTGAATTTTCATGTCCCATTTGGTCCCTCCCTCACCTCCCTCCAATTTTTGAAAACCCCTTTCAATTTTTTGAAGATGACATTGTATCTTGATTGGATTCCTCTCATTGATTAATTGGCAATAACTTAACTATTATTTTTTTCTACTTCCAACAAAAAATCAAAGTAGTTTGCCCCCATTACAAGAAAATCTTGACTCCGCTCTTGCCCTCAGTCCTTTTAATTAAAGTATCATAGGTCTTTAATCATTTCCAATGATATGGGTCCACTTCAAGGTTTGTTGAGTATCAAACTTGTAAAAATAGGGGAGTTTTTATAATAAAAATCCGTAGATCTCTCAAAAACCCTAGGCATGATGCATGATTTGGGGGAGATAAGATGTTGACAAGAGAGAAGACATAGTAGGTATTTAAGGGCATTGTTGGTATTTAATTTTTTAAAGGGAAGTTGGTCCAACTTCAATGTTTGTTAAGTAACAAACTTTGTAAAGCAACCTTCCCTAGGAGTTGTCAAATGTCAGAACTCTAAAAGTGAGGGGAGATTTTGCAATAAAAATAGTTTGCCGGGCAAATCTCTATTATTTGAAGTTCAGTGGGGGGCTTGCACAGAGGACGTATTCTAATATTAGATCAAAATGAAGGGAGCTCATTACTGATTTCTTGTCTTAAGAATGTTCAGTGGGGTGCTATAGTCCCACTCGACCCTTGCTGGTTTCATTCCTGGTCTTAACAATCTTGCATTGATTCCTTGGTTAATTGTTTGGGAATTATGGTTAACAAGAAATCGAAAGATTTCTGAAGACCAGATTAGATGACCAAACCAATTTGTAAGTAGAGTTGAGTTTTGGTTTAAGGAACTGGAACTGGCTCTTCATTCTCCTTCTACTTTAACGAAAAAACAAACAAAAAGAAAATATATATATATCAGATTATGTTGATTATTATAAGAGTGAATTTAAAATGGGAAAGAGATCTGAAATCAGAAAGATGATAGAAGTTAAAGGCAATTGTTTCATACCCTTTTTAAAACTAAATCAGACTATATATAGTCTTACAGCAGAAAGGAAATGCTAACAGTAAAAAATACAGCAACTACCACTAAGTAAGTTACTACTTACATGGGCAGTAACCACTTACATGGGCAGCAACTACTACTACCACTAAGACCACGTCTTCTACCCCCTCTACTTCCTAAGTCATGGGCAGCAACTACTTCTACCACTAAGTAAGTTACCACTTACATGGGCAGCAACTACTTCTACCACTAAGTACATGGGCCCTAAATATATGGGCACGTATCATTCCCCCCCACTTAAGGATCCTTGTCCTCAAGGATAAAATTAGGATAAGACTTCGAAAAACGCCACTCATTTTCCCAGGTTGCATCTTCTGTTGGCGTCCCTTGCCACTTGACCAAGATTTCAGACTTCGGACGATACTTCCCTTTACGAATTATACGACGGTCTAGGATAGCTTCCGGCCTTGGAAGGATGGCAGTAGTCTCTGAAATTGGCGGAAGGTGGGAAGAGGCTGGGGTGACTGGTCCCAAATGCTTCCGCAACAGACTGACATGGAACACATCATGGATTTGAGAACCTGTAGGTAAAGCAAGTCAATAGGCCACCGATCCTACTTTCTCAACTATTTGATATGGACCAAAGTAACGCGGTGCGAGCTTCATTGAACGTCGAAAAACCACGGAAGTTTGTCGATAAGGCTACAATTTCAAATACACAAAATCTCCCACAAGAAATGAGACTTCACGTCGATGCTAATCCGTTTGACATTTCATCCGATCCCGAGCCAAGAGTAGATTGCGCCGTAGCTCACGAAGGACGGCATCTCGATCTCGCAAATACTCATCCACTGCTTGGACACGGGAAGTACCCGGTACATAAGCTAGTAGACTTGGTGGTCTAATGCCATAAACAGCTTCAAAAGGTGACATCTTGGTAGAAGAGTGTGTGGACGTATTGTAGCTAAACTCGGCCCAAGGAATCCATTCGATCCACATTCGAGGCTGTTCACCGGCAAAACAACGTAAATATTGCTCCAAAGTTCGATTCACTACTTCAGTTTGGCCATCGGATTGTGGGTGATAACTCGAGCTCATACATAACTTGGTGCCCTGCAGCTGGAACAATGTTTGCCAAAAAGAACTGATAAACACCTTGTCTCGGTCACTTACAATCGATGTTGGAAGACCGTGTAGGCGAATCACGTTAGAGACAAATGCCTTGGCAACAGTTAAGGCGGTAAACGGGTGTTTCAATGGAACAAAGTGAGCATATTTTGTCAAACGGTCGACTACCACCATAATGACCGTGTATCCATTTGAAGATGGTAAACCTTCGATGAAGTCCATCGAAACATCAGCCCATATTTTTGTAGGAATTGGTAGTGGCTGAAGCAATCCCGCTGGTCGCATGCAATCAGTTTTGAACCTCTAACAGACATCACAATGTAGCAAGAACTCCTTCACCGTGTGGCGCATATTAGACCAAAAGAAGCTATGCTTGATACGGGATAGAGTTTTGTGAAACCCAAAGTGACCCCCGATTGGTGATGAATGGCAATCAGCGAGTATCTTTGGAATCAAGGTTGAAGTTGGACTCAAATAGACTTTATCACGTTTGAACCATACGCCATCTCGTAGGAGAAATTTGTGGTGTGATTGGAAGGAACTTGTCTTGAGCAATTCCTCATAAAAGTAATCATGTTGGACTTCCTTTTGGAGCACTGACCACCATTCTACTTGTGGCATAGAAATAGATAAGAATTGGAACTCAACTACACGAGATAAAGAATCAGCACCTTGGTTTTCTGGCCCTCGTTTGTATTCAATTTCATAGTCATAACCAAGAATCTTTGGCAGCCACCTCGTTTGCGTTGGTGTTGAAATCCGTTGCTCTAGTAAGTATTTGAGGCTTTTTTGGTCGGTGCGGACCGTGAAAGGTTTGCCAAGCAGATATGGACGCCATTTCTTGATTTCTTTGACAATAGCCAACATCTCCTTCTCATAGGTGGAGAGTGCCAAGGCCGATCCTTTTAAGGCTTCTCTGAAATACGCCACTGGTCGATTGTGCTGAGTAAGGATTGCACCAAGTCCAAGACCACTAGCATCACATTCGATCACGAACCGTTGAGAAAAATCAGGAAGGCATAAGGTTGGAGGTGAAGTTAATGCCTCCTTCAATTGTTTGAAGGCCCTCTCAGCTTCTATGTTCCACTGAAAACCCTCTCTAGTCAGGAGTCGAGTCAAGGGAGCTACTATACCTCCAAAATGACGGATGAACTTTCGGTAATAGCCTGCCAGCCCAAGAAATCCACGGACTCCCTTCGCTGTTGTTGGTGTAGGCCACTCAACTACGGCTTGTATTTTGGCTGGATCAACTGCTACACCTTGCTTTGAAATTATGTGACCCAAGTATTCAACCTATGAGGCTCCGAAATGACACTTCGATTCTTTTGCAAACAATTTGTTAGCTGATAGGATTTGAAGGACAATTTGCAAATGGTTGAGATGGTCTTCCCATGATTTCGAATATACCAAAATGTCATCAAAGAAAACCAAGATGAACTTACGGAGATAAGGGCGAAGAAGGTCATTCATGAGGCTCTGGAAGGTTGCTGGTGCGTTGGTGAGGCCAAATGGCATCACTATGAACTCGTAATGTCCATCGTGTGTCCGAAAGGCTATTTTCGAAATGTCATCCTCGTGCACTCGAATTTGATGATAACCAGATCGCAAATCCAATTTGGAGAAAAACTTGGCACCATGGAGCTCATCCAAAAGTTCATCGATCACTGGAATAGGATATTTGTCCTTGATTGTGATGTCGTTCAAGGCTCGATAATCCACACAAAACCGCCAATCGCCATCTGCCTTTTTCACTAGTAGAACCGGTGATGAGAATGGGTTATTACTAGGCCTAATCAGCCCAGATTGCAAAAGCTCCTGAACCATCTTTTCTATCTCCGTTTTCTAGTAGTAAGGGTAACGATAAGGTCTTATGCTCACGGGTTTTGTATTGGATTGCAATGGAATTCGATGATCATGTGATCGTTTAGGAGGTAAGCTAGTGGGGGGGTTTCAAACACATGGGAGAATTTAGAGAGGAGGTGGCTCATGTCAGGGGCATAGGATTGTAATTGGCTATTGGTAACAGAAGGAATTATTTGGAAGAAAAGTCCAGTACCTTGTAAGCTGTTGAATTCCTTGTCGGTTAGAGCTCCGATGGCAGAACGTCCAAGTCCTTGGAAGGTGTGGGAAACCCCTCCAACTTTGAAGGACATGGTAAGCTACTTGTAATCCATTTCAATTGGTCCAAGAGTTTCAAGCCATTGTACACCAAAACCAACTGACATGCTGCGACAAGAAGAACATAGTAATCCGCTATAATGGTGTGGCCTTGCACGGTGAGAGTGACTGACTGACACTGTCCAACGCATTCGATCCGCTCCCTATTGGCCACCATGACCTGGAACTTCTTGTCTCGCACCACTGGTAGTCCGAACTTAGAGACTATAGCCTGATCGTTGAAGTTGTGAGTGCTGCCTCCATCTATGAGCACAGTTACGTTTTTGTTTCTAAGCTTGCCCAGAACGCGTATGGTTTGTGGGTGGTCTGTACCTGCAATTGCATGGAAAGAAATCTCAGGTATTGTTTCTTGAATTTCGACTTCTTGTGGAACGTTGTTGGCATCATCGAGGCTTGGATGGGGTGAATCTTCAATCATAAATAATTGCGGGCGTTCACAACGATGTCCCGGAGAGAATTTCTCATCACAATAATAGCACAATCCCTTCTCTCGACGTTCTCGCACCTCTTGGTTGGTGATCTTGCGGAGATTTGTTGTTGGAGTGTTGGCATTGGAATTCATCCGTTGGATTGGTGGAGGGCCTAGTACACCCGATGTTGGGTTGGTTGTCATCTTTGGCGGCGTTGAATTTGGCAGGGAGCGAAATGGTGGAGTTGGTTTCTTTTGTAATTGGTTTTGCTCCTCTATTAGTCGAGCGACTCCTATTGCATCTGCTAAGGTACTGGGTTGTTTAATCTTCACATCTAAGCAAATGTCATCGTGAAGTCCTGCAATAAAACAACCAATTAGGAAACTTTCGGGCAGACCGTCAACTCTGTGAGACAGTTTCTCGAAGGTTTCTTGATAAGCGGTTACGGTAGTGGTTTGCCTAAGGCGAGTTAGGGCTTCCGACGGGTCTTCATAATCAGTTGGGCCAAATCGGAGAAGTATAGCCCTGGTGAATTCATTCCATGTAAGAGGGCCATGGAATTTTTTCAACCACCTGTGCCATTGTAAGGCGATTCCCTCTAGATGGAAGGATGCTAGCTGAACTTGTTGATCAGGTGCAATATTTTTGAATTCAAAATATTGCTCTGCTTTGTATATCCAGCCGGTTGGGTCCTCGCCATTAAATCTTGGAAAGGACAATTTGAGGTAATGATGAGGTTGGTCATTGTGTGAACGATTAGCATTCTGGGAATGCGAGGATTCTACAGAGGCAAATGGGTTGAATTCGAGGTGGTTAGTATGTGGAATTTGGGAAGTTCGTAGAGCTTGAAGTTCTGTTAACACTGTTTGGATAGCAGCATGAACCTGATCAAAACTTGACTCATGTCGAGCTAAGATTTCATTCACCTCATTGCGAAATTCTGCATTTGTTTTGCCGCGAGTGTCCATGATTTGGACCTTGCTCTGATACCACTGATAAGAGTGAATTTAAAATGGGAAAGAGATCTGAAATCAGAAAGATGAGAGAAGTTAAAGGCAATTGTTTCATACCCTTTTTAAAACTAAATCAGACTATATATAGTCTTACAGCAGAAAGGAAATGCTAACAGTAAAAAATACAGCAACTACCACTAAGTAAGTTACTACTTACATGGGCAGTAACCACTTACATGGGCAGCAACTACTACTACCACTAAGACCACGTCTTCTACCCCCTCTACTTCCTAAGTCATGGGTAGCAACTACTTCTACCACTAAGTAAGTTACCACTTACATGGGCAGCAACTACTTCTACCATTAAGTACATGGGCCCTAAATATATGGGCACGTATCAGATTAGTTGGTTGAAACCTGAGAAGGGTTAGCTGAAATTAAACAGTGATGGCGCTAGTTTGAATGATCAGGGTGACGTAGGTGCTAGGTGTGTTTTAAGTGATCACAATGGTAATTTAATCAAGGAAGTTGCCAATTACTTGGGGTTTAAATTCAAATAACGAGGCTGATTTTTGTGCACTTCTTTATCCTGGAAGCTTGTATATCCTTAAGGAAACCCATTGGGAAATCAGACACATGTTTAGAGATGAAAATCATGTGGCAAATGCTTTAGCCAATTTTGCATTTACATCTAAATGTAATGGGTATTGTGATTCTATTGAGAGTTTACCTTTGATAGCTCTTAAGGAGTTTATTGGTGATTGGATGAGTTTTCCTTCCCCTATGCATTTGTAAATTCCTTCTTTTCTTCAAAAAATAAAAAAAATACTATCTTGCTTTTCAAAAAAATAAAAAATAAAAAATAAAAAATAAAAAACAAAATATATATATTATGAGAATGATAACATCTATGGAAATGTTAGTATTCTTCACCACATTAATTTTTCAATAATGCCCGTCTATAGATGATCTGAATTATTTCGGAGACATGTACAAAATAATTTGTACATAATAAGGCTCCTTTAATTACACATTAATATACTTCAAAATGCATGCACTAGTACAAAAAAAGACTTTAGACATCGGTTTTTACCCACATATCTAAAACAATAGACATCTGTTAAAAATCAGATGTATATGGCACTAATGTCTTAAGTCTAGAATTTTTGACATCAGTTGTAACCGACATCTAAAGTTACATGATGGTGAATGTAATCTAAACACCAGGTCCTCAGTCTGTCACTGTAGACATCGTTTTACAAAATAGATGTCTACAATTTAAAAAATGAAAAAAAAAACTTTTTTTTTTCTATACGCTTTGTCTTCTGCATCCGAATAAACTCTATGAGGTGACAATTTATTTTTTTTTCTAGAAAAAGATATACTATAAAATGCTAAAACAAATTCTCACTATTAAATAAACAACGAAGCTTACTAATCCAAGCATTCTATAAATTTCACATTGTAAGTTGTTAATTGGTGAGGTCCCGCCACCCATACCTAGCCACAACATCAGCCACATCCCAATCCTCTTTCTTAGCATCTGAAAGCGCCCTCGATCCGCGGGGTGCGCGGATCCGCTTTTGACCCTTGAGGTTTGGGAGTCGCCACCTAGTTATTACGGTCTAGGAACCGATCAATGACTCTAAACGGATAAAAACTAATCTAAAACAAAAAAAAACTGAATTCGGGGATCAAGTTACGGGGTTGGAAGGTATTAGGCACCAACCCCGCCCGGCCAAAGCCGGTCTCTACTAAATTCCCAAGAAAATTACATTGCTAACACCTAGATAAGAAAATAAATAAAAATAAAAGGTTTACCTTTCCGATGGCAAGGACTTGGTTCCCTCAGATCTGACAAAAAGAACTCCTTGTACCGTGCTCCCTTGCTTCGTTCTGCTTCCGGATTTGACTTCGGATCTCCGAGGCAAGGTATCTCCTTGTTTTTGAATCTGAACTCTTCAAGTTCGTTGTGGATTTGGGGATGTTTTTAGAAGGCTTTTGGGTGTTTTCTAGACTAAAATTGAAGGAGGGATGTTAGTTAAGGAGTTGGGGCTCCAAAACTAGGGTTTATGGGGGGCTAGGGGAGCTTCTAGACCTACTTCTCTTAGGGTTTATGATTTGATACGAAAATAGGGTGTGAGCACCTCTATTTATAGATGTTTTTAGGGGGTTGATTTGGATAGAGTTAGTGTTTAATTAGAGATCTTTTAATTAGAGTTGTGTTTTAGTTAAAATTGTTTTAGGTAGAATTGTATTTTAATTAAAATTGTTTTAGGTAGAATTGTTTTTAAGTTAGAACTCTATTAGATAGAGTTATTATTTAATTAGAATTCTATTATGACTTTTAGTCTTATTTGATTGACTTTTAATGTTTTGACTTTAGTCTGAATTGATTGACTTTTAATATCTTGACTTCAGTCTTGCTTAATTGACTTTAATTTTGACTTCAGTCTCACTTGATTGACTTTAATACCTTGACTTCAGTCTTACTTGATTTACTTTTAATTTTTGGATAACCCCCCTCTAAAATATCTTTAATTCTTTGGACCCCCAAATGGAGGGGTCCTTAAAGAAATATCCCACGAACCCTCAACAATTTTTCCTGAGAGTCCGATTAATCGATTTTTTAGGTTCAAAATTTTAAATTAATTTCATTAATATTTCACTTTAATTATTTAATATTTTATTTATTAATTTCGAATTTTTTAATTATGAAAATTGTGAAATTACCGTTTTGCCCCCGGAGAGGACTTTTCACGTTTTAAGTCGGTTTTTAATGTTCTAGGATGTTTTAGAATCGATTTTTCATAAGGAATTCAATGAAAATATTGGTTTGTGTTATTTATGAAATTTTTTTATGTGAAATGATTGTGAACTTTATGAGGGGCATTTTCGTAATTTTGTCAAATTCTGTTAAAATTGGTGAAATGATTTATTTGATTATAATTTGTCATTATATGTGTTCGAATGGGTTTTCCTAAGCGTAACGTAGGCTCTAGGGTTGTTTTGAGGTTAGGGGTATTTTGGTAATTTGATAATTTTTTAGTGATTTTTATCGTGAAGTTTCTTTTTGGTCTGCAAGATGATGATTTCTATGTTTCTGGGGTCGTATTTTCCTAGCGTAGCGTGGTTTCTAAGGTTTTGTCAGTTCGAGATACCTCATCCGGATTTCTGAAACACATCTGGCAACAAAATAAAGTAATGGAATACACATCCATCATTGGGAATCATTGCAATCGGATTGACGAGTTGATTAATCAAGCGAGTGCAAAAATGGGGTGTCTACAGATGCCCCTCTTTGGCAGAGGGTTGAAGTAAGCTAGATAGCAAATCTATTTTGGTAGATAGTGCGATATCTGAATGCCAAAGCTAGTGACAGTTCATTTTGCAGCCTGATTTAGCAATTCGTCGGGGTGTTCGGATCCTTGAGGGTAAAGCTCTCCCCGAATTAAAAGATTGTCAGGTCCTTGAGCGAGAACTCTCACTGACAGTGTCAGATCCTTGAATTTTAGAGAATTCTCCCTGACTAAAAAGTGCAAGTGTGTGCACTGTGTGAAACTGAGTAAAACCTGAGCATAAATTGAGCATAGTCTGAGTATAAACTGAGCATAATTTGAATATAAACTGAACATAAACTGAGCATAATTCTGAGAAAACCCTCGGCGGTAACTGAGCATAGTTCCAAGAAAACCCTCGGCGGTAACTGAGCATAGTTCCGAGAAAACCCTCGGCGGCATCTGAGCATAGTTCCGAGAAAACCCTCGGCGGTAACTGAGTATAGTTCCGAGAAAACCCTCGGCGGCATTTGAGCATAGTTCCGACAAAACCCTCGGCGGTAACTGAGCATAATCCAAGATAACCCTTGGCGGAAACTGAGCAAAATCCAAGATAACCCTTGGCGGTATCTGAGCATAGTTCCGAGAAAACCCTCGGCGGTATCTGAGCATAATTCCGAGAAAACCCTCGGCGGTATCTGAGCATAGTTCCGAGAAAACCCTCGACGGCATCTGAGCATAGTTCCGAGAAAACCCTCGGCGGTATCTGAGCATAGTTCCGAGAAAACCCTCGGCGGTATCTGAGCATAATTCCGAGAAAAACCCTTGGCGGTATCTGAGCATAGTTCCAAAATAACCCTTGGCGGTATCTGAGCATAGTTCCTAGAAAACCCTCGGCGGTATCTGAGCATAATTCCAAGAAAACCCTCGGCGGTATCTGAGCATAGTTCCGAGAAAACCCTCGGCAGTATCTGAGCATAGTTCCGAGAAAACCCTCGGCGGTATCTGAGCATAATTCCGAGATAACCCTCGGCGGTATCTGAGCATAATTCCGAGAAAACCCTCGGCGGTATCTGAGCATAAACCCTCGGCGGTATCTGAGCAAAATCCAAGATAACCCTTGGCGGCAACTGAGCAAAATCCAAGATAACCCTTGGCGGAAACTGAGTAAAATCCAAGTTAACCCTTGGCGGCAACTGAGCAAAATCCAAGATAACCCTTGGCGGCAACTGAGCAAAATCTAAGATAACCCTTGGCGGAGACTGAGCAAAATCCAAGATAACCCTTGGCGGAGACTGAGCAAAATCCAAGATAACCCTTGGCGGCAATTGAGCAAAATCCAAGATAACCCTTGGCGGAGACTGAGCAAAATCCAAGATAACCCTTGGCGGCAACTGAGCAAAATCCAAGATAACCCTTGGCATAAACTGAGCAAAATCCAAGTTAACCATTGGCGGCAACTGAGCAAAACTGGTAGAGGAATGAATGAATTTTGGGAAAGAATGAACGAATTTGGATAAAACTGATTAGAACGAATCGGAGAATGAATAAATCTGGAAGATAATGAATATGGAAGAGAAATGATTGATTCCAAGAATAATTAAATCTGGAAAAGAATCTGGAGAACGAAAGAATGTTATATCTCCTATGTGAGATCCAAAATGCTTTTGTTTGAACCTCAAGGATTTATCAAAAAGTTTTATGAATTTAAAACCTGAATTTTTATTTCTCTTGAACCTCAAAAGTTTTTCAAAAAAACTGTTATCAAGAGGGTTACCTTAAATTTGGGGTTGTCATTATCTCTTAGGATTAACACTGCTCAAAAACAAAATGCCTCTAGTTTGACAATGACCATGGCCTTGAAAATAATTGAACACATCATAAAAAAAAATGCCCCTAGTATAAGGGGGAAAAGTTACATTAAAGAAAGAAAGAAAATGCCCCTTGTATGAAGGTTTGAAATAATTGATTACCACAAGCGCAATAAAGACTCAACTTTTTAATTTTGATTAATTTTATTAAAGGTTTTGAGTCAGGCTCAAGAGTACAAAATTATTTCCTTTCGAGACTCATCATAGAATTCAACTTTATCTCCCTTGGTTCACTTGGGGAAGTAAACATTTTCAGATCGATCATAGACAAGATACTTGTGGCTTCTAAGTCTATGCCTGGCTTAAGCTAAGTATTGAACTTGGTTATTCGGACTTCTAATGTTTCAGCTCGGACCGCTCTCAGCTTGGGATCTTTTTCTATTTTTCTTTGTTGCTCTAACTTTTGCCTAGATCACCTTTTCAGGTTTTCAATCTAGCGAGCTTGCTCTAGCTTTTGCCTAGATCGCCTTTTCAGGTTTTCGATCTAGCGAGCTTTTTTTTTCTTCTTGGCTCTGATTGTTGCCAAAGTTGTCCTTTCAGATTTTCAACCTTGCGAGCTTGCCTTAATTTTTGCCTAAGTCGCCCTTTTCGGGTTTTCAACTTAGCAGGCTTCATCATTTTTTATCTTTTTATTTTGTCTCTGAACTTCTGGAGTTGCTGCCTGATCATGCTTTGATATCTTCCTTGACTTTTCGCACGGTACTTAGGAGGACTTTTATAGGTAGGCTTGGGACTGGGTAAAAGAAAGGGATTTTGAGGCTCAAAAACCCAAATGCCCCTTGTGTGGCATTTCCTTTTAAATTATTTCTTTTTCTTTAAATTTTCTTTCCCACTTTGGATGATATTTCTTTTCTTTTGAATTTTTTTTCTTGATTTTTTCCTTGTCAGGGAATATAGACTTTTTTTTTATTGATGTGGTCAGGCCTGAAGTAATTTCTCAGGTTGCCTACGTACCCCAGAATTTTGGGATCAGACCAAAACGTAGTTCGAATTTTCCCTCCATAGGTTAGGTGATCAGGCTAAGAAATAAAAGGCACAATTTTTTTTTTTTTGAAAGGGCTGCAAAGGGCTGAGAACGGAGATAATGAACTGGGTAGCAAGGAAATTGATTCGGCCAAAGATGGCCTCCTTAAATGTAGTACCGTTTGATTTGGTCAAGGTTGGTTGGTTCTGGTAACTCGGTTCCATCATGATCTTGAAGTCTGACAGCTTTTCCTGGTAATATTTCTTTGATGATGAATGGACCTCCCCAATTTGGTTTGAACTTTCCCCTAGGATAAAAAATAGGTGCCATGTTCTCTTTGAGTACTAAATCCCCGATTTGTAAGTGACGGGCCTTGATTTTCTTGTCAAACGCATGGGCGACTCTTCTTTGATAAGCTTGCACGTGATACAACGCTCTCAGTCGTTTTTCTTCGATTAAATTCAACTCTTCATACCGTTGGCGAACCTAGTCTGCTTCGGACAACTGACTTTCTAACAGAACCCTGAGAGATGGGATCTCCATTTCAACTGGCAAGACTGCTTCCATGCCATACACTAAAGAGTAGGGAGTAGCTCCAATAGAGGATCGAATTAGGGTTCGATATGTCCACAGCGTGAATGATAATTTTTCTAACCAATCTCGATGTTATTGACTCATTTTCCTGATGATAGTCTTGATACTCTTACTAACTGCTTCAACCGTTCCATTGATCTGAGGACGGTAGGAGGATGATTTGTGATTCCGGATCTTCAACTTTGAACACGGAGTAATGATTTAAGCTTTGAAGTACGACCCATTATTAGAGATCAGTTCAAAAGGTATCCCCATATCGATTGATAATATGTGGTTTGCAACTCAAGATGTAGTAAGGATAGTTCTGATATATTTTATAACATTTTCTTTGATTCCATTGATATAGACGAGTATCTATTTCATGTTGAACAACACCCAAGCTTGTACCTAACATACCCTCATATGATCACACGAACAAGTCTTTTGAAATTTCTGAGAAAATTCATTATCCCCTTGTGTTCCTCTAGAGATAAGATGGTTTCTATTTGAATCTCTTTAGGAATTTATTTCTGTTCCGAGGTCAATGGCCTTTGCTTTCTTGAGTCCGACTCTTATCTTCTTGTCTTTGAAGCTAGATTATTAGTTAATTCGTTAATGCGCTTGAGACATTCAAAAATTTTCTTTTGTATGATCAATTCAGAAGGGGCGACAGACACCTCTATAAACTCGACGAACTAACTTGACTCAATAAGAAAGAGTAGACTCAATCTAAGGAAGGCATGACCTTGCTGGAAAAAAGGACTCGAGTTAACCCAAATAACTCATGAAAACTCAAGGCAAGTACCCACATGAGTTTGATTAGGACTGAGGACTGCAATATTACCTGTAGGATTGAAGCACTATGATTTTTAGGGAACAACTGTGCGATATTGTGAAATTTTGAGGTCATTTCTGACTGTTGACTTGATATTGACGTTTACTCTAACTGACCGGATTTACAACCCTAGCTAGACGATGGACGATTGAGCTTAGATACAATGATAACCCTTAAACCTCTTTGAAGGTGAATTTAACCAATTTCAGTGTCACCCCCTTGATAACATTTTAAATGAACCTTGAGATTTTATTGAATTTTGTGCACCAATCCATTAAAAAATTTATCCATTCAATGATTATTCAGAAGAAAAATAATTATGTTGCACTCTTGAAAAATATTGGAAAATAATGTTTTTATTTCACCAATCTGATTATATTTTTGCAACATTTTTTGGTAGATTTCCAAGGTCCATAAAAACTTTTCATGCAAAAATAGATCTTTTGCAAATTATTTTTCCTTCTTTTTCTTTTCTTTTGGAAAACATTTTCTTCTGGAAAATATTTTTTCTCTGAAAAATAATTTTTTATTTGGAAAGTATCTTCTCTTGGAAAATATTTTTTGGAAAACGTTTTTTCTTAGAAAACATTTTTTTTTTTAGAGAATAATACTTTTTTTGGAAAACACTTCTTTTGGAAAATATTTTTTCTGGAAAATACTTTCCCTTTGTAAACTATTTTTCTTTTTTGAAAATTTGATTTCTATTTCGATTTAAATGGCCCAGTCCATCAGGACTGTTGGATCGAGATGGACTGGGTCATTATTTTAAAAGAATGGATTTTTTATTAGGTTGGTGCACCCATTTTAATTTTCGAAAATAAATTTTTGATCCTTGAGGACATTCATACACTTTGATCTCATCATTCACATCATTCACATACATTCATCAATCACATGCATTCATTCCATAAACAACCCGGGAACACCCACGATAAGTTCGAGTCATGACCTACTGGGAAGGTTTCTAGACTCTAAGCTTACTACGTGCAATGCATTTTTATCTGGCCACCCTTGCCCAAGCACACCTATATACCTTTCGATACGTGGTGACTTGGTTTGATATACCGTATAGGTGATAATCTAAAACCTCAATTCACTTCTCTGAAGCCAAAAACAGCCAGTTTGATCTCCAGTTGAGAGGTGGCGCACAATACTGAGCAAGGGCCCACTTAAATACCTCTCGTCTAGAATAGACGTAGTCTATCCCCCTCGTACAGTAAGGTACAGCGGGGCAAGATCTTGCTTAGGCACCGGTTTTGACCAAGAAGTGCAATTGATATACTTAGATTACCTTTTATACCTACGGGTACGAGTCAAGAGTTGTAGCTTTCATAAATGGTTTGGCATCCCACGAGGGGACCGACCACGTACTAGTACTACGTTGGCAATCGGGATATGTGACTGTGTGGCTTACAATAGGACAAAGGCTCAGGTCACCCCAGCATGGGTGCATCAATATGTCTCTCAGAATCACCTGATCAGACGGTATTGATGCCCCAGTTCGATATACCCTAAGGTACGTGACTGGAGTTGTGGGTTTCATGAATGACGTCGCATCTCCGAAGAGACCGGGCCACGCACTAGTGCCACGTTGGCTAAATGGGACGTGTAAGTGAGTAAAGCGGTAAACGTGCATGTGGTGTGTGCAAAGTAAGGTGGGGTGTGCCCGGGGCCTTTTCCAAACAAATGGGCCCATGGCCCAATCAAACCAATTATAACATGAATTATATGGACATAAGCACCATTCCAATCACATAAACATTTAATCATGATCAACATTATGACCAACATCAAACATGCATTTCCAATGATATTATGGCATATTAAATAGGCAATTATCATGAATTAATAATATGGTCCGCTTCGCGATTTAAACATGCACATATACGATAGGTGGCAATCAATTAGACCCGATCATCGAAATAATTTGATAAATTTTATAGTCCAAATCAAGGGTGTTTTGGGGTGACCTTAATCAAATTAATATTTTCGAGGATATTGGATTGAGAATGAAATGACAATCGTTAGACTAAGTAATTATAATGCTTTTTAACCCGATTGAGATAGGGAAAATAAAGGAACGGGACATTTAAGAAACAAATTGGTTTCTTTTTTTTTTTTTTTTTTTTAAAAACAAATTTAGAGGAACACATTTTTTTATAAAAACCATTAAGGATAACAAGCAAAAAAAAAATTAAAAAAAAAACAAACAAAATGCGACTTGGTATAGTAGGGTGCTGTCAACATAACAAATAGTCATTGAATAAGGGTGTGGCTTTAGTAAAACGAGAAATTTACTCAACATTCACACCATCTTCTCACACGGCTTTCAGCCATGTTCTTCAGGCAAAAACAGAAAAAAAAATTTTAAAAACAGAAGTAGAGACCGATTGAGCTCTTCAAACCAATCGATTTGAAATCGGTTTGGCCGATTTAATGTTCATCATTCATCATTAATTTCCTGCAATTTAAAACCAGTTTTAAGCAAAAGAAACTCGCTGCCATTAACGGCTTGCTTAGCTCACGATCATAGTGGGTGCTGTCCCCACAGATTCCATGAGCCGAGATCTCATCCTCGATCAATTTAATGATTGTGAGATCCTCAAGTTGCAAGCTGGCTGAAAATCTTTCATTCGGATCAGTCGGTTTCCATTGAAGACGACGAGATCCGAGCGAAACAGTGGAGGAGCCATCAAGTTGAAGCTCCATACCACTCCAGTGAATGAAGCCGATCGAGTGGGTTAGCATCAACTGAATTAGGAGATCAAAATCGATCGATCTCGAGCTTAACAGGAAGAGTTCGGCTGAAGAAGACGATGGGTTTTCTTTTAAAAAGAAAATTTTAAAAGGGGTGAATGGGAAATAGATGAATAAAATGGGTTTTTTTTTGTTAATAACACCCCAAAATCATTAATTGATTTACTATGCACACACCCCCCAACAGTTCTGCCGACAGAAATTCAGAATTTTTTTTTTTTTTTTAATTTTATTGTTTGAGATGCTGTCAATGGGCAGCCTCTCTTGCCTATAAAACATCTAAAAAATAAAAAATGAAAAACAATTACCTATGAAACGAGTTATATCGAACATGTTTCCCCCCTTTTTTTTCAAAAAAAATCCTTTGTCATCCAAAAATGGATCGACATGCTTTTAAAAAAAAAAAAAAAAAAAAACCTTTGTTTCATTATCTCATCCTCAACGATCATTATTCCACCCTCAACCAAGTATCCGTTGAAACTTGGTATTATTTAAAGTCACCCCAAGTGACTCTCAATTGAATTATATAAGAATAATAATATGCCGGAATAACATATTCAAAATTGAACCGAAATTAATGGTTAGACCACCAACATACAAAAACAAAAAAAATCAGATAAACGAACAATAAGAACTAACTAACAATTAAATAGAATCAACTAAAACTAGAAAAAAAAAAAAAAAAAAACTAGGTGATTGGCAATGTTCCCATACTTGGGGTTTTTCAAGTCTGATCCTCAATGTTCCCAGTGGAGTCGCCACTGAAAGCGCCCTCGATCCGCGGGGTGCGCGGATCCGCTTTTGACCCTTGAGGTTTGGGAGTCGCCACCTAGTTATTACGGTCTAGGAACCGATCAATGACTCTAAACGGATAAAAACTAATCTAAAACAAAAAAAAACTGAATTCGGGGATCAAGTTACGGGGTTGGAAGGTATTAGGCACCAACCCCGCCCGGCCAAAGCCGGTCTCTACTAAATTCCCAAGAAAATTACATTGCTAACACCTAGATAAGAAAATAAATAAAAATAAAAGGTTTACCTTTCCGATGGCAAGGACTTGGTTCCCTCAGATCTGACAAAAAGAACTCCTTGTACCGTGCTCCCTTGCTTCGTTCTGCTTCCGGATTTGACTTCGGATCTCCGAGGCAAGGTATCTCCTTGTTTTTGAATCTGAACTCTTCAAGTTCGTTGTGGATTTGGGGATGTTTTTAGAAGGCTTTTGGGTGTTTTCTAGACTAAAATTGAAGGAGGGATGTTAGTTAAGGAGTTGGGGCTCCAAAACTAGGGTTTATGGGGGGCTAGGGGAGCTTCTAGACCTACTTCTCTTAGGGTTTATGATTTGATACGAAAATATGGTGTGAGCACCTCTATTTATAGATGTTTTTAGGGGTTGATTTGGATAGAGTTAGTGTTTAATTAGAGATCTTTTAATTAGAGTTGTGTTTTAGTTAAAATTGTTTTAGGTAGAATTGTATTTTAATTAAAATTGTTTTAGGTAGAATTGTTTTTAAGTTAGAACTCTATTAGATAGAGTTATTATTTAATTAGAATTCTATTATGACTTTTAGTCTTATTTGATTGACTTTTAATGTTTTGACTTTAGTCTGAATTGATTGACTTTTAATATCTTGACTTCAGTCTTGCTTAATTGACTTCAGTCTCACTTGATTGACTTTAATACCTTGACTTCAGTCTTGCTTGATTTACTTTTAATTTTTGGATAACCCCCCTCTAAAATATCTTTAATTCTTTGGACCCCCAAATGGAGGGGTCCTTAAAGAAATATCCCACGAACCCTCAACAATTTTGCCTGAGAGTCCGATTAATCGATTTTTTAGGTTCAAAATTTTAAATTAATTTCATTAATATTTCACTTTAATTATTTAATATTTTATTTATTAATTTCGAATTTTTTAATTATGAAAATTGTGAAATTACCGTTTTGCCCCCGGAGAGGACTTTTCACGTTTTAAGTCGGTTTTTAATGTTCTAGGATGTTTTAGAATCGATTTTTCATAAGGAATTCAATGAAAATATTGGTTTGTGTTATTTATGAAATTTTTTTATGTGAAATGATTGTGAACTTTAAGAGGGGCATTTTCGTAATTTTGTCAAATTCTGTTAAAATTGGTGAAATGATTTATTTGATTCTAATTTGTCATTATATGTGTTCGAATGGGTTTTCCTAAGCGTAACGTAGGCTCTAGGGTTGTTTTGAGGTTAGGGGTATTTTGGTAATTTGATAATTTTTTAGTGATTTTTATCGTGAAGTTTCTTTTTGGTCTGCAAGATGATGATTTCTATGTTTCTGGGGTCGTATTTTCCTAGCGTAGCGTGGTTTCTAAGGTTTTGTCAGTTCGAGATACCTCATCCGGATTTCTGAAACACATCTGGCAACAAAATAAAGTAATGGAATACACATCCATCATTGGGAATCATTGCAATCGGATTGACGAGTTGATTAATCAGGCGAGTGCAAAAATGGGGTGTCTACAGCATCCATCAGAACTACATTTACATTTTCTCAAGTCATTTGAGCACGGTTTAGTTGTCAAATATCGCTAAAAGCCCTTTTGGTTCATCATAAAACCATCTGCAAAACAAAGGTTTGGTCTTGGATAGAATGATTATGAATGTGGAGCATATACACAATAAAAATATGTAAAGGACAATCTCGAACAACAAATGATTGTGAACCTCATTTAGTGTATTTGAATCAATAAAGTTGTGGATCAAACGTGCATGTGGTGCAATATAATTATTGACATATCCTTTATTTTTTACAGATAAGCTAGAATCAAACCCATATGAAGAATTTGAAAAATAAATTCTAGAAAATAATAACCCAAGCAAATAAAAAACATAAATTTTTTATCAAGAAACAAAACCATGGTGCAGATTGTTGAAGTGAAGAGAGAATGGGAAACCCACAAGAGTCTAACCCAACTTGACAATACAAAAATAAACTCACACAGGCTGAGCACACTTAAAATACCTAGCCGTACTTTTTTCCATGGAGGAAGCAGACACACAAGTCCCAACCACTGCTTCCTACTTTAAGAACAGGTTATCCTCAGATCTATGCACTATTGGAGGCCTAACATCTTTCATGGCTTGCCATCCTGCACACACACTTATTAAAAATAAATGATGATAAAAGTATATAAAAGTTAGAAAAATTTATCAAATCGGTACAGTTTTCAAACTTATTTACCAAAATGGTAAACTATAGCAAATATTTTCGAAAACAGTAATTTACCATTTTCGAAAATAACTTTTTTTTACCAAAATGGTAAAAATAATAAAATCTAATTTTTTTATACCAAAAATAACCTTTTTAATTTTACTTATGCATTTACCATTCTAACCTTAACAATATATTAAAATCCAACTAAATCTTTTTATTCTTTTTAATCTTCTAAAACAAAAAGTTGCTCTTTGTCTTCTCCATCTTCCCAAATCTAAGACGTCTTCATCTCCTTTCTTGCTCGAATAGATCTTCTAGTACACCAAAGTTAAATGATGACAATGACTTAAATTGACCAAGTCTTCTCTATCTCCCCAATCTGAGATCACGTCTTCATCTTCTCTCTTGGTCGATTCACCCTCTTGCTTTATTTATTCTCTAAATTGATCTCCTCTCTTAGGTATTTTTTTTTTTAAAAAAAATTTTGTACATATTTGAAGCTACATTTGTTTGACTAGTAGTTCAACTTCATTCTTTTTTATTGGAGGATTAATTTTTTTATACATATTTAGTACATTGTAATTGATTAATAGTTTGACTAAATTCTATTTTGTTTAGGGTTAATTTTTTTTTTTTTTACATATTTAAAGAAATTTTTTATTCATTAATAGAACAATTAAATTCCTTATTATGATTTAGTTTTTTTTATATTTTAACCCACATTTTTACTTGTGGATAGCTCAACTAAATTCCTTCATGTTAGTTTAGGCTTTTTTTTTTTGCATTTTTTTTTTCATATTTAAACCAACAATTCAACTAAATTTCATTTTATTTTAGGGTTAATTTTGTTTTTTTACGTATTTAAATTATTTTTATTGATTAATAGCTCAATTAAATTCTTTCTTTTGTTTTAAGTTTTTTATACATAGTTTAACCTACATTTTTACTTGTTGATGACCCAACTTAATTCATTCTTTTTGTTTTAGGATTTTTTTACATTTCTTAACCAATAAAATCATGAGATTCCCATCTCCTATTTTTTTATTTTACCAATTTTAATGAAAATAATCAATTCAGCTAGTTTTAGAAAATTTCTTAAATAAATCTTGAATCTTTGTTGTTTGAATGTCAAAGAAATAAAATTTGAGGTAGAGGAAAAAATTATTGTTGTATTCCATGATTACCCCTTTATTCTAAGTATTTTATGAAAATAATAAAAATTCTAAGTATTTTATGACAATAATAAAAAAAATTCTAAGTATTTTATGACAATAACAGAAAAAATTCTAAGTATTTTATGACAATAATAAATAAAAAAAATTGATCCAAACATAAAGCTAACACATCAGATTTGGGGTCCAAATCATATCCCTTGACATCCCGAAAAACATATAAGTAGTATTCAATGTATACTTTCATTCTATTGAGTTATGATTACAATAATCAACATTTGTCATAAAAGATTTCTTTGTACATTTGATCTTTTAGATACTTGAATATAATGAAAAAACTCAATGTCAAAAGGTTCCTTCTGACACGAGTTCGAAATGTGTTTTATACAATGTCAGAAGGATCTTTCTAACATTCAATTCATAAAAAAAAAACTTATTCTATCAAAAGGATTTTAGTGTACACTTTCATCCTTTGGACCCATTATTACAATTATAAACATTTGTCAAGAAGGATTTATTTATACATTTGATCCTATGGATACTTGAATATAATGAAAAAAAACTTAATGCCAGAAGACTCCTTCTGACATTGTATAAATTACATTATGATCTCATGCTAGAAGGATCATTCTGATATTGTATACAATACATTCTGATATAATGTTAGAAGGATCATTCTGATATAATGTTAAAAGGATCCTTCTGACATTGTATAAAATACATTTTGATATAATGTCAAAAAAATCTTTCTAACATTATATTCAAATCATTGTATTCAAATGTCCATAGGACGGAATGTACAAAGAGAACCTTATTGAGAAATGTTGATCTTTTTATTGTACTAGAGGTATCCATATAAATCCTTTTGATATAAGAAATTTTTTTATGAATTTAATGTTAAAAGGATCATTTTGACATTGTATTTATTCATTATACTTAAGTGTCCATATAGGATCAAATGTAATTGTACATAGGGAACCTTTTTTATATAATTTTTTTTATAAATTCAATGTCAGAAGGATCCTTATGTCATTGTATAAATTACATACTTACCTTATGTCAGAAGGATCTATCTTACATTGTATACAATACATTCTGATATAATGTAAAAAGGATCCTTTTGACATTATATTCAAAACATTGTACTTAAGTGTCCATAGGATGAAATGTACAAAGGAATCATATATTTATGAAATATATCGTGAATTTACTTTTTTCTAAAACATAAACAATGAATGAAAATTATAATCATTGTATGGCTTTGGTCAAGTTTAAATTCTCGTCACATGTATAGATAAATATGACATTAATTGTTGATACTACTAAGTACATGAAATAACTATGATTTATCAAGATTTAAGGTCTTATATTGTTTATTAAATTATTTATTTATTTTTCATTGGTCTACGTTAGGTCAATCGTGCTGCAAATTGTCTTTCACGTACGTTGACATAGTTTGTTATCCTCTTTTTATGATATTAAGTTCCATATTTTTTGTACTTTTTGAAATATAAGATGACATCTTAATATTTGTTTCAGGTGCATGTTGTGTGTAACGCCAAAAGATTTGGCCAATTCTTCTCAAATTTAACATTTGAGTAGAAGACATGTTTAAATTCTACAAGCTTTGCTCCACTACTATTTATGCCACGCGTCCCAATGTGTAACAATTTGATTTTTCTCATCATAGAAAAATTTGATTCAAAAAATGGTTACTTTTCATTTGGAATTAAAAATATTTTTATTTCAGAAGTTGAGATTGCGTTGATACTAGAGCTTGAGAAGCTTGTATAGTAGTAATGGAATTGGTTTTCTCTTAAAGGAAGATAAGATTTGTGTATAATTATTTTGAAATAAGTACTTTGACATGCTAACAGAGATAACATTAGATTCTTTTGAGACTATACTTTATACAATTTTAAAAAATGAAAATATTGTTAAATTTAAAAGAATATTTTTATTGTACATAATTATTATATTTTTACTTCCTAAGGACACATTGAAGATCAATAAATAATTTTTCAATGTGGTATGATGCGATGAGATCTTCAATAAGATCTCATGAGGCAGATTAATACACAATCACCTTTTTAAATCTTTACGCATCTATGCGATGAAGTTTAAGAAAATTGGTAATCATGTACATGTAGACACCCCATTTTTGCACTTACCTAATTAATCAACTCGTCAACCCAATTTTGATAGTTCCCAATGATGCATGGTTATTCCAATGCTCTATTTTGTTACTAAATATGTTTCAAAAATTTAGATAAGGTATCTCAAACTAACAAAACTGTAGAAACCACGCTACGCTAAGAAAATATAACTCCAAAAACATAGAAATCATCATCTTATATACAAAAAGAAGTTTTACGATAAAAATCATTAAAAAATGATCAAATTATCAAAATACCCCTAACCTCAAAACATATCTAGAGCCTATATTACGCTTAGGAAAATATTTTCAAACACATAAAACAACAAATCGAAATCAAATAAATCATTTCACCAATTTTCACAAAATTCTATAAAATTATGAAAATGCGCCTCATAAAGTTCAAGACCATTTCGCACAAAAAATTTCATGAATGACCCAAACCAATATTCCCATTGAATTCCTTACGAAAAATTAATTTCAAAATATCTTGGAACATTGAAAAACGACTTAAAACGTAAAAAGTCCTCTCCGAGGGTAAAATGATAATTTTATAATTTTAATAATTAAAATTTTTAAAATTAATAATTAAAATATTTATTAATGTAAAGTGAAATTCTAATTAAAATTAAAGTCAATTAAGTGAGACTTAAGTCAAAATCCTAAAATCAAGTTAATCAAGTAAGACTTAAGTCAAAATCTTAAATTCTAGTAAATCAAGTGAGACTTAAGTCAAAATCCTAATAAATCTAATAAGATCAAAGTCAAACCCAAACCCTAATAGAATTCTAGTCAAACTCTAAAATCCTAATAGAATTCTAATTAAACTCTAAAACTATCTAAAAGAATTCTAATAAAACTCTAAAACTATCTAAAAGAAACATAATTAAACTCTAAAACTATCTAAAAGAAAAATAATTTAACTTTAACTCTATCTAAAAAACTCTTAAAAAAATCTATAAATATGGGTCTCTACAACCTATTTTCGTATGAAAGAGAAAATCCCAGAAAAAGTAGGTTAATAAGCCTCTCCAACCTTCCTAAAACCCTAATTTTGAATTCCTAACTCCTTACCTAACATCCATATCCCAACTTTAGCTCAAAAAACACCCAAAAATCTTTCCAAAACACCTTGAAATCGATAAAAAAAATTAGAAAACTGATAGATTTAAAAAGAAGATACCTCAACTTGAAGATCAGAAATCAGATATGATGAAAGGCGAATAACAAGGAAATACATACGAGGATACTCTCCGCCAGTGCTGAGGGAATCGTTCTAATCCACGAGGTAACTTTTTTTTATATTTTTTATTATTATTATTATTTGTTGTTTTGATCTATTTTGCAATGTAATCATTTTTTAGAATTAGTAGAGACTGGCGTTTGCAGGGCGGAGTTGATGCCTAACACCTTCTAACCCCGTAATGTGATCTCCGGACTCAGTATTATTTTTAGTAGATTAGTTATTTTTTTATCCGTTTCGAGTCAATGTTCGGTTCCTAGACCGTAATAACTAGGTGGCGACTCCCAAACCTCAAAAGTCAAAAGCGGATCCGCACACCTGAAAGCGTCCTCGATCCGCGGGGTATGCAGATTCACTTTTGACTTTGAGGTTTGGGAGTTGCTACCTAGTTATTACGATCTAGAAATCGAACATTGATTAGAAACGGATAAAAAAATAACTAATCTACTAAAACATATTGAGGCCGGGGATCACATTATGAGGTTGGAAGGTGTTAGGCACCAACCCCGCCTGTTTCTACTAATTTTCAAAAATGATTACATTGCTAAAAAGACCTAAATAATATTAAAATAAAATAAAAATAGTTACCTTTAGGAATGCAACGATTTTGTTTCCTTAGATCTGATAGAACAGCTCCTCGTACAGCACTCCTCGTTTTGTTATGTCACTAGATTCGCTTCAAACCTCCAGGATGAAGTACCTCTTCTTAGATATCAATATTTTTTCTGATTTTTTTATGGATTTCTTGGTGTTTTTGAGAGGTTTCTAAGTGTTTTTTGAGCTAAAGTTGGAGTATTGATGTTAGGTAAGGAGTTATGACTTCAAAATTAGGGTTTATGGCAGGCTAGGGAAGCTTTTTGACCTATTTTTCTTAGGATTTATTTTTTGATACGAAAATAGGTTGTAGAGACCCGTATTTATAGAATTTTTTAAGTGTTTTTTAGATAGAGTTAGTGTTTAATTAGAATTATAGAGTTAGTGTTTAATTAGAATTATTTTTAAATAGAGTTAATGTTTAATTAGAATTACATTAGATAGTTTTATAGTTTGATTAGAATTCTATTAGATTATTTTATAGTTTAATTAGAATTCTATTAGGATTTTGACTTTGGTCTTATTAGATTGATTAGGGTTTTGACTTATGTCTCACTTGATTGACTAGAATTTAGGGTTTTGACTTAAGTCTTACTTGATTGACTTGACTTGAGGATTTTGACTTTAGTCTTACTTGATTGACTTGACTTAAAAATATTTAATTTTAATTAGGATTTCACTTTACATTAATTAATGTTTTAATTATTAATTTCAGAACTTTTAATTATTAAAATTATAAAATTACCGTTTTACCCTCGGAGGGGACTTTTTGAATTTTAAATCATAAATTAAGCATGAACTGAGCATAACTGAGTATAATTTCTAGAAAACCCTCGGCGGCATCTGAGCATAATTCTAAGCATAATTCTGAGAAAACCCTCGACGGTATCTAAGCATAATTCTGAGAAATCCTCGATAGTATCTGAACATAATTTTGAGAAAACCCTCGGCGGTATCTGAGCATAATTTCAAGAAAATCCTCGACAGCATCTGAGCATAATTCTGAGAAACCCTCAGTGGTATCTGAGTATAATTTTGAGAAAACCCTTGACGGCATCTGAGCAAAATTCTGAGAAACCCTCAGCGGTATCTGAGCATAATTTCGAGAAAACCCTCGGCGGCATCTGACCATAATTCCGAGAAACCCTCAGCGGTATCTTAGTATAATTCAGAGAAAACCCTCGGCGGCATCTGATCATAATTCTGAGAAATCCTTGATGGTATCTGAGCATAATTTTGAGAAAACCCTCGGCGGCATCTGAGCATAATTTCGAGAAAACCCTCGAACCCTCGGCGACAACTGCGCATAATTCCGAGAAAACCCTTCGTGGCATATGACTAAGTAAAACTAGGAAGGAATGAATGAATCTAGGAAATAATGATTGAAAATAAATCTGGAAAAGAATGATTGAATCTGGGAATGAATAGATCTGGGAAAGAATGATTGAAAATGAATCTGAAAAATAATGATTGAATCTGGAAAAGATAGGATGGCGTATCTCCTATTCTAAGTGAAATGGTAATGAGTTAATCTCTGGAGAAAACCAAATATGAGATTAGAAACGCTTCTGTTTGAACCTCAAAGTTTTTCAAAAAATTTATGAATTTTTTTAATTTATTTGTATCTCAGGGGTTTTCAAAAAAATATTGCTATCAAGAGGGTAACCTTAAATCGAGGGTTCCCATTATCCTCTGGGATTAACATTGATTAGGCTTGAGATAAAAAATGCGCCTAATTTGATCAAGGTTGGTTGGTTCTGGTAATTCGATTCCATCATAATCTTGAGTACCAAATCTTCGACTTGTAAGTGACGGGCCTTGATCTTTTTGTCAAACGCACGGGTGACTCTTCTTTGATAAACTTGTACGTGGTACAAAACTCTTAGTCATTTTTCTACAATCAAATTTAATTCTTCATACCGTTGACGAACCCAATCTGCTTCTGACAACTGACTTTTCAATAAGACCCTGAGAGACGGAATTTTCATTTCAATTGGCAAGACTGCTTCCATGCCATACACTAAAGAGTAGGGAGTAGCTCCAGTAGAGGATCGAATTGAAGTTCGATATGCCCATAGTGCAAATGGTAATGTTTTTGACCAATCTCGATGTGATTGACACATTTTCCTAATGATTGTCTTTAGATTCTTATTGGCCGCTTCAATTACTCCATTAGTCTGAGGACGGTAAGGAGATGATTTGTGATGCGAGATTTTGAACTTCGAATACAGTGTAATAACTTCGGCTTTGAAGTACGATCCATTATTAGAAATTAGTTCCGAAGGTACGCCATATCGACTGATGATGTTTGTTTGGATGAACTTTGCAACTCGAGACGCAGTGAGGATAACATAAGAGGTAGCTTCAACCCACTTAGTAAAATAATCGATAGCAACTAGAATGTATTCATGCTCGTTTGATGCCTTAGGCGATATTTTACCAATAATGTCAATTCCCCAAACTGAGAATGGCCACGGTGAAGTCAGACCAACTAATTGAGAAGGTGGCACATGTATGAGGTTTGCATGTATTTGGCATCTGTGGCAAGTCTTGACCATGTGATGACAATCTGTTTCCATCGTAGGCCATTAGTATCCTTGTCTCATAATTTTCTTAGCTAACATTTTTCCACTCATGTGGGGGCCACATTCTCCTGAATATAGTTCAACCATTATCTGTTCAGCTTGATCTTCATCAACACATGACAAATGAATCCTATCACAAGACCTTTTGTATAAACTTCCTGCTCACAGGATGAATTGAGATGCTAATCTTAGTAAGATTTGTCGTTCCTTCCTCGATGCTTCTTCCGGAAATTCTTGCTTTTCCAACACTCTCTTTATATCTGTGTACCATGGCTTCCCATCGGGTAGTCTAGTAGCAATGTTGATCTGATGGCAATATGTAGGTTTGTCTTTCACTTCAACGGTGATCGATTTCAATTCCATGCTAGGGGGTAAATGGATCATTAAAGAGAGAGTGGTTAAAGAGTCAGCAAATCTATTATCTTCCCTTGACAAGTGTTGGAATAGGATAGCTTTAAACTTACTCACTAAGTTTAGTAAATACTCATGATAAGGCTACAACTTTTCATCTCTAGTATTCCATTCTTCTAATGACTGATGTATGACCAAGGTCGAATCCTTGAGATCTTCAATTTCTGTAATGCCCAGGTTCAAAGCAGCTTCTAGCCCAGCAATACACGCTTCATATTTCGCTGTATTATTGGTGTTAGAAAAGGCTAACTTAATGGCGATTGGAATGTGGAATCCTTCAGGAGAAAACAGGACTGCCCCTATTCCATACCCATTCTGATTGGCGACTCCATCAAAGTACAGCTGCCATGTTTGGTTCTGCAGTTCTTCTTCAACATGCAAGATGTTCTCATCTAAGAACTAATCAACAGGCCTTATTCCTTCTACTACTGGGTGATCTGTCAAGTATTCTACCACGGCTCTTCCCTTTATTGATTTTTGTGTAACATGCGTAATGTCAAACTCTGATAACAATAATAACCATCGTGCGGTTCTTCCTGTCAGTACCAATTTCTCGAAGAGATACTTGAGAGGATCCATCCGAGATAACAAGATAACTGAATGAGATAACATATAGTGCCGAAGTCTCTTAGTAGCCCATACCAGTGCCAAACAAGTTTTTTCTAGGACTGAATACTTTCGTTCATATTCTAACATTTTTTTACTGATATAGTAGATAGCCTTTTCTTTGCGAGTATCTTTGTCATACTGTGCAAGCATACGTCCCATAGCTTCTTCTGTGACTGACGGATAAAGAAGAAGTGGTTCACCCGGTATAGATGGAACCAAAATAGGTGTTCAAGAGGTACTCCTTGACTTGGTCGAAAGCTTCTTGACATTGCTCATTCCAAATTATTAGTTCATTCTTCTTGAGAAGCTTGAAAATAGGTTCGTAGACGTTGGTGAGTTGAACGATAAATCTGTTGACATATTGGATTCTGCCCCAAAAAACCTCGAATCTGCTTTTTAGTCTCAGACGGTGGCATCTCTTGGATAACTTTAATCTTCACAGGGTCCACTTTGATCCCTCTTTGACTGACCACAAATCCCAATAATTTTTCAGAAGTTACTCCAAACACACATTTTTGCGAGTTGAGATGGAGTTGGTATTTTTGAATCCTTGTGAGAAACTTTTTTAATGTAGCAACATGCCCCACTCGTTCATTAGATTTGACTATCATATAAAGTCGTGGTTGCTCTTTGATAGGTGGCTCCAGCGTTCTTCAAACCAAAAGGCATAACCTTGTAACAAAAGATTCCCTATTGTATGATGAATGACATTTTTTGCATATCTCGAGGATCCATTTTTATCTGATTGTATCTCAAAAAACCATCCATGAAGTACAGCAAAGCGTGCCCTGCCGTACTATCTACTAGAACATCTATGTGTGGTAAAGGAAAACTATCTTTTGGACTTGCTTTATTTAGGTATCTGAAATCCACACACATTCTGACTTTTCCATCCTTTTTAGGCACCAAGATGACATTAGAAATCCATTTAGGGTACTCCACTACTTCCAAAAATCCCGCGTTAATATGCTTTGTAACTTCTTATTTAATCTTTAGAGTTCATTTCGGCTTCATTCGTCGAAGTTTCTGCTTGATTGGTCGAGCATCAGGATATAATGGAATCCGATGTTGAATAATATCTGTGCTTACTCCCGGCATATCCTCATAAGACCACGCGAACATGTATTTGAACTTTCTATGCAAGTCTACTATCCCCTTACGTTTATCAGGAGATATGGTGATCCCAATCCGAATCTCTTGAGGACTTTCTTTTGTTCCGAGGTTAATAACCTTTACTTTCTCTATTAGAGGTTGAGCCCGACGTTCATTTTCTTGTTCAAGTAATTTGATTATTTCAGGGGGAGGTTCTTCGTCAGAAAACTCTTCCTTCGAAGTCAGATTATTAGTTAAATTATCATTGTGCTCATGGTAATCATTTTTTTTTTCATTTCATTAAAAATGGATGGGGTAACAGGACTCATTGCAGACTTAACAGACTCACTTGACTCAGCAGGAATAACAGACTTACTAGAAATAACAGACTCAGCAGAAACAACTAACTTACTTGACTCAATAGAAATAAATGACTCATCAGGCATGTCAGACTGAACAAGACTAATAGGACTGACAGACCCAGTCTTGACGTACAGCACAGGACTAATTACATGATAATTAGAGAGACACCCAACCGTGGGTTTGATTACAGACTGAGGATTTGGGATCCCCTTCTCAATTGACAATACTAGGATACTATGATCTTCAATGAATAGTTGATCAATATTGAGGGAGTTCAGATTGAGCTGCTAATCTTTAACTTCTTTTTCTTTAGTTTCTGTGCTTGCTTTTTTTTCAGGCCATTCTATGTCAAAAAAGATTTCAAACCCCGGCAGACGAGTTCCTGTGATGTGATCAATGAACGGCTCTAGGAACCCACAAAAATAAAAATCTTCTCCTTCTTTCACGAAATAGCCATTAAGGGTCTTACGATAAGACTTCATTTTAATCAGATTCGTGGTGTGCCTTTGCCTTTTTACAATTGTCTTGTCCCACTTTGTCTTCCAGTATTGGGCCCAATCTTTCTTAGTAGGCTTATATCTTAGCCCGAATGTGCCGATGAATTCTTTAATCACTGGTGCCTCTTTGATACCTTGTTGCTTGTGGATTAGGTCCATATCCAGAAAAAACCTCATTTTCTTGAACATGTTAGCCATACAGCAATTGGAAGTATTCTCAATAGGAAAATGTTCTTTCACGGAGTGATCCCATTGAACTGAGCAGATCTTCTCAAATTCAAACTCGCTAAGCTCTATTCCCTGTTGTTCTTGTTGAATTTCAAGTAATGGTTCATTCTTAGCTTCAGTACTGTTTACAATTCCTACAATTTTAGCATCTCCATGGAGAGTAATCACTAGCCCATCCTTGATAAACTTAACCTTCTGGTGCAACGTGGAAGGGATGACTTTGATCTAGTGTAACCATGGTCTCCCTAATAGTAAATTGAAAGAAGACTGGATATCGATAACCTGAAATTCCACAGGAAATTTAGCTATGCCTGTGGACAATCGAAGGTGCAAAATTCCCAATACATCCCTCTTGGTGTTATCATAGGCCCTAACACCTTGATCAGTAGGCTTGAGATCTTCAATTTTAAACCCAAGGCAAGTAGTAGTCTTTAAAGGGTAAACATTCAGTGTACTCCCATTATCAATCAAAACCAGAGGTACCCTCATCCCGTTACAGTCAACTGTGATATGCAACAGCTTAGTGTGGCTTGCTCCCTTTTTTGGGAGATTTGAGTCTGAGAAGGATAGGATATTTTCTACATAAGTTGCCCCTACTATACTGGCCAGCTGATCTAGAGAAGTATCAAGGGAGACTTGGGCTGTACTTAATGCTTTGAAAATGGCTTCTCTATGAGCGGTGGAAGCCATGAGTAAACCCCAAACTGAGATGTTGGCTCATGATTTCTTCAACTGCTTGATCACGGAGTTATCTTCTTCGATATTTTCTTTGATAGGATCTTCTCTTTCTTTTCTTGTCAAGGTCACAGGGTTATCAACATAGAGTTTTTGTGGCTTAAAAACTCTACCCCCTCGAGTCATATGTCTAACTTCATCACAGGAGAGGAAGAAAGGCTCATCTTCTTCAGTTAACAAGTATGGATCTTCATCTGTCAAGGAGACAAGACTCTTTGGGTTCATTTGAGCCAAAAGATAACTAGCAAATGTGGGGCTACTGTAATGAGATGGGGATAGACAATACGTATCATCCGAGGCTAGATCAAATGGTTCATAGTTTGTGGTGAAAACCCCATGAGTGAAAGCTATCTCAACAAGGGGGTAACTAGGCGGTTTGACTCTGATTGGATAGATGAGAGAGACGGGATCGAATAGTAATGGGGTATGGGAAATCATGTTCAGGGTTGGTGGAGGTTGATAGGTGGGTAGTGGATTAGTGATGACATTTGGTGATGTTGGGCTAGGGATTGTGACATTTTTGTTGTCAATAAGGTTTTGAATGGCATGGCGAAAGGTGATACATCGATCAGTGTGATAGTCAGACTTTTGATGGAACTCGCAAAACAAGTTAGAGTTGTATCCAGCTAGCAGGGGATTTGGTAAGGGTCGGGGTTGGATAGGGGTAAGAAGCCCTTTTTTCATCAATTTGTGAAGAGCTACCATGAGAATCATCCCTAGATTGGTAAATTGACGCGAAGTTTGAGGTTGACTTGGGTGAACTTGGTTATTAGTTTGGGCTGGGGATTGAGCTGGGGTAGCTGACGTGTTGGCTATGTAAACATGGTTGGTATTAGGTTTGAAAATATAGGATTTCTTATACTTGCTATCCAAGGGGTTAGAAAGAATCCCAAAGGCAAATGCATCATCGAGTTGGCTTCCAACTTGTAATAGGGATTCAAAGGTAGGAAGATATTGAGCAACCAATTGCTGAGTATATCCTTGTGTAAGGTTTTTGAGGATAATGGCTGTAGACACCTCAATTTGAACGGGCCACTTCTCGAAAGGGCCCAAAAATAAAGATTTTCCAAATAAATATGCCAACGGGCCTTAAGGGCCCAAATCGTTGAAAAATAACATTTTTACCAAACGAGGCCCCTAAGACCTCTCAATGGTTTAGGAGGCCACCAAAAAGACTCGGCCAACCTTACGCTTTCCCCATATTCACCGCTCCGCTTCCAAAATCAAAACGTCAAATTTTCGATAAATTTCACTAACTGGCCTAAAAAGCCCGATTCGCCAACACGTGGCATTTTTGATCAAACTAAAATCTAAAAAATTAAAAAATTAAAAATGTGAGACTTGGGATGCCTACCCCTCCTCTACTATCACCGCTCCGCCTCCGTAACCCAAAACCATTTCTAAAACCCAAGCCCAACACTACAAAGCCCACAAATCATTAACCATATCCAATTCATTATCCAACCCACAACCCTAACCCATAAACCACAACCCACATCAACCAATCACTCTTTTATCATCAAGAGATGACACATGTCATCACCCCACCTCACCCTCCCAAAATATCATCAACCACCCATTTAAATCCTCCATGCTCTTAAATCAAATCACAACCACCATCTTAAATTCACCTCACCAAACACTCCACCCAAATGGGTTGGGTAGGATCCAAACCATTTTGGTCAAAACTCACCCATTTAACCCCCCTTACCTAAATACCCTCCAATCTCCTCTAAATTACACCCACTTCTCTCTCAAACTCATAACCATTCTACCCATTTTCTCCACTTCACCCCATTATATCCCTAAAATAACTCCTAAACATCTATAAATACCCTCATCCTCTTCCCAAAAATGGCCCCCAACTTCTCATTACAAAACTTCTCCCCAACACTCTCTCTACTAACAACCATCATCAATTCTCACCAAGTTTACCAATCCTTTCACACAAATCCTCTACAAGTCTCACTAAAACAAAAGAAATCCCTACTCTCTCTAATCACTTCTTCCCATTCTCATACTCTCATATTATACTAAGGACTCAAGAAGACTCAAGCAAGAAGAAGAAAAGAAGAAACAAGATACAAGGTGGGTTTGAAGCACACCCCCTCTCTTTCTCTAACCTTCTACTCTTTCCCTCTTCTAACACCCCCTTCTTCTATTTTATTTTACCCCTTTTGATGATTGGGCCCCAAGGCTAAGGTTCATAAGGGTCATTTCCATTAATGAAATGACCCTATGATCAAGCCGAAAATGAATCCCTACTTAGGGAACATATGCACCCACGTGGCACATTTTTTTCACCTTCTTTTAAAAATAAAAATGATCGAGTTATTTGAGGTTACCGCCACGTGGCGGGGAGGAAAGGGTGCCTAACACCTTCCCTTTTCTTCAACCGAGCCGCTTACCCAAATCTCGAGGTTTGACTACCCCTTATCCATTGTGAGTCACTAAAATGCCAAAAATCTCATCTTTTGGAAAATGTACCCCGGGTGACCATTCACACCCACTTCCAACTTGAATGGTGGCGACTCCAAATCATTGTAGATGTAGTCATCATAATGACGAAATCACGCGTCTACAGCTTGGCGACTCCACTGGGGAATAAAGACTCCACCCTCGTGTCAACTCGGTTATTTTGGTAAAAAAGGAAATGTTTCAATTTTTATTTTTATTTTTTATTTTTGCAAGCTAACAATACTTGTTGTGTTTGTTGTAATTATTTTTTAGGTAGGTTTCCTTTATTTACTTACTCACTTGAAAAAAAAAAAACAAAAAAAAAAAAATCGATTTTCACTTTATTTCCCCGATTATGTCTTTTTAAGCATGTATATCACCAAACAAATGAAAAAAAAAAATTTCTTTTTTGGCCCAAGCCAAAAACCAGAGGCAATGTGCCTCAAAATGAGTATAAAAAAATAAAAAAATAAAAAAAAATAAAAAAAAAGTCGTTTTTCTTCTTTTTTGGCCGAATGGACAGTCGAACTTAAAATGATCATAACTTTCTCGTCCGATCTCCGATTAGCTATTAGTGCATATCGATTTGGGGTAGAACAAAATTTTCTACCAAATGTGACAAAGTCAGCAACATTTTGACAACTCAGAATCGGTTTTTGAGCTCATTTACTATCGTTTACGCTACCATTTCCGTTTGACGTCTCGTCGCGATACAAAATGAGTAGGAAAGAAAAGCATAAAAAAGGAAAAAAATTTGGCCCAAGCCAAAAACCAGAGGCAATGTGCCTCAAAATGAGCACATAAAAATTTTTATTAAAAAAAAAAAAATTAAAAAAAAAAAATTAATTAAATTAAAAAAAAAAAAAAAAATTTTTTTTTTTTTGCTCAACTTGTTCCTTACATCAGTCTTGGAAACTTTCCTCTTGGAACTTATTTTTATTTTAAGTTTTAAAGCTTCAAAAGATCAAACGGATCATCTTTCTCAAACTCAGGGCGTACCGCTCGCCACTTTTTGATTGATCAAAATGAAAATTCAAAGTGATCATCGGTTGGACTATAATGGAAAAAAGAGAAGTCCTTTTATGATTAGTTCATTCGTAAAATTGAAAAAAAAATAATGAAAAAAAAAAAATTGATTGGTTGATGATGAATGTGCGACTCTTACGGACAAATTATCTAATAGGCTATGATCTGGCCAACGGGCCCACTCATCTGAAAAATGCCCCGGGCGCACCCTATCCTATTTGCACACACCACTAGCACGTTTACTTTACTGTATTGCACGCTTGCATGTCCCTAATAGCCAACGTGGCACTAGTGCGTGGCCCGGTCTCCTCGGAGATGCGACGTCATTCATGAAAACCACAACTCCAATCACGTACCGTAAGGTATATAAAACTGGGGAATCAATACCGTTTGATCAGGTGATTCTGAAAGGTATTTGATACACCCATGTTGGAGCGACCTGAGCCTTTGTCCTATTGTAAGCCGCACGGTCACATGTCCCGATTGCCAACGTAGTACTAGTACGTGGTCGGTCCCCTCGCGGGATGCGAAAACCATTTATGAAAGCTACAACTCTTGACTCGTACCCATAGGTATATAAAAGATAATCCAAGTACATCAATTGCACTTCTTGGTCAAAACCAGTGCCTAAGCAAGATCCTGCCCCGCTGTACCCTACTGTACGAGGGGGATAGATTACGTCTATTCTAGACGAGAGGTACTTAAGCGGGCCTTTGCTCAGCATCGTGCGCCACCTCTCAACTGGGGATCAAACTGGCTATTTTTGGCTTCAGAGAAGTGAATTGAAGTTTTAGATTATCACCTATACGGTATATCAAACCAAGTCACCACGTACCGTCTGATTGAGTACGCTTGAGAGGTATATAGGTGTGCTTGGGCAAGAGTGGCCAGATAAAAATGCATTGCAGTAGTAAGCTTAGAGTCTAGAAGCCTTCCCTGTAAGTCACAACTCGAACTTATCGCGGGTGTTCCCGGGTTGTTGAAAGAAACTTGATGATTGATGTATGCGAATGATCAAAGTGTATGATTGTCCTCAAGGGTCAAAATTTTGTTTTCAGAAATTAAAGGGGTACACCGACCCAATAAAGAATCCAGTTCTTGCAAAAATTCAATAATGACCCAGTCCATCTCGATCCAATGATCATGATAAGACGGGCCATTCAAATCAAAATGAAAATCAAATTTTCAAAAAAAAAAAAAAAAAAAAAAAAAAAGTGTTTTCAAGAAAGTGTTTTCCATAAGAACAAAGAGTTTCAAAAGAAAAGTAATTTTTACATAGACCTTGGAAATGTACTGAACTATTCTCTTGTGTCAACTCAGGATGCTGGCTGCAGGCAATAACCCAATCGACCAATTGGTCAAAACAACTGTCACTGGGATGCACACCGTAGAGAAATTCAACTTTGCAAAATTCATGTTGAGATGCGCCTTGTACTTTCACGAGTTTGAGATAGATTGGAACCTTTTGCACGCTATGGCTAAGCGTTGGAATCCTTATCTTCACATCTTCCACATTGGGCATATGCACTTGTGTCCTACTCATGAAGACTATTGTGGTATCATGGGGATATCTACTTCAGGTCCTCTAGTCAGGCCTTCATTGAAGACAGGATATTCTGGTGATCTCGCCACAGGCCTAAACATTTCAAAGGAAGAAGCCAAGGCCTTAGTCCGTAACGGGAGATTGGATTTAGTACCCTTATTGAGTCCATACCACTCTCGTAGTCATCCCATCAATGTAAAACCAGAAGCTTGGAGAGCCACTAGAGACTATCGATTATGTTTAGGGATCCTAGCCCAATACATACTGACCTCCAAAAGCGAGGGTCAAACTGTTCCTGAGTCTTTCATAGACATAGCTTCCCAGCTCTCTAGAAAAGCCAATCCCGTACCTCTTATTCTAGCTGAAACCTTCTCAGGTTTGGATGCCATAAAAAATGGTGAGGGAAGGGATTTCAAAGGAAGCCCTCACCTACTTTACATGTGGCTCTGCGACCGTCTCAAAATTGTGGACATTCCTTCAACCCTCGAGTATAGGCCAGAGCACTTTTCCAAGAGAAACATGTTAGTGCGTCACAACTCAGTCAAGGCTTGGGGCAAATGGTTGGATTCTCGTCTTGCACGTCATATTGGTTTGAGATGCCCTTGGTGGATGACGGACTACCCTGTTTTAGGTACCAAAGGATCCTATTATGTCCGTTTGATCGGACTAGATGAGACATCTTTTTACCAACCTGCTTTGATCCCAGAACAGTACGGAGTACCTATAGAATTTTCGCTACCTCAACCCAAACAATTCTTTTCTCCCGAACCATTGACTGAAAAGTTAGTGCATCTCATTGAGAAGGCGTGGAACAAACGCACCTTAGGGTATCCAGATGGACCAGCAGAGTTCAAAGAGTCAGTCGTTAGAACTAAAAGAAGCAAGCCTAATTGTCCCAGCAATCCTGATGACGATCAAAACAAATCCAAGCGTCCATGTAAAAGAATGTAAAACAGGATTATTTGAAAGTTGTAATTCAATGAAAATCTTATCTGTCAAACAATTTTCAATAGTTCAATGAAATTTCTTTCAGTATATTTGTGGATAATCATGGCATAAATGAATTGTTTAATGGGTTGGTGTACAAAATTCAAAATGTAATCTTCTTTTTCAAAATGTCTTACCGACTCCGTGTCGATGCCAGCTCCATGCTGATGTAATCATTTTAAATTTTACCGACTCCGTGTCGATGCCAGCTCCATGCTGATGTAATCATTTTAAATTTTACCGACTCCGTGTCGATGCCAGCTCCATGCTGATGAAATCATTTTAAATTTTACCGACTCCGTGTCGATGCCAGCCCCGTGCTGATGAAATCATTTTTGAATTTTACCGACTCCGTGTCGATGCCAACTCCGTGTTGATGAAATCGTTTTTAAAATTTGTACCGACTCCGTGTCGATGCCAACTCCGTGTTGATGAAATCGTTTTTAAAATTTGTACCGACTCCGTGTCGATGCCAGCTCCGTGCTGATGTAATCGTTTTTAAATTTTACCGACTCCGTGTTGATGAAATCGTTTTTAAAATTTGTACCGACTCCGTGTCGATGCCAACTCCGTGTTGATGAAATCGTTTTTAAAATTTGTACCGACTCCGTGTCGATGCCAGCTCCGTGCTGATGTAATCGCTTTTAAATTTTACCGACTCCGTGTCGATGCCAACTCCGTGTTGATGAAATCGTTTTTAAAATTTGTACCGACTCCGTGTCGATGCCAGCTCCGTGCTGATGTAATCGTTTTTAAATTTTACCGACTCCGTGTCGATGCCAACTCCGTGTTGATGAAATCGTTTTTAAAATTTGTACCGACTCCGTGTCGATGCCAACTCCGTGTTGATGAAATCGTTTTTAAAATTTGTACCGACTCCGTGTCGATGCCAGCTCCGTGCTGATGTAATCGTTTTTAAATTTTACCGACTCCGTGTCGATGCCAACTCCGTGTTGATGAAATCGTTTTTAAAATTTGTACCGACTCCGTGTCGATGCCAACTCCGTGTTGATGAAATCGTTTTTAAAATTTGTACCGACTCCGTGTCGATGCCAGCTCCGTGCTGATGTAATCGCTTTTAAATTTTACCCACTCCGTGTCGATGCCAACTCCGTGTTGATGAAATCGTTTTTAAAATTTGTACCGACTCCGTGTCGATGCCAACTCCGTGTTGATGAAATCGTTTTTAAAATTTGTACCGACTCCGTGTCGATGCCAGCTCCGTGCTGATGTAATCGCTTTTAAATTTTACCGACTCCGTGTCGATGCCAACTCCGTGTTGATAAAATCGTTTTTAAAATTTGTACCGACTCCGTGTCGATGCCATCCCCGTGCTGATATAATCATTTTTAAATTTTATCGATTCCGTGTCGATGCCAGCTCCATGCTGATGTAATCATAAAAAATAAAATAAAAAAAAAAATAAAAAAAAAATCTTTACCGACTCCGTGTCGATGCCAGCTCCGTGCTGATGAAATCGTTTTTAATTTTACCGACTCCGTGTCGATGCCAGCTCCGTGCTGATGTAATTCTTTTTTACCAGTCCCGTGTTGATGCCAACATCACGTTAAGGTCGGCTCCAAGCCAAAGAACTCTTTCTTTAAAACTCGTTTGCTTTAAAATAAATAACTTTACCCGACCTAATGAAATGTCAAGCATTTTTTTTTTTGTAAATAAGATAGTAATGCTTGGTCTTCTGTACCCAAGGTGGCCAAACGAAAGAAGTACAAACACCCTGAGAAGCCTCCGTATTTCCTTCGATCTACATCAACTATGAGCAACTCAGAGGATCCACAACCTGCGACAAGTGAACTTGCCGAAGCTAATGCAATGATAGCGAAGCTCATAGAAACAACGAAAAGACAAGAACAAATGTTGATGGCTGTTTTTAGTAATACTAACTTCTTACAAGCGCAAGCCGCTCAGCACCAAGCATCTGGATCAAACCCGGAACCCCTTGAACAGACACGACCAGATCAACAGACCACCCCACCTCCTACGGTGCCAATGTATCAGGGCCCTCCACTTTACATCCCACAGAATCAACCACCCCCGGTGGTAATCCCAGATGATGAGTGTGACTTCAGGGTGCCTGAGGCCAAAAATGTCACTGATAACAAAATGGCCCAGCAGATAGAGTCTCTCCAAGAAGAGATGAGACGAATGAAAGGTGCAAATACTCTAGGAGGGACAAGATTCAGGGACCTTTGCTTTTATCCTAATGCACAGCTGCCGGCCAAATTCAAATGTCCGGAATTTGAGAAGTACAATGGGGTGGGGTGTCCTCTGTCACATCTAAAACTATACTGCGGATCCATGTGCCAATACGGCGAAGATGACAGGCTACTGGTGCAGTTGTTTCAAAGAAGCTTGACAGGGCCTGCACTCAAATGGTTTTCCGGATTGGACCATACGCTTATCAAAAGTTGGCAAGACTTGGCTGAAATGTTCTGGCATAATTATCGGTTCAACACAGATGTAGGTCTGGATCGAAATGATATGGCCAAGATGACTAGAAAGCAAAGGGAAACAGTAAAAGAGTACGCCCAGAGATGGCGGGAGTCTGCTTCACAAGTGAGGCCCGCAATAACTGAACAAGAGATGAACACCACGTTCATCTCAACACTAGGGCATGCCTTTTATACTCATCTAGTTGGACACACCACAGGCACCTTCTCAAATTTAGTTCAAGTGGCAGACCGGGTCGAGGACGGGATCCGGACTGGTTTAATATTTGACTTCACAGCCTTAAGCGCAGCGGCAGGGACATCGGCACAAAAGAAGTTCGTGCCTTTTGTCAAAAAGAAAGAGGAAGCTCAAGTCAACAATATACAACCCAGCCAACCTCTTTTCATTCAGGCACCAGTTCAGAGGCCGCAGGCACCACAAGTCCCTTGGGCGCCAGTACCTCGAGCTGCTTGGGCTCCAGCACCACAGAACCCCTTTCAGACAGTTCCTCTGCAAGCACAACCAGCACCACAGTATGGGCAAAACCAGCAGGCACGACCTAACAGGGTAAACAGAGTATTTACCAGATTGCCCATGACACTATCAGAATTACTGCCACTCTTACTCAGAGGAGAATATCTGGTAAAACGTCCACCAAATCCTGAGGCTGTGAAAGGGCCAGGGTACAACCCTAACCTGCTCTGTGAATTCCACATGGGTGCACCAGGTCACTCCACAGATCAATGCTGGCAGCTCAAGCATCAAGTACAGAACCTGATCGATAAAAAGGCTCTCATCCTAGATGGGCCTGCCAACCCACCCCAACAACAAAACATCAACCAAAAACCCCCTACCTACTCACAATGGAGAGGGGAGTGGGCATAGGGTAAATGTTGTATGTGGAGAACTCGACTTCAATCCCTCGGATTTGATAGCACCTATCGGTGCAAAAGTCAGGGTACGCTTCACGAAGGAATCAAGGACGTCAACGGTTAACACAGTCAACCGTTATACAGATTCATCGCAGAATTCACAGCTACCTCTTAGAATGGCCAACCTCACTATCCATCCCCCTCATCAAAATACCGCTACCCGACCACCTTTAGTTATACCTTACGGATCACCCCATCATCAAAATTCAACCCGACCTCCCCTTGTTATACCCTACACACCACCATATTCCCAAGGATCAACTCGACCCCCTCTCCATATACCATACACCTCGTCTTCACGACCACCGCTCATCATCCCATACACTCCATCAAAACCATCGCCACCACCTCTCATCCTCAATGTAAAACCCGATCCACCTCCCATGACCATACACTCACCCAAACATTCCCTTATAACTCTATCCAGGCAGTTCCCTGGAGTTACGAGACAACCATCACCACAACCTCCGGGGTTGAAGCCATGAAGAAAGCAATGGTGGCCGACATTGAGCATATGACAAGGGCAGGGCGGTACAAAAAAAATATCGAAAAATGGGGTGAAAATCAAGGAAGAAGGCAAAGGGGTGACCGACGAAGAGAAAAGAGAAGCAAAGGGAAAGGGTAAGCTGTATAAGGAGGAGAAGACGGAAGAAAAAGTGAAAGTGACAGACGAAGAAGCCACAGACTTTATTAAGCTCATCCTCAAGAGAGAGCATAATATAGTGGACAGATTGAACAAACAGCCAGCTCAAATCAGTATCCTAGGTCTAATACAAAAGTCAGAAGAATACCAAGAAGCATTACTGAGAGTTTTAGAAAAATCGCATGTACCTGCAACCACCTCACCTACGCAACTAGAACAAACGATTGGCCAGATAATGGCCCCCAATCCCATTATTTTCACTGAAGATGAATTTGTGCCTGGAGGAACGGGGCACGTCGAGCCACTAAACATCATGGTCATATGCAAGGGCATGATGGTTGCCAGGGTGCTGATTGATAATGGCTCAGCGCTTAATGTTTGTCCACTTGAAACCTTCCGGAAGCTCAACGCTGATTGGTCTCATGTGAAGCCCAACAACAAGGTCGTCCGAGGCTTTGACAGCTCAAGAAGAGACTCCTTGGGAGAGGTAGATTTACCCATCACAATAGGCCCGTGCACCTTCGAAGTAACATTTGAAGTCATGGAAATACCGACAACCTTCAATTTATTACTGGGCAGGCCATGGATCCACATAGCAGGGGCAGTACCTTCTTCTCTACACCAGAGAGTCAAATTCATCATGGGACAGAGAATGATATCCGTTTTGGCAGAAAACTTGATCCCGCCCGGCAGAGCTCCGGACGTGCCATTTATTGACATAGAAATGACGAAGGACAAGGCACTCTACCATTCGTACCAATTCGCGGCTGTCAATCACATCGAAAAGGGGAAGGAGAAGGTAAGAGCAAAGCTATCACGAGCAAACCTTATGATTGGTCGGATCATGAAGAGGGCAGGTTATCGACCCAAGCATGGGTTGGGACCAGGAGGAAGAGGAAAGCTACACCGGTCGAAGCAAGAAAGGATACTCATTATTTTGGTCTGGGGTTTAGGCCCACAAAGAAGGATATAGCAGAAATGAAAGAAAAGAAGAAAGAACTTCGACTAGCAAGAAAGCAAAATCGGGAATCGAATGTCTGGAACCTCGGCCGAGTCCCTCACATTAGCGTTAGCTTCTCAAAGTCTCATATCAGACCCGACAACCTATCGGAACCACCATTGGCAAAAAGGGCAAAAACGGTAAAAATCGCACCACTGCACTTTCAAGAAGACTCAGTTGTTGAGTCCCAACCATCCTTCGTAGAAGGCATTGATGTTTTATTCAATGGGGATTCCAACGAAAGTCTATCCGAGACCGTTTTAAAATCCACCAAAGTGGAAAATCACTACCGACCAAAAGGAAGACTCACCCTTTTCAACGGGCATTGACTGGGCATCAGTCGTCATCCCACCAAGCTTGGGAGGAGGGACCATGCCCCAATCTGACAAAAATCAATCGGAGATCATGGTTATCTCCGAACCACCGACCAAATCACCCAACACATCACTTTCACATCTCATCCGCCCCCTCAGAGAAGGTGAAGTTCTGAACAATTGGGAGGAATTCCCATTGACCCTTGAGGCTGTTGAGGCCTCCAAAAAAAAACTCCGTTAAACGAATCTAGTTTGCCCGAGGATCATAACGAGCCCTCGTCCTGGGTAAAGACTGTTTTGAGGGCTCCCTATCTTTATTAACGAATTCGCATGATTGTTCTTCTTATTTCAGGTATTCGAAAAGCAACAAAAAAACAAATATTCCTCAAAAAGCAAAAAAATCAAAAATTTATCAAAAGTCAAAAATCAAAAAAAGCTTTCAAAATTGTAAAAAAATAGATATTTTCCAATCAAAAAAAAGTTTTCAAGGGATATGTCTCAATCAAATGAGTACCCAGATAAAACAGAATTTGAAAGGGACGAGTATGATTTCGATCTTGAACTCGACTTTGACCTCATGGGGATCGAAGAAGAGTCTGAGGACGAAATGGAGTACCCGCCTAAAGAAATCAAAGACTTGGTAGAACGTCACGAGAAAGGTGTTCAGCCAAACATTGAGGATACAGATTCAATCAATCTTGGTACCGAAGAGGACCCACGAATTGTCAAGATCGGAGCCTTATTAACGTCACAACAAAAGGAAGAAATGATCAAACTCTTACAAGATTATCAAGATGTCTTCGCATGGTCGTACAGGGATATGCCGGGATTGGACACAGATCTTGTCGTGCACAAGCTACCAATTGCCTCCGGAAGCAAGCCGATCAAGCAGAAATTGAGAAGATTAAAGCCAGAATGGACCCTCAAGGTCAAGGACGAAGTCATGAAACAGTTCGAAGCCGGATTTCTTGCAGTCTCTACGTACCCTGAGTGGTTGGCTAATGTTGTCCCAGTACCCAAGAAAGATGGGAAGGTACGCATGTGTGTTGACTATCGGGACCTAAACAAGGCCAGTCCTAAGGATGATTTTCCACTTCCACACATCGACACTCTAGTCGATAGTACAGCAGGGCATGGCATGTTCTCGTTCATGGACGGCTTTTCAGGCTATAACCAAATAAAAATGGCGGAAGAAGACCCAGAAAAGACTGCATTTATCACACCATGGGGTACTTTCCACTACAAAGTCATGCCATTCGGGCTGAAGAACGCAGGGGCGACTTACCAACGGGCAATGACCGCACTATTCCACGATATGATCCACAAGGAAATGGAGGTCTACGTAGACGACATGATTGCTAAATCCGGCATTGAAGAAGATCATCTGGTGGTAAATCTAAAGAAGTTGTTCGACAGGCTGAGGAAATACAGTTTAAGGCTAAATCCTGCAAAATGTGTATTCGGGGCAACATCGGGCAAACTACTGGGTTTCATCGTCAGCAGAAGAGGCATCGAGATAGATCCGGCAAAAACCAAGTATATCCTCGAGATGAAAGCACCCGTTTCAGAGAGAGATGTTCGGGCATTCTTGGGAAGAATACAGTATATTAGCCGTTTCATTGCACAGCTTACGCCTATCTGTGAGCCAGTCTTCAAACTACTCAGGAAAGACACACCGAAAAAAGAAGAAGAACAAGGACTGTCAGGAAGCGTTCGACAAGATTAAGCAATATCTGCTCAATCCACCAGTCCTAGTCCCTCCTACTCTAGGGCGACCTTTGCTGATGTACATCTCGGTACAAGAAACGTCAATGGGGTGTGTGCTAGGGCAACACGATGAATCAGGACGGAAAGAACACAGCCATTTACTATCTCAGCAAGAATTTACCGAGTATGAAGCAAAATATTCAACACTTGAGAAGACTTGCTGCGCATTAGTCTGGGCATCTCAACGACTACGCCACTATCTGCTTAGTTACTCAACTATGCTTATTGCTAGAATGGACCCCCTGAAGTATCTTTTCGAGAAACCAGCATTAACAGGTCGCACTGCAAAATGGCAACTATTGTTATCTGAGTTTGACATCACCTATGTCACTCAAAAAGCCATCAAAGGGCAAGCAATCGCCGACCACCTAGCCGAGCACCCGTTGCCTGACTACGAGCCATTAAAGACGAACTTTCCTGACGAAGCCATACTGATCACTGAGGTTGAAGACGATAATGATGAACCAGGCTGGAAAATGTACTTCGACGGAGCGGCCAATCAGAAAGGAAACGGAATAGGGGCAGTTCTGATCAAGCCAGATGGATCCCACGTGCCAATCGCAATCAGACTAAAATTTCAATGTTCCAACAATGAGGCTGAATACGAAGCATGCATAGCAGGGTTGAAGGCAGCACTGGATCTCGAGGTAGATGAAATCGATGTTTTCGGAGATTCAAGCTTAGTAGTCTATCAGACGACTGGAGAATGGAAGACCCGAGAGCAAAGACTGGTTCCTTACCACGAGTATCTGGAAGAACTAAGCTCACGCTTCGATAGGATTTCATTCACGTACATGCCGAGAGCTAAGAATCAGTTTGCAGATGCACTAGCTACACTTGCCTCTATGATCAACATCTCGGAAGACCTAATCATCGACCCTATTGAGATTGGAATTCAAGATGAGCCAGCCTATTGCTTACCCGTCGAAGTAGAAGAATCTGAAGAAAAGCCATGGTATTTGACATCAAGGCATATCTTGAAGATCGAACACTTCCCTCAGACGCAACGCCAAATGATAGAAGGACCATTCAGAGGCTAGCAGGACAATTTTTCTTGAGCAACGGTATTCTGTACAAGAAGTCGCACCATGAGATCTTACTTAGGTGTGTGGCAGAAACAGAAGCGAAACGACTAATTGAGACTGTACATGGGGGAGTCTGCGGACCTCACATGAATGGTCATATGCTTGCTAAGAAGATCATGAGGATGGGATACTATTGGTCGACAATGGAAAGTGACTGCTATCAGCATGTCCGCAAATGCCATCTATGCCAAATATATGCCAACAAGATCAATGCCCCACCTTCAGAACTACATAATATGACTACTCCTTGGCCCTTCTCACTCTGGGGCATGGACGTCATTGGGCAGATCTCGCCAAAAGCTGCAAATGGGCATCGTTTCATCCTTGTTGCTATCGATTACTTCACAAAATGGGTAGAAGCTGCATTCTACGCCAATGTTACCAAGAGCAACGTCATGAAGTTTGTCAAGAACAACATCATTTGTCGGTATGGACTTCCAAGCGGATTGGTAACTGACAATGCTAAGAACTTCAAGAACAAAGATATGATCAAAATGTGCGAAGACTTCCAGATCACCCATCACAACTCTGTACCCTACAGACCTAAGATGAATGGAGCAGTCGAGGCAGCCAACAAGAACATCAAGAAAATAATCGAGAAGATGGCAGTTACATACAAAGATTGGCACGACATGTTGCCTTTGCACTACACGCCTACCGGACTTCGTTCAGAACTTCGACTGGGGCAACTCCGTATTCATTGGTCTACGGAATGGAAGCAGTCTTACCCGTAGAGGTTGAGATTCCTTCCCTCCCTCCGAATCTTAAAAGAAGCAGAGTTAGATGAAACTGAATGGATTCAAGCTCGGTTCGATCAGCTGAATCTGATTGAAGAGAAAACGCCTTGCAGCCATTTGCCATGGACAGATCTATCAACGACGAATAGCTCGCGCCTATAACAAGAAAGTTAAGCCTAGGGATTTCTCGCCAGGAGACCTGGTCTTAAAGAAGATTCTGCCAATCAAGAAGACGCCAGAGGAAAGTTCAGACCAAACTATGAGGGACCATTCATCGTACAGAAGGTAATGACGGGAGGAGCTCTGATTCTCACAGAAATGGACGGACAAGTCTTCCCGCAACCGATCAATGCTGACACTGTTAAGAAATATTACGCCTAAGACCTGACCCTGAGATGACGAAAGGCCATTTTTGTTATCCCAAACAAACCATCACACCCTAGTCAACCCTTTTGAGCCATCACGTTCATTTCTTAACCTAAGACTGGGGTAAGTCAACAACTACAAAAAAAAAAAAAAAAAAAAAAAAAAAAAAAATCAGAAAGAAATAGAAAAATCAAAAGCATCAAAAGTACTCCTGGCCCGCATGAGGATAAACTGTGAACGGCTAAAAAAACAAAAAAAATCAAGAAAATCAAAAACTCGAACACTTGATCTTGGCTCGACCCAAATCTCCAGCCTAAACAAGTTCGAGAGACGCTGGGAGGAGACATAGATCACTTTTCCGAAACAAAAATAGACGAACCCCATGTTTATTCCACTTTTAGATAAACTAAGATCCAGACCTTAACCTTTTTGTAACCTTCCACTACCATAAGCCTAAGCCAACATTTCGTCCTACTTAAAGTCCTTTTTGATCAGGAAATGTTTTAGGGCAACATAACGACAGTGGCAACACCAATGATCTTGCAACTTGGTCCGGACCTCAAAGTCTTGTCAGTCGTTGGAAGACTCGAGAGGGGAATCCAGATCGGATATTCGAAAAAAAAGAGTACTCGAAGTGTAGAGTAGTTGATCTTGCGGCTCAACTTGAGTTGTCGAACCACGAATAGTCGTCAGCAAGCTCAAGAGGGGAATCTAGATCTATTACTCAAGAAAAAGTACCACTACAAGAGTAGAGTCGTCGATCTTGCAGCTCAACTTACGTCACCAAGCCACAAAGACACTGAGACTTCGAGCAGAATTGTAACGAAAAATCTAGAAAAATACAAGCATGGTCTGAAAGGGCATAGTGAAAACCTGAAAGGGCACTATGAGTAAAAGAATCAGACTATGGCAAGATCAAAGCCACCAGCACGATGAAAATCCCAAAACGGACGTCGATGCGTAAAAATGTGGGAAACCGGTCTGATGAAAACCGTAATTGGCATCAGGGGCAATAAGGTTAAAAAAAAAAAAAAAAAAAAAAAAAAAAAAAAAAAAAAAAAAAAAAAACAACTCCTGGCCCGCAAGAGATCTAAACTGTGAACGGCAAAATCTTTCCAAAATCCCGAGACCCAAAATAGTTTCCAACACCATGGCACTGGGAATGACTCTAAGGAATCAAAAGAGTAATTGACGTTTATATCCTTGTGATTGGCAAAAATACCAAGATCGTCGCAACCAAAGGTTTTACAAACTTTGAATTTATCGTACTCATTTGATAAAGATATTTCATAAATAAAAAAAAAAAAAAAAAAAAAAACTACTATTTTGGCCGATGATGAAGATTCTAGGGACTTATTCAAACTTCAAGTTTTCAAAGCATTAGATACACCTGAGGCCAAGTAAGTACAAAACCTATTTTCTTTGCATTAATCTTTCAACATTTTGTAAAAAGAGTCAAGGCGTTCCTACAAAGCACGGATTCGGGCAGCCCGACTCATCATCAATTTCCAGCCCGACTCATCATCACGACTCACTAGACAAGACGCGAAGGCATCGAAGAAGGGACCGCAGGCAAACCCCTCCTAAGATCACTCTCCGGGCCTACTGAGGAGATTCTAAGTGAAGATAAGTACATACAAACATTCCCGAGGGGAATTGGACCAAAACTATCGAAATCAGAAGCTTCTCGAGAAACTGCCGTTGTTATCATAAATCACATTAACCTTGTTGAGATCCTTATGGATATGAATCAGTGGTCCACCGTGTTTTCTAACATTGTTTCAAAAGCAACAACTCTTGAAGTCGTATCAATAGGCATAGCAGAAAACTACAATGGAGCCCTTCAAGTGATAACAGCAGAATTTCAAGTCCCTTCACCTCTGGTTCTGACTTGAGAAAATTTCTTCGTAAGGTATTGTAAACATGTCAAGGGGATTTGGACGGTGGTCGATGTTTCCTTGGATCATTTGCGTCCTAGCCCGATATCGAGATGTCGAAGAAGGCCATCAGATTGTTTAATCCAAGAAATGTCAAATGGTTACTCCAAGGTTATATGGGTCGAACACGTAGAAGTGGATGATAAAGCAGTTCATAGTATATATAAAATACTGGTTAACTCCAGCCTTGGGTTTGGTGCAAAACGTTGGGTTGCTACCCTAGATCGACAATGTGAACGCCTTGCAAGTGTTATGGCTAGTAACATGCCCGCTGGAGATGTTGGTATGATCACAAGTCAAGAAGGGCGAAAGAGTATGTTGAAGTTAGCTGAGAGAATGGTGATGAGTTTTTGTTCTGGTGTAAGTGCTTCTACTGCTCACACATGGACAACATTATCGGGAAGTGGCGCTGAAGATGTAAGGGCCATGATTGGAAAAAGCATAGATGATCCCGGCAGGCCTCCTGGTATTATGCTAAGTGCAGCTACTTCTTTCTGGCTTCCAGTCTCACCAAAGGGAGTTTTCAATTTCCTTCGCGATGAGAACTTTAGAAGTAAGTGGGATATTCTTTCTAATGGTGGTGCTGTTCAAGAAATGACACATATTGCTAATGGTAGAGATCCTGGTAACTGTGTTTTCTCTACTGCGAGCTAATACTCCAAATTCCAGTCAGAACAACATGTTGATATTACAAGAGAGTAGCACACCAATGCAACAGGCCTGGGTCGATTCAGTTCCAACTGCAAAACTCTCTCTTGGATCAGTGACAGCTGTTAACAATTATATTGCTTGTGCTCCAACTACAAAACCCTCTTGGATTTGTGGCGACTGCTAACAACCTCAGGGCTTGCACCATTGAAAGGATCAAAGGTATCAAAGGACAATACACGAATTGAGAGGGTTAGCGAATGATAGAAACAGAGCAAGATCAACAAAAGAAGGTAAAAAAAACAAAAAAAAAAAAAAAAAATCAAAAGAATTTCAAAAAAACCTTTCGAGTTGCACTCAACTTCGATTTGTCAAAACATGATCGAAGAAATAGTCGGATTTCAAAACTCATCAAATTTTCATCAAATCAAAGATCTCACACGAGCTCCGCGCCGTCGAGATCAATGAATTAATAAGGCAAAACTCTGTCAGACCCCGTGCTTGAGTAACCATTTTCCACAAAAATCTTCAATACAATCGATAATTCAAGATCGTGTTTTTACAGAATTTTTCTGGCCCGTACAAATAGGGGTTTAGTCTATTCTTTGCAGTTCTTTGCACGCAATTCCTGCAAAGAAGGGCAGCTGTAGACACCTCAATTTGAACGGGCCACTTCTCGAAAGGGCCCAAAAATACAGATTTTCCAAATAAATATGCCAACGGGCCTTAAGGGCCCAAATCGTTGAAAAATAACATTTTTACCAAACCGAGGCCCCTAAGACCTCTCAATGGTTTAGGAGGCCACCAAAAAGACTCGGCCAACCTTACGCTTTCCCCATATTCACCACTCCGCTTCCAAAATCAAAAACGTCAAATTTTCGATAAATTTCACTAACGGGCCTAAAAAGCCCGATTCGCCAACACGTGGCATTTTTGATCAAACTAAAATCTAAAAAATTAAAAAATTAAAAAGTGAGACTTGGGATGCCTACCCCTCCTCTACTATCACCGCTCCGCCTCCGTAACCCAAACCATTTCTAAAACCCAAGCCCAACACTACAAAGCCCACAAATCATTAACCATATCCAATTCATTATCCAACCCACAACCCTAACCCATAAACCACAACCCACATCAACCAATCACTCTTTTATCATCAAGAGATGACACATGTCATCACCCCACCTCACCCTCCCAAAATATCATCAACCACCCATTTAAATCCTCCATGCTCTTAAATCAAATCACAACCACCATCTTAAATTCACCTCACCAAACACTCCACCCAAATGGGTTGGGTAGGATCCAAACCATTTGGTCAAAACTCACCCATTTAACCCCCCTTACCTAAATACCCTCCAATCTCCTCTAAATTACACCCCTTCTCTCTCAAACTCATAACCATCTACCCATTTTCTCCACTTCACCCCATTATATCCCTAAAATAACTCCTAAACATCTATAAATACCCTCATCCTCTTCCCAAAAATGGCCCCCAACTTCTCATTACAAAAACTTCTCCCCAACACTCTCTCTACTAACAACCATCATCAATTCTCACCAAGTTTACCAATCCTTTCACACAAATCCTCTACAAGTCTCACTAAAACAAAAGAAATCCCTACTCTCTCTAATCACTTCTTCTTCCCATTCTCATACTCTCATATTATACTAAGGACTCAAGAAGACTCAAGCAAGAAGAAGAAAAGAAGAAACAAGATACAAGGTGGGTTTGAAGCACACCCCTCTCTTTCTCTAACCTTCTACTCTTTCCCTCTTCTAACACCCCCTTCTTCTATTTTATTTTACCCCTTTTGATGATTGGGCCCCAAGGCTAAGGTTCATAAGGGTCATTTCCATTAATGAAATGACCCTATGATCAAGCCGAAAATGAATCCCTACTTAGGGAACATATGCACCCCACGTGGCACATTTTTTTTCACCTTCTTTTAAAAATAAAAAATGATCGAGTTATTTGAGGTTACCGCCACGTGGCGGGGAGGAAAGGGTGCCTAACACCTTCCCTTTTCTTCAACCGAGCCGCTTACCCAAATCTCGAGGTTTGACTACCCCTTATCCATTGTGAGTCACTAAAATGCCAAAAATCTCATCTTTTGGAAAATGTACCCCGGGTGACCATTCACACCCACTTCCAACTTGAATGGTGGCGACTCCAAATCATTGTAGATGTAGTCATCATAATGACGAAATCACGCGTCTACAGCTTGGCGACTCCACTGGGGAATAAAGACTCCACCCTCGTGTCAACTCGGTTATTTTGGTAAAAAAGGAAATGTTTCAATTTTTATTTTTATTTTTTATTTTTGCAAGCTAACAATACTTGTTGTGTTTGTTGTAATTATTTTTTAGGTAGGTTTCCTTTATTTACTTACTCACTTGAAAAAAAAAAAACAAAAAAAAAAAAAAATCGATTTTCACTTTATTTCCCCGATTATGTCTTTTTAAGCATGTATATCACCAAACAAATGAAAAAAAAAAATTTCTTTTTTGGCCTAAGCCAAAAACCAGAGGCAATGTGCCTCAAAATGAGTATAAAAAAATAAAAAAATAAAAAAAATAAAAAAAAAAGTCATTTTTCTTCTTTTTTGGCCGAATGGACAGTCGAACTTAAAATGATCATAACTTTCTCGTCCGATCTCCGATTAGCTATTAGTGCATATCGATTTGGGGTAGAACAAAATTTTCTACCAAATGTGACTAAGTCAGCAATATTTTGACAACTCAGAATCGGTTTTTGAGCTCATTTACTATCGTTTACGCTACCATTTCCGTTTGACGTCTCGTCGCGATACAAAATGAGTAGGAAAGAAAAGCATAAAAAAGGAAAAAAATTTGGCCCAAGCCAAAAACCAGAGGCAATGTGCCTCAAAATGAGCACATAAAAATTTTTATTAAAAAAAAAAAAAAAATTAAAAAAAAAAAATTAATTAAATTAAAAAAAAAAAAAAAAAAAATTTTTTTTTTTTGGTCAACTTGTTCCTTACATCAGTCTTGGAAACTTTCCTCTTGGAACTTATTTTTATTTTAAGTTTTAAAGCTTCAAAAGATCAAACGGATCATCTTTCTCAAACTCAGGGCGTACCGCTCGCCACTTTTTGATTGATCAAAATGAAAATTCAAAGTGATCATCGGTTGGACTATAATGGAAAAAAGAGAAGTCCTTTTATGATTAGTTCATTCGTAAAATTGAAAAAAAATAATGAAAAAAAAAAAATTGATTGGTTGATGATGAATGTGCGACTCTTACGGACAAATTATCTAATAGGCTATGATCTGGCCAACGGGCCCACTCATCTGAAAAATGCCCCGGGCGCACCCTATCCTATTTGCACACACCACTAGCACGTTTACTTTACTGTATTGCACGCTTGCATGTCCCTAATAGCCAACGTGGCGCGCAATACTTGAGCAAAGGCACTCTTAAATCACCTCTTTTATACAATAGACGTAGTCTATCCTCCTAGTACTGTAGTACATCGGAGCAGGATCTCTTTTAGGCACTGGTTTTGACCAAGAAGTGCAATTGGTGTACTTAGTGTACTTGAATCATCTTTGATATACCTATGGGTACGGGTTAAGAGTTGTAGCTTTCATAAAAGGTTTGGCATCTCACGAGGGGACCGATCACGTACTAGTACTACGTTGGCAAACGGGACATGTGATTGTGTGGCTTACAATAGGTCAAAGGCTCAAGTCGCTCCAGCCTGGGTGCATCGATATACCTTTCAGAGTCACCAGATCAGACGGTACTGATGTCCCAGTTTTATATACCCTAAGGTACGTGACTGGAGTTGTGATTTTCATGAATGACATCGCATCTCCGAAGAGATCGGGCCACGCATTAGTGTTACGTTGGCTATATGGGACGTGCAAAACAGTAAACGTGCATGTAGTGTGTGCAAAACAGGGTGGGATGTGCCCGGATTTTTTTTTCAAACACATGGGCCTGATCATATCATCATATATTGGATTTCACATAAGTATTGGCCAAAATAAATACCAATCCAATAACATTATTAAAAACACAAATAAGCACATCGACTATATATCTAATCAAGATCAATGGCAAATCAATTAATGAGCATGGCATAGAATAATCGATCAAACCAAAACATTGCAACAGGCATAATTTTTATAATTTTTAAGGTCCAATCAATGATCACTTATGGGTGATCCAAAATAAATCGAGATTCCAATAGATGTTACATTGATGATAGAATAATAATTGTTGAGATGAGGAGCAATGAACCCTTTTTTTTTTAATTATAAAAAACTAAAAACACATCCCAAAAGAAAATCAAAGAGAAAGATCATAGTGCCAAATGAGCTCGCTCTCAGGAACATTAACTGTGCTAACACTAGATAAATTCGGATTTTCTGTGAATTAGGAAAATATAATCCGAACTTGCATCGATGATATCTAAGGCTCCCGATAACGAGATCGAGTGAATTCAGTTCTAAATTAATCTACTCGATAGGATCTATGTTTTATTAATAGGTGCCCAGACCTAATTCTGACTAGAATGTTCTATAAAAATGTTTAAACGTTGCTGTCCCAAGCTTCTTTCAGCAACAATTCCAGATTTACAGATTAATCGGAACTTGCATCGATGATATCTAAGGCTCCCGATAACAAAATTGAGTGAATTTAGGTTTTAAATTAACCTCTCCGATGAGGTCTACGTTTTATTAGAGGTTTCCAGACTTAATTCTCACTAGAATGTTCTGTAAAAATGTTTTAACATTGTTGTCCTAACTTTCATTCAGCAACAATTCCATATTTACAAACTACAATCCGAACTTGCATCGATAATATCCAAGGTTTCTGATAACGAAATTGAGTGAACTCAGGTTCTAAATTAATTTACTCGATGAGATCTACGTTTTATTAATAGGTGTCCAGATTTAATTCTCACTAGAATGTTCTGTAAAAACGTTTTAACATTACTGTCCCAACCTTCATTCAGCAACAATTCCAGATTTACAGATTAATCCGAACTTGCATTGATGATATCCAAGGCTCTCGATAACGAAATTGAGTGGACTCATGTTCTAAATTAATCTACTCGATGAGATCTACGTTTTATTAATAGGTACCCATATTTAATTCTTACTAGAATGTTCTATAAAAATGTTTTAACATTGCTATCCCAACCTTCATCATTCCATCATTTTCATATGTCAATTTGAATCTTTCATTATTTAGGGGTCATCAAAAAGTGACCCTTAATTGGACAAAAATACAATATCCAAAATCATCCACAATCAAGCCACAAAAATAAATAAATAAATAAATATTTAATTAAATAATTAAATAAACAAATAAAATAAATCGAACTAAATAATAAAAAAAAACTAGGTCATCCTGACAATGCTCCCATACTTGGGGTTTTTCAAGTATGATCGTCAATAGTCCCCAGTGGAGTAGCCACTGAAAGTGCCCTCGATCCACGGGATGTGTGGATCCACTTTTGACTTTGAGGTTTGGGAATCGTCACCTAATTATTACGGTCTAGGAACTGAACATTGACTCAAAACGGATAAACAAACAACTAATCTACTAAAAAATACTGAGTTCGGGGATTACATTACAGGGTTGGAAGGTGTTAGGCACCAACCCCGCCTGGCAAATACCGGTTTCTACTAATTTCTAAAAATAATTACATTGCTAAAAAGACCTAAATAATAATAAAAAAAATAAAAATAGTTATCTTTAGGAATGCAACCGTTTTGTTCCCTCAGATCTGATAGAACAGCTCTTCGTACAACACTCCTCATTTTGTTCTGTTACTGGATTCGCTTCAGACCTCCAAGACGAAGTACCTTATTCTTAGATCTGAATATTTCTAATTTGTTTATGAATTTTTAGGTGTTTTTGAGGGGTTTCTAAGTGTTTTTTGAGCTAAAGTTGGGGTATGGATGTTAGGTAAGGAGTTAGGACTTCAAAATTAGGGTTTATGGGAGGCTAGGGAAGTTTTTTGACCTTTTTTTCTTAGGATTTATTTTTTGATACGAAAATAGGTTGTAGAGACCCTTATTTATCGAATTTTTTAAGTGCTTTTTAGATAGAGTTAGTCTTTAATTAGAATTATGGAGATACTGTTTAATTAGAATTATTTTTAAATAGAGTTAGTGTTTAATTAGAATTACATTAGATAATTTTATAGTTTGATTAGAATTTTATTAAATAGTTTTATAGTTTAATTAGAATTCTATTAAGATTTTGACTTTGGTCTTATTAGATTGATTAGGGTTTTGACTTAAGTCTCACTTGATTGACTAGAATTTAGGATTTTGACTTAAGTCTTACTTGATTGACTTAATTTTAGGATTTTGACTTAAGTCTTACTTGATTGACTTGACTTAAAAATATTTAATTTTAATTAGGATTTCACTTTACATTAATTAATATTTTAATTATTAATTTTAGAACTTTTAATTATTAAAATTATAAATTATCGTTTTGCCCTCGGAGAGGACTTTTTGTGTTTTAAGTCGTTTTTTAATATTCCGAGATGTTTTGGAATCGATTTTTCATAAGAAATTCAATGGCAATATTGATTTTTGTTATTTATGAAATTTTTTGTACAAAATGGTCATGAACTTTATGAGGGGTATTTTAGTAATTTTGTTAAATTTTGTGAAAATTGACGAAATGGTTTATTTGATTTCAATTTGTTGTTTTATGTGTTTGAAAGGGTTTTTCTAAGCACAATGTAGGCTCTAGGGATATTTTGAGGTTAGGGGTATTTTGATAATTTGGTCATTTTTATCATGAAACTTCTTTTTGTTTGAAAAATGATGATTTTCTATGTTTTTGGGGTTATATTTTCCTATCGTAGCGTGGTTTTTACAGTTTTGTTAATTTGAGATACCTCATCCGAATTTATGAAACATATCTAGTAACAAATAAAGCAATGGAATAACCATTCATCATTGGGAACCGTTGCAATTGGATTGATGATTGATTAATCAAACGAGTGCAAAAATGGGGTGTCTACAACACCCCACGGATCGAAGGCGCTTTCAGTACATTTCTTTGGTTGTGCATTAACGCTTTAGGTATTAAGGAAAAATTTGAGTTATTAATTTAATCTTAGTTTCAAGTACTACTATTATAAATATTGATGTTTATTTAAGTACTCGCCATGTATTCTTATGCACTTGCAGGTATAGGCATTTGAATATATCCTGGTAATAGCCCCCCGCATATTTTCCAATCATTTTACGTTAGAAAATTTGTTAATTGCCTGGTATGAATTATTGAACAACGATTTCAGTCATATTATATATATATGTTCATCTAATACTATTTTTTTTATATGTATTTATCATATTGAACAGATTATCAATAAGTTGAAATTGACCAATTCAAAACTTTGTGAAGTCATCCTTGCTCCATTTTGTAAATATTATAAGATAAAAGAAGAAAATGGTATTCAACTTAAAAAAACCCAAAGGTTGATAACTTGAAGAAGAAAATGACAATGATGGATCAGAAATTGAAAGATCATTTTAAAGTTATTCAAGAATTAAAAAAGAAAATCAAATGTTTGAAGTCATCTAATGAATCTGACCTTAAGGTATTGTCCATCTACTATATGTGATGAATCCACATAATAGGTTACATCCACTTAGAAATTATTATGAATGATTATTTTAATATCTAACAGTACAACATTGAATTCGACAAAACCTCAAACTTTGTGTCTTCGAAAACCAAGTGATCTCCCCCTACCAACACCTTCACCAATCCCTTTGATATACCTAAAGTATCGACCCCTACCTAGGGCTGAGTTGATCTTTCAAGTATACCCAAGTCATCGCTTCCGATAATGGCCTCTACTGTTCCTCCTAGTATATACAAGGCATCTCCCTCCACGAATGCCTCTATAAATGAGTATCCACCTAACAAAGAAAAATTGGAATTGATGCTGAAAAAATATTTGAAATAATACTAATGAACCAAACACCTAAAGTATCATTCTCTTCCTCTACAAAGTACAAATTACCTTGCATGAACAATGTTAAAAATGTAAAAAAAATATTTTGAGTAAGTTTTTATGATCATTTCCTATTTCTTCTTATTCAATTATCTACTAAGGTTGATAAAGGAAGTAGTTCACCTAATATTTTCAAATCTAATTATCTCAATAATGAACAAAAATTGGAATTCAAATTCAACACTGATAAAGTATGTATATACTTATTATTAAAATTTTAATGTAGAAAAAATCACTCACATCCGCTTCATGTGTTGTCTAGATTTTTAGAGTTATATGTTGTTAGTTCGAAAATTATTATCTATATAATAAACGTCTCTCCACTACTTTGTGTGGGTCTTACTTTATTATTTTCCTCTTTAGCCCTAGTTTAATGGTATCCCTTTCACTTCTATTTTTTATAGGTTGAACCCTCATCTCCTCCTATGAAGCTTGAGTCTGAAGACATGGACAATCTAGCCAAGGGAAAATCATTAGATTTTGATCAAAAGGTGTGTGGTCGTTTGTCTTATAGTATCGATCCGATCTATCCAATATATTTATTTTATGTTGTAAAAATTTCAATCATTTTCTTTGGTTTTAAATGTGTATCTATGCGCATTTACAGTTTCTTATTGCATGTGTGTCGAAATTGCTACAATGAAATCAAATTTTTTATCCTCGTATCAATTGGCATCTTTAGCGAATAAGGTGTATAAATTTTGAAAAATGTATTATTTGAAATGTTATATCATGGTCAATTTAAATACTTTTTGTTTTACTAATATGTTGTAGCGCCCCCAAAACACTAACACAAAATCCCATGTTAAATCTCGAAATACTAGGTGGCGCCTCAAAATTTTGGCATAGTTTCTTTTGTTTATATTAGCATTCCAAGATACTCAAACCACTTGATAAACCATACACATTGTAAAACTTTGAGTTTTCAATTCGTATCTCGAGAAAAAATAAATAGTGGAATTTTGAGAAAATCTTGAAAGTAGGACTTAGGGTAAACTATAAGACCTTGTTTTAATCATTTTTAATGAAATCGAACCTCACCATTAGATTCAAAATGATTGAAAATCATACTTTAACCTGTAAGCACACTCAAATGCTAGTCCGAACAGAAAAGTTACAAAATCATCGATTACTGAGTCGGATCAGGCTAAAATAATAAATTTTTGCTAGAGGAAGAATTGTTAAGATTCGATCATACCATTGGGTTCGTAACGAAAAATTATTGAACATAGACTATTTATTTGTCATTTTTGGAGCACAGAAAGTCGAATTATCGTTAAAAACGAAAATGATGTCAATTTTAGGGGTCACCTTAAGCCAAAAATGTAAATTTTTGTTAGAGATAGAATTTTAGAAATTGACAACACCATTAGATCTGAAATGAAAAATTAGACGAAATAGAGTATTCTCGTCATTTTTGGAGTCCGGACGGTTAAGTTATCGTCGATCGAAACAATAGGCAAAATATCGATTTCGTCCCAAGATATATATAAATAAATATTTTTAATTTTTTTTCACTTTCACCTTCGTTTTAAACGACCCAAAATCAGCTAACCTTTTTAAAATTTTTTTTTATTTTTTCTTCGATTTTCAACCTCAGATTCATTGTGAACGGCCCGCTTTCGACAACCAACGCAGAAGGGAAAAATGTCCGCAACCTCGACATTTACAAAATCCACCCAAGATCTCTTCATTTCATCTTATTTTTCACCCCGTATCGTCAAAAATCAGTCGTATATATATACGGGGGTTTCAAAACTTTGACTTTGAAATTCGCCTGTTTCGGGGTCAAACCGTCTTCTACCGCAGAAGGGAGAAAGGACGACGGCATCAAGATCTTCAAAACCACCGGGTCAGATTCAAAAATCAATCGCTTCGAAATCCGATCCATCTTGATTTTTGCACCGATCGCCTCGATTTTCGTACACGTGCTTCAATTCCATCGCCTAGAGATTGTCAGGAACTCTCAATTTCTATTAGTAATAGTAGATTGTGAAAATTGCAGTTAGGATTTTATTAAAAATTTGTGGTGAGTTTCCAAAAATATAGAATTCAATCGGTTATTTCAAATTCACGTCAAAACTTGCATATTTTGTAGTTTAATTGTATTTTTTAACAAATTATACTTTGGTAGGATATTTCAACGGGCTATTCTGTCAGTTGGGTCTTGTGCACCATTCGAATCCCGTTTTGATCTAAGTGTTATACTTTTTCAATATTATTGATGAAAATGAATTTTATAATTAAAAGAAAAAATTTAATATTCAATGAACTCAAATTGAGTTGATGAATATCAAAAAGTGGATATTTTGTTTGAAAGATTGAAAACGATAAAAATCGAAAAAAGGGAAAAAGGGTATGAAATGGTAAAATGTCAGAGTCATACCCGAGGGGTGATGTCTACATTTTACATTGTTGTGTTGTGTTGTGTGTAGGTTGGTGAACGGATATCAGTTATTTATTTTAGGCCAAGTGGCCAGACTTGCATGGTAAGAAACTGGATATCCATTCTCAACCTTGTACTGTTAATTTTTTTTTTTTTTCAAATGAAAATAATATATATATATGTCGCTATTTTGTGAGCTGTTAAAGAATCTGTGAATGCCTGAAAGGATAGTGCGTCATATCATCCGAAGTAGTGTATTATGCTGGGATCTACGGTAGGGACCACCAAGTTCATACGTGGTATGGGACGCGTATGAGAGTAGAGTCATAATTGAAATTCGAGTTTATTCCTTTCTATCTTTACCTGTGAACTTGTAATGTAAAGGTGGTCGTATACGAATGATTTGATATTTGGAAATCACATGCACGCATGATAGGCATAGACGAAGATGATTAGTCAGTGATCACTAACAATCTATAGTAGTCGAACGTTCTGACACATCGAAAAGAGACCCATTGCTTAGTGTCACGTCAAACGGTCAGCCTGAGCCGGATAAATGGTCCTGCAAGTGTGGTAAACAGCGACCAGCCACAAAATCAGGAACTAATACTTTATTATGAAACATCATATCCCGATTGAGAGTGATCCAATCGTGAATCCCAACTCTCTAATTTTACTACTTCACCATTGTCTATTATGCATCTATTATCTTATTTTGACATATAAAATGAAATATATGTTTAATATTTATATTTGATCAATTAGATTTGTATAAGAAAAGAGAATGTAATAGTGAGTACTGCTGATCGATATAATGTGAGTTTTAAAATATTTAGTTGCTCATCCCTGGCTATATGTACCAGTTAATCGTAGTTTTTTTTGTAAAATTTTACAGATTTTAAATGATTTAGTATAGTTATTCGTTCATGTTAAAAGAGGTTATTGGCATAAATTGTGTTCTTCCTTACTGGGTAACCATTGTTACTCACCCTTTCCTTCTCCATTTTTTTTAGTTTCAGATCCGAAGCTTGGCGAGGCAAGTATAAAGCATAAGTGAGGATCATCCAGTGGGTTAGATAGACAATCAGAATTCGTCACCTGGTGAGTATTGGGGATATAATCGATTTGTCTAGGAGTATTATAGATTTGTACTGAGCGTTAGGACTTTTGTTAGAGTAAGGAATTTTTGTATAATCCTGTATTCTGATTATTCTTCCGTACTTTGATCTTTCGTATGTTATTAGATGTATATAGGCTTCCGCTAGTATTATATTTTATATGTATATATGCAGGATTGTATGTCGTTTATCAAGTGCAGGTTCAACGCCTTGGAATGTTAACATAAACAGAGGAGACCATGCCGAAATTTCGAGATGCCACCTAGTGCCTCAAGATCTGACATGGGATTTTGTGTTAGTGTTTGGTTGGGCGTCACACACATGATATCTTGTATATACATACAAAAAGTAACATAATAGCAAAAGCCTATATATATATCTAACAACGTAAGATAGATTAGAGTGCGAAAGAAGTAAATAATATATAGGATTCTATTGAAACTCCTTACTCTAATAAAAGTTTTAATGCTCAACCCAAAATCTATAATATAAACAGGACGAAACTGACGTTGCTAGTGGTTATAGCCTCAATACTTACCACGTAAAGGACTCTAGTCGTCTATCTAACTTACAAGATAATCCTTGCTAACTCTATTCTACGCCAGCCTCGTTAAGTGTAGAATTTAAAATTAAAAAAATAAGAAGAAAATGGTAAATAATAATGGTTACCTAATAGGGAAGCAAATAATTTCTAGCAATAACCTCATCCTAATATGAACGAGTAAACATTCTTAATCATTTCAAAACATACAAAGTTTTATAGAATGAACTACGATTAACTGGTATATATAACCGATGATGAGTAACTAAATCTTTTAGAACTCATATTACATCAATTAGCAATAACCACTATAACATTTTCTTTTTACACAAATTTAATTGATAAAATTGAAACAGTAAACATACTTTTCATTTTATAATCCAAAATAAGGTAACAGATACATAATACATAATGGTAGAGTAGTGAAATTAAAGAATTGGGATTCTATGACTGGATTGCTCCCAATTGAGATATGATGTTCCAATAATAAAATATTAGTTCCTGATTTTGTTGCTAGTTGTTGTTTATCACATTTATGCGACCATTTATCTAGTTTAGACTGGCTATTTGACGTGTTCATAAGCAATGGGTCTCTTTTCAATGTATTAGTACGTTCGACTACTTCAAATTGTTTGTGATCATTGACTAATCATTTTCATCTATGCCTATCAGGCGTGCATGTGATTCCTATTATACATCCCCATTCGTGTACGACTACCTTTATAGTACAAATTCACTGAAAAAGATAGAACGGTATAAACTCATATTTCAATTGTGACTCCACTCTTATATGTGTACCATACCACATATGAGCTTGATTGTCCCTAACGTATATCACAAGATAGTATATCACTCTGGATGATATGACGAACTAACCTTTCAGGTATACGCAAGCTCTTTAATAGTTCACAAAATAACTACGTATACATATATAATTTTTCTTTGAAAATAACTAAGAAATTAATATTTCAGAGTTGATAATGAATATCTAGTTTCCTACCATGCAACAGTGACCTACTGGCCTAAAATTAATAACAATACACAACGCATAATTGTAAATAAACATGCAAGTCAACTCGTGGCAACAAAAAGTAAATTAACCCTGGATATCCATTCATCAACCCACACATAGCATCATAATGTAAAATGCAAACATCATCCCTCAGGTGTGATTATGATATTTTACCGTTTAATTCATTTTCCTTTTTTGGTATTTTCACTTTTCGATTTTTCAGATATAAAATTCGTCAACTCAACATAAGTTCATTGAATATTAAATCATTTTTTTTACTTTTAAAATTTATTTATATCATTTAAATTAAAAAATTATTAAAATTAGATCAAAATGGGGTCTGAAAAGTGCATAGGACCAAACTTATAGAAATAATCTGGTGAAATATCCTATCCATGTATAATTTGTTATAGAGCACAATTAAACACATCGAACATAAGGGTCTTGGCATGAATTTGAAAATAACGAAAAAAATTCTATGTTTTTAAACACATCACAAATTTTCGTTAAAAATTCTAAATGCAATTTTCACAATTTGCAGTTACCAATAATAATCATAAGCCCTTACCAATTTCTAGGCATTAAAATTGAAGAACATGCATGGAAATCGAGACAATCAACACGAAAATCAAAGTGACTAACATAGAAATCAAGGTGGATCTAGCATGGAGAAGGTTTATTTTTTAATCAGGTCCAGTGATTTCGAAATTCTCGATGACGCCGTCTTTTTTCTTTTCTGTGACGGATGATTGTTTGGGCTCGAAGTAGATGAAATCTAAGGTTGAAAAGTTGAAACCCCCATATCTTATACGATTGATTTTCAACGAAATACGGAGAAAGAGAAGAAAAAAAGAAAAAAAAATGGATAAGGTTTATAGAGTTCGAAATTGCAAATGTTTTTCCCTTCTTCGTCGAGCGTCGACGAAAATTCGTTTGTGAAGAAATCGGGACAACAAGTTTTTAAAAATCAATGTTAAAAAAATTGTATGAGCTGTTGATTTTTATTCGTTGGGAGAGTCAATTAATAGTAATTTCATTTAAAATTTTTTTATATAAACTAGCTGGATATAATCGATACTTTCGATATTGTTTCGTTTAACGATAACACTATTATTTGGACTCCAAAACTAACGAGTGAATATTTCATTTTTTATATTTTTCGTTGCGGATCTAATGGCACAATCGAATTCTAAAAATTTTCATTCTAACAAAAATTCACTTTTTCTATCTGGTATGATACAAAAATCGAAGTTATTTTCATTTTTAGATTTTAAAAATGACAAGTAAATACTACATTTTCTATTAATTTTCATTGCAGACCCAATGGCGTAATAGGATTTTCAAAATTCTTGATCCAGTAAAAATTCAGTGTTTTAGTCTGGTCCGATCTGAAAATTGAGGATTTTGCAACTTTTTCATTCGGACTTGCATTTGAGTATGCTTATAGGCTAAAATATATTTTTCGACTATTTTGAATCCAATGGTGAGGTCAAATTTCATTAAAAATCCTAAAGTTTTACCGTAAGTCCTACTTTCAAAATTATTTCAAGATTTCACTATTTTTTTTCTTGAGATACGAATCAACAACTCCGGGTATTATATTCTCCACCCCTTAATAAAAATTTCGTCTTCAAAATTTTAATGACGTATCCTATTCTTCAAATATTTATTAAGCTTAATATTCATATTGAATTCAACATTTCTACCTCGTTCTATATTCTACTTATCGTGATATTTCCTCAAGACTCTTATCATAAACCTAATGATTTAAAATCTTACTCAAGATGATAATTCCTACATCCTAACTTTTTTTACAAATGATAGTCTCTCAATGTTGTATACAAAATCTCCTTATATCAACTCATAAATCACAATATAAATAATATAATCAATTAACTATAATACAATGCACTTTCTATTACTAATATAATACAATAACACTATATCCAATATTTTACTACTTCCACATCACTTATAAATACATTACAACTGTCTTTGGTTGTTTCCACGACAATATGGCTTCAACTTTGAGAGGGTTTACTATCACCCCTTCACTTGACACTACATGCCCTAAGAATTTCACCTTCTGAAATCAGAACTCACACTTGATGAACTTGACATATAGCTTATGCTGCTGCAAAAGTTGTAGTATGATCTGAAGTGTCTCTCGTGGTCCTCTCTCGACTTGGAATAGATCAGGATATCATCCATAGATGTCATTGTTTCATAAATGACATCCTTTCAAAGTACTCACAAAATATATGGTTTATAAGATAAGATCCATATATATTTTCGGTGGATTCATCAAACCGAAAGGCATCACTAGATACTTGAAGTGTCCTAGCCTAGTCTGAAATGTAGTTTTCGAAATATCCACCTCCCAGATTCTCAATTGGTGTACCTAGATTGTAAATCGATTTTAGAGAAATACTGGGCACCCTACAATTGGTCAAATAAATCATCAATACACGGAAGGGGGTATTTATTCTTGATGGTCACTTGATTCAGTTTTTAGTAATCAATGCAAAATCGAAATGAACCATTTTTCTTCTTGACTTATTGAACCGATGCTTCCTAGGGTGACGATCTCAGTCGGATAAAACCCAAGCTTGTAAGCTCATCAATTTACACTTTCAATTCTCGGATTTGTACCAGGGCCATCCGATATGGTGTAATAGAAATAAGCCTCGTGCTTGACACCAAATCAATCGGGAATTCTATCTCGCGATATGGTGGTAAACCCAGTAATTCTTCTGAAAAAATATCCCCAAATTCCCTGACTACCTCTACCATATCCACTGGCATCTCTATCTTTGACACTCTTAGATTTCCCAACTATTTGTACAAAAGACATTTTCTTTTGTACTTGAACTTTAACCTTCGGATACCAGTCTTCTAAAAATAATTGATCTCACGAAGAAATCAACATGGGCATGGTTCTGTACTAACCAATCCATACCCAAAATAACGTCAAATTCACCACAAATCTAATATCATGAAATCAGTAATCCATTCCTAGTCCTCCAATCTAATTACACAATTTTGACATAATTTTCTGGGCTACTTGACTATTTCTCCTAATTGTTGATTGTTTGTGTCCGTAATTTTTTTAATTCTAGTAATTGTGTAATCTCAATAGAAATATATGATCTAAAAGAATCAGTATCGAATAAAACTCAAATTTTAACATTATAATTAGGAACCGTACCTTTCAAAATTTCATGGAGAACAGTACCTCCTCCAAAGTCATAACCCCTACTTACAACTTTGATAGAGGACACTCTCTTCTGATATGCCTCACCTGGCCACATGTGTAACAAATCGACGATCTCGCCTTCATATGTTTTTGTGAAGTGGGAATTGGTAGGCTGGAGCCTACAGTCTTTGGACCTACTTTGTTGGTTCCTTTTGGCCCTGATGGCCTTACTGAAGTCCCAACTATTTTATAACTTGGTAATAGGGGAACTTTGTAACTCGGTATTGGAGTGATTGGCCTCGAATACATTGGCCTCTTGGCTAGATCTGATCGGGGAAGAAAATAGGTCTGGGGTTGGCTGGTATGCCCCCTAGACATCTGTAATTCCATTCCATCTCACTTCAACTACTAGTTTTATCTATTTGAGGTGGTATGAGTACGTTATCAACCTTGTTCAATCCCTTGATTTTTACTATTTTATAGGTGCATAGAGATTACATTTAGATTAAGTCACCTAATTTAAAAATCTCCCAAATTCTATTTTGGGGGAACTAGATCTCACAAATAGGGAAATCGAGAGAAAATATAATTTGTAGTTCTTATGGATGATTTTTTGTATGTTCTCCAAATTTTACAAACAAGGTTCTAGGCTTTTCAATAGATTAAGATGGCTGTGTAGATGACCGAGAGGATGGTTATGTGGATGGTTGATGAGATGGTTGTGAGGATGACTGATAAGATGGCTAGAGGATGGATGTAAGGATGATTGAGAGGACGGCCGAGAGGATGGCTGATATAATGGCTAAGTTGATGGAAGATGGATCATTCCTTAAAAGAGATGTTCCAAATGAGATGAACGGTGTTGAACCACAATGCGACAAAGGTATTCTACAAAATCAAAGTTTATGTATTATATTAAACTTTATAAAATACATTCTAATCTAATGTCAAAATGAGCCTTTTGACATTGTACAAAATACATTAGTTTGATATAATGTCAAAATGAGCCTTTTGACATTGTATAAAATACATGCTGATCTAATGTCAAAATGAGTCTTCTGACATTGTATAAAACACATTCTGATCTAATATCAGAACGAGCCTTTTGATATTATATAAAATACATTCTAATATAATGTCAGAAAGATCTTTTTGACATTATAAAAAATACATTCTTTCTGACATTGAATATTTTCATTGCATTCAAGTCTTTATAAGATCAAGTGCACATAAGAATCCTTTTGCTATAATATTTTTTTTTTGAATTCAATGCCAATATAAAAAACTACAACTGGACCAAATAAGTTGTATCAAACGTAAAGATAAATTACGATTTTCAATTCTGATATACATACATAGGTACAAATACAAGTCAGTGTTTATTTTTTTTCTTTCTATCAATATATTTAAATTTTGTACATATGTTGAATATCCCTAACGTCTTCTAATTATAATATTTTTGTCCTATTGTATTGTGTATAGATTCAGATGATTCAGGTACAGATGATGGGTCGACTTGTCACAAATTTGCAAGAACCAACATTCTGGGATTAAATATACTTAAGAGACTAAAAAATTGATCGAAATGCACAAAGGGATCCTATTTGAGAAATGATGATCTTCTTATTGTAGTTGAGATGTCTATATGATTCTTTTTTATAGACTTATTTGTTCCAATTTTATAAAAAAATTCAAAAATTTTGAATGGTTGAATCAATCTGTAACAGATGTCAAGTCAAGTCATTCATTCAGATTTACACAGATCTTTGAATTTTTTTTTTTCAAAAATTGACAATAGAATCATTGTGTCAAAGATGTCAAGTGAAGTCATTATCTCTTTTTTTTTAAATATTTTTATGTATTGAATAACATTAGACTTTAGAATAAATGAGCCTAAGAGTCTATAAATAGAAATGTATTTTTACCCAAAAAATACCAACACCTTCAGAATTATTTTTACAAAGGAAAATAAGTTCTAACATGGAAAATGTGCAATCACAAGTTATTATTATTATTGAGTCATTGGATGAATCGAATGAGGTTGATGAGCTCAAATTTGATTATCACGAGCCTATGACCTACGGAGATCTTATCGAATCAACTGATAATAACTCAAAGGCTAGGAAATTTGCATTTTGACAAGATTTGTTTGATGACGGTAAGAAACTAAGGCGTATGTTGAGAAGTCTATTCATATTTATTCCGAAAAGGATGAGAGAGTATATGAGTAGGGAGAACCCAGACAAATACAAAAGAGCCCTTAACAAGATGTACGATAAAAATATAAGGATGTATATCTGAAAAAATAGACAACAAATTCTAGGATCTGATTATGCGAAATATCCAAATGTGAACTTTAACCTCGTATATGAGGTTTTAGAAAATAATAATATTGGCTCTCCATATTATATGGAGGACGACATTAATCAAGATTGTAGTCCCTAATATATTTGTAGGACGATGTATGAGCGTGCTTGTTGATGTTAATGTTTTTGCTATTTTTGTGTTTAGTATATGAGGTGCGAATTTCTATTTTTATTAATAAAAGTGGTTGAGTACTTTTCAAATAGATTTTCACTAACATGACCCAACTAAGGAGATCAAGTTTATTAATATAACTCACTTCCACTGTTGTAATTAAGTATTATTTATCTTTGTTAATAAGGTAATAGTAACATTGCAAACCTAGAACCCAAATTTAAATCTGAGTTTATTTAATTATGAAAGGTACGTTACAATATCATAGCTATGAAAGAGTGGAGGGGGACACAAATCACTTTTAAAAAATTTAATATGGTTTATAGAGATAAAGATCTCTTCTACTAACTCAAGAATTGTGTAAAACAAATGGTGGTCGTATCAGCATTTAAATTATTTTCTATAAATAATATTTATAGAGGTACCTCACTGAATATTATTTTACTTTTTTGTTTTTTTGGGGAGGGGGTAAGACATGTACTTATATCATTCACAACCCTTTTAAACAATAAGGAGTTGTTATGGCTCAATTATAATTTTAAAGGTTTGTTCTTAATAACATAATTTGCATAAAAAGCTTATGCAAAATAACATCATATTAGATAAAATCTAATAACATAAATACTAATAAAACTATACTAATACCAACCAAAATACAAGACATCTCATAACCCTTCGACTTGTCATTTTTCTTCTGAGATAAATCTGTTGTAGGAAATTGATTCAGACAAACACCACGAACTTGATCATTAAGAAAATATTTCTCAGCATCTTCTAAGGTCTTAAATGACTTATAACATGCTTCAGGATAACCATCGACATACCTATGATACTCTTCCGAAGTAAAATATATTCTTGGCTTACGTCCAATGAACACAACATAGTATTTAGTCATCAAAATATACCTACATAATAATGTTCAAAATTTAAGCCATCAAAATATATTTGGACATAGTAATAAGCTCGTGTTAGTAAAAGACCTACAAGTGATTATTCATAATCTAACAAAAGGATGGACCATCATAATCTAATTGATTGTTTAAGCATATTCATAATTTAACAAAATCATTCAAAATCATTGACCTAAGTGATTATTTAGACATGTTCATTGATCAAAAAACATATAAATTTGTTTAAATATGTTCATTGACTAAAAAGAAATAGATGTTCAACCATTTGAAAATTCCTAAGTATTTGATCCTATGGACACTTGAATACAATGAATAGATACAATGCTAGAAAGATCTTTTTGACATTGAATTCATAAAAAAACTAATTATATAAAAAAGATTCATATGGACACCTCAACTACAATAAAAATATCAACATTTCTAAGAAAAGATATCTTTGTACATTTCATCCTATGAGCACTTGAATACAATTATTTGAATATAATATTAAAAGGATTGATATGATCCCTCTTGAATGATGTCAACCCTCTTGAAGATCTTTTGATGATCTTTTCTAGGAACCCTTGAATTCGATGTCTTCAAAACGTGTTAGATTACTTGGGAACAAAATATGATGATCGGATTAGAACCTTAAGGAAACTAAGTCCCTAAAACCCCAATCTTGAGACACCACAAAGGTTGATCACTCCTTTGATAAGTCGAAGATTCTTACACTCTATCAAAAACTCAATCAAGAACTCATAAAGAACTCTTAAAAATCTCATAAAGAACTTAGATTAGAACACATGAAACAAAACAAAGTTCTTGAAGAAACTTCAATTCTCATAAAATGTAAATTGTCAATTATGTCTCAATTACAAGATGAGATACCCTTTTATAGAAAAATTAGATCAAGATTGGTTCTAATTAGTCCTTGAAAAAATAAAGAAAATCTAATTAGTCCTTAGGAAATAAAGAAATCAAAACTAAGGACAATTAGAACATAAAAATTCCCAATTAACCTTTGCATTCAAATTGATCTCTTGCATAAAAAGATAGTTGACCATCCTTGATGAAACTTTGATATCTCCGAAGTTAGCCTTAGAATCTTTTAGAATGGCCTCTTTGTATTGTACTTCCACAATCAAGCCTTGCAATGCCTCTTCCATCCTCTTTGTCCTTGCCCTAGTCATCGAATCGCCAATTCTTTGCAATGGTTCTTGAGAAGACTTGGAAACATCAACTTGAGTTATTGGGTCAGCAACTCGATCTCCATTATTCTCCCCCTCTTCGAAAAGATTCGTCCTCGAATCACCTACATTAAACAAGGATAAATTAGCAACATTAAAAGTTGCACTAACATTACCATAATCACTTGACAAATCGAGTTTGTAGGCGTTATCATTGATCTGTTCCAATACTTGAAATGGACCATCTCCTCGAGGTTGCAATTTTGATTTCCTTTGGGTAGGAAATCGCTCTTTACGCAAGTGCACCCAAACCCAATCTCCAGGGTGAAAAATAACTTTCAAGTAGCCCTTAGTGGCTTGCTTAGCATATTGCTCATTCTTCCTATCAATGTTGGCTCGAACTTTGGCATGTAAATCTTTCAAAAAATCTGTCTTTTTCTTACCATCAAGATTAGAATATTCATTAATAGGCAAAGGTAAAATATCCACAGGCGTTAAAGGATTAAAACCATAAACAATCTCAAATGGAGAAAATGAAGTAGTTGAATGAATAGTCCTCTTATATGCAAACTCAGTATGTAATAAACACTTCTCCCATTGTTTTAAATTTTTTTGATGATAGCACGCAACAAAGTAGTGAATGTCCTATTAACTACTTCAGTTTGGCCATCCGTTTGAGGATGTGCAACAGTAGAAAATAGATGTTTAGTTCCTAATTTACTCCATAAAGTACGCCAAAAATAACTTAGGAACTTAACATCTCTGTCACTAACAATTGACTTAGTTAGCCCATGCAATCGAACTACCTCTTTAAAGAACAAATCAGCAATATGTGTTGCATCGTTGGTTTTAGTACATGCAATAAAATGGGTCATCTTACTAAACCTATCAACAATAATAAATATACTATCTTTATCATTTTGAGTCCTTGGCAATCCTAAAATAAAATCCATAAAAATATCAATCCAAGGCTGATTAAGTACAGGCAAAGGGGTATACAAGTCATGCGGTCAAATTTTAGACTTTGCTTGCCTACATGTAATGTACTTGTCACAAAGAGATTGAACATCATGCTTTATATGGGGCAAATAAAAATGCTCACGTACGATATCTAAAGTTTTTAGGACACCAACCTCCCCCATGACTTTTCCTTACAAGTAACTCACGAACAGAACAATTAAGCACGCACAATTTATCTTTCTTGAAAAAAAATCCTTCATGCCTATAAAAGTCACCAAATGCACACTTAGCACATGCATTCCATACTTGGCTAAAATCAGAATCATTGGCATACAAATCTTTAATCAATTCAAAATCAAGTAGTTTAGTTTGAAATGAAGTAAGTAATACGTACCTTCTTGATAATGCATCGCCCACAACATTTTCCTTCCCACGTTTATATTTAATTACATAAGGAAATGTTTCTATAAACTCCAACCATTTAGCATGTCTTTTATTAAGCTTACCTTGGGTCTTCAGGAATTTCAAGCTCTCATGATCAGAATGAATGATAAATTCCCTCGGTCATAAATAATGTTGCCATGTTTGAAGAGTTCTCACTAATGCATAAAGCTCTTTGTCATAAGTAGAATAATTCAATGCTGCCCCACTTAGCTTTTCACTAAAATAAGCTATTGGTTTAGAATCCTGCATCAAAACAGCTCCTACTCCAATCCCGGATGCATCACACTATATTTCAAAAGCTTTATCAAAGTTAGGCAAACACAACAAAGGTGCATTAGTTAACTTATCTTTCAAAGTTTGAAAAGCCTGATCATGCACATTAATCCAATTAAAAACAACATTCTTTTTAACAAGTTCATTCAAAGGTGCAGTAATAGAACTAAAATCCTTAACAAACCTTCGATAAAAACTTATTAAACCATGAAAACTTCTTACCTCCTTCGCATTCTTAGGTGTAGGCCAATCCTTTATTTCCCTTACCTTTTCCTCATCAACACTAATTCCCTGCGAACTAACAACAAATCCAAGAAACACAACAGATCCATACAAAATGTGCATTTCCTAAGATTAACATATAATTGGTGTTCTCTTAACACACTAAACACAGCATGCAAATGCTTCACATGGTCATCAATATTTTTACTATAGACTAAAATATCATCAAAGTAAACTACCACAAATTTTCCCATGAAAGCACGCAAGACATGGTTCATTAATCTCATGAATGTAATAGGTGCGTTAGTTAAACCGAAGGGCATTACTAACCATTCATACAACCCATATCTAGTTTTAAATGCAGTTTTCCCTTCATCTCCCTCTTTCATGCGAATTTGATAATACCCATTCTTTAAATCAATTTTAGAAAATAAATGAGAGCCATGCAATTCATCAAACATATTATCTAACCTAGGGATAGGATGCCTATATTTTACCATTATCTTATTAATAGCTCGACAATCCACACACATGCGCCATGTTCCATCTTTTTTTGGTACTAAGAGAACAGGAACCAAACATGGGCTAAGACTCTCCCTTACAAATCCCTTCTACAACAATTCATCCACTTGCCTCTGTATCTCTTTTGTTTCCTCGGGATTAGCTCTATAAGCAGGTCTATTTGATATAGCAGAACCAGGTATGAAGTCAATTTGGTGCTCAATTCCTCTTAAAGGAGGTAAACCATGTGGAATCTCCTCGGGAAAAAGATCCTCAAAATCCTGCAACAAAGACACAACAACACTAGGCAAAGATGAGTTAAAATCGTCAGTGGAAAAATAAACATTTTTGTACATAAGAACTAGAACTTGTGGCCTTGCTATCATTACACTTTTAACATCATGTTTTTCAGCAAGTACACTCAGTACTTTGTTCTTCTCTCCATGTTGTTCACTTTGCTCACACCTTTGTTTCTCTCTCATTTTGCACTCACTTGCTATCCTGACCTGGTCCTCATAAGCTTGCAAAGGTTTGAGAGGGGCCAATACAATCTTTCGATTGTTCATTACAAAAGAATAACGGTTTTTATACCCATCATGCGACACTCTCCTATCAAATTGCCATGGTCGACCGAGTAATATATGACCAGCATGCATCGGTGCCATATCATAAATAACCTCATCCACATACTTTCCTATTGAGAAAGGAACCCGAACTTGCTTGTTTACCTTCACTTCTCCACAATCATTCAGCCATTATAGCTTATACGATTTATGATGTTTCTGCCATTTCAAATTTAACTTCTCTACCAACAAGGTACTAGCAACATTAGTACAACTCCCACTATCAATAATCAATGTACAGACTTTATCCTTCACGTGGCATCTTGTGTGAAAAATATGCTCACGTTGCTCCTTATCTCCTTTATCCTTAGGCTGTATACTCAAAGCTCTCCTGGTGACAAGTAAATCACCATGCACAGGCTCTTCTACTTCAACATCCAAACAATCCTCTAATGGAGGCAACTCATTGTCACTTGAACTAGTACTTTCAATGTCTCCGTTTGCCAATACAACCATAACCCTTTTGTTTGGGCATTCAGAAGCAATGTGTCCGAACCCTTGGCACCTAAAACACTTAATCTGACGTGACTTAATAAGAGGCTTTGTTTCAGGTCTATCTTTAAGAATAGAAACTGAAGGCTTCGACTTTGCGTCTTCTTTTGGTTTGAAAGGAATTTTGTTGTCCTTCCAATTTGGTCTCCACAGATTATTAGAAGATGATCCATATCTGAACCTTCTAGACTTGATTTACTTTTCCACTTTAATGGCTTTGTGCAGTAACTCTTCCATCTCCACATAATGATGCAACTCAACCACATCAGCAATCTCTTTGTTTAATCTGGCAATGAATCTAGCCATGGTTACTTCTCTATCTTCCTCTATGTTTGCTCGAATCATGATAATCTCCATTTCTTTATAATAATCCTCTACACTCATGGAACCTTGAACCAGCCCTTGCAATTTGATATACAAATCTCGATAGTAATGACTAGGAATAAATCTTTTACGCATCACTGACTTCATCTCATCCCATGATCGAATAGGTCTCTCACCATTTCTGCGCCTATTGATCACCAATTGATCCCACCATATACTGGCATAGTTTGTAAATTCCATGACGGCTAGCTTTTTTTTTTATCCTCGGAATAATTAAGACAATAAAAAATGTGCTCAACCTTTCTTTCCCACTCCAAATATAATTCAGGATCATTCTTTCCGTGAAAGGTCGGAATCGTCATCTTTATGCTATCCAAATTATTATCTTCTTTGAAATCAACTTTCTTATCCCGTTGATAATGTACTCTCTCCGCTTTGGAATGAACATCTTCTTCTCCGTCGAACTCATATTTTCGATATAGTTTAGATTCATAAGAAGATTCCATACTGTCCAACCTTGAATTCAACAATTTAAATTGGTCATGAACGGCCTTGATGAATAATTTTAGGTCGGTCTCATGTGGTTCTCCTCCTTCCTTACTCATGGTTGAAACCTGTAATTTTAAATAAACGAAAATAACAAAAGAATACAACAATCTTGTAAGTCTCAGAAATTGATGAAAATGATGGAATTGGAGGTCGAAACGGTGTGAAACGAGGCTTTTCCTCCTCCAACTCGTAGATCTCGAAAAGAGCTTCGATTTGATATGCACTAATAGTCGTTCTGATATCCGGATCAAAAGTTATGTCTGTTTGAAGTTAGCAACTCTAATTTTATCGATTTTTCTGTACTACGAACAACGAATATCAATCCCTTTTTTTTTTTTTGAAGAGAACATGATGAACAACAAGAAGCAAATATAGACAACCAATAATGATTTCTTGTTTTCTTTATCTCAGCCCAACAAAAACAATATTACGAAAGCAATTTTCTGAAAACAAGATCGAGGATGATTTAGGTAATCACGAGTTTGTGTTGTTGCTTTTTTTTTTTTTGTTTCAAACAATATTAATGTACCTAACACGCCGAATATAGCAGCAAACAAAAAACTATGAAGATTTGTCCTTAAATTGTAATCTGATTTCAACTCTAACGTTGAATTTGGTGAACAAACTACAGCAAACAGCAAAATATATGAATCAGAGACAACAACCTTGACGTTTCTGGAGTTCTTTTTTTTTTATATAAAAAAAACCTTATGAACACGTTATGGACCAGCCAGAAATTTCAAGTTCAAACAAGATGACATTGTCATTTTGTTTGAAAAAAAAAAACAAACGCAAAATTCAACAACAAAGTGACAAACGTAGAGGCTGAGTTTCATCAAGAAACTTTGGGGACAACAAGATTCAGCAATTGTGTTTTAGCAATTATCACAATGAGAACAACAAGAGCGTTCAAGAACAGCAAAGATGCTGGTTCTTTGAAGATGGTTGAATAGATTTTTTTTTATAGCTTGATTTTTTCCCCTCTAATCTCAATATTGAATGCACAAAACAACAAACAATTAACTCAGCAAGGAAGAGCCAACACCTTTATGAATAGCTATAAAATAAAAACCAGCAAGAAAAAAAAAAACGTATATATATAAACGTTATGAACAGCCCTCTTCAGAAGGACGTTGATAAGATAAAGGCTGAACATAAAAAAAAAAAAGAATGTTCTTAAAGAAACTATATCAACTTCCTTCAATAGTTTTTCTGCAAGTTAAAACCTTCTATACGTGAATTGGAATGAAACACATCAAAGAAGAAACAAATTCCAGCAATATCAATATATGTTATTGTTGTTTTTTTTTTTTTTTTTTTCTGAATTTTCAGCAAGAACAAAAAACAGCAAGAAATATTTTCCAGTTCAATAGCTAGTTATATTCTATTGATTACAACAACATCAATGGCGGAAAAAAAAAAACACAGCAATGCCTATGGTGATGAACACACAACGTTAATGGACAAGAATACAACAAGAACAGTTACTATATACTCTCTCAAGAAACGTTTATGTTCAACACATATTCGGTATGAATTTGACGAAGAATTTACAGCAACTTTGACAGTGGAATTGATGATTTAATTCTATTAAAACAACGTAATCTCCAACAAATAGTTTACTATAAAGAATTTAAAAATCGTTGTGACAACAAGAAATCCAGCAAGTTGTTTGCTGATTTATATTATATCGCCCAAAAGATTGAACAATATATATAGTTTTTGAACAATAAAAAAAATGTATAACAGCAAGAAAGAATGTTTCTCTTCAATTAAGAATGCATCAAGAATGGGTTTTGAAATCTAAAAACTTGGTTTATCCAGCCATCCTTGGTTTTGAATTGGAATGAATGTTTGTTGGGAAGCAAGATCTACCCCTGTTATTCTCCAATTCGAATGTCGTCCGAACCAAATCTTCGAATAATTCCTTCAATAATGATCTATTTTCTAGCAATCTTGGTGCTCTGATACCAAATTATATGATCCCTCTTGAATGATGTGAACCCTCTTGAAGATCTCTTGATGATCTCTTCTAGGAACCCTTAAATTCGTTGTCTTCAAAACGTGTTAGATTACTTGGGAACAAAAGATGATGATCGGATTAGAACCTTAAGGAAACTAAGTCCCTAAAACCCCAATCTTGAGACACCACAAATGTTGATCACTCCTTTGATAAGTCGAAGATTCTTGCACTCGATCAAAAACTCAACCAAGAACTCATAAAGAACTCTTAAAGATCTCATAAAGAACTTAGATTAGAACACATGAAACAAAACAAAGTTCTTGAAGAAACTTCAATTCTCATAAAATGTAAATTGTCAATTATGTCTCAATTACAAGATGAGGTACCCTTTTATAGAAAAATTAGATCAAGATTGGTTCTAATTAGTCCTTGAAAAAATAAAGAAAATCTAATTAGTCCTTAGGAAATAAAGAAATCAAAACTAAGGACAATTAGAACATAAAAATTCCCAATTAACCTTTGCATTCAAATTGATCTCTTGCATAAAAAGATAGTTGACCATCCTTGATGAAACTTTGATATCTCCGAAGTTAGCCTTAGAATCTTTTAGAATGGCCTCTTTGTATTGTACTTCCACAATCAAGCCTTGCAATGCCTCTTCCATCCTCTTTGTCCTTGCCCTAGTCATCGAATCGCCAATTCTTTGCAATGGTTCTTGAGAAGACTTGGAAATATCAACTTGAGTTATTGGGTCAGCAACTCGATCTCCATTAAGGATCCTTTGATACTATATAGGAATGTCTTTTATATAATGTCAGAATGATTATTCTGACACTAGTGTATTTTTTACAATATTAGAAGGATTCTTTTGACATTAGATCAGAATGTATTTTATACAATGTTATAAGAATCATTTTGACATTAGATTAGAATGTATTTTATATACACAATGTCAGAAGGACCTTTTCGACATTGTATTCATAAAAAGACAAATTTTATCAAAAAAAATTCGCATGGACATCTCAAGTACAATAACAAAATCAATATTTCTCAAAAAGATCTCTTTATACATTTCATCCTATGAACATTTGAATATAATTATTTGAATATAATGTTAGAAGGATTTTTTTGACATTATGTTAGAATGTATTTTATATAATGTTAAAATGATCATTTTGACATTAGATCAAAATATATTTTATATATATAATGTCAGAAGGGCTTTTTTGATATCGAATTCATTAAAAAAAGTAAATTTATCAAATTGATTCATATGAAGACTTTAAGTATAATAAAAATATCAATATTTAACAAAAATATCTCTTTGTACATTTCATCCTATGGATACTTGAATACAATTATTTGAATATAATTTCAGAATGATCCTTTTAACATTATATTGAAATGTATTTTATACAATGTTAGAAGGGTCCTTTTAATACTATATCAGAATGTATTTATACAATGTCAGAAGGATCCTTCTGAAATTAAAACAGAATGTATTTTGAACAAATGATAAGAATAGAGTAATATAATTGTGCAAAAATATTCATAACTATTTTTCGAGTAGAAACCAACCACAATTATGTAGAGGGAGGGTACACACATCTCTTATAATTGTGATCACGACGTCCATATTTTCCACATCGATAATATAAGTACTTTTCGAAGTGGCTTTTGAACCTATTTTTCTTTGGCCTACCGGGCTGAATTATTACATATGGAGGGATACGATCGCATCACCACATCTAATAGTCCATTGCCTTTTATCAACTAAGGGATTGATAGAATCCTTATATGTTTCTTGATATTGATCAACTGTGAATCAATCATTTGAGAAATCATAAGGTGACATTTTTCTTTACTTGATGACAAAAATAACATGAAGGCATGAGAGACCAAAGTGGTCATAACGAGACATGTGTAACTCAGCTTTCCCAAATCGAAGACATATCTATTTTAAAGTACACCAACCTTGTAAATATGCATTCCAATCTGATGAACATTTACATAATTTGATGGAATATCAAATTTCTTTATTTCACGATGAGCAAAATGAGTCAACTGGTCCTTGAATGTTTTGCATTCTTCAGATCGCTTAAAGAAATAGTTAGACAACTTAGTATGTATTGCATGAACAATAGTTATAATCAGAAGTTTTCTTTCTAACTTTAGAACTTTGTTCATACATTCAGATATGTTTGTAGTCATCATGCGATATCATTTAGCAAGAAAGTAAGTTCTAGTCTATTTTTTCTAATCGATGGCACTTAACCATTTATAATATTTGGGTTGAGTATCACACAATCCTAGCATTTCGTATTCAAATGCTAGAATGCTATATATATTTCCCATCATCCAGATCTTTTATTAGACAACGTTGTCTTTGAATTCATGTAGAAAGTTATCATATATGTGTCTTAAATAAAACTCATGGATGATGTTGGAAAATACAAGAGGAACACTCTCTAGAATACCTACGCGACGATCAGATATCAATACGAATCGACTTTCAATTCCAATAACTCTATCTCCAAGTATTCAAGAAAATCATGACCCATGAATCGGTATTTTCATTCTCAATGACTGCAAAGGCTATTGGGAAGATTTTGTTATTACCATCTAGCCAGTTGAGATTAATTGACCACAATATTGACCTTTTAAGTGAGCTGCATCAACCGATATAATACCTCTTATGCTATTTCTGTAACTCTTAATACAAGGACCAAAAGTTCAAAAAAATCTCGCAAACCTATCTTCTTCTCTATATAAAAGTACAATGATGGCATTAGGATCAACACGTATTATCTCTACACAATATGATGGTAATATATGATATGACTCGTCCCATGAACCAACCAATTCCGATACAAAAGACTCTTTTGTCCTCCACGCCTTACGATATGAAATTGTAGCACCAAAATATTTTTGAATATACGTGATAATTTGAACAGGTGTCATATTAGGATGTTCCTTCAAAGTCGCCTTCAATCGAACTGCAAGCCAATGACTATTGGTTTGCCTATGGTCACAACCATGTGTTGGTAATGCACATGTATGATTGGAGATTAACTTCTTTATTTTAAAAAGTTGGAACCTCATGGAGTGTAATAGCATAAATGAGCTAAGGACAACTTTAGACAACACACTTGACTGAGATTGCTATGTGACAAGTTCTTATGGGTTCAATCTAAAAGTTTAACAACATTGCACTCTCCTTCAAAGCTACTTGAAACAAATTTTTTGACCCATAAGTATTTCAAACTTTTAATTCTATCCGTCCTCTAGAACAATTTTTAAAAGAAAACTCAATAACTTTATCCTCAAAATATGGGCTATTGTATCCTTTATCATAATCTTTTCCCCATATATTGTCATATTCAACATCATCAGATCTTTTATCAGAATCTAATCCCATGTCTACGTTGCAATTAAACTCCTCTCTTGGATCGAAATTACTGCTTAAACTATTTTTCGAGACTTTCTCTATGGATGAAATACATGACTCAAAGAATTTACTTTTTTTTATACAAGAGCAAACACCCTCATCCATATCAACATCCCCGCCATCAAATAGACAATTTATTGTAGAAGGAAAATTGTACCTGAACATAGATGTGCCAAATTTATAAACTTTTCTAAGAGGGTTAATTGAAGAAAACAACAGGAGTAGACATACAAAGGAGTTGAACATTCTAAAATATCGACGTGTAGGTCTAAATTGGGGGGATCTGAATCTGGAAAATTTCGAGTGTAGGTGGATAAATTGAAGTCTCAACTTCACTATAGACATGACAACATGAGTCAAAAATCAAAGGAAATATATATGAATTTTTTAGGTTCGAATCACCCTAGCATATGCCTAGTTTCATATACAAACCTGTAAACACCCCATTTTTGCATCTGCTTGACTAGGAAATCCGTCATCCATTGTTATGGATTCCTAATAATGAACGCAAAGAACTCGAAAGCTTGTGAGAGGCCTTCTTCCAATCCCTCTATCTACTAATTTCATTCTCTTCTTTCTCCTTGCCACGCGACATAGAATTATGTATGCTTAAGAACGCTACATTATACACTCGATTTAGTAAGCACGTATGCTTAAGTTTGCTACATATTTCGAAAACTTAGAGACCTCGCTATGCTAGGAAAATGTGACCTCGAGACTTAGAAATAATCATATTGGGACTGAAAGAAATCTCACACCAAAATTTGTAAAAATCTAAAAAATTCAATAAAATAATGAAAATACTCCTCATAAATTTTGGACATTTGAAAATTTTGAAAGTGCCTTCATTGCCTTTAGAATATAATTTCGAGTCTAACGGGATCCAAATCGACAAAAAAGGAGAAATTTAAGAAAATTACAAAAATGATCGAAATGCCCCTCAATATCCAGCTTGTACATATAGACCTTGACTCTTAGGGAAATCGAAATAAAAAATTCTAACTTCAATGGAATGACCAACTTGAAAATTTTAAGTTAAATCAAATTTGAAATCCAATTTATCAACTAACCAAAAATAAAATTGACCAATCAATATTCAAATTAAAATTCGATTAATCAATCAAATTGAAAATAAAATTCAATCGACCAATTAACATTCAAATTAAAATTTGATTGAAATTAACCAACAAATCAACCCAACTCATAGACATAATTGATAATCCATCAGTTAATCAAAATCAAAATTCACAAATCATGAGCTAAGCAATTAATAAACCATTCATAAAAATTGAATATTGTTGAATAGCGAGCTAATTATCAAATCCAATTTAAAGATCATTAATTAATCGAAAATCATCTTTTAATTCAATCGATAAACTTAAACTAAAAACCCATGTAATGGATGGGATCACTTTCCTTTAAAACCCCAAATAATTAAAAACACAATCTCTACCTCCCTAGCTTCGGTCAAGAAAGTGAGAAAAGAAAAGCAAAAGTAAAACAAATAGAAAAAGAAAAAAAAATATAAGCTTTCTTTGATAAAATGGGAACTTGATATTCTCTTAAGAGAAGAAAAAAAGAGGCTATAAAAGGGATATTCCCTCTAAGGAAGGGGAGGGTGGTCACATTTGAAACAGCAAAAGGGGTGACAAAAACAACTAAAAATAAATAAATAAAGTTGAAACAAGAAAAAAAAAAGAAATAGAAAGAGGAGAGGAAAAAGGCACATACCTTCCCCCAAAGCTTCATTGTTGCCCAAACTTCAATCTTCTTCACAGACTTTACCCAATGTTCCATGGTCACCATCTTCTTCTTTTCTTTGTGAATTACAGTAACTCAACCTCCTCGCTGCCATCACTCTTCACTTTTTCTTTCTTAACTCCATGAACCAGCAATCCCCCTTTTCATCTCTTTTCTTAATCCCACGAACTAGCAGCCCCCTTCTTCATCTCCTTTCTTCTCTTCTCACACTCATAGCAACCACTTCATCCTTCTCATTTTTTTCATACTCACAGCATCTACTTTGTAATGACCTGAAAATCCTAAAATGTATCTCGAGGAAAGAATTTTAGATCCGTGCATTGATTTAAAAGTATGGATTCTTAATTTTTAATATTCGAGAAAAATTAATTTTACCAATAGATTTAGAAGGATCGAGAAACATAATTTAGCCTGTAAGCACGCCTAAATCTGAAGTCGATTGAAAAAGTTATCAAATCCTCGAGTTTTGCATTAGATATTTTTCCAACACGTAAACGACACTTTAAAGACGTAATTTGAGGAAACCGATCATACCATTAAATTCATGTCGAAAAATATCCCGAAATAAAGTATAAGTTTGTCTAATTCGACATTCGAGAAAAATAATTCCCAAAATGAAAAGTATGTCCCAACTTAAGTTATATAAATATCTGAATTCTATTAGAAAAATTAGATTTTTCTTATTCTTCTCTCCAAACAAGTTGTAGCTACGTGGTTTCATCATTACGATGATCACATATACTATGATTTGGAGTCTCCACCATTCAAATTATGAATGGGTGTGAATGGTCACCCGGTGCACATTTTCGGAAAGTTGCCATTTTTTAGCGTTAGTGATTCGCAACGGATAGGGAACTAATCCAACCTAGAGGTTCGGGCAAGAGGCTCGGTTGGAGAAAAGGGAAGGGGTTAGGCACCCTTTTCTCCCCGCCAAGTGGCGGTAACCTCAACATAACTCGGTCGTTTTGATTTAAAATAAATGATGAAAAGGAGCCACGTGAATGCATTTGTACCCTAGATGAGACTTGTTTTTGGCTCGATCATAGGATCATCTCATTGATGGAGATGATCCTTGTGAATCTAAGCCTTAAAGGCCATTCATTTAAAAAGAAAAAATAAAATAGAAGAGGAGGAGGTTAAAAGAGGGTAGAGGAGAAGGTTAGAGAGAAAGAGAGATGGGTTAGATGAGTTGTTTAGAGTGGTGGTGGGGGTAGGTGATTGGATGAGGGAGGTAAAGGGTGGTGATGACAAGTGTCATCTTTTGAAATTGAGGGGTTGATTGGTTGATGTGGGTAATGGGTAATGGGTAATGGGTTAAGTTTGTGGGTTAGATAATGAGTTGGGTATGGGTGATGGTTTATGGGCTTTTAAGTGTATTGGGCTTGGGTTTAGGAGGTTGTGGGTTGTTTTGAATTGGGTAAGGCTTATTTTGGATTGGATTTTGAGAAGGTTGGTTGGTTTTAGGGTTTAGATGATATAGGATTAATTTTGAGTTAGGGGTAAGGTTAGAAATTAATTTGGAAAGGGATTGAAGGTTTGTGGGCCTTGGATGGGCTTATGGTGTTTGGGGTTTCGGAGATAGGGTGGTGAAGGAAGATGAAGGATAGGTATCCCAAGTCTCACTTTTTCTATTTTCTAGGATTTTGTATTTCATTGATTTGATCAAAAGTGCCACGTGTTGGCGAATCGGGCTTCTTGGGCCCGTTTGAAAGATTTCCTCGATTTTTTGGATGTAAGCGTGGAGCGGTGATGTTGAACACATGTGTGATGGGTTACACCCCTTCTTGTGGGTCCCTTAGACCATTGGGTGGTCTTCGGGCCTTAAAAATTGCCATTTTATTGTTTTGGGCCTTAGAGACCCGTTGGCCTATTTTGTTGGAAAACCGGTATTTTCAATAGAGTGAGGTGGACGGGAGCATGCCGAACCCTCTTGGTGGACCTACTAAACCATTGAGAGGTGTTAGAGGCTTTGATTCTGGTGAAAATGTCATGTTTCGATGATTCGGGCCATCAAGGCCCGTTGGCCAGATTTAATTGGAAAATTATTATTTTTAGGCCCTTCCGAGTGAGGGCCAGTTCAAATTGGGGTGTCTACAGCTGCCCTTCTTTGCAGGAATTGTGTGCAAAGAACTGCAAAGAATAGACTAAACCCCTATTTGTACGGGCCAAACGAAAATTTGCAAAACACGACTTCAAATTACTGGTCGAATTGATGACTTTCGTAGAAAATTGTTACTCAAGCACGGGGTCTGACAGAGTTACCTTATTGATTCATTGATCTCTATGGCGCGGAGCTCGTGTGAGACCTTGGATTTGATGAAGATTTGGTGATTTTGAAATTTGGGTATTTCTCGGTTGTGTTTTAACAAATTAGAGTGAAGCTCAACTCGATAGGATTTTTGAAATTTTTCTGATTTTTCTGACTTTTTGATTCTTTGATTTTTTTGATTTTTTTTTATTTTTATTTGATTTTTTTGATTTTTATTATTTTCTGATTTTTATTTGATTTTTTTCATTTTTATTATTTTTTTGATTTTTATTTGATCCGTGCTTAAGGCACGGACAACATTTGGAGTGATTTAACCCGTGTTTAAAACACGGATAGTATTATTCTTATCTCATCCGTGCTTGGGGCACAGATCCAATTAAGCTCTCTTTATCCGTTCTAGTGGCACGGATAACGCATTCTTTATCTCATCCGTACTGGTGACACGGACCAGTACGAATTTCAAACGGTTAAAGCCTGCGCGCCCCTCCATTTTCTTCTTCTTCGGTTTCTTTCAGTTTTTTCCTTTTTCTCTGGCGACTTTTGACGATTTTTCTTCTTATCTCTTCATTTCCTTATTAATTTCACTGATTTGGGCATTGAGTGGAGTGTTGGAACGATTCGGAGCGCTCGTTTGTTGCATTTGAACGTTCGTGGTAGCGGCCCAAAACCTCGAGCAATTCCTTGGTGGGTTACGTGTTTTTGAGGTGAGTGTTGCATTCCTCTCTTCTTGCCTCGATTTGCCCATTTGAATGATGATGATTTCGATTTATCTCGGACCTAGACACTTTTTCCTTTTGGTTTTTTCACTATTTTATTGCTTTTTTGCTTGGGTTTATTTACCTGATTCTTTGAGCATATGAAATTTATCATGTTTCAAAACCATGCTATTGGTTATGGCCATCTTGCTCTGCTTGCTCTTTTGTCATCATTGATTGGATATGCATGCATGCTCTGCTAATGGACGGTGGGTTAGTAGAGCTTTGGAGGGATTGGGGTTTATTTTGAATGAGGATTTCCCCGTGTGTTGGAGAACGATGAGTGATTTTGGGATGGGTTGTCAGGGAATGGTTGCATAGGTTGGGTGACCCATGGTTTTGCATGGATGATGGATTGATTGGGAATGGGTGGGTGTTTGAATTGGATGGAGGTGGTTAAGGTATGGTTTCGGGAGTAATTTTGAGTAAGGGATTGGTTGGTCTTGGTTATAAGTTAAAGGCTGGTTGGGATAGCTTATGGATTGTTCGGTCTTTGGATTGCATTTGGGCTTTTAGGGGCTGGGTTTGGACTGCTTAGGAATTATTCGAATGAATCAATTTTTCCCTCATTTTGTTTGATCTTGTTTGCTTTTCATTCATGCCTTTTACCTTATGATGCGGATATTTTGTTTTGCCTTGAGAACCCGTGCTTTTGCTTATCTTTAAATGATCTTTTGATATGATCGTGATAGTTCATGGGTATGAGTTTGATTAGGTAGGACGAGTATAATCTGGGCTTGAACTGGGTTTGGCGGGATTTCGACTCGGTTTGATCGTGTTTTGGGCTTTGGTTAGATATGATTTGACTAGGTTGACTAAGTTGGTTACGGTTGACAGGCTTGTTCGCGGTTTAATGGGTTTTGATTGGGTTTTGGGTTAGCTGAGTCGATTAGGTTGACTTCGGTTGAGTGGGCTAACTGAGTTGACTGAGTTGGGTTGAACTAGGTTAGATTGGACTTGACTTAGATGGCCTAGGTTGACCGAGTTTGACTTTGGTTGATCGAGTTGACTGGGATTGACTAGACTTAATGGGTGGATTGGGTTAATTGGGTGGACTGGGCTAAGTGAGTTGAACTGGGCTGACTGGGTTGGCGAGTTACATGGGTTTTATTGGGTTAACTCGACTCGAGTTGATTGGGTTCGGCTTGAGTTGTCATTGGGTTGACTTAGATGGGCTAGGCTTGACTTACCTTGGATAGGTTTGACTGAATTAACTGTGTTTGACTGAGGTGGGTTAAATAGGTTGACTGGGGTTTGGATAGGGTTGGCTGGGATTGACTCGAGTTGACTGGGTTTACCTCGTGTTGACCAAGTTTGACTTAGATGTACTAGGGTTGACTGAGTCAATTGTGTTTGACTGGTTTGACTAGACTTTAACTGGGATTGACCAGATCAGCTGGGTTTGACTCTGGTTTGACTGGGTTGGTTGGGTGGATTAGGTTTATTGGAAGGATTGGGTTGACTGAGTTAACTTGGTTTTGGATGAGCTGGCTGAGTTGACTTGGTTTGGGTTACGTTGGATTGGATTTTGACTTAGGTTGACTGAGTTGGGTTGGTTATTTGGACTAGGTTCACCGAGATACGTGATGTTAGGATTTTTGCGTTCTTGATTGATCACATGGCGACATGCAGATGGGTAGAGAGCGGAGGACCCGTGTAGCGCAACATTCTTTTGACGACGAGGAGGAGGCGAGGCCCCGGACCCGGGCTCGCTTTGCTTTGTGATCTGGGGTGGCTACAGAGTATGGCTGGCCGAGACAGCCTTCCCGGAGGCCTGATTCAGCTTCGGTGGCCGATTTTTCATCCGATAGTTGGGCAAATGAGGCTAGTTCTTCTCATAGCGGTCCGGCTGAGGATCTACCGAGTAGTAGTGGTAGGAGAGGCAGGCGTGGTGGCAGAGGCCGGGCGGATAGGGCCGTAGGTGCCGGCAGAGTTGGTAGAGAGGTTCCCAGGGTTGAGATCCCTGCGAAGGAGAGCGAGAGGGTCCCAGATACCTCTCTTCTTCATGGCTTGGGGATGCATGTATCGATGCTAGTGCGATTGGACATCCCTACCCCTTATCCCTCTACTAGCTTCAGAGGTAGATGGAGTGCATTTTTGTCTACTGCCGCATTATTCTCGGATGATATTCGGACACAGTTCACCACTGTGGGCTTCGGCGATTTCTTGCAGATATCGTCTTTTAAGGCGGATCGACCCCTGTTCTTGGCCATGGTGGAGAGGTGGTTTCTGGCAACTCATTCCTTCCACATGCCTGAGGTGGAGATAGGCATCAGGCCTTCGAATTTTGTCTCCATTACTGGCATTGCTATGGACGGAGAGCCTTTGCCTTTGACCATGCTGACGATGCAGGAGGTGGGGGAGTTGTTGGGCATTGATAGAGTCCCTACCTCTATGGTGGGGAAGCAGGGGCATATCAGCACAGAGGTATTGATGGGCCTACTGTTGATAGAGGGAGAGGATGGGGCGTTGCCTACTTATAGAGAGAGATCGACTCGCTTCAGTGATCGTGATTTCGACATCATATTCCGCATTTGCTTCCTTCTTCTTGTCGGCAGCTGCTTCTTCTTAGAAGATGATTCTTCAGTTTCCACCACATTCCCCTCTGTCATGCGTGACATCGACCACATTGGCGATTTTGATTGGGGGAGCCTTATATATGGTACTATATTGGCTGGTCTTGATCGAGTAGTGGCGGGCATCACTGCGCCTTGTGGCGCTGGCATCTCCACTCGATTCTTCTGGCATTTTGTTGAGGTAAATAGATCTCCATCTTATTCCCTCTCAATTTTCTTCTTGACATCTTATTCGCTGTCTGATGCTTTACGCTTTTCTTCCAGATTTTTGTCCATGTGTACTTTCCCTTTTACCTGCCTACTCGTCGCCACCCTGATGAGGGTTATCCATTGGGTGCCTTTTGGGCTATGAGAGACGCCAGGGCCACTAGGAGCAGCCCTAGGAGTGTCCGGGACCACATTGATCGGTGCCAGCTTCGAGACGTACGTGATCTAACCCTTTCCTCTTCGTTTGGCCTTGAAATTATCTGTACTCGTTATCTGACTATCTCCCTTGTAGATATTTTCTGTTACTTTGCGAGACCTCCCCCGCACTGTCAGCGGGAGGCAGGAGGTGAGGAACGCCTATAGGTGTAACACCAGACGACAGCGCTACCCCTACTTCATCGGCGAGCAGAGATATACATTTTATCTAGGGGAGAGCTTATTTTTCCAGCACGACGGGAGCCTTCGCATCCCTATCGCTCCACCTGAGCCCATCTCGGGTATAATGACGGTGGATGAGTATCTTGCCCAGGCGAGGGGCGTAGATGCTGCTGGGCTGGTGAGAGGGGGTGACTACCAGGCATGGTTCCGAGAGACCTCTATTGGGTGCATTATGCCTGCTGTCACCTTCCGAGCCGGGATCACAGAGATATGAGGGTTCTTGTTGCAGGAGCATGCTATCATGGTATACGTCCTATCACTGTCTCTTTTCCTTATAAATTTCTATGTTTCACTACATCCCCTTCTTACTTGATTGATGTTGTCATTCTTAGGCCGATGATCTTCGTCGTCTTCGAGAAGGGTATGACGTGATCAAGGCTCAGGCGGCGAGGGCAGTGGAAATGGAAAATAGGTGGAGGGCCTATAAGGCGGAGGTGGAGGAGCAGGCTGCTCGACTCGAGGAGCATGAGGCTCGCCTTGAGGCCCAGGCAGCTCGTATCCAGGAGCTAGAGCTGGAGGTAGCCATGCGGGAGTCTCGTTTCCAAGCTGAGATGGTACGTCGTTATTTGTTTATTTTTTCTCTTTTTTATGTAGACTGTAGCATATATTTTCATCCGTTCTGATTGATTTTTTCGTGATTTCCTCAGGACTACTATCGACGCTGAGACGGAGCGAGCACTTCTGCACGGCCTCCGACACCTCCTAGGGTAAGCACTTCCATTTTTGTTGTTCATTTCCTTATATATGTTGCCTGTATCACTGCCTGTATTTTAATCTGCTCTATTTTATTTTCAGGCCTCCCCCTCCATTGGACCCTCCGTTCCAGGTGCTGATCTTGCAGGGACTACAGAGCAGGATGCTGCCCTGGATGCTGAGCTTTTCTTCACGGATTCGGAGGGACGACTGCAGATGCACGGTCTACCTTCTTCCGGGGTGTCTGGCTCGAGTGCAGTGGCCGGATCTTCTTCTGGAGCAATCCTAGAGACTCAGAGTACCCGGGATGATGCTCCCCCCTCTATCTGATCTTATTGTACCTTGCAACATATGTAGACATTCTTGTATTAGACTCAGACCTTTTTGTAAACAGTTTACTTATATATATACATAGACTTGTATGTTTATCATTCTTTGCATTTGTTGTACGACTACATGTGCGGTTCATTCAAACTTCTCGGGTGTGATATCCATCATTGGGGCTTTTGAACCGTTTTGAGTATCGGTGAGTTTATGGGCGGGTTATGGGTGTGGTTAGGGTCCCAAGGTCCTTTCGAGCGTACTCTTTGAGTGGTGTGAGTCTTTTAGGATTCACGGTGAGTGAGGTGATCCTTCGAGGTCTGATTTGGCCCAATATGATCTCGACGAGTTCCTACATGCCCGATATATATCTGGAGAGTTTTTGGGAGTTTTGAACACGTTTATCGAGCATGTAGGAATTTCTATCATTTTTATGTGTTTGAGCCCTGAGATAATCATTATGTAATCCAGAATTATCAAAATTTCAAATGGCCCAGGCCCCAAGGCTGAAAAATGTTCTGGTCCGTGTTCTCAGAACGGATGGTTTTTTTCAACTTTCGCCCGTGTCAAGAGCACGGATAGGGTGCTTTATGTTTTATCCGTTCCTTAGGCACGGATGAGTCATATTTCGCTTCATCCGTGTTATTGGCAAGGATAAGCTACCTTTGATTGCATCCGTGTTTTGGGCACGGACCAGAATGATTTACTTAAGCCTTCATTTTGCCCTAACATCTCACTTTCACCTTTTTACTTCCCTTTTTCACTTTTGGCCATTTTACTCTTCTTCTTCCCTCAAAGCTTCTTCTCAAGCTCTATGGAGGTGTCATCTACTCTTCCCAACTTGAAAAGGTATGGCATTGTTGATTCTTTCTTAAGTAGTTATATAGATAGCATGGATAATGATGATAGAGCTTGATGGTGCTTGAACAAGTTGGGGTTCACCCTCTCTTTGTCTAAGGTTCCATTGCAATGGAGTTTGATTGAGGCTATGTTGGGGTATTGGATTCCTGAGCTTAATCTTTTTCGGTTTGGGGTGCATGAAATGACTTCCACTATCGAGGAATTTGAAGTATTATTGGGACTTGAGATAGCAGGCCCTGTTGTGATTCCGCCATTGCGTGATGGATTTCGAGGTGAGGCTTCCGACTTTTTGGGAATAAGCCGCAAGTTTTTGAAGATTCCGGATGGCGGGTCGGTTTTGAAAACAATATCTAAATCCTTCTTGATTGAGCGCCTCACAGACTCCTCAAAGCCATTGATTCACTTTAACGCCCTTACTTTGATGGTAGTGAGTCAACTCTTGTTCCCAAGTGGCGGAGACATGGTAGATCTTTCTCTCATTCCCATGATTCAACAAGTCTGGGAGGGACGTCGGTTGGCACCGATGTTTTTGAGCGAGATGTTCCAGTCTCTCACGGCTTGCTCTTCTGGTAGTGATCGAGTTTTCCGAGGGTGTGCTCCACTCCTACAGGTAAATTCCGAGCTTAGCTCAGTTTTTAAATTTAAATTTGAACTTGCTAGTTTCCAAAGTTTAGAATACTCCTGTTATTGTAGCCCTGGTTTATGGATCATCTGGCTTCAACTGAAGTGGTTAATCGCCCATTTTGCGTTAATGCTGACCTCGTACTTATGATGTCGAGGCGGGTTGCTCCCTTCATCTCGGGTGGCAAAGAAGAATGATATTCTTTTATTGGTAACCTTGATGATGATGAAGTGAGATGGGTTGGTGCTTTTCAACCTCGAGGGTCTCCCGTGATTGCATTCGATGGTGCCCATTTACTCGTTTTGATTGGTCTTCGCGAGTCAACTCATTACATACCCCTTCGGGTTCTTCGTCAATTTGGTTATGTCCAGGGTGTGCTTGTCCCCGAGAATTTTAGTGAGTTGGTTGGTCCATTGTCGACTGCACTTTTGAGTCGACTTGTGAAAGAATGGGGTCGGGTTGAGGTTCTGAGTCGACCCATCTTTGTAGCACACCAGTTCCCGGCATACTTGCATTGGATTCGAGAGCTCGTTTCTGGGAGACCATCGGTATCGATAGTTCCTCGAACACGTCCTGGTGCTTCATCTTTCTTTGATTACCAAGATCGAGTTGAGGAGTCTCAAACTGATCATCGTCGAATTTAGACTATTTGACTCAAATCCGAAAAGAAGATGCAGAAAGAGATTGCTCGGCTGCCATCTGTCCTTGCCCAGTCCGAAAGTAGTGATGGTGGTGAAGTGGCTAAGCTTCGAGCTGAAGTGGCTAAGTTGAGGGATCGACTTGCCCAACGTCCTCATTTTGAGGACTTCGCAGCATATTTGGTGAGCCGTGATGCTTCGGATGCTGAGAGAGTGATGATGAGTCAGGCTGCCCGAATCCGTGCTTTGGAGGAACGTTTTGACTCCTTTTTCATTTTTCACCATGATGTTTGATTGACTGCATTGTATTCCCACTTTTATATTTTCTTGTCATTATCTAAATGTATGCAAAATTTTGAAAGATTAATGCAAAGAAAATAGGTTTTGTACTTACTTGGCCTCAAGTGTATCTAATGATTTGAAAACTTGAAGTTTTAATAAGTCCTAGATTTTTCATCATTGGCCAAAATAGTAGTTTTTGAAATGCGATTTTGTGAAATGTCTTTATCCAATGAGTATGATAAATTCAGAGTTTGTAAAAATCTTTGGTTGTTACGATCTTGGTGTTTTTGCCAAACCCGGAGGATATAAACGTCAATTGTTCTTTTGGTTCCTTTAGAGTCATCCCCAGTGCCCTGGTGTTTGGAAGGTTGTTATCTGCTCGGGACATGGGTTTTTGGAAGGATTTTGTCGTTCACAGTTTATACTCTTGCGGGCCAGGAGGTTTTTTTTTTTTTAAAACCCTTATTGCCCCTGGTGCCAGTTACGATTTTCACCAGACCTGATTTCCACATTTTTGAGCATCGACGTCCTTTTGAGGATTTTCATCGTGCCAGTGGCTTTGATCTTGTCATAGTCTGATTCTTTTACTTATAGCGCCCTTGCGGGTTTTTACTGTGCCCTCTCAGACTATGCTTGTATTTTTTAGATTTTTCCATTATAATTCTGCTCGGAGTCTCTATGTCTCTGTGGCTTGGTGACTCAAGTTGAGCTGCGAGATCGGCGACTCTACTCTTGTAGTGACACTCTTTCTCGAGTAATCGATCTGGATTCCCCGCTCGAGTTTGCTGACGACTATTCGTAGTTCGACAACTCAAGTTGAGCTGCGAGATCGACTACTCTACACTTCGAGTACTCTTTTTTTTCGAATATCCGACCTGGATTCCCCTCTTGAGTCTTCCAACGACTAATAAGACTTTGGAGATCCGGACCAAGTCGCAAGATCATTGATGCTGCCTTTGTCATTGTGTTGCCCTAAAACGTTTCCTGATCAACAAGGACTTTTGTGGGAACGAAACGTTGGCATAGGCTAATGGTGGTGGAAGGTTACAAAAAGGGTTAAGGTCTGGTGTATTAAAGTGGTTTGGACATGGGGCTCGCCTATTTTTATTTCGAAAAGGTGATCTGTATCTCCTCCCAGCTTCTCTCGAACTTGTTTAGGTTGGAGATTTGGGTCGAGCTCAGATCAAGTGTCCGAGTTTTTGACTTTTTTGATTTTTTTTGTATTTTTGACCGTTCACAGTTTATCCTCATACGGGCCAGGAGTATTTTGGTACTTCTGATTTTCTCTTTGATTTTCTTTTCTTTTGTCTCACTTTTTTTTTTCATTTTCTTTTCGTTTTTTGTGTTGTTTTGTAGTTGTTGACTTGCCCCAGTCTTAAGTAAAGAAATGAATGTGATGGCTCAAAAGGGCTTACTAGGGTTGGATAGTTTGTTTGGGATAGCAAAGATGGCCTTTCGTCATCTCAGGGTTAGATTTCAGGCGTAATATTTTTTGATAGTGTCAGCATTGATCGGTTGCGGGAATACTTGTCCGTCCATCTCCGTAAGGATCAGAGCTCCTCCCGTCATCACCTTCTTCACGATGAATGGTCCCTCGTAATTTGGTCTGAACTTTCCTCTAGCGTCCTCTTATATTGGCAGAATCTTCTTCAGTACAAGGTCTCCTGGTGAGAAATTTCTAGGTTTGACTTTCTTGTTGTAGGCACGGGCGATCCGTCGCTGGTAGATCTGTCCATGGCAAATATCTGTGAGGCGCTTCTCTTCAATTAGATTCAGTTGATAAAATCGAGCTTGAATCCATTCCGTTTCATTTAACTCTGCTTCTTTTAAGATCCGGAGGGAGGGAATCTCAACCTCGACGGGTAAGACTACTTCCATTTCGTAGACTAATGAATATGGAGTTGCCCTTGTCGAAGTTCTAAACGAGGTTCGATAGGCGTGAAGTGCAAAAGGTAGAATGTCGTGCCAATCTTTGTACGTAATCGCCATTTTCTTGATAATTTTCTTGATATTCTTGTTGGCTGCCTCGATTGCTCCATTCATCTTAGGTCTATAGGGTATAGAGTTGTGATGAGTAATCTGGAAGTCTTCGCACATTTTGACCATATCTTTGTTCTTGAAGTTCTTGGCATTATCAGTCACTAGTCCGCTGGGAAGCCCATATCTGCAAACAATGTTGTTCTTGACAAACTTCAAGACATTACTTTTTGTGACGTTAGCATATGAAGCAACTTTTACCCATTTGGTGAAGTAGTCGATAGCCACTAAGATGAAGCGATGTCCATTTGCAGCTTTAGGTGAGATTGGCCCGATGACGTCCATTCCCCAGAGTGAAAACGGCCAAGGCGTAGTCATATTATGCAATTCTGAAGGCGGAGCATTGATCTTGTTGGCGTAGATTTGGCATAGATGGCATTTACGGACATGCTGGTAATAGTCACTCTCCATTGTTGACCAATAGTACCCCATCCGCATAATCTTCTTGGCTAGCATGTGTCCGTTCATGTGGGGCCCACAAACTCCACCATGTACAGTCTCGATTAATCGTTTTGCTTCTGCTTCTGCAACGCATCGGAGTAAGACCTCATGGTGTCATTTTTTGTACAGAATGTCATTGCTGATGAAGAATTGTCCTGCCAATTTTTGAATGGTTCTACGATCATTTGACGTTGCGTTTGGATGGAGGGTTCGATCCTCGAGATATACCCTGATATCCGAGTACCAAGGCTTTTCTTCGGGTTCTTCTACTTTGACGGGTAGACAATAGGCTGGTTCGTCTTGAATTCCAATCTCAATTGGGTCGATGACCAGATCTTCTGAAATACTAATCATGAAAGCAAGTGTAGCTAGTGCATCGGTGAACTGATTCTTAGCTCTTAGCATGTATGTGAATGAGATTCTGTCAAAGTGTGAGCTTAGCTCCTCTAGATACTCTAGATACTCGTGGTAAGGGACCAGTCTCTATTCTTGAGTTTTCCATTCTCCAGTCGTCTGATAGACTACCAGGCTTGAATCTCCGAAAACATCAATCTCATCTACCTCGAGATCTAGTGCTGTTTTTAACCCTGCTATGCATGCTTCGTATTCGGCTTCGTTGTTAGAGCATTGAAATTTAAATCTGATTGCGATCGGTATATAGGATCCGTCTGCTTTAATCAAGACTGCCCCTATTTCGTTTCCTTTCTGATTAGCTGCTCCGTCGAAGTACATTTTCCAGCCTGATTATTCATCATCATCGTTTTCAATCTCGGTAAATAGTATGGCTTCATCCGGGAAGTTTGTCTTTAACGACTCCTAATTAGGCAATGGGTATTCGGCGAGATGGTCAGCGATGGCTTTCCCTTTGATGGCTTTTTGGGTGACATAGATGATGTCAAATTCTAATAACAATAACTGTCATTTCGCTGTACGGCCTATTAGTGCTGGTTTTTCGAATAGGTACTTCAGGGGGTCCATCCTGGCGATAAGCATAGTCGAGTGACTGAGCAAATAATGATGCAGTCGTTGAGATGCCTAGACTAATGCACAGCATGTCTTTTCAAGTGTTGAGTATTTTGCTACGTAATCAGTGAATTTCTTGCTGAGATAGTAGATGGCCTATTCCTTCTGTCCTGATTCATCATGTTGCCCTAGCACACACCCCATAGATGTTTCTTGCATTGAGATGTACATCAGCAGAGGTCGCCCTAAAGTAGGAGGGACTAAGACTGGTGGATTGAGCAAATATTGCTTGATTTTGTCGAATGCTTCCTGACAGTCTTTGTTCCACTTCTTCGGCGTATATTTCCTCAATAACTTGAAGATCGGCTCACAGATAGGTGTGAGCTGAGCAATAAAACGGTTAATGTATTGTATCCTTCCCAGAAAGCTCCGAACGTCTTTTTCTGTAACGGGTGCCTTCATTTCAAGGATATATTTAGTCTTTGCCGGATCTATTTCAATGCCCCTTCTGCTGACGATGAATCCAAATAGCTTACCCGATATCGCCCCGAACATGCATTTTGCCGGATTTAACCTTAAGCTGTACTTCCTCAACCTGTCGAACAACTTCTTCAAATTGACCAGATGATCTTCTTCAATGCCAGATTTAGCATCATGTCGTCTACTTAGACCACCATTTTGTTATGGATCATGTCGTGGAATAACGCGGTCATTGCCCGTTGGTAAATCGCCCCTGCGTTTTTCAGCCTGAATGGCATAACCTTGTAGTGGAAAGTACCCCATGGTGTGATGAATGCAGTCTTTTCCTAGTCTTCTTCTGCCATTTTTATCTGGTTATAGCCTGAGAAGCCATCCATAAACGAGAACATGCCATGCCCTGCTGTACTGTCGACTAGAGTGTAAATGTGCGAAAGTGGAAAATCATCTTTAGGACTGGTTTTGTTTAAGTCTCGATAATCGACACACATGCGTACTTTTCCGTCCTTCTTTGGTACTGGTATAATGTTAGCCAGCCATTCTGGGTACGTAGAAACTGCAAGAAATCCTGTTTCAAACTGCTTCATGACCTCATCTTTAACCTTGAGGGTCCATTCCGACTTTAGTCTTCTCAGTTTTTGCTTGATTGGCTTACTTCCGGAAGTAATGGGTAGCTTGTGTACAACGAGATCCGTATCTAACCCCGACATATCTCTATATGACCATGCGAAGACGTCCTGATAATTCTGTAGGAACTCGATCATTTCTTCTTTCTATTGTGACATTAATAAAGCTCCAATCTTGACAATTCGTGGGTCCTATTTATTACCAAGATTGATTGAGTCTGTATCTTCGATGTTTGGCTGAACACCTCTCTCGTGACGTTCTACCAAATCTTTGATTTCTTTGGGTAGGTATTCCGTTTCGTCCTCAGACTCTTCTTCTATCCCCATGAGGTCGAAGTCGAGTTCAAGATCGAAATCATACTCGTCCCTTTCAAATTCTGTTTTATCTGGATACTCATTTGATGGAGACATATCTCTTGAAAACTCTTTTTTTGGTTTTTGTAAAATATCTATTTTTTATAATTTTGAAAGCTTTTCGATTTTTTTGATTTTTGAGAAATTTTTGATTTTTTTTCCTTCTGAGAAATATTTGTTTTTTTATGATTTTCTAGATACCTGAAATAAGAAGAACAATCATGCAAACTTGTTAATAAAGATAGGGAGCCCCCAAAACAGTCTTTACCTGAGGACGAGGGCTCGTTATGATCCTCGGGCAAATTGATGTCGCTTAACGGCATTTTTTTTAAGGCCTCAACAGCCTCAAGAGTTAACGGGAATTCTTCCCAGTTGTGCAATGTCTCCCCTTCTCTGAGGGGGCGGATGAGATGAGCGAGTGATTCGTTGGATGATTTGGTTGGTGGTTCGAAGATGACCATGATCTCCGATTGATTGTTGGCAGGTTGGGGCATAGTCCCTCCCAAACTTGGTGGGATGATGACTGATGCCCAATCGATACCCGATGAAAATGACGAGTTATTCTCTCAGTTGGTAGTGACCTCCACTTTAGTAGATTTTGGAGCAGTCTCTGATGGACTTTCATCGGAATCCCCATTGAATATAACATTAATGCCTTCTTCAAAGGATGATTGGAACTCTACAATTGGGTCTTCTTGAATGTGCACTGGTTTAGGGTTTACCATTTTTGACTTCTTTGCTGATGGCGGTTCTGATAAGTCGTCAGGTCTAATATGGGACTTCGGGAAGCTAACACTGATGTGAGGGACTCAGCCCAGATTCCATATGTTCGGCTCACAATTTTGTTTTCTTACTAGCCGAAGCTCCTTTTTCTTGTCATTCATTTCTGTAATATCCCTCTTTGTGGGTCTAAATCCTAGACCAAAGTAAGGGGTATGCTTCCTTGCTTCGATCGGTGTAGCTCTTCCTCTTCCTCCTGGCCCCAACCCTTGTTTGGGTCGATATCCCGATCTTTTCATAACCCGACCAATCATCAGGCTTGTTCTTGATAGCTTTGCCATCACCTTCTCTTTCCCCTTCTCGATGTGATTGACAGCAGCGAATTGGTATGAATGATAAAGTACCTTGTCCTTTGTCATCTCGATATCAATGAATGGCACATCTGGAGTTCTCCCAGTTGGAATAAGGTTCTCTGCCAATACTGATATCATTCTCTGCCCCATGATGAATTTGACACTCTGGTGTAGAGAAGAAGGTACGGCCCCTGCTATATGAATCCATGGCTTGCCCAGTAACAAATTGAAGGTTGTTGGTATCTCCATGACTTCAAATGTTACCTCAAAGGTGCAAGGACCTATCGTGATAGGCAAATCTACCTCCCCCAGGGAATCCCTTCTCGAACTGTCGAAGCCTCGGACAACCTTGTTGTTGGGTTTCACATGCGACCAATCAGCGTTGAGTTTCCGAAAAGTTTCAAGTGGACAGACGTTAAGCGCTGAGCCATTATCAATCAATACTCTGGCGATCATCATGCCCTTTCATATGACCATGATATTCAATGGTTCGACGTGCCCCATTCCCTCAGGCGTGAATTCATTCTCCGTGAAAATAATAGGGTTGGGGGCTATGATTTGGCCGACCGTTTGTTCCAACTGCGCCGGTGAGGTGGTTGCGGGTACATGTGATCTCCCCAGAACTCTCAGTAACACCTTTTGGTGCTCTTCCGATTTTTGCATCAGTCCCAGATACTGATTTGAGTTGGCTGCTTGTTCAATCTGTCTATTGTATTATGCTCACTCTTGAGAATGAGCTTAACAAAGTCTGCAGCTTCCTTGTCTGTCACCTTCACCTTTTCTTTTGTTTTCTCATCTTTGTACAACTTATCCTTTCCCTTTGCTCTCCTTTTTTTTTGTCGGTTACCTCTTTCGTAGTCTCTTCTGTTTCTTCCTTGATTTCACCCCATTTTTTGATAATTTTTTGCATTTTCCTGCCCTTGTCATATGGTAGATATCAGCCACTATTGTTTCCTTCACTATTTTGACTCCCGCAGTTGTGGTGATAGTGGTTTCATAGCTCCAGGGAATTGCTTGATCGGAGCTATAGGGGAATGGTTTAGGTGAGCGTATGGTTATGGGAGGTGGATCGGATTTCATGTTGAGAATGAGGGGTGGTGGTGATGGTTTGGAGGTAGTGGTGGTAGGAGGAGTTGTGTGAGGAGCTGACGGAGTACATGGAATGACGAGCGATGGACGTGGAGACGAAGGGTATGGTATGTGAAGAGGGGGTCGAGTTGATCCTTGAGAATATGGTGGTGTGTAAGGTATGACAAGGGGAGGCCGGGTCGCATTTTGATGATGGGGTGATCCGTAAGGTATGACTAGAGGTGGTCGGGTAGCAGCATTTCGATGAGTAGGATGGATGGTAAGGTCGGCCATTCTGAGAGGCAATTGTGGATTCGGAGGTGGAATTTTTGTGTAGTGGTTGACTATGTTAACTGATGATACCCTTGATTCCTGGGTTAAGTGGACCCTGAGTTTTGTCCCAATAGGTGCTATCAAATCCACAGGATTGAAGTCGAGTTCTCCGTATATGACATTTACCCTGTGCCCACTCCCCTCTCCATTGTGAGTAGATAGGGGGTTTTGATTGATATTTTGTTGTTGGGGCGGGTTGGCAGGCCCATCTAGGATAAGAGCCTTTTTATCAATTAGGTTCTGTACTTGATGCTTGAGCTGCCAGCATTGGTTTGTAGAGTGCCCTGGTGCACCCATATGGAATTTGAAGATTATATTGGGGTTGTATCCTGGTCCTTTGGCAGCCTCCGGATTTGGCAGGCGTTTTGTAAGATACTCACCCCTGAGTAAGAGTGGCAGTAATTCTGATAATGTCATGGGAAATCTGGTAAACACTCTATTCACTCTGTTGGGTCGTGCCTGCTGGTTCTGTCCGTATAGTAGTGCCTGCTGTTGAAAGCGCCCTCGATCCGCGGGGTGCGCGGATCCGATTTTGACCCTTGAGGTTTGGAAGTCGCCACCTAGTTATTACGGTCTAGGAACTGGATACTGACTCTAAACAGATAAAGAAACTAATCTACTGAAGAGACAACGGGTCCGGGGATCACGTTACGGAATTGGAAGGTGTTAGGAACCAACCCCGCCCGGTTAATGCCGGTCTCTACTTATCCCAAATAAGACTACATTCCTAACAAATAACCTAGATAAAAAAAATAATAATAAAAGAAAGTTTACCTTCGATACGCAAAGATCTTGTTCCCTCAGATCCGACAAAAACTACTCCTTTTACCGTACTCCTTGCTTCGTTCTGCCTCCAGATCTGATTTCTGATCTCCGAGGCAAGGTATCTCTTTTTTTTGGATCTAGATTCTTCGAATTTGTTATGGATTTTGAGGTGTTTTTGAAGGACTTTTTGGTGTTTTTTAGGCTAAAATCGAAGTATGGGTGTTAGATAAGGAGTTGGGACTTCAAAACTAGGGTTTATGGGAGGCTAGATGGATTTTTTGACCTACTTCTCTTAGGGTTTATGACTTGATACGAAAATAGGGTGTGAGGACCTCTATTTATAGATTTTTTTTTGGAATTGATTTAGATAGAATTATTGTTTGATTATAATTCTTTTAGTTAGAGTTGTGTTTTAGTTAGAATTGTTTTAAGTAGAGTTGTATTTTAATTAGAATTGTTTTAGGTAGAGTTATATTTGAGTTAGAATTCTATTAAATAGTGTTATTATTTAATTAGAACTCTATTAGGGTTTTCACTTTTGGTCTTATTTGATTGACTTTAATATCTTGACTTTAGTCTTACTTAATTGACTTTAATTTTGACTTTAGTCTTACTTGATTGACTTTAATACCTTGACTTTAGTCTTGCTTGGTTGACTTTAATTTTTTGGAGAACCCCCCTCTATTATATCTTTAATTCTTTGGACCCCCAAATGGAGGGGTCCTTAAAGAAATATCTCACGAACTCTCAACAATTTTTCATGAAAATCTGATTGATCGAATTTTTAAGTTCAAAATTTTAAATTAATTTCATTAATGTTTCACTTTAATTATTTAATGTTTTATTTATTAATTTCAAAATTTTTAATTATGAAAATTGTGAAATTATTGTTTTGCCCCTGGAGAGGACTTTTCACGTTTTAAGTCGATTTCTAATGTTCTAGGATGTTTTAGAATCAATTTTTCGTAAGGAATTTAATGGAAATATTAGTTTGTGTCATTTATGAAATTTTTTGTATGAAATGGTTGTGAACTTTATGAGGGGCATTTTCGTGATTTGATCGAATTTTGTGAAAATTGGTGAAATGATTTATTTGGTTCCAATTTGTTATTTTATGTGTTCGAAAGAGTTTTCCTAAACGTAATATAGGCTCTAGGGTTGTTTTGATGTTAGGGGTATTTTGGTAATTTGGTCAATTTTTAGTGATTTTTATCGTAAAGCTTTTTTTTTATTTGCAAGATGATTATTTCTATGTTTCTGGGATTGTATTTTCCTAGCGTAGCATGATTTCTAATGTTTTGTAGTTCGAGATACCTCATCCGGATTTCTAAAACATTTCTAGTAACAAAATAAAGCAATGGAAATAATATCCATCATTGGAAATCGTTGCGATCGGGTTGACGAGTTGATCAATCAGGCGGATGCAAAAATGGGGTGTCTACAGATGCCCCTCTTTGGCAGAGGGTTGAAGCAAACTAGATAGCAAATCTATTTATGTAGATAGTGCGATATCTGAATGCCAAAGCTAGTGACAGTTCATTTTGCAGCCTGATTTAGCAATTCGTCGAGGTGTTCGGATCCTTGAGGGTAAAACTCTCCCCGAAAAAATGTTGTCAGGTCCTCGAGCGTAGATCTCACTAACAGTGTCAGATCCTTGAATTTTAGACAATTCTCCTTGGGTAATGCAAAAGTGCACGTGTGTGAAATTGTGTGATTCTGTGTGAAACTGAGTAAAAATGTGTCAGGTCCTAGAGATCTTCTCTCACTGACAATAATGATTCAAAATTGAAATGTGTTTATGCAACGAAAGCAATCATGGCAAGGTTGAACAATGAAGTAATTGAAGTAATAACATTGTAGGAACTTCGTTAAATCTTATTTGAAATTCTTTTTAGAGTTCGAAAAAGTTTGAGTCTCGTTTATCGGACTCTAGCATATTGTAGCCATGCTTCTCGGGCTAAAGAACTTAAACAATCCTGTTAATTCAATATATTTCAAACAAAGCTGGAGTCTCGTTTCTCGGACTCTAACTAAGGTTTACAGGAACTTAAACAATCCTATTAAAATTGGAGTCTCGTTTCTCAAACTCGAACTAAGATTTATAGGCACTTCAAAAAGCCTATTCATTCTATGATTCAAAAAGTTGGAGTCTCCCTTCTCGGACTCGAACTTAGGTTTGTAAGCACTTCAAAAAACCTACTCATTCTATGATTCAAAAAGTTGGAGTCATGTTTCTCGGACTCGAACTTAAGTTTATAGGCACTTCGAAAAGCCTATTCATTCTATGATTCAAAAAGTTGGAGTCTCGTTTCTCAGACTCGAACTTAGGTTTGTAGGCACTTCAAAAAGCCTATTCATTCTATGATTCAAAAAGTTGGAGTCTCGTTTCTCGGACTCGAACTTAGGTTTATAGGCACTTCGAAAAGCCTATTCATTCTATGATTCAAAAAGTTGGAGTCTCATTTCTCGGACTCGAACTTAGGTTTGTAGGCACTTCAAAAAGCCTATTCATTCTATGATTCAAAAAGTTGGAGTCTCATTTCTCGGACTCGAACTTACTAAGCCACTCTTCTCGGGCTTAGATTTATAGGAACTCAAAAAATCCTATTAATTCTTTCTATGATTCAAAATCGAGCTCAAAGTTTGAAAGATCAAGCCTTTATTGGCTTATCATGCATCTGGATTCATAATTATCATTGGGCTTCGCCGGACTTTTAAGCTTTTGTAAGATTTTCTTTTTATCATGTGATTAAGAACAAAAACTTTGGAATTAAATGACTTTCAAAAAAATGCCCCTAGTTTCAAGGTTGGCTTTAACTGGAACTTGACTACGAGATTGATAGAATAGATTACGCTTGAAAAATATGGACTCTGATGTATGACAGATAGAAGAACTGACATTCTCTTAAAAATAAGACTCTTAAGATTATCATATGTGCAATAAGGGATTGATCATTTTCTTTCAAATTTCTTTTGAAAAATGCTTGAGCTGGACTTTAAAAAATCTTGATAAATATTAGAAGATAAGATATTTCTCTTCAAAGTGGTTGATGGTTCTACATCTTTCATTAGCGAATAAGTAAACATACTTTTAAAGATCCTACAATGTTCAAGATGACTTCTGATTTTTTCGACATCAACATTGTCTTCGTTGGATGTGAGCTCTTGGTTGAAAAACGAATATTGTGGCTTGAATGGTTCTGCATTTTCTAATTTCTACAAAAGCTTCCTTCTGAATTTTTCTTCTTGATGGGACATTTCCTCCCATTTGATGATGTCCAAATTTTTGTCTAGATCGCCTCTTCAGGTTTTCAATTTAGCGGGCTTTATTTTTTTTTTTTCTGATGATGCTTTGATTTTTGCCTAGGTCGCCTTTTCAGGTTTTCAACCTAACAGGCTTTCTTTTTTATGGGTATACCCTAAATTTTGCCTAAGTCGCCTTTTCGGGTTTTCGACTTAGCGGACTTCTCTTTTTTTCTTGATGATCTTGAATAACCAACTCGATAACTTCTTGGTTCCTTGCACCTTAACCGAGTCAATTAGCATTCAGGAGAACTTAATAGGTGGGCTTAGGATATGGTTTAGAAAGAAAAGATATAAGGCTCAACTTCCCAAAATGCCCCTAATTTGATATTCTCTCCTTTCTGTCAATTATTTTGATTTTTTTTCTAAATGCCCCTAATTTAGCATTTTTTTAATCAATTTTTTTGATTCTTTTTTCTAATGCCCTTAGTTTAGCATTATTTTCTTTTGGATGACACTTTCCTTAAGAGAATATATTTTTCTTTTAATGACCGGGCCTGAAGTAACTTCTCAGGTTGCCTACGTACCCCAAATATTTCTTTTTCTTTTGGGATCAGGTCAAAACGTAGTTCATACAGATTTACCTCCCAAGGTTGGTTGGTGTGGTTTAGAAAAAAAAAGCTATTGATTTTTTAAAGGCTGCAAAGGGTTAGAAATGTTATCTTTTTCTTGGTAAAACAGGAAAATAGTTCGGCCAAAAAAGGCCTCCTTCGGTGAAATACTAATTAATTTGGTCAAGGTTTAGGAATTTGGTATTTGGATTGTTCTATCGAGTAAGGTCTTCTTTTAAGAATAAATATTCTTCAGTCTTCTTTTGTGAAATCGAGTATGATCGAGTTTTCTAACTCTTCTAAAACTTAAAAAAAAATCTTTTATTCTCTTATGAATGAAACTCTCCTCTTTTGAGTGAGAAACATGGTAGATCCACTTGTAAGTCTTAGCGTCTTTGTCGATGCTTTCAACTATATCATTTTTGACCGATAATCTTTGACTTTGAAATCACTCTTGATTTGATCTATGTTTTTGTGTAATTCATCTATATATCCTTATGAGACCATACAAGAACATTGTTGAATTTCTCAAGTAAATTTACTATTCTCTCATGTTCTTCTGAGGATAACGTATTACCAATTTGCACTTCTTGAGTGTACTGTTTAATTCCAATATTTATCAAATTTGGTTAATGAGCTTTAAGTCATTTCTCATGTTAGATTTTATATTCACATCATTATTGCACACATGATAATCAAAAGCTTCTTTATTTTATTGGAATTGAAAAGAACATAGACTGACAAGCCTTACTAAAACCCAAAAATAAAGATGACTAACTGAATTCAAAGACTGACGCAACTGAAGCTAAAAAAAAAACTAATAAGACTTAAAAGACGACATCATTCTGAATGGAGGGACACAATTCTAGAGTCTATGCCACTTCAGTTATCTTCGATGGATGACTTGAACTTGCCTATTTTTACTATCTCTTCATATTTCGATTCAAGCATGTCATATGCGAGACAACCCGTTGCTTCAATGATTTCTCTATTTTTTAGTTCTCTCACTGCCTTAGGGTAGTTGAACTCATTCTGGCATGAAGCGAATGCACTGTTAAGACCAATTGATTCGGGTTTGGATATGGATATTAGGTTCAGAATAAGAGGGGGCTGATTTTGAAAAGTAGGTAAAGGGTTAATCTTAACATTGGGAGTAGTATGAGTGGGTATGGTGACTTTTCCTTGCTCAATAAGGTCTTGGATAGTATGTCGGAGAGTAATACACCTGTCAAGAACATGACCAGGCATCTGATGGAATTCACAGAATTGCCCATTATCCATGTTTGGGGGAAGAGGATTAGGCAAAGGCTTAGGTTGTAAAGGCGTCAGCAATTCCCTTTTCATTAATTTTTGATAAGCAACACTAAGGGACATTCCAAGATTGGTAAACTGTCTCCTAGGTTTAACTTGTGAAGGATGAGTAACTTGAGGAGATAGTGCGAAGGAGGTGTTGGCCACTTGTAAGGAATTGACATTAGGTTTGAAATGTTTGGGTTTTGACTCAAACGAGTTACCAAAAAGTCCCGAAGAGTAGGCATCCTCAACTTGATTTCCAACTTCAAGAAGAGATTGAAAAGTGGGAAGGTACTGAGGCATCAAGTACTTGGCATAATTTGGAGTGAGATTCCTAAGGATTATCTTGACTTGTTCCTTCTCTTGAGGTCGGTCCCACAATTGAGCAACTTTAGCTCTCCATCGAGCAATGAACTCAGTGAAAGTTTCCCCGAATTTCTGTTTAGTAGTTTCTAGATCTCTTCTTATGAGTTCAATATCCGTGTTGAATGAATATCGACCAATAAACTCTTTCATCAATTCATGCCATGTTCTTACCCGAGACGAGTCAAATGATATTAACCAGCGTAGGGCAAGACCTGTAAGGGTTCTTTGAAAAAGTTGAGCCATCTGTTCTTCACTCAGACCTTGAGATTGCATTATGCCGACATATACTTTTAAGTGAGTCCTAGGGCATCCAATACCGTCAAACTTCTCCATATCTGGCATTGTGAACTTCTCTAGCAGACGGATCGTGGGAAACAAGGTCATTGCCCCTAATCCAAGAGTAAGATCATCAGGGTCTTTGATGTTCTTCAAAGCAGTTTCAACCTGAGTTATTTGATGAGCTAGGACAGGGTCGACGTGTAACTGATCATCTTCTTGGTTTTCAACAAAATCAAACACATCCTAAGGTTCTATAGCTTTATCTTTTCCCTTTTCAATTTTCAGGGATTCAATTTGTGTTTGGACAGAAGCAATAATCTGTGCTTGAAAAGATTCTAAAATCTGACGGAGAGCAGCTTCATCCATGGTACTCATTTCTTTTCGTGACAAAGACTGACTACTTGGCAATGGTACTCTAGAAAGATGACTTTTTTCACGGACCCAAAGTGGTATAGATGGAGGTTTAGAACGTTTGGGACCAATTATTACCTGATTGGAAGTAAACCAAGGTTAACCATTGACTCTTAATCACATGATTAAAATTTCGATATAGAATAGCCTAAGTCCGGTGGAAAAATTGAATCCAAATGCACTATAAGTCTATGGTGACCAAGAAAGTGAGAAAGATTATACACGGGTCTACCCCTGATTGGGATTAAACCTTTGATCAAACAAATTAATTTAATCCTAAGATTGATTCTTTCTATACAAAGTGGTCTGGATCTTTAAAATTGAAAAGCAATTAGTCCAACTGATTTGGTACTGATCAGTTTGATCCATTTGTCAATTGAGCCAACTGGTTTGAGTGGTTCAAATTAATCGGTACATTTCACCGATTGGGTCGGACTGATATTGCGGGTTTTGTTTGATTATTCTGGATCGGACCACCCACTTACCTGTTGGTTGGATTGAATAAAGCAACCCGGGAACCCCCATAGTCAGTTCGGGTCGTGACCTATCGGAAGGCTTCTAGACTCTAGGTTTACTACGTGCAATGCAATTTATCTGGCCACCCTTATCCAAGCACACCTATATACTTTTCGATACGTGGTGACTTGGTTTGATATACCGTATAGGTGATAATCTAAAATCTCAACTCACTTCTCTGAAATCAAAAATAGCCAGTTTGATTTCCAGTTGAGAGGTGGCGCACAATACTGAGCAAGGACCCACTTAAATACCTCTCGTCTAGAATAGACGTAGTCTATCTCCCTCGTACAGTAAGGTACAACAGGGCAAGATCTTGCTTAGGCACCGATTTTGACCAAGAAGTGCAATTGATATACTTAGATTATCTTTTGCATACCTATGAGTACGGGTCAAGAGCTGTAGCTTTCATAAATGGTTTGGCATCCCACGAGAGGACTGCCCACGTATTGTGTGGCTCACAATAGGTCAAAGGCTCAGGTCGCTCTAGCCTGGGTGCATCAATATACCTCTCAGAATCACCTGATCAGACGGTATTGATGCCCCAGTTTGATATACCCTAAGGTACGTGACTGGAGTTGTGGTTTTCATGAATGACGTCGCATCTCCGAAGAGACCGGGCCATGCACTAGTGCCACGTTGGCTATATAGGACGTGTAAGTGTGCAATGCAATAATATAAACGTGCTAGTAGTGTGTGCACAGTAAGGTGGGGTATGCCCGGGGCTTTTTCAAACAAATGGCCCCATAGGCTTAATGAAACCATCACAACATGAATATCATATGAATATTACCCACATAATTCATCACATCAAGATTAAGATCAAAGCATGCACATCAAAATATATCTATCAAGATCATGGCAAATCAATTAATGAGCATGGCATATAATAATTGATCAAACAAACATTGCAATAGACATAATTTTTAAAATTTTTAAGGTCCAATCAGTGATCACTTTTGGGTGATCCAAAATAAATCGAGATTCCAATAGATGTTACATTGATGATAGAATGACAATTGTTGAGATGAGCTCACTCTTAAGAACATTAATTGTGCTAACATTAGATAAATTTGAATTTTTTGTGAATTAGGAAAATACAATCCGAACTTGCATCGATGATATCTAAGGCTCTCGATAAGGAAATTGAGTGAATTCAAGTCCTAAATTAATCTACTCGATGGGATCTACGTTTTATTAATAGGTGCCTAGACCTAATTCTAGGTAAAATGTTCTGTAAAAACGTTTTAACATTGATGCCCCAACCTTCATTCAGCAACAATTCCAGATTTACAGATTGAACTTGTATTGATGATATCTAAGGCTTTCGATAATGAAATTGAGTGAACTCAGGTTCTAAATTAATCTAATCGATGAGATCTACATTTTATTAAAGGTGTCCAGACTTAATTCTCACTAGAATATTCTGTAAAAACGTTTTAACATTGTTGTCCCAACCTTCATTCAGCAACAATTCCAGATTTACAGATTGAACTTGCATCGATGATATCTAAGGCTTCCGATAACGAAATTGAGTGAACTAAAGTTCTAAATTAATCTAATCGAAAAGATCTATGTTTTATTAAAGGTTTCCAGACTTAATTCTCACTAGAATGTTCTATAAAAAAGTTTTAACATTGCTATCCCAACCTTCATTCAGCAACAATTCCAGATTTACAGATTGAACTTGCATCGATGATATCTAAGGCTTCTGATAACGAGATTGAGTGAACTTAGGTTCTAAATTAATCTACTCGAGGAGATCTAAGTTTTATTAAGAGGTTCCCAGACTTAATTCTAACTAGAATATTCTGTAAAAATGTTTTAACATTTCTGTCCAACCTTCATCATTCCATCATTTTTATAGGTCAATTTGAATCTTCCATTATTTAGGGGTCATCAAAAGTGATCCTTAATTGGGAAAAAAATGCAATACCCAAAATCATCCACAATAAAGCCACAAAAACAAATAAATAAATAAACAAATAAATAAATAAAATAAATCAAACTAAATAATAAAAAAATTAGGTCATTCTGGCAATGCTCCCATACTTGGGATTTTTCAAGTCTAATCCTCAATAGTCCCCAGTGGAGTCGCCACTGAAAGCGCCCTCGATCCGCTGGGTGCGCAGATCCACTTTTGACCCTTGAGATTTGGGAGTCGCCACCTAGTTATTACGGTATAGGAATCGGATACTGACTCTAAACAGATAAAGAAACTAATCTACTGAAGAGAAAACGGGTCTGGGGATCACGCTACGGGATTGGAAAGTGTTAGGCACCAACCCCGCCCGGCTAATGTCGGTCTCTACTTATCCCAAATAAGATTACATTACTAACAAATAACCTAGATAAAAAAATAATAATAAAAGAAAGTTTACCTTCGATACGCAAAGATCTTGTTCCCTCAGATCCGACAAAAACTGCTCCTTGTACCGTACTCCTTGCTTCGTTCTGTCTCCAGATCTGATTTCTGATCTCCGAGGTAAGGTATCTCTTTTTTTTGGATCTGAATTCTTCGAATTTGTTATGGATTTTGGGGTGTTTTTGAAGGGCTTTTAGGTGTTTTTTAGGCTAAAATCGAAGTATGGGTGTTAGTTAGAGGAGTTGGGACTCCAAAACTAGGGTTTATGGGAGGCTAGAGGGACTTTTTGACCTACTTCTCTTAGGGTTTATGACTTAATACGAAAATAGGGTATGAGGACCTCTATTTATAGATTTCTTTTAGAGTTGATTTAGATAGAATTATTGTTTGATTATAATTCTTTTAGTTAGAGTTGTGTTTTAGTTAGAATTGTTTTAGGTAGAGTTGTATTTTAATTAGAATTGTTTTAGGTAGAGTTATATTTGAGTTAGAATTCTATTAAATAATGTTATTATTTAATTAGAACTCTATTAGGGTTTTCACTTTTGGTCTTATTTGATTGACTTTAAGATTTTGACTTTAGTCTTAATTGATTGACTTTAATATCTTGACTTTAGTCTTACTTAATTGACTTTAATTTTGACTTTAGTCTTACTTGATTGACTTTAATACCTTGACTTTAGTCTTGCTTGGTTGACTTTAATTTTTTGGAGAACCCCCCTCTATTATATCTTTAATTCTTTGGACCCCCAAATGGAGGGGTCCTTAAAGAAATATCTCACGAACCCTCAACAATTTTTCATGAGAGCCCGATTGATCGATTTTTTTAGTTCAAAATTTTAAATTAATTTCATTAATGTTTCACTTTAATTATTTAATGTTTTATTTATTAATTTCAAAATTTTTAATTATGAAAATTATGAAATTATCGTTTTGCCCCCGGAGAGGACTTTTCACGTTTTAAGTCGATTTCTAATGTTCTAGGATGTTTTAGAATCGATTTTTCATAAGGAATTCAATGGAAATATTAGTTTGTGTCATTTATGAAATTTTTTGTGTGAAATGGTTGTGAACTTTATGAGGGGCATTTTCGTAATTTTGTCAAATTTTGTGAAAATTTGTGAAATGATTTATTTGGTTCCAATTTGTTATTTTATGTATTCGAAAGAGTTTTCCTAAGCGTAATGTAGGCTCTAGGGTTGTTTTGATGTTAGGGGTATTTTGGTAATTTGGTCAATTTTTAGTATTTTTATCATGAAACATTTTTTTTGTTTGCAAGATGATGATTTCTATGTTTCTGGGATCGTATTTTCCTAGCGTAGCGTGATTTCTAATGTTTTGTAGTTCGAGATATCTCATCCGGATTTCTGAAACATTTCTGGTAACAAAATAAAGCAATGGAAATAACATCCATCATTGGGAATCGTTGCGATTGGGTTGACGAGTTGATCAATCAGGCGAATGCAAAAATGGGGTGTCTACAGCTGTGCCACCGGTGGAGGATTTGCCCTGAATTGGTTTTGAGGAGGAGGGTTCCATGTTGACGGTGCGGGTGCCCATGAAGTTGTCGGTGCTTGTGGTTTCGGTGTTGGTGAAGGGATGAAGAGGGGTCGATTTGGCTGTACGTTGTTGACCTGTGTTTCTTCCTTCTTCCTTCCCATGGACACTGACTTTCTCTGAGGAGGGATTCCTGTTGTTGTCCCTAGACTCGTGAAGTCAAAGATTAGACCAGTTCGGATCCCATCTTCGACCCGATCAACCACTTGTACCAGGTTCGAGAATGTGCCTGTGGTGTGCCCCACTAGATGAGTATAGAAGGCATGCCCTAGTGTCGAGATAAACGTAGTGTTCATCTCTTGCTCTGTCATTGCGGGCCTTACTTTTGAGATGGATTCTCGCCATCTCTGTGCGTACTCTTTCACCGTTTCCCTCTACTTCCTTGTTATTTTGGCCATGTCGTTTCGATCTAGCCCCACATCAGTATTGAACCGGTAATTTTACCAGAACATTTCGACTAAGTCTTGCTAGTTCTTAATGAGTGAGTGATCTAGTCCAGAAAACCATTTGAGCGCCGACCCGGTTAAGCTCTTTTGAAACAACTGTACCAACAACCTATCATCCTCGCCGTACTGGCACATGGAACCACAATACAACTTCAGATGCGACAGCGGACACCCTACTCCGTTATATTTTTCAAACTCCGGGCATTTGAACTTGGCCGGTAGTTGAGCATTAGGGTAGAAGCACAAATCCTTGAATCGGGTTTCGCTCATAGTGTTGAGGCCCTTCATCCTCCTCATCTCTTCCTGTAGAGATTCGATCTGCTGAGCCAGTTTTTCGTCTGTTGTACTTTTGACTTCCGTAGCTCTGTACTCACATTCATCGTCGGGAATGACCACTAGGGGTGGTTGGTTCTGTGGAATATAGAGTGGAGGCCCCTGGTGTTCAGGCACTGCAGGTGGCATCGTAGTCTGGGGTCCCTGTGGAGGTTGTTCGGGTAACTCTTGATTTGACCCGGATGCGTGCTGCTGTATCGTTTGCGCTTGTAGGATACTGGCGTTGGCTAACATAGTACTGACTATTTTTTCTTGTCTTTCGATTATCTTTAGTAGTGCCGTTATTTGCGGGTCGATACCTGATGCTTCGGTCACTGGAGGTTGTGGTGGTTCGGAAGAACTCATGGTGACGGTAGATGATCTGAGAAAATAGAGAGGCACTTCTGGCTGCTTGTACTTCTTTCACTTGGCCACCTGTGAGTACAGACAACCAAGCGTTACTATCTTATTAACAAAAATAAAGATGCATGATGTTTTATTAAGTCGGGTAAAGTTGTTTATTATGAGTTTTAGCGAAAAGGTAATTTATCGACGCGGAGCCGGCATCAACACGGAGTTGGTAAAATATTTTACAAAAGAATTACATCAGCACGGAGCTGGCATTGACACGGAGTCGGCATCAACACGGAGTTGGCATCAGCACGGAGCTAGCATCGACACAGAATCGGGAGAACATTTTGAAAAAGTAATTTCATCAGCACGGAGCTAACATCGACACGGAGTCGGGAAAATATTTTGAAAAAGTAATTTCATCAGCACGGAGCTAGCATCGACATGGAGTCGGGAAAACATTTTGAAAAAGTAATTTCATCAGCACGGAGCTGGCATCGACACGGAGTCGGGAAAACAATTTGAAAAAGTAATTTCATCAGCACGGAGCTGGCATCGACACGGAGTCGGGAAAATATTTTGAAAATGTAATTTCATCAACACGGAGCTGGCATCGACATGGAGTCGGGAAAATATTTTGAAAAAGTAATTTCATCAGCACAGAGCTGGCATCGACACGGAGTCGAGAAAATATATTGAAAAAGTAATTTCATCAGCATGGAGCTGGCATCGACACGGAGTCGGGAAAATATTTTGAAAAAGTAATTTCATTAGCACGGAGCTGGCATCGACACGGAGTCGGGAAAATATTTTGAAAAAGTAATTTCATCAGCACGAAGCTGGCATCGACATGGAGTCGGCATCGACACGGAGTCGGGAAAATATTTTGAAAAAGTAATTTCATCAACACGGAGCTGGCATCGACACGGAGTCGGCATCGACACGGAGTCGAGAAAACACTTAAAAGAGTAATTTCATCAGCACGGAGCTGGCATCGACACAGAGTCGGGAAAACACTTAAAAAAGTAATTTTTGAGATAAATCACTTTGGAATAACCCATGTTTTTAGTAGCCTCCAATTCAATTCTCTGAAATCATCGCCGGCCAGGCAAATCTCCAAGGAAGAGGCTGCGCACAATGGCACTCTTAAATCACCTTGTTCCCTGAATAGACGTAGTCTATCTCCTTCGTATCAACAGGGTAAGATCTTTCTAGGCACCGACTTTGATCAAGGACTGCAATTGGTGCTTTTTAAAAATTTTTTTTTTTTTGTTGAAAAAGTTGGATGCATTTGAGTAGATTGATAGATTGTTATCCTCGTTAGATTCTGAACTTGTTTCGAAATTGAATCTGGATTAGGCTTGTAGTGGATTTGGGTCTTAGACCCAATATTTGGGTTATGGTCTCGATGGATCTGGGTTGTAAACCCAGTTGGAATGGATTTGGTCTGGGTCGCGGACCCGGTTGGGTTGGATCTGGGTTGTGGACCTAGTTGGATTGGATCTGGGTCGTAACCCAATTGGAAATGGATCTAGGTCGCGACCCAGTTTTATTGGATCTGGGTTCTAACCCCGTTTGGTTGGATCTGGGTCGTAACGCAGTGGGATATGGATCTGGGTCGTGACCTAGTGGTTGGATCTGGGTCGTAACCCAGTGGGATATGGATCTGGGTCGTGACCCAGTGGGATGGTACGGATCGTGGGTCCGGTTTAAATGGGTACAAGTGGGGACCCAGCTCACAAAATTATTTCA